>NC_088794.1:109038845-109663845 GCF_011386835.1 Chrysemys picta bellii
TGAAGCCTTGTTACTGGACTGTTCACAACCCAATCTTATGAAAGCAAAGGGATCCTTCATTCCAAAGGCCTATAGTTAAATTAACACTTTTGAAAGGTGCATGAATTTAGTACGAGGATAGATTTCAGACTTAAGCAAATGTCTTATTTTCCCAAGCAGAGCAGTGCTACAAACATCTCAATGGTTGAAAAATCTCAGCAGATAGGTTTAGTAACCTAACACCTCAGTCACTCTGGCAGATAAACTCTATTAAGCAGTTGTTCATTTCAAACTGAAGAGAGTCATCATGCATAATCCAGAGACCCGTAATAAGTGGTAGGCAAGAAAACCACAACATCAAAAGCACTCATAAAATTAGATTTGTCCATTCCCAAAGTATCTTGAACACCGCAAGTGCACTTTAACATCTTAGCACCTTTCTTTGGTAAACTGTTAAAAATGGCAAAAACTCCTAGCAAACTGTTGTACCCAGTCTGGACAAAATGGCCAGACAAGTTTCTCAAGATTCAATTTTCAGAAAAGCAGAAGTGGCTGGGAGAATTGTTCCAAAAGGTTAGCACACCAGCCTTTTGCATCTGAAGACCTGATTCAAATCTTTAAGAAGAAGAAGAAAAAAAAAAAAAAAAAAAAAAAGTTCAGGCCTCCAACCCCATGTATTCATATTACAAAGTCAAACAGTTAAGCACAATTGACAGCTTCTGTTCAAGAAGCTCAGTATTTCAATAGACAAGCTGCTTCAGATCAGGACTGGGGTGCATTAGCAGAGCTGCACAGAGAAATTTGCAAAGCAGAAGCATGCACTATCCCAAAGTTACCCAGCACTTATACCTTAAGATCATCACATTCCATGTCTTCTCTAGGTTTGCTCCACTGTTTTAGGTATTCCATATACTTTCGTTTTTCTTCACGTAATTTCTCTCTTTCCTGAAATTGAAACCTTCAGAATTAGATATGAAACCAGTTGTATTTTATTACTATACTCTGCTACAGTAGAGAAACCTGTAATTCTATTTCAATGAAACTGAGCAAAATAATTACTTGGTAAAATGATACTCCAAAAGGGAACAATGATACTATTCAATAATGACTTGGATAATGGAGTAGAGAGTATGCTTATAAAATCTGTAGATGACACCAAACTGGGAAGGATTACAAGCACATTGAAGGACAGGTTTATAATTCATAATGACCTTGACAAATTGGAGAATTGATCTGAATTCAACAAGATGAAATTCAATAAAGACAACTGCAAATCACAACACTTAGGAAGGGATAAAAAAAATCAAATGCAGAACTACAAAATGAGGAATAACTGGCTAGATAGTAGCATTTCTGAAGAGAATCGGGGCGAGAGGGGTGTTTATAGTGAACCACAAACTGAATACGAGTCAATGTGAGGCTGCTGTAAAAAAGGCTAATATAATTCTGGGGTGTACTAACAGGAGTGTTGTATGTAAGAACCGAGGTAACTGTCCCGCTCTACTCAGCACTGGTGAGGCCCCAGCTAGAGTACTGCATCCAATTCTGGGCACTACAATTTAGGAAGGATGGACAAATTGGAAAGAGTCCAGAGGAGAAAAACAAAAGTGATAAAAGGTTTAGAAAGCCTGACCTATGAAGAAAGGTTGGAAAAAAAAAAAACCAAACAAACAAACAAAAAAAACCCCTGGGCATGTTTACTCTTGAGAAAAGACGACTAAGGGGTGACCTGATAACAGTCTTCCAATATGTTAAGGGCTATAATAAAAAAGACCATGATCAATTGTTCTCCATATCCACTGAATGTAAGACAAAAGGTAACGGGCTTAATCTGCAGCAAGGGAGATTTAGGTTAGATAGATATTAGGAAAACAAAATTCTATCTATAAGAGTAGTTAAGCTCTGGAATAAGCTTCTAAGGAAGGTTGTGGCGTCCACATCATTGGAAGCATTTAAAAATAAGTTGGACAAAACACCTGTCAGGGATGTTCTAGGAGGTTTACTGGTCCTGCCACAGTGCAGGAGGCTGGACTTGACTTCTTGAGGTCCCTTCCAGCCCTACATTGCTATGATTCTAAATATTTTTGGTAGAACAAGAAAGACAGAACACAAGTATGTTTTCAGTCTGTACGATAAAACTACTAAGTGTGCTGTGATATTAACAAATATTACTTTTCACAGTAAGCCCCAGAACCCATTAAGCCCTGGATGGGGGTGGGGTGGGAACCAAAGGGGGAGGCCACATTATTTTTGTTATATGGAGTCTGCCAAAAAATCCTACAAATATAAATTACAATTATTTGGATATGAATCTGTGCATATTTAATTGTTTTTCCCTAAAGTTAATTAAGCATTTTAGGAAAAAAGTGTCAGTGCGGCCATCAGGGAGAGCTGGTGGCTGCACTCTGAAGCCACCAAAAAAATTTGTTGTGAGAACCCCTGCTCTAGTCCATGATGATGCTACCCTGATTGTTGGCTGAGAGCAGCCTTACAGGGCCTCTTGCCCACATCAGGGCAAGTCCATCCACCCCCAAAACATAAATTTGGAAAAGTGGCTAGCCACTACCCTGAGGTGGGCTCCCCTTGCTACTGAAGCTCACTGGTAGGCCCTAGCCATCTCTCCTCCTGGAGAAACTCCCCTCCTGCCCTGCCGTGAGCTTCACGTTTTTATGCCTTCCTTCTCTAGATGGAGCATGTTCTGCAGGTATGTGTAATTGGCACTGCCTGAGTGCATGAACGCTCATTAACCTTTCTATCCATGGGATAAGGGTGCATCCCATCATCAGACATACATATACTGCAATTTTATTACCTTTTCTTTTTCTATCTTGAGTCTCTCTTTCTCTTCTTTCTTCTTCATCCTTTCTTCTTCCACAATCTTCTTCAGCTCCTCTCTCTTTTTCTCCTTATCTTCTCTCTCTTTTTTCTTGGCTTCTATAGCATGTGCCTTCTCTCTCTTTAATTTAGCTTTTTCAAAAGCTGTGCAGAAAAAAAGGACATCAAACTAAATTTCACTTTTACAAAAAGTTAATTGATATAACTGCTTTAAATAGGTAGACTGATAACTATCAAGTTAAAAGATTTTAATTGTTGTGATGATTACATTGTTTCTAAGCCTGACTTCAGTACCGGGCAAACTGGTTGAAACTATAATAAAGAACAATACTGTCAGACATATAGATGAACATAATTTGTTGAGGAAGAGTCAACGTGGTTTTAGTAAAGGAAAATCATGCCTCACCAATCTACTAAAATTCTTTGAGGGGATCAATAAGCATGTGGACCACAGGGATCCAGTGGATATAATGTACTTAGATTTTCAGAAAGCCTTTGACAAGGTCGCTCACCAAAGGCTCTTACGCAAAGTAAACTGCCACGGGATAAGAGGGAAGGTGCTCTCATGGATTGGTAACTGGTTAAAAGATAGGAAACAAAGGGTAGGTATAAATGGTCAGTTTTCAGAATGGAGAAAGGTAAATAGTGGTGTCCCCCAGGGGTCTGTTCTGGGACCAGTCTTATTCAACATATTCATAAATGATCTTGAAAAGGGGGTAAACAGTGAGGTGGCAAAATTTGCAGATGATACAAAATTACTAAAGATAGTTAAGACCCAGGCAGACTGCAAAGAGCTACAAAAGGATCTCTCAAAACTGGAGGACTGGGCAACAAAATGGCAGATGAAATTTAATGCTGATAAATGCAAAGTAATGCACATTGGGAAGCATAATTCCAACTATACATATAAAATGATGGGGTCTAAATTAGTGGTTACCACTCAAGAAAGAGATCTTGGAGTCACTGTGGATAGTTCTCTGAAAACATCCACTCAATGTGCAGCAGCAGTCAAAAAAGCAAACAGAATGCTGGAAATAAGTAAGAAAAGGGATAGATAATAGGACACAAAATATCATGTATATCTATATAAATCCATGGTACACCCACATCTTCAATACTGTGTGCAGATGTGGTTGCCCCATCTCAAAGAAAGATATACTGGAATTGGAAAAGCTTCAGAAAAGGACGACAAAAATTATTAGGGGTATGGAACGGCTTCTGTATGAGGAGAGATAAATAAGACTGGGACTTTTCAGCTTGGAAAAGGGATGGCTAAGGGGAGATATGATTGAGGTCTATAAAATCATGACTGGTGTAGAGAAAGTAGATAAGGAAGTGTTGTTTACTAGTTCTCATAACACAAGAACTAGGGGTCACCAAATGAAATGAATAGGCAGCAGGTTTAAAACAAACAAAAAGGAAGTATTTCTTCACACAACGCACAGTCAACCTGTGGAACTCCTTGCCAGAGGATGATGTGAAGGCCAAGACCATAACAGGGTTCAAAAAAGAACTAGATAAATTCATGGAGGTTAGGGCCATCAATGGCTATTAGCCAGGAATGGTGTTCCTAGCCTCTGTTTGCCAGAAGCTGTGAATGAGCGACAGGGGATGGATCACTTGATGATTACCTGTACTGTTCATTCCCTCTGGGGCACCTGGCACTGACCACTGTCAGAAGACAGGATACTGGGCTAGATGGACCTTTGGTCTGACCCAGTAGGGCCATCCTTATGTTCTTAGGTTCTTTATATAAGGAATTTCCATTGTTATATGTTTCAGAATAAAATATTTTTTGTTTAATTTTTTTTTTTTTTAAATATAAATGTCTCTTTGTGGAGGAGAACATACTCATTCAATTACTTGCTCTAATGTGTTAGTAATCCCAATATGAAAAGTTACAATACTTGTGAATAATCTGTTTTAAATCAGAGTTTGTAGGGCAGTGATTAGCAAAATGAACACACAAAACTAGTGTAATACACAAATATGTACAAAATGTACACATCTTTTTTTTTGGTTAAAAATCATGAGAGTGTAACGTCATTAGCTATTTTGAAGCCAAATCCCATATTTCAGTGGCCATGTTCTAGCCAGGCCCATAGAACCCAAAGGCTGACATATATACAATTTCCATGATAATACATGCCATGTCACTTATCAGAAGACCAACTTTTCCCAAATTCAGTTTGGAGCTAGAAGCTGTACTAACCAAAAGGATTCTGGTTGCTCTGATTCAATGGGATGATGGAAGGATAGAGTTAAGCTATAACATTCTGAATAGCCTGATATAGGACCAGATTGTAGCCAATCCTGGAAATCAGCACAAGGAAGTAACTGGGCCTACCTAAGGTGCCCCTTTATTCCCTTGTGTCTTACTGCCACTTCCAGCATGCAGAAGTACCTGGCTCTGCAGTGCCTTCATGTCCACTCTCTTGCACAGGTGGGCCCTTACTCCTCAAGTCCTAATCTCCCTTCCAGACTTCTCAAAGGCAGTGCAACAACATTCTACCCCTTACCTAAGCACATCAGACAATCTTGCCCAAAGGGCAGAAATCTTTAACTATATTTATCCTTTCTGAGAAAATAAACGGATAAGAAATGGAAATTCCCCAAGGCACTGAACAGATGCCAACTCCCAACCCTGATTTTGAAAGAGAGCGAGTTTGACTGAAAAGGGACTGTAGGCTTTTAATGCCTTGTCTACACAAGAAAGTTGCACTAGTTTAATTTAAATAGTTTTAAAAACGGATGTAAAGGCTGTGTGGACACTAGTTTAAACTGGGCTTGTTTTGGTTTAGCTAAACCAATTCTCACCTTAAAACTAAACCAAATAAGCATCTCAAACCGAAGGGAAAAAAAGAAACAAACTATCCATACAAAGTTAAGGTTTGCACTTATTTAACTAAAATGCTTTGAAATCACACCTTAACAATTTCATCATGTAGACAAGCTCCAAATCTCTGTGGAAGGACATGTCCAGGATTATTAAAGTGTCTGTTAGAAGCTTTTGGTAAGACTTCTTATAGATTTAGATAGGGGTTCGTGTTCATTTTTGGTTAAACTTCTGAAGTATTCTTTCATATAGTTTTTCCTTCTAATCAGAGATTGATCTCTCTCTCACTCTCTGTGTATATATCAATCAATCATCTGGCTTTACAAGTCCATGGTTTTGTACATACTGAGCCTATAGCACTTATATTAGACTTAAGAATAAAAACGTGTTTGGTAAATTTCCCTCACATTTTGTCTGCTACTTAACTTTACAGAAGAGAGCAGTATAATCTGACTGCCTGTGATGCCTCTATTATATTATAATAGTATTGTATCAGGGAGACAACCCCAAGCATTGAAACAAGTCAGTTAATGGCAGTGTAAGTTTTAAAATGAAAATTTTAATGAAAGCCGATACCCAAAATGCCATTATTACAGTCAGCTCTTGGGTCTGCAGGAACTGGCGTTAACAATTACAGGAGGGCTGAACTTACCCATGGCCTGCATTTCTTCTTTTTGTTTCTGGAGTCTTGCCCTTTCCTTTGCCATTTTACTTCTATTTCCTGGAGTATTTGGTTTACTAGCAATCTTGTCCTGGAAAAAGAACACAGCAGCTACGATGGGAAAATATATTGCGGTTCATCACATTCTTTCAAGAGATGTATAAACAAAGAATAACTGTAGCTTTACTTCACACTGAAGCATACTGCTCCTCAGGCATTTGTCTAATAATGGGAAGACCAAGAAGATTCTCTGCAATGTAATAATTAATAAATTTAGAGTTCTAGGTTGTGCTAGAATCCTGTGTAATTAGGGAAATGTTATGTCGTTTTCATTGTGGTGGCAAGGGAAATTTTAGTTTTAGTGTGCAAGACACCAACTGCACCCTACAATAGACATACTGGAAAGCTAATTTTCTGCTACCTTCACTGATGGTAGAACCCTCTCACATGCATTTATTTGTACTCCTTTTAATTTCAACAGGTGGTAGAAAAAGGTTAAATATCATGCTTCCTCGCTGTTTGTGTCCCCAAATGTAAGCAAGATCTACTTTTATGCCAGATATACAAGAGATCATAAATTTCCCAATTCATTTTCAAGACAGAAGTAGTTCACTTTTTGTCATTACTTACACGACTAATAGATATCCTCTTTGGAGGCCTCCCTCGCCTTTTGTTTGCAGGACTGAAGATAAACGTAGGTGGGTCATCAGAGAAGAAGTAGGAGAAATCTTGTTCTGCTATCTTGTATTTTGCAACTGACATTGCCTTAATACGGGAATATGAAAGTATAGATATGTGTTATGAAGTTACATAATTAGGAAACCATGCTTTCAGAAAGACAATAAAAGTAACTGGATGAATATTTGTTAGTTCAAGGGGAAAAACAAACATTCTCTTTTACAATGGTTCAAATGCAGAATTAATCCAGCAAAAACAGAGATATTAAGAAGAGATTGAGATCTCAAACTGTCTTGCAGCTCCCACTGAATGTAATGGGAATAGTGCATGTGTTCCTGAAGGCAGAACTTGGCCCCAACATAATGTACATGCAGACTTTAAAATTACAAGTTCATTTTGAACTAACTTTAAACAAATGTGTGTTTCTCTTATGTCTCTGCCAAGATGGAATTCAGAGATGAGAGTCTGATAGGGTGACCAGATAGCAAGTGTGAAAAATCGGGACAGACGGTGGGGAGTCTAACCCTCACTCTGGTTCCTTTACACCACATAAAAGGGCTTGAGCAGTGTAAAAAGGCCCTAAAACCCATATGTATTCAGGAGAGGATTTACCTAGGGTTACCATACGTCCTCTTTTTCCCCGGACATGTCCGGCTTTTCGGCACTCAAACCCCCGTCCGGGGGGAATTGCCAAAAAGCCGAATATGTCCAGGAAAATGGCAGCTCTGCTCCTCCCCTGACTCTTCGGCTCTGTTTAAGAGCCGAGCTGCCCGAGCGCTATGGGCTTCAGGCAGCCCCCTTGCCTCCGGACCCCAGCCGCCGGCCGGGCACTTCCCCTCCCGGGCTCCGGCGGCGCAGGGTCTGGAGGCATGGGGGCTGCCCGAAGCCGGTAGCGCTCGGGCAGCCCGGCTCTTAAACAGAGCTGAAGAGTCGGGGAGGAGCAGAGCCGCCGCGGCCGGAGGCTCTGCTCCTCCCCTGACTCTTCGGCTCTGTTTAAGAGCCGGGCTGCCCGAGCGCTACCGGCTTCGGGCAACCCCCATGCCTCCGGACCCTGCGCCGCCGGAGCCCAGGAGGGGAGTGCCCTGCCGGGGGCGCAGGGTCCGGAGGCAAGGGGGCTGCCCGAAGCCCAAGCGCTACCAGCTTCACAGTTTGCCGGGCAGCCTCCAGACCCTGCGCCCCCGGCTGGGCGCTTCCCCTCCCGGGCTCCAGCTGCGCTGGGGAAGCGCCGGCCGGGGGCGCAGGGTCTGGAGGCTGCCCGGCAAACCGTGAAGCCGGTAGCGCTCGGGCAGCCCTTTCCCCATGGCTGGGAGTGGGAGGGAGGAGGGGGCGGAGTTAGGGCGAGGAAGGGGCGGAGTTGGGGCAGGGAAGGGGGTGGGGAAATGGGCGGGGCCAGGGCCCGTGGAGGGTCCTCTTTTTTTATTTATTAGATATGGTAACCCTAGATTCACCCAGCACAGGCACAGCAGAAGACAGCAATTAGGCTATCTTCCAAGGACTTCTTGCAAGAAAAGGCATGTGTGGGGCTGGAAGGACTGTATCCAGAGTGGGATCAGCACAGCACTGCAGATTCTGGGTAGTGCTACAGGAAGGAAAAAGGGCAGGCTAGAAAATTGCCATAGCTTAGACAGCCAGCCTTCGGTGCCTAAATTACATGGAGGGCCTCTTCAGCCATGGAGGAGCACAGGATTGGAAGGTGGCCTTCGCCCCCTGTCCTCTGTACTGTGAATTCCATGTTGCACATCTAAGAGATGCAGCACAGAATCTCACAGCAAACCTTTAGAGTTCTGAGTTTTACCAGTTCCTGGCTTTGGTCCCCCGGCCCAAGGTGGTGGGGCTCGGGCGGGCTCAGGTTTCAGTCCCCCCGCCTGGGGTTGTGTACTAATGTTTGTTGTCAGAAGGGCGTCACGGTGCAATGAAGTTTCAGAGCCCCTGATTTAGGGCCTGATCCAAAGCCCGCTGATGTCATTTGGACTCCTGCACACACACAGGTCTCATTAATGTTACAGATTTAGGGTTTGTCTTTACTGCATAATTAACTAGATCTGTAACTTGAGTTTTGCTCCTATCCAACTCCAATCCACACATTAAAATCTGTAGCTCAAATTAAGGGTTGCTTTAAACTTGAGCTAGTTGGCCTGCCAGGGAGGGTGGATTGAAACTGGAGTGCTGTTCACAACAGAGGTAATTAAACTGCTGCATCTCCAGGACACAAATTACAACAGCTCCATCAACTGCTAACCCAATCACTATGCTAATCTAAACACACTGCACAGTTTGAGAGTTGTTTCAGTGTAGTCGCTCTCAGGCCCTGTCTACACTGGCAAGTTTCTGCACAGTAAAGCAGCTTTTTCCACTGTAACTCCCGAGATGTACACACTGCTAAGCCACTTAATGCACACAAACTGCGCAGTTGTAGCGCTCTTTTAAATAAAAATAAATAAATAAATAAAAACACAACACACACACAAAAACAAAAAACACACCACCCCAACGAGAGGCGTAGAGCTTTCTGCGCCGGGGGCTACAGCACTGCGGTACCAGTATAGACACCATGGCAATTACAGCGCTGTGACTGGCCTCCGGGAGGTGTCCCACCATGCCTGTTCTCCCCTCTCTACTGCCCTGTCCTCAGGTGACCAACCATCATCCCCACCCCGTACATTCCTTTGCAAATTTGAAAGTCTCCTTCCTGTTTACTCGGTGATGTGTGCAGTGGTCTCAATGCATCTTTCCAAATGGCCATGCCTGCTCCATGCACCAGGCGATCCCCTGGTTGGAGCGATACCGAGCTGCTGGACCTCATCGGCATTTGGGGAGAGAAGGCTGTGCAGTCCTAGCTGCGCTCCAGCTGTAGGAATTATGATACCTATGGACAGATTTCATGATGCACGATAGAAAGGCTCTGATTGGGTCACATTGCAGTGTAGGGTAAAAGTGAAGGAGCTGCGGTGCTGCGCCCACAAGCTGCCGGTTCTACAAAGAGCTGGACGCGATACTCAGTGACAACCCCACCTCCACTGCGAAGGCCCCTGTGGATACTTTGTTGGCTCACATGCCAGTCGAGAGTGGACCGAGCCAGGAGGAGGAAATCTTGGATGAAGAGGGGGAGGGAGAACCAGAGGCAGAGGATGACTTGGGTGGCCAGAGATGCATGCAGTCAGGAGCTCTTTTCTACCCTGGAGGAGTCTAGCCAGTCACAGCATTCGGATCTTGGCAAAGTGCAAACAGAAGAGGAGGCCACTGGTAAGTGGATCTGATTTTGGGAATTGCTTAAGTGAGTTGTAGGGGGCAGGAGGATTGTGGAAAGCAGGCTTATCTCCCACCACATGCTTAGTCTGAGCAGTGGAACAGGCTGTTGATAGACTCCCTCACTTCATGGGAATCTCCCTCAGAGATCTCCAGGAAACTCTCGTGTAGATACTGGGCAATCTGCTGCCACAGGTTCCTCGGCAGAGCTGCTTTGTTTCTTGTCCCATTAACGGTAACTTTCCTGTGCCACTTTGCCGTCATGGGGGGGGAGGAGACAGACAGACAACATTGCTGAACACAGACTAGCCCGCATAGGGGCCAGGGCAGAAGCCGCAGGCTTGGAGAAGACCCTCCCTTGATTCCCTGCTCACCCTCAGCAGCAAGATATCTTCCATAATGATCACATCCTGTGGAAAGTGTGGGGACAGGAATGATTATCAACCTCCTCCCCCCGCCCCTCCCTACAGTGTTGGCTCTCCCCAAGAGCCACGTGCCCTGTGTACAGCAGGGTCCGGGAAGAGTGATTTACACTGCCCCTGCAGCTACTCACCATTTTGGGAATCTTGTGGCTCATGTTTGCTTGCCTGGGGTCAGCCAGTTAGTGATAGATGTGAGAGTACTGGCTGTGTTTTAAAGCACTAAATCAGTGTTGTTTGTGTTGCAAACAATACTGCTTCTGTAAAATGTTGCATTTAAACTTCACAGAGATGACCTTTGGAGCCCAGCCTCCCTCTTTGTTATCAGCGGCTGAATGGCTGCGCAGAATTAGAAAGCAGCCAAGGAGGACTTTCTCCGTGAGGTTATGATGCACTCTGCCACCGAGAAACAGGAATTGAAGGAGTGGCGGGACAGCGAGAAGAGGGACCGAAAGGAGAATGTGACAATAGAAAGAAACCACGGAGGGGATCTAAATGTTATGGAGCACCAAGTGGACACACTCCAGGCAATACTAGCACTGTAAACCGAGCAGCTCTGCGCCCGCCCTCCCCTGCAGCCGCTATTGCCAAACTCTTTCCCATGCACCCCACACACACCACCAACATACTGTTATCAACCTCCTGGCTGCACTCTCTACCCGCAGCATTCCACTCCTCCCTCCTCACAGTCCAGCACTGTGGACTCCCACTACCCACTGCACTCAACACCCATCCATCTGCAGTTTGGCCCTGCTGAAGTACAGCACCAGCTGCACTGTACTCCAAAGGAGAAGGTTGGGTATGATCCCTGGACATACATAAATCTGTAACTCTCCTGGAACCCCTCCTCCTCTTGAGACCTTCCCCTGTACCCCCTTCCTGCTGATGAATGTTTTCGTTTGACTCTCTCCTCTGGTTGCCGTCTTTTAATAAAAGAATTGTGTTGGTTTGAAAGCAATCTTTATTCTATAAGTGAAAGCAAAAAGAGCACTGCAAAGCAACATACAATAATGTTAGGCCCCCTTCTTGCCTCATGTGCACCAATCACCTCCTAGCATTACAAGCACTGCAATCCCGAGCACAGCAATAAATATTAGTGACTTTCAGCATCAAATTGCTGCCTCAAGGCATCCCTGATCCTTATGGCCCTGCACTGTGCCCCTCTAATAGTCGTGATCTCTGGCTGTTCAAACTTAGCCTCCAGGCGCTGAGCCTCTGCGGTCCAGCCCTGACTGAAGTTTTCACCCTTCCCTTCACAAATATTATGGAGAGTACAGCACACAGCTATAAGCATAGGAATATTGTCATCAGCAAGGCCCAGCTTCCCATACAGGCATCGCCAGCAAGCTTTTAAACAGCCAAATGCACACTCAACAGTCATTCTGCACTTGCTCAGCCTGTTGTTGCACCGCTCCTTGCTGCTGTCAAGTTGCCTTGTGTATGGCTTCATAAGCCACAGCATTAAGGGGTAGGCGGGGTCTCCCAGGATCACAATGGGCATTTCGACTTCCCCTAAGGTGATCTTCTGGTCCGGGAAGATAGTCCCTGCTTGCAACTTCTTGAACAGGCCAGTGTTCCAAAAGATGCGTGCATCATGTACCTTTCCGGACCAGCCTGCGTTAATGTCTGTGAAACGCCCACGGTTATCCACAAGCACCTGGAGAACCACTGAGAAATACCCCCTTCCGATTAATGTACTCCGTGGCTAGGTGGTCTGGTGCCAGAATTGGAATGTGCGTGCCATCTATCGCCCCTCCACAGTTAGGGAAGCCCATTTGTGCAAAGCAATCCACAATGTCACACACATTGCCTAGAGTCACGGTCTTTCGGAGCAGGATGCGATTAATGAGTCCAACGGTCAACTTTCCCACTCCCAGACTGCTACCGATCAGTTGCTAAGCAGTTTGAGTAGCCAGCTTCCACAGTGCAATCACCATGTGCTTCTCCAGCGACAGGGCAGCTCTCATTCTCGTGTCCTTGTGCCGCAGGGCTGGGGCGAGCTCAACACACAGTCCAATGAATGTGGCTTTCCTCATGCGAAAGTTCTGCAGCCACTGCTTGTCATCCCAGACGTGAATCACGATATGATCCCACCACTCAGTGCTTGTTTCCCAAGCCCAAGAGCAGCGTTCCACTGTGGTCAGCACCTCCGTGAATCCCACAAGCAATCTTGTGTCGCAGCTACTACGCGGGGCGAGATCAATGGCAAACTCCTTTTGCCTTTGTAGTTTAAGGTCAAAGTGTTGACCAGTATGCTGCTCGCTCTGACCAGCAGTTTGAGATCCATTCCTGCAGACCAAAGAGGCAGGGCATGCAGTACACAAATCGTTGAAAGATGGCGCCAAATGCAGACAGAAGCGCAGGGATTCCTGGGATGCGAAGCAATGCATCATGGGGCTTTGGGACAGGACCCAGGATGCCCCACGACCCACTCCACCTTCCCACAAGTCTTAGCGGCAAAAGAGAGGTGCTCTGTGGGATAGCTGCCCAGAGTGCACCGCTCCAAATAGCGCTGCAAGTGCCGCAAGTGTGAACACACTACTGCGCAGGCAGCTGTCAGTGTGACCACAAAACAGCGGTTTTCCTTCTGCGCTCTCTGAATGGCACTGTAACTTTGCCAGTGTAGACGTGACCTCACTCGAGCGAGGTTATTTCAAGTAGGATAACACAAGCGTATTAACTTGAACTGTTGCAGTAAAGACGAGCCCTGGATCATTTTATCTGCAGAGAGACATGATTACAGTAGAGCAGGGGTTCTCAAACTGGGGGTCGGGACCCCTCAGGGGGTCACAAGGTCATTACATGGGGGGGGGGGAAATCACAAGCTGTCAGCCTCCAACCCAAACCCCGCTTGCCTCCAGCATTTATAATGGTGTTTAATATATTAAAAAGTGTGTTTAATTTATATGGGGGGGGCGGTCCGCACTCAGAGGCTTGCGAAGTGAAAGGGGTCGCCAGCAAAAACAAGTTTGAGACCCACTGCAATAGAGTGACACTAGCTTATTGTGCCATGTCTTACTCACTGAATTTTGTATAGCTTAAGGAACACACCAGATGTATAGTTTGGCTGATGAAAGCAGAAAACCTACTAAAATTTTCACCTATTTATAATAAATAAATAATACTTTATAATGAGAGCAGCTAACTTTCTTTTCAGTAAAAAGTCTAAGAGGAGGAAATATGTGAGTTCATATAATCATTTTTCTAGATGATAATGCTCTCTCTCTTCTACAAACAAGTTAACCACTTATTTACCTTAGTTCTAATGACTCCATCATGTGGTTCACAGTGTTGCTTCAAAAAAAGTTTAAGTCTATCACGAGAAAAGAGATGTTTCCTCCGGCTATGGTGTGTTTAAAAAACAAAAACAAAAAAACCACAACATTACCAACTAAAGTCAATCTACATTCACTTATAACTAATGTAAATTTACAGATCACACTTCAGATAAGAACACAGAAACAGTGTGTCATATGATTTCTGCCTTCTGTTATTTTCTCAGTAAAGTTTTAATTTAGTATTTTCTTAGACAACTATTGTTCTCAACAACCTTAATGAGAATCAAGATTTCCACATAAAAGTTTAATTACTGTACCCAAATATTATTTTAGATATCCAAACTTTGACTTTTGTTTTAAAACCAGGGAAATCCTATCACTTAAAATGTGTGTCTATATAGAGAGTAAGAGATTTCATACAATTGTTTTATTTATATACACACACACACACACACACACACACACAAACAAAACATCT
Source organism: Chrysemys picta bellii (assembly GCF_011386835.1). Taxonomy (NCBI): domain Eukaryota; kingdom Metazoa; phylum Chordata; order Testudines; family Emydidae; genus Chrysemys; species Chrysemys picta. The sequence continues at coordinate 109,053,256 of NC_088794.1, forward strand.
CTGTATCACTGACTCTGTAGATCTCCCAATATTAAACACAAACAATAATATGAGTTATTTGTTCTGCAATGGCATCTAAAGGTCCCGTCCGAGACGGGGGCCCCATTGTGCTAGGCACTATAAACTCTCATCAACAAGAGACGCCTTCCCTGAAGATTTATTTACCATCTAAATAGACAAGAGAGACAGTGAGATAAAAGAAATATTAGTATTCTTATTTCACAGATGGGGAAAGTGAGGTACAAAGGCCCTAATTCAGCAAAGCATTTGAAGTATGTGTTTAAGTCAATCCTTTAAAATTAAGCCTGTGGGTGTTTGCTGAACAGAGAGAGACTACTGCATCAGAGACAAAGATTAAATGACTTGCCCAGTGTCACAAGAAGTCTGTGACACAACTGGAAATTGAACCCAGATGTCTCAAGTGACAGCCCAGTGATTTAGCCACAAGACCATTCCTTCCATTCTTAAGCCTGTGTATTCTTTTTCTTATTGCACCTATTTCTGATGCTACTAGAGACTGATTACAGTACAAATAATTTAGTTCCAGAATGAGTCTGTGTTAATACATCAAATACCCACTAAAATCACTCAGATCACACACTATGGAAGTTGATGCACAATTTACTCTTTAAAAAAGAAAAAAAGAAGATTTTATTTTAAAAACTTATCACAGTTTGTTAGAATGAGATTATTAAAAACCTTCAATTTTAAAGAGCAACAATTACATCCTGTCAAAATGTCAATCACTTAAAAACGATTGCAGAACTCAGCTCCCCAGTTTCAAACTATTTAAAGTCAATATAGCTAAAATGTACACAGTTTACACTACAAATACTACAGAAGACCTGTGCAATTCTAATTTACATACAAGGACAATATGACAAAACAGTAATTTTTACCTTATCTGAGATGCTTTTACAGTAACAGATTCATATAGTTCTTTTTTAATAGGCTGGACTTTGTACTTGAACAAGGAGGGATCAATTAATGCTTTTTTCTTCCTAAAAAGTAAAATAAAATGATGAAGTATTTTTAATACAAAAATCACATTTAAGATCCATGTTCCAAAATCTGTTTAGAAAAATAATTATATTTATCAAGAGAACATGCCTCTGGAAAGTACATTAGCACATACAGTGGCACCCATAACTTTCACTGATGCCAATCAACTCACTGACTTCTAAACAAAATAATAAAAATGCCATATACATGTGTACTTGCATTTAGTTTTAAAATCAGACAGAACAAGATCAATTACAAAATATTTCTTTATTTGACTAAGTCCATACGCCAAAGTTCATGCTGTTACCATCAGCTACTGGCATGGATCAAGCAAAGGAGAGGAAAACAGCCATACTGCTGTAATAACTAAAATGCAACACTTTAAAGGACCAGTGTAGGAGGATGAATACTCTAGCTGACAACATTTTGAAAGGAAGAGACTTCACAAGACAATGCATTACTTCCTAACTTTTTGGAAAAATTAATTGACAAAAAGATAGTCATGATAGCATACACTGTCCAAGAATCACCTTTTATGACAAATTAGTACAGTAGATTCAGCATATTTTCTTTACGAAGGCTTACGTATTTTTCCATCACCAGGGATCCTAGAAATCAGTTTCCCATGGAAAACTGTGGAATTTTTGTTTTACAGAGAATCTTTGGTTTTTACATTTTGTGACAAAATAAAACCATATATTAACTAAATTTTACTGAAAGTACCAGTGTCATTTATTCAATGTGCACAACCTCCCCCTCTTCTGATTGATTTTTGAATGCACTTTAAATTAACAGTGGAACCGCATTTATCCAATCTAATTGTGACCAGGGCCAAATTGGATAATCAAATATTGGGAGAATCAGCAAAGAGCTTTCTATCTCTTATTTTAAGATGAGGGGAGGGGCTCGGGCACGCAACTCCAAGCAGTGCTGACAGTCGGAGCCCCTGCCACTCAGAGGCTGACTGCCCGAGCCCAGCCCTGTTAGCCTCAGGAGGCTGGTGGTTTGATTAATACGGAAAGCTAGATAATGCAGGCTCGGAAAAACAGGGTTCTAGTGTATATCAATAAAACTGTGTTCAACTGATACCTATATATATTGTGGCTAGGGAAACTAAAGTTCAGCGTTTCATTTCAATCGTGGAAAAATACAGAATTTTATGAGGTTTTTTATTTGACAAAATTTTGGTTCATCATGGAAAACTAGGATCCCTGTTCATCACCAAGATGAAGATGCTTTCGTACGCCTGTGTTTGTGAGGCTAAGCATCACTAAAACACATCTAAGTCAATATTTTAACACTCTGATTAAAAATTAGATATTCTGTGCTTTAAACAGAATGATAATGGTACTATTTATATACAAAAAACATACAACAGTGAAACTAAGTGGTGTGAAGTTATGATTTTATTTTGTTTCAACTACCGGTATCTTGTGTTTTATTATTAAATAATAATACTGAACTTTCACATAGTGCTTTTCATCCATAATTTCAAAGTGCTACTGCTTTAGCAGGCACAGGACTGGACAATTCAAAATTAATATTGGATCTGGATGGGAATATAAATTACATGGAAGGACTGGTATCTTTTTGGCAATACACTGTAATGCTATTCAGTCCTTGTAGAATTCATAAAATGCTTGAAGATGGACTCTATTGCCCATTGTAGCTTGCGTTTCTTTTACCATTCTTGAAACTATTTTTTATTCCTAGAAGGACACATCCAAGAGATTTTTGGAATCGTATATAAGTGTTACACAGATATGAGATTTGCCTCAGCGTTCGGATTCACACAGGTCTGCACAGTATAAAGATGGTGAATATATACAAGGTACAGATGCACCATTGGACAAATCTAACAAAAAAACCCCAAACCGATGAACAGCCCTATAAGATGGAGCCAGTGTCCTCTGAAAATGAGAAACAAGGGTCTCTTATCCAGATTTAGGATGGATCTCTTTTTAGAACAAAAATCATTCCTTGTTAAGCAACTATTTTCTGAAGGAGTTGCTTATAATGGTCAAATAATTTCCCAGCTGGTAAAGTCTTAAATCCAGATTGTTTCTTGAGAGTTTTGTTTGATTTAAATATACACACCCCCATCTCAAAGGAGGTATTAGCCTTGCTCATGACACCGTATCTGTCGGACTTGTGTGAACTAGCACTCTTATCCAAATTCTTGGAAATGCATAATATCTGTTAAAGCATGGAGGTTTGAAACTACTAAAGTCATTCAGACACTACTCTCAAATAAAAAATCTGGTAATCAAAAAACCTATCAAACCAAATCACTTACATCTAGACTGCTATGGCTAATTAAGAAGTCAATAAACTCCCAATTTAAACAAGATTTTTAAAAGTACTAACATTGTATTGATATATTGTTTGAATTGTATTAAATATAGTTTAGTCAGGATAGCACTAAAGGACCCTTTTGTTTTCTTTTGATTGTATGAAGATAATTTTGGAGAGAGTGAGTTTACTAAGATTGGATGTGTCACATCTTGAAGACTTTCATATAAGATCAGGTCTTCCACACTTAGATTAATCTTCTATAATCTGAAGATAAGAAAACTAAAACAACATTAGAGTGTTACCTACATATGAATTATAAACAGGCTAATTTCCCCACCATACATCATATTTGCTGCCATTCATTCAGATGGGTTCAAGTAAATGGGAACCTTCTCAGTCTAACATCCGGTAGAAAACAAAATCAATCAGAATAAGCAGCATTAAGAGTGTTTTCTAAACTCCTTTATCCATTTTAAATAGGTTCACAGTCCCAACACCCAATGTAACTGAAAACTAGAGTAAAGGAATAGTTTCCCCCCATATGACACTGAAACTTTTGTAACCCTGACCCATATCGGGGAACTGGGACAAGGAAATAAAGACCAATCTCACAAATTTATTCCACCAACATATATATTGGTGTGAACAGGCTGAGTCCCTATCCAGTCCTCAACAGATCATAAAGATCCTGAGCTAGTTTTCAAACTTACCCCCTTCTGGTGTCCAGCTTTAGTAGGAACCCAGAAACAATAAAAACAAACTCTTAGCCTTAGCTTCCTCTTCAAGTGTAGGTGTTCCTAGGGTTTTCCTCTCAAATATCCTCAATCCTAGGCTTCCTCTAGTCCAAAGAAACACCTCCTTTAGATCCTGTCTGGAGTTAATGAGGCACACCTGCTAGCATAAATTAGCAGTAATTACCCTAAATCCTAAAGCAGGGTTTTGGCACCTGACTCTAGGATGACTCAACAGAAGCCCTGCATTCTTATAAAAGGGCTCAACGAGGTGCTATCCAGTTAGAATTTGCAGATCTTATTGTATTGCAAAATCTTTACTAGAGAAGAAGAGAAGAAGTTGGGGTTATTACTTTGTTACACATGGAAGAGTTCTGAACTTTGAGTGTTATTGTATTATTCTGCCATTTAAGTCAAAATAATAATACTTTGATTTTATAGAACACCTTATCAACATGAAATAAGCCTTGTAACATCCATGTTGAGGTATGTATTACTATCTCCAATTTACAACTGTGTAGAGTCGGGGAAAAAATAAAAAACAGATCTTCTGATTCCTAATACTGCGCTGAAAGCAAAAAAATAAAATAAAGGTCCTCTCCTGCTAAGCTGGTAGGTTAAGATTCACTTGCCTATCCAGAGTACATACAAGGTCCTCTTCACAGCATATTCTATAAAGGCTGTTGGGGCCAGATTCCTAGTTAGGTGGCAGACAAAGAAGGGCACCAGCCATTTATGCAGGCAACAGGCTAAAATTTTAGCCATTGACAGACTACACTGCAGCCTTGTGGCCTGCTAGCAGGTTCAGGGCGGGATGAATTCCACCCACCAAGATTCCAAACCCTTATGCCCCTCACAAAGCCAAATTACTTTATGAGGTGAAGACATGAATTTCTCCCCCAGTGCAGAGCCTGGTTATCCATCCATGGACATCTGCGCAGCAAGGTTTAAATTTGTGTAACCTACTGGCAATGCTTTCAAGCTTATGTGATAAGAATACCTAACATCATACCTACCAAGAATGCACTGAAACTTTGCTACTCCTGTAAAGGTTTCCGAAAGTGGATACTTCACTGAATGTGTATAGTTCAGATGAAACAACATATTAGGAGCTCTTTCCAAGGTAACTATTACTACTGGAGGAATTCTGCAGCACAGTGCACTGCAGAATTTGCGCAGAAATTGACATTATGAACAGAATTTCCTTTCCTCCCACAGAAATAGGCTACAGTCCTGCTGGCCACAACTAGAGATCGCTGGACCCAGCAGAGCCCAGCTCACAAGTAGAAGACACTGCTGGGGGAGGGCGAGGGGAAGGGAGCTGGAGTGTTCCCAGTAGCTGCAGTACCCAGCATGCCCTGAAGGAAGAAGGCAGCATGCAGGAAACTCCACACAAGCATCAGGGACCCAGCATCACGCTATTTCTCCGTCTGGATCCTGGGCTCCAGTGTTCCCTCTAATTTTTATGTCCCTGTGCGGAATGAATTTTGTTATGAGCACCAATATGGAGGTGAGTATGTCTTTCACTCAAATGTGTGGCCATCTTATCTAAGCCAGAAACATCAGTTAGGAAATCACAATTAAGACACACTACAGTAACACCCCTCAGTTCTTCTGAATGCTTCTTATAGATCCAAAATCTTTTACTTGGACGAGCACTATGAAAACTCATCATATGATTCACATAGGCTTTGCTACAGCTAGTATTGTATCTGCATAAGCTGCAATGGACATATGCTGGAAAGTGACTTGCAAAATCTTTTATTTCTGAGTAACATTCAATGCATTTATGAACTCCCAAACGATACCTTAGATTATGCAATGCTGTATTGGCAACTTTTTTTTTTTTTTTTTGCTGCTGCTAGTAAATGTGTTTTGCTTCTTCTGTATAGTTGATGATTTTAATTTTGATTGATGTGTTACACATCACCTTCATATTGGTGCACATAACAAAATTCATGTGGTGGGGGTGGGGTCGAGGGGTTCGGAGTGTGGGAGGGGGCTCAGGGCTGAGGCAGAAGGTTTGGGAATGGAGGGAGGCTCTAACTGGGGGTGTGGGCTCTGGGGTGGGGATGGGATGAGCGGTTTGGGGTGCAGGCTGCCCCGGGGCTGCTGTGGGGAGGGAAGACTCCCCCCACCCCAACCCTCCCTCACTGCAGCAACTCAGGGCCAGGTGAGAGGTGCCTCTCCCTGGCTGTGGCAGCTCCAGCGGGCCTGGGCCAGGGGAGGGACATCTCTCCCTGGCAGTTCCGGAAGGCCTAGGTCGGGCCGATGGAGGGGCTCCTCTCCCCGGCAGCTACTGGGGGGGCTGGGCTGGAGGAGGTGTGCCTCTCCCCACCAGCCTGTATGGCCCTTGAGAGCCTGCCACGCGGCCACATAGCTTACAGGGAATGTAGCTGGGCTCTGGTGAGGAAGAGGTGTTAGGGTGTGGGCTGGGGGGATGCCCCACAGCTGGGCTATGGTGGAAAAGTGTCTGGATTGAGGGGGGCCTTCAGCTGGGCTCTGGTGGGGCGGAGATGCAAGTGATTGGGATGAGGGGGGCCTGCAGCTGGGCTATACAAGATGCAGATGTATGGGCTGTGGGGTGCCCCACAGCTGGGCTCAGTGGGGTAGGGAGTGTGTGCAAGTGTCTGGGATGGGGGGGGAAACAGCTGGGATCGGGGTGGGGGGGAGGTGTATTCTTGACCCCATGCTGGGCTCTGATGGGGTGGGGGCAAAGAAACAGGAACTGGGTTGTCCTAGGGGTTCCTTAACTCTCTACTGCTGGGGGAATTTTTTTGTATCTGTATTTTTACAGACATAGCTACTGATAGGTATTTTGAAATTAATTGAAACTGGCATAATTATATACTGATATTTTGAGAAATAAAATATGCAGAATTTTAAAATATCATGTGCATAAATTTTTTTTTTGGCACAGAATTTCCCCTGGAGTAAACTATCTAGAACAGGGGTGGGCAAACTACGGCCCGCGGGCCACATCCCGCCCATCAGACCTTTTAAATCTGGCCCTCAGCTCCCGCCAGGGAGAGGGGACAGGGCCTCAGGGCCGCCCAGAGGGGGGGGGCAAGTGGGGCAATTTGCCCCAGGCCCCTGGCCCCGCAGGAGCCCCAACGAGAATGTCGGAGGCTCCCCCCCCCGCCTCCGCCTTCCCCCATTCCCCCAGCGCCTCAATGCGCCGCATCCAAGAGCAGCCCTGGACAGCACTGCAGCGGTGAGGCTCGGGCGGGGCCTGAGATCCTCCTGCTTGGAGCCGCGTGGTAAGGAGGCGGGGCTGCGAGCTCCAGCGGGCCGAGCGGCAGGGGCTCCTGGACGCGGCTCGCTGAGGCTCTGGGAGAGGGGGGAGGTGGGGGTAAGCGACACGGTAAGCCCCTCTGAGCCGGGCTCCCCCGATCCCATCACCCCCCCCAGCTCCGAGCCTAGCCCCTCTGAACCGGACACACACACCCCCGACCCCATCTCCCCACAGCCCTGATCCCCAGCTCTGAGCTCAGCCCCTCTGAGCCGGGCATCCCCTGACCCAGAGCCCAGCTCCCCACCCAGCCCTGGGCAACAGTAGCGCCACCCCCAGGCAGCGACAGCCTATTGGCACCAACCATCACAATCACCCAGCGACAGCCCATTATGTAACTGCAAATGTATACGTACCATTAAAGCATTTAATGTTTTTAAATAATGTAGTTTGTGTATTTTCAAATTATTAAAAATTAATTTTTGAATGTATTTCATTGGTTATTTTTTACATTTCCAAATAACATGTTATTATAGTATTGCAACTTTTTTTTATGGAAGGGGCCCCTGAAATTGCTTTGCCCCAGGCCCCATGAATCCTCTGGGCGGCCCTGCAGGGGCTTGCCCCACTCCACGTGGCTCCCAGGAAGCCGCCGGTATGACCCCCCTCTGGCTCCTATATAGTACACGGAGGTGCGGCCAACCGGCTCTACGCACTGCCCAGTCCGCAGGTGCCACCCCCACAGCTCCCATTGGCTGCGGCTCACAGCCAATAGGAGCTGCAGGGGCGGAACCTGCGGACGGGACAGCGTGCGCAGAACCGCCTGGCTGCACCTCCGCGTAGGAGCCGGAGGGGTGACATACTTCCGGGAGCTGCTTGAGGTACGTGCCGCCTGAAGCCTGCGCTCCTGAGGCCCCTCCCCCTCCAGTCCCCTGTCCCAGTCCTGAGCCCCCTCCCACCCTCCAAACCCCTCGATCCCAGCCCGGAGCCCCATCTTATACTTCAAACCCTTCATCCCTGGCCCCACCCCAGAGCTCGCACCCCCAGCCAGAGCCCTCCACCTCCCCACCCCATGTCCCAACAGCCTGCCCCATGCCTGATCGCCTTCTGAACCCTCGGTCCCAGCCTGGAGCACCCTCCTGCAACCCAAGCCCATCATCCCCGGGCCCACTCCAGAGCCCGAACCCCTGGCCGGAGCCCTCACACACCCCTGTACCCCAGCACCCTGCCACAGCCCTTATCCCCCTCCTGCTCTCTGAACCCCTCGGTCCCAGCCTGAAACACCCTCCTGCACCCCAAACCCCTCATCCCCAGAACCCAGCCCCCCAACCACCATCCACCCCTACCTCCAATTTTGTGAGCATGTATGGCGGACCATACAATTTCCATACCCCAATGTGGCCCTTGGGCCAAAAAGTTTGCCCACCCCGTTCTAGACTTAGAGCTAGGGCTGGACAAACAGCTTAGAAAACTAATTTCAATCTGATCCATGTCATGGAGTCACACTTTTTGGACTAGTTACAGATTCTGCAGTCAAACTACTCCTCTGGTGATAGAGTAACCTTTGGTAACTTTGTTTTTTTAGACAACATGCATCAGTCTTAACAATTAATGAGCAATAACATTTCCTGTAAAAGCAGACAGTGGATATTGACTGCTACCATGTGATGAGGCATAACCTTTTATAACCCTGGCCCAATAATGTTACTGGGACCAGGAAATAAAGACTATTTTCTTACCGGTACTGCAGTTTGTCACACCATCTTTACATTTTCCTCCCTATTCCAACTATGGTTGCTTACTTTTCAACTGAAGCAATACACATGTAACTGAGAATCAAAAACTAACAAACTGAGCACTTTAACCTCTTCTGCTAAAGAGAATTTTCAATCAAGACTCATTGTTTGATTCCCCCCCCCCCCCCATAATGAATGGTCTGGAAGAAAGGCTACAATGAACAATTGTGCTGAGTATACAATTCACTAGTACCCAAGACACATTCAGAAATTACATAAAATCGATCATGGTGAAAAGGTTTTCCACATGACAAAATTAATTCAATGGGACAATTCATAAATTTAAGTACTACTTGTGTAAGTAAGGGTTTAGAGACTCAAGACCACAATACCTACAAACTCATGGCAAGACTGCATACTCAGGTAGGTTCTTTTGGGTACATGGTCAATACTTTTAAACTTTTAATATTTTGGAGTAGCAGATATGGTCTAGTGATGTTATCCAATTTTGCAATTTCTTCTAATTCATAATATTTTAATTTTGTATTTTTAAACTTCTAGTAATGGAAATTGTTTGGTCTTTATGTTTACATCATGCAATGATGATTAGATATGCCACCAATGAAAACAGCTGCAAAGAATAATAAATAATAATAATATTGTTTAATAACAAGCCAAAACAAACCTTTCTATATAGTTAATGAGAAGTTTCTCTCCTCCCCCTCAAAAAAAAAATAGAAGTGAAGTGAGGTTATCAACCCTAATCCTGCAGCTGGCTCTGCAACGATGAAAGTTTATGGGGTTGGCTGAACATAAGGGTCTCCCTGCACAGAGCCAGTTGCAGGATTGCAGTCCATATCTGTATTAAATTTAAAGATAACCTCCCTTGAATTTCATACTCCTGTAACAGGAAGAATGCACATATTTCAAGATAGAGGGCTTCTCTTTAAATATTCAGACACTCCCTTACATGACACTAGAAACATCATTCAAGAGTAGATAAAATTGCACAGGTTTACCTTCATTATTTGCTTAGTTACACGAGGAGCAACCTTGTTACATACCCTGACATCAACTGAATAATTAATAAACCTGCAACTGACAGCGCAAGGATGAACTGCTGCACCTCTATGTAGCCTAAATAAAGTCAATGGGGTGCTCAGAGCATGAAGAAGCCAGTCTGCACCCAGTCAATTGCAAAATTGGGGTCTAATAATTTGTAACTCCAAAGCACTTTTCTTCCATAGACCTCACAGTGCTTTATACAGAATAGTAAATTATCCTCATTTTACAAGTAGCAGAAGTGAGTCATGTAAACTAAGTTACTTGCCAATATGAAGTTACTCCAAATTAACACCAGTATAACTGAGGCCACAATCTGATCCACTGACTTTGTCCATCGTATAGAAATATCCTTAGTAAATCTTAGTTCTTTCTTTGCCCCACTTTTGGGGCCTTTTGGGTGTAACGGTAAGAGACATTACAATACTGTAATAAGTTTAGAAGAGAATACACAAAATTTATGGCAATACACAAACATTTTTAAGATACTAATGTACACACATACACTAAGAAAACTGTGGAATAAGGCACTTTGTAAATTAAAAAGATATTAATAGTTACTACAGTTTTTTGAATAGAAGAATAATTCTGCAGATACAATTTCTTTTTCAATTCATAGAGTCACAATAAGACTAGGTCTCTTCAATGCAGGGACTTGAAAATCTTTGGTTCTTTATTGTCACTGTTTTGAGCGTGGTGCTGGAACAGTGTTTATTAATTCAGTACCACTTATATTTCTAAGTAATAGCAGATTGTGAAAATGAGGAAGCAACTGTATTGTAGTAATAACTATTTCAGACTATTCAAAAGTAATGGCCCTGATCCTGCAATCTATTTAGACAGACCCCTACAACCATCTGAAGCACTACTGAAGTCAATGGGATTCCACACAGGCATAGGGGTCTGCCCACAACAATCAGTTTATAGGACTGTGGTCTAAGTTTGTAGCTCAGCAGCGCCATGGACTGGCAAAATAACTGTAAAGAGGAACCTTGTTTCACACTAGGGAAAATTCTCAAATCTAGCTCACTTTTATATTTTCCTCCATAATTTTCCTTGCCACATTCTCAGAAACCAGTTCAAGTAAGGGTTTAAGTCAACCCATTTGATCTTCCTACTTGCTCTTATACATAAAATCATAAAACTGAATTTGGAGTCTTTCCTGCAGCAGAGGAAAAATATGGCATACCAAATTAAGGATCCAGGAGGAGCTGGGTAATGAGGATAGGGTTGTTGGGTCAAAAAGGACATCTGGCAGCGTCCAGTCAGATGTACTGACTGGACACCAAAAGTCTGGTTACTGCGGGGATGGGGGCGGGAGGTGCCGGATCATCAACCCGCGCCAGCCCCTGCTCAGCTGGGGCCACCTCCTACCTCCATCTCATGGGGGGAGGGAGTGGGGGGCAGTCAGGCTCCATGTCAGGCTGCAGCTCCGGAGCAGAGGCAGGGCTTTGGGGAAAGAAGCCGATCAGGGGTGGGGTCTCAGGGGGGGGAAGAAGAGGAGCAGAGGGTCTGGTGTCAGCAATTAAAAAGCTGGCAATCCTACATGAGGCAGAAGTCTGTTCATCTAATACAAATATCAAAATAAATGCGTAAAATAATGGGACATATAGCTTCTGGAAGAGTTCTCTTTTCCGTATTTGCTCTAGAGTGAAATCCCTATTTAAAATACAAACCTTAAATTAGTGTTTGCCATCTTACAAGTATTTTTAGGTTTTGTCCAAAAAAAAAAACCAACAAAAAATAAAACTAACATAGAGTTTAAAGTACGTCTGGTAAAAAGAGCAGAAGTAGAGGAGAGAAGCTCTGAAAACAGACCAAGTGCTACACCATTACCCTCCTACAGACAATGTAATCTGAAATTGATTAATGCTTCTTATGCCTCAATTATTCTCTTTTTTCAACGCTCTCTGGCTAAATACACTTAAATTCCCTATTTTGCAATATATAAGGCACCTGTGAATGTTTAGCCACTCCACTCAGCTGGGTGAATATTCTGACACCATATCCTCTGCACTTTGCTTGAGACAAATCTACTCATGAAAAGCCCCACTAAATCTGCTTTAGCCTCATTTTCCAAAATTTAAATCAAAATATTTGATACACTTGAAAAATTGTAATTTACCCATTTTGTGCAGAACTGTTGTGTGTTTCTGAATCATCACTATCACTGATGACGATAGTGTCTTCATCGATACTGTTGATGTGGCCATTGGCCACTCCATTGTGATGCGGTGGAGCTATGACTTCCAAAATCTTACACTGCAGCCTGAAATAAAATAAAGACATTTATAAACATGAAGGTCCTTTGATAATGCAAAAAGTTTAAATTTGTTGAATGAATTATTCTAAAAGTACATTTGTAATCCCAGAATAGAAACAGTGGTTATATTTTACATAGGCGTTCCACCTTACCGCATCTGTAAAAGTGACTAATTCACCTCTTTAAATATATACCAAATTGACTAAACAGGCCAGTAAATTATTAGAATTTTCCTAAGTCATACTTGACTTAACTTTGTTTACTTATACTTTTTCAGTTTATTTTGAAATCACTGGTAGTAAGAGCTTTTGTGCTTATTTTATCCAAGTGACAATTAACAACATCTTTTTAAAATAAAATGATTTTTTCTTTGTTACTTAGAAACGAGACAGAAACCTTTTATGTTTCTTTTCATAGTAATCTAGGAAGAAAGGAAAGGATTTTGTGTTGCCAAAGTATTTATACTAGAAAAGATCATCCTCTAGTATTGTTGATGACCCAAATAAACAAGGCTAAAATGACCATTGTGTATCTAATCTTAATAATGGCCCATTTATCTCCTGACACAAATAAGGCTCCATCTGGTACACATACAAATGACAAACAAAGCAAATCCATTCATTTGCTAGTTATAAAAGAAACAAAATTAAGTGTGTTATTCAAAATCTATAAATCAATTGACACTCATTTAATATATTTCATAACCATATAATAAACAATTCTTAGCCACTAACTTTCTCCCTTCCCTGGCACTCCTGGGTGCACATTTTTTAGTTTAATCTCTTAAAGCCATGTCTGCATTATGAAAATTATCCATTGTGGACAATGACTGAAGCTGAACACTGACTGTAAGAGTAGCCAAAGGAAAACGATATTATAACCACCTTCTTAGAGGAACTGAGTATCAGTATTGTTAACGGACATCCCAGAATGGCAAAGCACAGAGCTTGAACCAAGCTTTCTTAGCCCCTTTAGACATTTGCATGTGGGGTCACAGACCCAAGATAGGAAATATAGGGTTACCATATTTAACAAATAAAAAAAGAGGACCCTCCACTGGGCCCTGGCCCCGCCCATTTCCCACCCCAGCCCCACCCCAACTCCGCCCCCTCCTCCCTCCCACTCCCAACCACGCGAAAAGGGCTGCCCGAGCGCTACCGGCTTCACGATTTGCCGGGCAGCCCCCAGACCCTGCGCCCCCGGCCGGCACTTCCCCAGCGCAGCTGGAGCCCGGGAAGGGAAGCGCCCAGCGGGGGGCGCAGGGTCTGGAGGCTGCCCAGCAAACCGTGAGGCCGGTAGCGCTTGGGCTTCGGGCAGCCCCTATGCCTCCGGACCCTGCGCCCCCCGCTGGGCGCTTCCCCTCCCGGGCTCCGGCGGCGCAGGGTCCGGAGGCATGGGGGCTGCCCAAAGCCCATAGCGCTCGGCTCTTAAACAGAGCCGAAGAGTCAGGGGAGGAGCAGAGCCCCCGCGGCCGGAGGCTCTGCTCCTCCCCTGACTCTTCGGCTCTGTTTAAGAGCCGAGCTGCCCGAGCGCTACCGGCTTCGGGCAGCCCCCATGCCTCCGGACCCTGTGCTGCCGGAGCCCGGGAGGGGAAGTGCCCGGCCGGCAGCTGGGGTCCGGAGGCAAGGGAGCTGCCTGAAGCCCATAGCGCTCGGGCAGCTCGGCTCTTAAACAGAGCCGAAGAGTCAGGGGAGGAGCAGAGCAGCCGCGGGAGGGGAAGTGCCCGGCCGGCATTTTCCCGGACATGTTCGGCTTTTTGACAATTCCCCCCGGACGGGGGTTTGCTTGCCGAAAAGCCGGACATGTCCGGGAAAAAACGGACGTATGGTAACCCTAAGGAAATACTTATGAGAAAGAATAATCTGGGAGAGAACCAACACTGGGGAAGGAAAGCAGCCCAGGAGGGCTAAACACCAGGCAATGCTTGCAAAGGCAAAGGAACAAAAAAAAAAAACAAATAATGAAAAACAAAGAAAAAATGATAAAGAAGTCCTTACTAACCCCTTCCTCTCCATATATAAGCATGCAGGGGGGAAAAGGAGGGAAAACAACAAGACAAAAATTGAGGCCACTAAGCGTGCTGCCAATATCACTACACTTTCAGTAATAAGAAGGAATGAGAGAACGACTTGAGCTATCTCCCCTCCACCCCCTTTTATAAACTCGGAACCCTGAATGGGGGAAGAAGGCTAAGTAGGCTAGCACATCCTGCTTTCTAAAAGATTTCAATCTTGCTTGGTCCCAGGATATGATTATCAATTTATGAACAATTTCCAAAAGGAGGTCAACTGGCAGTGAGCTCTTTTTGTAAAATAATATCTGCTATACACTGATACAAACATACATTTTAAAAAAGGATTTCTTCCAAGGTGGTTTAGGCCTAAAATATTCCCCACTACAAAATACTAACTCCTGAAACAAACTGTTTGAAATGAAGAGTCCATGTTTTCAAAACAGATCATCTGGAGGGAAAGGGAAGGAGGAGGCACTAGTCACCTCAGGTTATTGGCAATGGGATACAGAAACTTTCATCTTTAGACCACTGTTTCAAATACTTCACAAGATAATAACAGCCAGAAACTACCCTCCAACAGCTGCTGGTTATCTTATGTAAAGTAAATTGGTTGATAATTATCCAAAAACCACAAAAACTACCATTACAATTAACATTAACTGGCATTCTTGTATACAATCTTTCAGCATATTCACATGAAGATTTAACTACTCCACTACCTCTAAGATAGTCCCTCAAAATCAGGGTTCAAGCACACTGGCATGGTAGTTCAGGGAAATCTGCACTACTTCTGCTCATACTGTAATTGTTGTGTGGATAGAAGAAATTTCTAGTGACACTTTAGAGCAGAGGTGGGCAAATTACGGTCCATGGGCCACATCTGGCCTTCAAGACCTCCCTGAGCTCCCAGCCAGGGAGGCTACCCCCAGCCCCTCCCCTGCTGCCATGCCACCGCACGGGCAGCGCTCTGGGCGGCGGAGCACGCGCTCCTGCAGAGCAGTGTGTCTGGCTCTGGCCGGGCGGCACAGCTGCCAGACATGCTGCTCTGAGCGGCATGGTAAGGGGGCCGGGGCCAGGGGGTTGGATGGGGCAGAGGTTTGAGGGGAGGGGGGGGCAGGGGACGGGGCGGTTGGATAGGGGGTGAGGTCCCAGGGGGCAGTTAGGGGACAAGGAGCAGGGGGTGTTGGATGGGTCGGGGGTTTTGAGGGAAGCAGTCAGAGGGTGGGAAGTGGGAGGGGGCGGCAGGGGCCAGGCTGTTTGGGGAGGCACAGCCTTCCCTACCCGGCCCTCCATACAGTTTTGCAACCCCAATGTGGCCCTCGGGCCAAAAAGTTTGCCCACCCCTGCTTTAGAGGGAACCCCAACATCATATCTTACATGCACAATCATTTAAACAGATGCACATTAACATTACTGCAATATAATAAAGGAAATATAAGCTCCCTCTAACCAGGGGCCTTGACAAAGACCAAGGTCCAACAAGATTTGCCAGATACATGCCCAAAGGCCTAAACCTACTATCCAATCCAATACCAAAGATAAATTGGACCAGCAGGACTCAGCCTAGTAGTGTGATCACTGTGTTTCAATACTACTATGTGGAACTATCTATGCTCATCCAGTCCTCAATTAGCTTGCTTCTAGCAAGAGACAGTACATTTATCTATTTCCCACCCCAAAATGTACTCAGAAATGTAATCAGAAAACCAGTGAGCCTTATTACACACATCTGTCTTATAGTGAAGAGGTCAGTCCACAAAACTGCCTGTACAGATGCATTATCTGCTTTACATCTATTAAAAAATTACATTACATAGTTGGTTTCACTTTAAAAGTGGTTTTTGTACTTTTTTATTTTATAAGCTGAAAAATAAATTTCCCTGAAAATTTTATCCAGTTCAATTTAGCTAACATTTTTTAAAATTAATTTCTACTAGAAAACTATTAAAAGCACCAATAGGTTTAGAGGCATAGCTACTCTATCATTCTAGTGCTTAATTTTTAAAGGGCCACAAGAGGGAGCTCATACATGCTAAAACTGAAAAAATATATTAAAAGAGCCTCATGAAAGCTCCAGTTAGAACAGACTGAATTCTGTAACTTATACTAAATTCTACAATGTGTCATTAAAAAATTGAAATAATTTAAAAACTGAAAATGGTTAACCTTCCTGGAAGCTGCTGAATATTTAGTCAATGAGCATTTCAGCACACTTATTTACTTCTTTATCCCTTTGCTGGGTCCCAAAGGGGGGAAAAAAATGCTCTCTCCCCTCCCATAATAGCAGAGACTCTGCTCAACCATCATGCCCTATAAACTTGATCCAGAGAAACAAAAGAACCTTCAACGCAAACAGTCAGGGTGATTAAATATTTGAACAAACTACCACAGAAAGGGGTGGATTCTCCATCTCTTGATGTTTTCAAATCAAGACTGGATGCCCTTCTGAACGATATGTTTTAGTCAAACAAGCTATTGCACTTAATACAAAGGTAAGTGGGTGAAATTATGTAGCCTGTGATATACAAGAGGTCAGACTAGATAGCCAGTTTGTGTCTTATGGATAAGGCATGGAGATCACAGTATTCACAATAATAGTGAACTTGAATAAAGTCTGTGACGAGCCCACCCCACCCTCAGCCCACAGCAGCAGCTCCTGTTCCATGGCAATGGACCAAGACCCATAGGCACTGGAGATGGGAGAGTCAAAGGGACCATGTCCCCCAACTTTTTAAAACCTGGCTGGAAGGAAATGTGCTGCAGCCTGACCCAGCCAGCACCCAGGTTCTGTGGTGCATCATGCAAAGTGCTGATCAGGTTCCACTCTGCATCGGGCCGCTTGCTGACAGCCAGGCCCTCACCTGCTAGCTGTCAAAACCGTGGTGGTGCGCCTCTCAGCACAAGAGACCAACCGGACCAATCACCAGAGGGTCTCGGGCACCCCAAGATGGAGACGGGTGCATGGATGTGCCAAACCTGAATAGTGCTGCAACCACATGCTCCAGGTCACAAAATGCATGGAGTGGAGATCCTACAGCCCCACAGGACAGGAGCCACCACTATGGGTGGGCTCGCTTTCCAATCATGCCTCCTCTCTCCCCTTGGGCCTCACCTTTCAGCACACCCAGTATATAATCCCCTCTTTCCCTACTCACCCCCTCCTCCCCCCACTCCACAACAGTATTCTCTTTGGTGTCAATTCCTTTTTTATTTATTTATTTTATTACAAAATTTTCTACAAACAACAAAAGTTACTCTTTAATGGTTTTGGGTGATGAAAGCATTAATGTAATATTTCATAGTAGCAACAAGGATTAAACAATTTTTGATAAATTTGATTCAGTTTATTTAAAAGTGGGGAAAAAGTATAGCTCTTCCTTAAGAACAGCAGATGAAAACTACATTTGGAGATCTTTCTGTGACTTTTTATTTTCTTCCTTCACCTCTGCCGTGAAATTTATTGAAAATTTCTGTGCCAAAATTGTAGCCTTAGTTATCTATCTTATTTTATATCATAACGCAGATAAAAGAAAACAGATGAATACCCAATAAAAATGTGACTGTGAAGGAAAACAGCAAACTCTCAAAAACAGCCCCCTCATTTTAAAACACTGCTTTCTAAAACAAGGATACCTTCAGCATGAGCCAGGTAAAGAAGAGCATGGGTTAACTGAACGAAAGACATTTTTTCTACCTCATCTTGCATTAAAAGTTACATAATAAAATGGTTTTTTTTAGTCACATAAATTATTTGAGTTAATTAGGTTTCTCTCTTTAAATTCTAGTATGGTCAGCAATAACTACAGTGACAGCCAAACCCCACTGAAGTCATTAGGAATCTTTCCACTGACTTCAAAAAGATTTGGAACAGGGCCAGTAAAGCTGCTAAGGTAAAAGCAACTTGCTGCACTGGAACACACTGAAAGTTTTAGGGCTTGTCAACATGAACATTTAACTTGCAGCAACTGGGGTGTGAATCTACCCCGCACTAGCCTGCCATGCTCTAACTGTCCATTTGAACCCTGCTGACACACACTCCTTAGTGCACTTTGATCTACTCCTGTTTCAAAGTGGTGCCCCCCCATCAAAAGAAGGTGGACCAAGGAGTTCTAACTGAATACAAACTTTAGCACCATTTTACCAAATCAAACAGTGAAGCATGATGCACAGTCCAATGAGTAAAATGCTTGGTAAAAGAATGAACAGAATAT
The DNA here is from genome assembly GCF_011386835.1 of Chrysemys picta bellii. Classification (NCBI taxonomy): domain Eukaryota; kingdom Metazoa; phylum Chordata; order Testudines; family Emydidae; genus Chrysemys; species Chrysemys picta. Next base: position 109,071,802 of record NC_088794.1, read on the forward strand.
GTGCTGTGGCCTTTTTGAAGAAGCAGCCTTGGAATGAGCAGAGAGCTGGAATCTTTTCCGACACTGAATGCTCTGCTGCTGTAAAGGAGACCATCTATGGAACCGGGAAGCAGTATAGGAGATCTTCTTTGAGACAGACAAGAGCTGGGAAAGTCCTATAGGAGTTAAGAGCGGAGGGGAACGAGATGGGGTGACTCTCTCGGTTTTAATCCTCTACAGACTCAGCCATTTCATTACTAAAAAGACCTGACCCTTCAAAGAGGAGGTCTTCAATTATTCTCTGTGATTCCAGAGCAAGGACAGTGATCCGAGCCAAGAATATCGCCTCATAACTATGCTAGTGGCCACAGCGCTAGCCATATCTGAGGTATCATATGATAGTCTCAATTAATATCTAACGTTCTACTCTCACTGACAAAAATTTTTACAGCTTCCCTCTGTTCCTCCAGTAAGGAGTCCAAAATAGGGTTTAGTGAAGCCCCAAACTGCATAGGTGTATCAGGACATGCAGTTTGCCACACAGAAACCCAATAAAGAGGAAGAATCAACTTTTCTCCTAAAACCATCCAGTCTGCGACCTTCACTATCTAAACCCTAGTCTACACTACAAACTTATGTCAGTAGGACTACGTTGGTCAGGGGTGTTGAAAATCCGCACCCCTGAACGACGCAGTTATACCAACATAACTCCCAGTACAGACAGTGCTATGTAGAGGGGAGGGCTTCTCCCATCAACATAGCTACCACCTCTCGGTGAGGTGGAGTACCTACATCGATGGGAGAAGCTCTCCCATTGGCGTAGGTAGCATCTTCACTAAGCACTACAGCTGCTAAACCACTGTAAGTGTAGGCAAGCCCTATGGGAAAAGAAAGGGATACCTTGCTGCTCTAGCCAATTTCCTGGTCTGCAAAGAACACTACAGAATCTGCTGAATGACGTTGTAACAAAAATCAGTGGCACTACAGGTTTACTTGGTACATCTGATTAACCCGCTTCTTCTTCTGATGTAGAAGGTGTCTCTGGTGCCAGAAAGGAGATCAGTGAAGATGACATCACTGGTGCCAAAGTCAGTGCCACAGCGATCAGATCTGGCCACAGTGAGCAGATCATCACTGATTCCTATAATAAATTGAAGGTCTTATACCATGGAAATAAGGAGTACACAGGTTGCTCATCCATCTCCTGAAGGCAAAGATGGAGTAATCTGGAAGAGTATAGATCTTAGACCAAAATATAAGAAAAGCAATACTACTGACAGAAAAAACATCCACCTCGAAATGTAAAAACAAGATAGGGGTAGAATTTGAGAGAATTAAAAGTCTCCTACAAAATTATTTTGAACGATTTGAAATTTGGCCTTTAAATCAATCTTCTGCAATATTATTTTAGCATTAAAAATTCTTAGCGCTGGAGCAACTGTTCCCACCATATGAGAGGGTAAAACAGAGCACCCTTTGAGCAGAGCTAAGGACCTTTTGTTTTGAGTCTTTATGATAAGGGAACCAACAGCCCAAATGATGAAACTTTCTTCCTAAATAAGTAAAAACAGAGACTTGTTTTACAAGGTAACCATGATAGGCAGGGATGGTGTCCCCAACCTCTGGTTTGCCAGGAGCTGGGAATGGGTGATAGGGGATGGATCACTTGATGATTACCTATTCTGTTCATTCCCTCTGAAGCACTTGACATTGGACACTGTTGGAAGACAGGATACTGGGCTAGATGGACCTTCAGTCCGACCCAGTATGGCCGTTCTTATGTGGCCTTCTATCTTCCACTCAATTTGCAGAGAGTCCTTCCCAAAAATCATGAGCTTGGTCTTATTATAACTGAGAACCAGGTCTTAAAAATTACAGTAAAAAGAAAAACAAGCTATATTTATATACAAATTCTTTTACTGGTATAGCTTAGTTCCCCATGGGAAAGGGAATACGCTATACTGGTACAAGACACCTGTATATCATAGAACTGTGTCCAAACTAAAGATGGTACTAGTATAATTATTTTGGTTAAAAAGAAAAATTGTACCCCTAACTGAAAGAATTATATGGGTACAAAAGAGGTGTTTAGCTCAGGTCTAGCAGAAAATTACTAAAAAAAAACAAAACACACCACCAAGAAACATTCTTTGGGCCTTTGAGGCAAAAAATGGTCACAAACTGTTTTCCTTTGCAAGTCACCTTTAAGATTTTTCTGGAGTGAACCTTCATGGAATATCAGCAATTGATTTTTCCTGTAACCCACCATCATTTGGCTACATATAATGCTTACCAGTATATGTAGAATCTCAGAAATGTAGGATTGAAAGGGAACTCAATAAGTTATCTAGTTCAGCCCCCGAGGCAAAACCAAGTATACCTAGACCATCCCTGACTGGTGTTTGTCTAACCTGTTCTTAAAAAACTCCAACGATGGGATTCCACAATCTCCCTTGAAATCTTATTCCAGTGCTTAACTATACACATAGTTTGCAAGTATTTCCTAATAGCCAACCTAAATCTCCCTTGCTGCAGATTGAGCTGTTTACTTCCTGTCCTATGTCCAGTGGACCTGCAGAAGAATTGATCTGCATAGCATCCCTTAACATATTTGAAGGTATCATCAGGTCCCCATTCAATCTTCTGTTCTTAGGTTTAAACATGGCCAATTTTTTTAACACTTCCTGTAGATTGGGTTATCTAAAGCTTTTAACATTTTTGTAGCTCTCCTCTGGACTCTCTAATTTATCCACATCTTTATAAAGTGTGGCACCCAGAACTGGACATGATACTCCAGCTGAGGCCTCACCAGCACCGAGCAGAGCAGGACAATTACCTCCTTTGTCTTACATATGACACTTCTGTTAATACACTCCAGAATGACATTAGCCTTTTTCTCAATTGTATCACATTGTTGACTCATATTCAATTTGTGATCCACTATAACCCCCTTAACCTTTACAGCAGTACTACCATCTAGCCAGTTATTTCCCATTTTGTAGCTGCGCATTTGATTTTTTTCTTCCTAAGCAAAGGACTTTGCACTTGTCTATTGAATTTCATCTTGTTGATTTCAGACCAATTCTCCAATTTGTCAAGGTTGTTGTGAATTCAAATCATATCCTCCAAAGTGCTTGCAATCCATCCCAGCTTGGTATCATCTGAAAATGTTATAAGCATATTTTCCATTGCCTTATCCAAGTCATTAATGAAAATACTGAATAGTAACAGGTTCAGGTAGCACACTAAATACGCCCTCCCAGTTTGATAGTGAACCATTGATAACCAGTCAGTTTCAACCTGCTGCTGATTGATAAGGCTATGAACAGCACCAGAGGCAAGCACCGGAGCTATTCACTTAGGAAGGGGACACAACAACGGAGTCTAGGCGGTGAAAAGTAGTGATAAAAGTAGAACAGCAAACAGACACATATGGAATACTAGCCAGGAGGCTTTGGGATGGGATGAGAGAAAAACAAGAGAGCGAAGAAATTCTGCTTCTCGCTTGCAGCAGCCAGAGGGGTTGGAGAGAGGGCAGGTTTTATAATTATCAGACACCGGCTACCTAGATGCAGACACAAAAGATGGAACACCAATCAGGATGTAGGGGGCAGCACTCTGGTAAGATTCCCAGCATCCTCATACTTCCCAGAAGCTAAGGCAAGCGGAAAAGGGAACTGACTTCTCACCTGGATAGTACGGCTCACTCATTTTATCTATCTTTGGCTACTACAGTTGCATCCTCTATTAGGTACCTGGTAAAACTTCCAAGATCAACATGTGAGAAGATAAATAAGACACAAAGATTGAGGAGATAAGTTAGAAAAGAACAGCAGTGCTCTCTCTACCATATAACAATTATTCGTATACGTACAGAATTCATTTTCTGGGAATCTACAGTAAATTCTATTAAATCAGTTTAGAAGAGACATTTGAGGTTGTCCACTTCCAGTCTATGAGCAACAAAGCTTTAAAAATAAAATAGCTTAAGAGTCTAAAGCCCCAGTCCAGCAAAGTACTTTGGGACTACTGAAGTACTTAAAGTTATACAGGGGCTTCACAATACACAACAGTCACAATACACAACAGCTTATATTTTAAGACAACCAGAGTTCAAACTTCTGCAGTGTTCTAATCTGTTCTATAAACTCTGGCCTTAGCAAAAGTGAATGAAGAATTAACATTACAAATATTGTTTTGTAAAAGGTATACATATTCATCTACTATGTGTTTATCTATACATGTAGCTAATGATTGTGAACCATAAATTAAACATCTGTTCACATTTTAAAGAGGTCACCAATTTGGAGGCAATTACTCTCCCCAGAACAGAAGATGAGTGCAAGTTCTGCGATAGCTGGGGGAAGGCAATGGTATCCTCCTTCCCCTCAGGTCTTGGAACCACTTTGTGACCAATGCAACAGCAACTGCTGTTTCTAGTGCAACCCTCTCTATGAGGGTTGCAGGGGATGGCTGATGGATCTGCAACTACATGGAAAATGCAAATTTTCAGCGTGATCAATGGGAGCTACTCATACAGTCCCTGCCTCTTGACAGACAAATGAAGAATTCCCATTAGCCTATTTTTCAGAGAAAAACAAAACGCCATCCAGATTTTCAATGGGTTGGACATTAGTTAATAATGGGGCATAGAACCTTTCGCCCCCAGGCCACAGATTTAAATCCTCCATAGTTCAATAGTGCCTAAAAGACACTTTTGTCCATAGCTGTTTGGTGGCCTATGTGAAGTTAGCCTAGATCCCAGTGGACAGGTACATACAATCACATAACACAAACCACAATTGGCCACTGTTGCCAGTTTAAGCAGAGTGCCAATTAATGAACAGGCTTAGAAAACAAACTATGTTCTCATTGTACATAAATGGTCTTCTCCCCCATCCCTCCAGATCATGATTGACCATATTGGCTGCATGGTGATAAAAAGCCTCCACACCATTTCTATTAAGAATAACTTTTTTTTTCTTTTTTTTCTTTTTTTTCCAAAAAGAGGGATATAAACTCTCATGCTTCAGGGCAAAAGCCAATCCCTGGGAGGGCTTAGAAAGAAACTTTACCTCTGGGCAGGTTATTTCATAATTACCCACTAAAAGGTTTCTTGCCTGTTGTTCTGGTATCGGCCAGTGTCAAAGACAGGATACTGGACTAGTCTAGTCTGGTCTGATTAGATACAGCAATACATATCTTCCTAACAGAGGACTTCATTTACCAGTGCTCTTAATCTGGCACTTTTCAAAAGCACTACATTCACTTAAGTTAGATATCTGCACTCTAACATTGTTTGCCTAAGGTCAGCAAGCAATCATTCTTTTTGCTGTAGTATAATCTAGTGACCAGATAGAATATAAAATTTATTCCCCCTTGATAATGGACAGCTGTTCTATGCAAGTCTTTCCCTTTACTCCTTTCCCCACGCATTCTAGTAACCCTTCTATGTAATTTTGGTTTGGGGTGTTTATTATAAATTAAGTTATATTGTTATTGTTGTACAGTATCCCATGTGCCTCAATGGGCAAGGGGAGGGCACTGTATAAATTACCTTTGACAAAAACTAAGAAAAACTAAAATGCAGGTTGAACAACAACTTCACCATCCAAATCAGTGCCAATGGCCCTGTAGACTTATAGACTACCGATTTATTCACCCCAGCAAAGGAGGCCATTATATTGTTTGTAATACCAAAGTCTCAGAAGACTCATGCTTAATTACAATCAATTAAATATTAAAACTATACCTTGGACCCAACCCTATCCCACTGAATTTAGCAGCATAACTCCTAGGACCAGATCCTCAAAGGTATATTGGCTCCTAGTTTCCACTGAAATCAGGAACAGGCCACATAGCTCAGTGGACTGTGTTGAACTACAGAATCGTATTATTTTGGTTGCAATTTGGCCCAGGGTGCACACTGCTATTTCCAGCAGCATGTCACTCCTGACATAAACTTCCAAGTTTCAAGCATCTTACCAGGACTCAGAATTCAGTAAGCTGGTTAGAAACATATCCTGTATAAGTATTGACACCACAAGGTAGAACTAAATGGATCTAGTGCTGTGAGACATGTCACCGTTTAGGTGAGAAGTTAAAACAGAAGACCTTCTTCTGGTAAAGTACAAGATGGAAATTTAAGATCCCAGAATATTTTTCCAAAGAAACTGGGGATAATCCCAGTGTCCGTTTTCCTTCTGTCTCAGTGAGACATACAGGTTGTTAACGTTTTAGTTCACAATTTTATATCTTAATTCATTACCTTTAGCAGTAAATATTATTCTAGGTTTAATTTTAAACATTCTTTTCACTAAAACTGGAATAGAATTGAAACAACAGGAAGAAGAAACTAAATTGCTTTGAAAATATAAAGATTTCGGATCCCAAACAGTTTTACAAGGTAACAGAATTACAGGCAGCACTGGTAGCAATGCCTATAGTTAAGGTTACCTACATTTTCCATAATTGTTTATAACTGCCCAACTTAAATTGTCTGGGCAGAAATTTTATATGCTGGGCATCTGCCTCAGACTAGATTTTTTGAAAGTTTCAGCAAAAATGGTGCAGTCTTTTCAGACAATTATGTTAGCAGAAAAATTGTAAACGTTTTGCTCGTTTACAAAATTCTTAACATCATTTAGCTGAGAAACCTAAGTGCCTCCCTGCTTTAGAATGAGGACTTAAAATTTGGGGGAGAGGGTCCTCCTTTATCCACCAAAACACATAGCTGCTTTTTGACATCCCCCTAAAAATCTGCCCAAATTTGGCCAATTTATAAGCGCTGAAAAACTGCATTTTGCACATGCTCAATAGAGGCTCATTTGTTTGGCAGCTAAATTCTCTGAAAATTCACAGTTTCTGTGTGCAGTAAGCATGCTCCATTCCCTTGCAGCTCCTACATGCCAGCTGACACATATCACTCCTGGAGAATGATTATGCATACTCCATTCAGAGGCTTGCAGGGACTGAGCAGGACATTCCCTGCAATTTCTCTTCCTGGCTGCCAGAGACTGCTGTGGTGCTAGACATAGTAACCAAGAGCAGGGAGACAGTCTCTCCTGAACTCTCAATATTTCTCCTGCTGGCACCATGGTAGTGAGGAGGAGGAGGAAGTAGCCTGACTGGAATGCAAAAGGATGAGGAGCAGAGGGAAAGACAAGGACAGGCTGGGAGCTATAGGAGCCAGAGTGGGGGAGAAGGGAAAAGAGGCAGAAGGGTCTGAAACAACTAGAGCACACTCCCTCCAGAACCTGCAATTGAACCCAGGATTCTTGAGTCTCAGTGTTCTCGTGCTCCCTCCTAGGAAACAACTGTGAAATACACTGACAGTGTCTTTCTTACCCCCCACTCCAACATACATAGTCCATACAGAAATAGCAGCCTATTACTACCACCAGTTACTCAGTTAGCTGAAGTGGTAAAGGTCTGTATTGCAGATTTAAAGGCCCCAACCATGCTAATGACCCAGGTTGGAGGGTCAATATGATACACTTTAGTTTTCCAGTTTACTTTTTATTAAAAACATAAGAAAGAGCAAAAACGCAAGCATTCAAAAGTTAGAAAATGCCAGAATTAAGATTGCTTGAGTAACTTTAATTCAGCCGCTGTATTGTGTATGCACTATGATACAGTCTTTAATTACATGATCACACCCTATATTTCCCACAGGATCCAAATTAAGTGATGTATTGAAACAATCCATATATGTGTCATATTGGTCACTGCCAAATTGTGTTACTCTCGGTGACAAAAAAAGTATGATTTTTTTACAGGTTGACTGTGACCACATTTCTTTTATTAAAATATATCAAAGCAATATAGGTCAAAAGAGATCTAATACAGTAAATTTCTATTTTGCCTGAAAACCATATTTTCAATAAGAGTTAAGGCTGCAGGCTAAATTTTCAAAGCTAGACAAGAGGATCAATACACATAAATTCTTTTATTAATTGTAATATTATTTATATATAACATGGACTTCTACACTTAACGACCCCATGCAATAATTGGACTTTGGCCTATATTTTCAAAGTAACAGTCAACTGCTGTAAAAGGGGAATAACTTGTGTTTCCCCCCCCCCATACTGTTTAATTATATGACTCCAAACAGAGAGAGATACTTCAGCAGTAACATGATTTTTGCACTTTGTTTGCCATGCATTTTAAAGAGGTAACTTGGATCTCCAATATAAGCCATGCAGGACTACTATTCTAGACTATCAGCCTTAGTGCATGTATAATAGTTAATTGTACAAAATACACAATTCATGCTCATATGTTTAAGAATAGACAAACCTGAACGGCTTAGGTCTTAGTGGAAACAGACTTTTTACCTAAAATTTTTCTTGCCAGCCTTTAATTCAATCTTTTATTAGTCATTTAAAAAGATAACATTAATTTCAGGAGTTTAGCTAAAATTTGAGTGTATTTTGTAGTTCCACATTCTAATTCATACACCAGCGTTATTAATTAAAATATGCTTGTTTTTTGTCAGTCACCTTCGAATTAAAAATGAATGAAAATTCTCCTAAATTATTAAAATTCAGATAAAATGCAACACTTACTGAGGCAAATCCAATTATTCAGAGATAAACTTATATTGCAATTTGATCAGAACAATAGGTCAATATTTCAATTTATTCTCAAAGTGAAATGAACAAACATTTTACAGGAGAGCATTATATATGCATAAATGTGGTGCATTAACCTCTAAACGGAAATGTGAAAAGGACTCCGAATTTCATCCTGTGAAGACACAAGGCAGCAAACTTTGTCTGTAGTTGCATTAACCAATTACGCATATACTTTTCAACTGAACATTTTCCCTTATCATGCTCACTAGCTGTCACAAGAAACAAATGGAAATATGTGAAAGGGTAACTGATGATTAACATTATATTTAGCAAGGTGAGAATGGGCCTTATTCCATTTGATAGAAAGTGTTGCCAACTTCTTCTCACATGGGCCTCTCACATGTCTACTTCCAAAAAGGGCATTCTGTTGGTGATCACAAGCACTTTGCAAGAAAAAGTGTCCACCTCAGATAGGAATATTCTACAATGACTTCAGATCAAGATACCAGATTATTGGTCCACACTGAGCTATAGCCAACGTGTTAGAACCCTGAATTAGACAAAGGTAGTCCCCAAGGCAAAGCAAGGGGACACTGAACCCTAAAAAGACTAACCATGAGGAAAGAAAGGAAGGACATTCTCCTGCACCAACACCACCTCCTGAAGTTGTATTCTGCTCTCTTTCTTGAACCAGACATCCAGAGAAGGTGGAGTGAAAATCTCTGACCATCAGCTAAGCCAAGCCTAAAGTCTACAACTAAGAGACAGAGGAGATCAACCATCGCCCCACACAAAACAAGCTCAAATAATTTGCAACGTTAGAACTAGTGCTCAACTAAGGCTAGGTCTACACTACCCGCCTGAATCGGCGGGTAGAAATCGACCTCTCGGGGATCGATTCCCAACGATCCCCGAATCGACGCTCTTACTCCACCAGCGGAGGTGGGAGTAAGCGCCGTCGACAGGAAGCCGCAGAGGTCGATTTTGCCGCCGTCCTCACAGCGGGGTAAGTCGGCTGCGATACGTCGAATTCAGCTACGCTATTCACGTAGCTGAATTTGCGCATCTTAAACCGACTCCCCCCTGTAGTGTAGATGTAGCCTAAGACTAATGATGTGATATAAGAACATAAGAATGGCCTTACAGGGTCAGACCAAAGGTCCATCTAGCCCAGTATCCTGTCTTTCGACAGTGGCCAATGCCAGGTGCCCCAGAGGGAATGAACAGAACGGGTAATCATCAAATGATCCATCCTGTCGCCCATTCCCAGCTTCTGGCAAACAAAGGCTAGGGACACCATCCCTGCCCATCTTGGCTAATAGCCATTGATGGACCTATCTTCCATGAATTTATCTAGCTCCCTTTTGAACCCCGTTATAGTCTTGACCTTCACAACATCCTCTGGCAAGGAGTTCCACAGGTTGACTGTGTGTTATGTGAAAAAATATTTTCTTGTGTTTGTTTTAAACTTCTTGCCTATTAATTTCATTTGGTGGCCCCCTAGTTCTTGTGTTATGAGGAGGAAATAACATTTCCTTATTTATAGACCTCTATCAGATCCCCCCTTAGTCGCCTCTTTTCCAAGCTGAAAAGTCCCAGTCTTATTAATCTCTCCTCATACAGCAGCCGTTCCATACCCCTAATCATTTTAGTTGCCCTTTTCTAATTCCAATAGATCTTTTTTGAGATGGGGCAACCACATCCACACACAGTATTCAAGATGTGGGCGTACCATGGATTTATATAGAGGCAATATGATATTTTCTGTCTTATTATCTATCCCTTTTTTAATGATTCCCAACATTCTGTTCACTTTTTTGACTGCTGCTGCACATTGAGTGGATGTTTTCAGAGAACTATCCACAATGACTCCAAGATCTCTTTCTTGAGTGGTAACAGCTAATTTAGACCCCATCATTTTATATGTATAGCTGGGATTATGTTTTCCAACGTGCATTACTTTGCATTTATCACCACTGAATTTTACCTGCAATTTTGTTGCCCAGTCACCCAGTTTTGAGAGATCCTTTTGTAGCTCTTCGCAGTTTGCTTGGGACTTAACTATCTTGAGTAGTTTTGTATCATCTGCAAATTTTGCCACCTCATTGTTTATCACTTCTTCCAGATCATTTATGAATATCTTAAATAGGACTGGGCCCAGTACATACCCCTGGGTAGAGGTAGAGCCTCTGAGAGTATATTTACACTATACCGGCTTAGTTACTTAACCGTAGCTGCGCCGCCATAATCCCATAGCATAGATGCAGTCTACATTGACAGAAGCAGTTTTTCGTATCGGAGCAGGAACATCACCTCCTTGAACAATGTGTTGATGGAAGCATTCTTCCATTGACATAGCTACCCCCACACTGAGGTTAGGCCGGCATAGCTACATCAGTCAGGGGTGTAGACCAGGCCCAAGAAGACGACAATATGAGAGTGCTTATTTGGCAAATTCAGAGACATCTGAATTCGCCAATATTCCACTGGAGCACATGGACTCGTATTTTAATTATTTGATTCAAATCCTATTTCCACTACATAGTACAACTATTTCTGTATCTGTACTGCCATGGAAAAAAGGCAAAGCCAGGAATCATATGAAAGGGCGGGCCTCCAATAAATATGCAGACCCTGTCCCCTCTAACATATGCAGGGTTTTGCCACAGATGTCAGGGCATCCACAGGCTGCTGTGTCATGCCATCCGACTACTTCATGGCATGGCGAAGCTTGCCTCGCCCCCAACAGGACAAAGGCCCAATCCAGCAAAAATGTATACATATGCTTAAATTTACACTCCGAGTATTCCCATCAATGGGACTATTCAGTGTGTAAATTTAAGCATGTGGAAATCTTTGCAGGATTGGGACTTAAATGAAAACTTTATGACTTGAAATTAAGAACATTTCCTGGTCCCTTCAGAGAAACAATGTAAGGGAAAATTCAACCCAACTAACACACTTATAGCTAATTATAAACTAATGGATTCAAATATGAAAGTGATCACATCTGAGAAAAATACCTTTAAAATTCAGGATTTCTCCAAACCCTTAATAGTAGTGGCCTCACCACTCATTCCCTTAACTAAAAGCTTCTGTAACTCATACAAAAATAGTACCAAAAAGAAGCATTGTTAGCAGCACATAACATGTTCGTATATACAGTATGAGCTGAAACAGCTTTAAAAACCTATAGAAAAATATGTGCACCCTGGAATGACCAAATATTATATCCCTCTCTCACCATTCCTCACTTTTCTGAGCATGTTCCTGTAACAAACTAATACTCTTGGAATGCAAGTGTTTTTAGTCCACCAATTACAAAACTTGGATAACCCAGCTTAAATTGCTTATTTCCCTTTCTAAAATTTTGCCTCTTTGGGGGTACAAAAATACCATTTGGTGACTTCCACACTACTTCACTTCACAAGACTTATCAAAGAAGTCTTTGAGGAAGTGTTTAGCAGTCATTCATAATGTTCCCTAGTTGATAATTACATCTCACTCCAAATGTTTGTAAATCTGTTACTTAGTACATCAACTAATAGTTTGTCACCAAAGTTTATATCATTTTTCCACTCAAAAATCACGATAATTTGCAAACATTTTCCTGTGTTCCATTCAAGTAACCTTTGATCACACAGCGTGTTTTTTGGACCTTAATGGATGTCAAACCACCCAAACGCCAGCCCACTCTGTGCACTGCAGTGGCTTTCCTTGACAGAGAGCTGAATGGGAATTCCTTCAGAACACATCAATGTTACTTCAGCATCAATAGGGCCGCTCTGGAAAAAAATGCCAAGGGGCTGGATGTGCTGCCTCCAGCAACCACAGTAACTGCCAAGCCAAGGAATCAGAAACTGAGCCCAGGAATCCAACCCTAGCCACTAGTAACACAATAAACAGCATTAATCACATGGCTAGCAAGAGACATTGTACTTGTCCTACAAATAGCTTGTTACAGAATTCATAACCCCAAGTTTTGTAAAAATAAATACATGAATAAGTAAATAATAAAAATACATATACCGTAACACATATTTAATGAATAATATATATAAAATGTGTTTACCTTGCACCATTATTTCTAACTACTTCCACTGTTTCGCCAACAAAATATCGATCCTTGACATAAGCAAAGATTTCATCACAGATTTCATGAAGTCGTGAGCGATGGGTTAGGGTGGCCAAATACAGAACTGGAACTATGAGTGCCTCTGGAAAACTCTGGAGATTAAGTCTGGCTTTCTTTTCTGATTCCAGTGCTTCCTGATATGTGAGTCCAGGTTTACCTGTGACAGCACAGCTCCATACAAGGCTGTTACACAGAATGGTGCGTTCAAAAAAGTCACTATAATGAAGAAAAAAAGAAAAAGAGTGAATACAGTTCTACCTAACACCTACAGTTTAGTTACAGTTAATATGGCGTGACGTGTTTTCAATCAACTAAGTGAAAAACACTCTTTACACGTCTAAAATTTAAACATTGCACTGCTTCTGTTCGAGTTGTAGATTGTAGTATCGCCAGACTTAAAATTACAGACATTACAGTATATCTAGAACACATTATTATTGGCTCTCACTTCATGATGGAATACTTAAAGGGTCATTTTGCCACTTCTGTTCAACCCAATATTTCAGTGTTTGATAAATCTACTACTGTAGGGCCAAAACTTGTTCTCACTACAGTCTACATGCAGCAAAACTCCCTCTGATTTTAACTGGGCAGTGTCAGGCCCTTAGGCCCTGCAAAGAAGCGCACATACATGAGTAATTTTATATATCAGAGTAGTCCCACTGAGTTCAATGAGACTACTCATGGGTGTAAATTTAACACCACCACCCCATTTATATGCTTACAAAATCAGCATCTAAAATTGTACAAGTATAAAATAGTCTGGCAATTTTTTTTTCTTAAAATGTTTTTAATTCATTTAAGTTCCAGTTTGCTTTTCAGCAGTCAAAACTCTTAAGTGCTTTTGAGTGTTCTGGCCCATCAATGGGGAAGTTAAAAAATAACACTTCTTTTAAATAGTTTTTGTGCTTTCACTGTTTGCATTGCTCTTATAAAAGCATTAAAATATTTTTTTGCGGATTCTTCCCATACCCCTTTTCAATTTGGCAAATATTGATTTTTCTTCCCCTCTTGTGTTCCAATTAATACTGAAATTACCATGGTTATTCTTGTTTACTTCCTGTTTAGAACACCAGCATAATTTCTACAATATTGATTATTCAACAGCTGTTGCAGGGTGAGCCCATCACAATATTTTTTGATGAACCTGGCAAAAATAGTGGTTTGTTAAATTAATTTCTAGATGGAATAGTTGATTTTTTTAAAATAAATGTAGAATCAAAGCCATTTAGTAGATTATAGTTATGTTAAAATACATCACATAATGTGGATCAACTAACAGTTTGACAGTGTGCCTTTAAATACGTATTCCTTAATGCAGTGTTTCCTAAACATTTAAAAACTGAGGACCACTTCAGCCTAATGAAACCAATCATTGCTGCCTCCCCTCCCCCCTGCAACCCTATCGTGTGTTGTTATAAATTAAGACACACGACAAATTTAACATCTTCTGTGTCATTTCAGCTAATCTATTATGCCCCATCCTCAGGGTGTACACTCCATACTTTGGGATATACTGGTATACATCTTCATAATGTGATACTTTTTTTTTGCATGCTTTGATGATGAGTGAAACAGTTAACAAGGGTGACATTTAAAGTATTATCATTGTCATCTGAGTTAGCACCCAATGAAGTGAATGGGGCAGCTCACGCCTCAGAGCTATTGTTTTAGGCTCTTTACACACTCAGGCAGACATCTGTGGATCAGTTACATTTGCTTCACCTTTTCAAAGTTTGCATTGCAACCATAACAGCTAGACACAAGCACTGTGTACATGAAAGCTGAGACTCTACATGACAATTGAGAGTCTGGCTGTGTCTCCCAGCTAGTCCTCCCCATGCCTTCAAAATGGGGGCTTCCCACACATTAGGAAAGCTTCCTTAAAAGAACACCAGTTTCTCTACTTTGTGCATTTCACAGCATCTTTGGTCCCAATTCTTCAAAGACTAATGCATGCACTTAATTTTTACACTAGGAGTAGTCTTAAATGCATATAAATATTTACTAAATCTTTGCAGGACTGGAGCCTTTGGTGTATAGTTCCACTATCTCCCTGTCAATCTCCTTCCTTTGCTGAGGAAATTCTTAGAATTATCAACTGGCGATCAGAATTTTTTTTTTTCTTCAAACTACTGTATATACTCATTCATAAGCCGAATTTTTTTTTAGTAAAAAATGGAAGCACCAGAGAAGGAGGTCAGCTTATGAATGGGTATAGAGAGGGAGAGATGGGACAGAGCCCCTCCCCCCAACAGAGGGAGCAAGGAGAAGCAGCACAGCCAGCACAGCCAGCAGGGAAGAGGCGGGACCAGAGTCTCTCCGCTTCTGGACACACTGCTCTCCCCCCAGCCTCTGAAGCAGGGGGCTGGCAGGCTGCAGCCATGCCGCTCAGCCCCGCCCCCCAGAGCAGGCTGTAGCCGCACCACTCGACCCGCCGGAGCACATTGCGGCCGTGCCGCCCAGCCCAGCTAGCTGAAACATGCTGCGGCCGCGCTGCCTGGTCTGGCCTGCCGAAGCAGGCTGCAGCCGCACTGCCCAGCCTGCCGGAGCAACTCCACCCAGGCCAGAGACATCGTCCCCTGGCCCGCCGCAGAATAGGTGGGAAGGGATGGCATGGAGTGTGGGGGGTGGGTTCATGTGGGGGGTGGTCACAGGGGTTACTCCCCTGACCCCCAGCTTCTTCCCCCCCAAAACATTTCCCCACCAGTTGCTGTCCTGGCCCGTCAGGGTAAGCAGCTGGCGCACCGGGACACTTGGTTTACTTAGATTTACCTCCGTGCCTGCGAATGCTCGAGGTAAACAAACCATCTCGGCCCGCCAGCAGCTTATCCTGATGGCCCGGGAGCCAAAGTTTGCTGACCCCTGAATTATAGGGTCGGCTTATGAATGGGTCATAACATTTTTTTACTTATCCGTCTTGGGGGGCGGGGGAGGGGGTTGGCTTATAAATGAACCGGCTAATGATCGAGTATATACAGTAATTATTTTTAAAAAGTTTCAGGATATACTATTTAAAAGAGGCACTATCAGAAACTGGAGTTTTTAAAAATTTGTTCACTTGAAACATAAAAATCAAATTGACAGTGTCCCTTTCAGGGCTGCTACCTTTTTGTGAGGGAGTGGTGGGGACAGACATGTTATTTAAATCAGTGGTTCTCAAACTAGGGCCGCCGCTTGTTCAGGGAAAGCCCCTGTCGGGCCGGGCCAGTTTGTTTACCTGCCGCATCCCTCGGCCTGCGTCGTTTCCTGCAGGCCCCATTAGCCTGGAGCGGCGAACCACGGCCTGTGGGAGCCGCGATCGGCCGAACCTGCGGACGCGGCAGGTAAACAAACGGGCCCGGTCCGCCAGGGGCTTTCCCTGAACAAGCGGCAGCCCTAGTTTGAGAAGCACTGATTTAAATGACACCTTCAACTTAAAAAAAAAAAAAAACCCACACATCTCTCAAGTAAAATCTGCAAGTAAATTTGTTACAAGTGAAAGCTAAGATTACCATGAATGAAACAGATTTGAGGGGAAAATTTTTTTTTTCAGTTACTCTACAACAACACTTTGTGTATCCTGTTTCTCGGTAGTTAGTTTACTCTTTTGTTTAGTGTGGGTTTTTCCACACATCAGCATGGAGAAAGAAATCATTTGCAGAAAAAAGTAAATGTGCTTATAAAACCATCAAAATAGTCACAAAGACACAGGAGTAGGCAAAGTCCCTGAAACTACCTTTCAGCTCTCTCTCGCTTTAAAAAATTGATTACATTTAATCTTGGCAGCATCCCTTAACTTTAGGTAGCGGCTACAAACAGCACATCAGACAGATAAATTATGTCACAGACCATTAACATGTTATTGTAACATATTAATGATTTCACTGAAACTGGGTCTGATAGAACAAAAATCCAACATCATGTCAATAGATTTTTAATATTCCTGCACTCCTGCTCCATGGAGGCATCTTTGTGCCATTGCAGTTATGTAAATAGAAGCTACCAATACAGCTAAGTAGTGGTAGTTACAATATTCTGTATTAAAAGAAATAGAAAAATAAAAGGTTTGATTGAGCATACTTTATGTTGCATTTAACTTCACAAAAGCAAATACAATTAGAGTTAAAACTGCAATTGTGTCCTTATTACATCCCTTTATGTTGAAAAGCTGTGACATATGTGGCATTTTAAGATCACCAACTTTTCCAAGAACTCTGCACCTGAACATATTAGGATGAAGTTCACATGGAATGGCAGTTGAGGCCCATTAGAATGGACCCTTCAACCTACGTAAACCCCATTTGACTTCCAGGGGTACCACAGTAGCAAAAATCAAGTTGCAATCCAGAGGACTAAGTTGGAGTTCCTTTTGTTGGAAGCCTTTATGCTAAACCATGAATTTGAATGGCATGTTTGTATTTATATTTATAAATGTACAAAGTATTAGCAATGTAAATAGTTAACTTTTTATGCAAGAATAAACCCATTGACAAAATCCTGGGCAAAAGCCTTGAAAAGTAGTTCAATCCTGCTACTAAATAAGTAAAAAGGATTTATTATGAGCCAGATTCAATTAAAAAAAAAAAAAAAAGAAAAAGAAATTGCATCCAGTTTCTGCACTGAGAATCTTTGTGAAAGGCCGCAGAAGCCTGATTTAGGAGTTTCTGCAGCCTTGTGCAACGGCCAAAATGGTGTGTGTGGTTCTGATTAAATTGAACATATTCAAATGTTTCCTCTTACCCCAAGACCTACTAAATATATGTTTTTATTGTTGAGTGTGTCTAAGAATAAGCTTATTTCAAGTCAATTTCTTTTTTTAGAAAGTTTAAAATGCTAAGGAAAGAAAGTTTACTTAAAACAGAATTAAAAACACAAGCATCAAATATTGCAAAATGTTACTTCATCCTGCCATATGCTAAACCCAATGTAAAGGGTAGAAAATAAATGATTATCCTGAATTTAGAAAAGAAAAAAGAAAAACTTTTTCTCAAGCCAGTAATCTCTTTTTTTTTTTAAATATGGATCCCTATCGGCATCTAACATACAACGTACACATAGGCATGATGTTAGGATACTGACTTACAAGGATGCTGGTGTGAATGGCATTTCCTGTGTTCCAAAATATCCTATCTTCAAAAGGGGTCAATATGCAATCTTCAAAGCAATGTACAAAATATCCCAAAGTGAGCAGTTATGGACTCATCTGCCTACAGTTTCTTCCTAAACTCCTTAGTTAGAGATTAGATAGTCCCTGAAGAATATATTCCAAATTCTGGGTTTCTCTTTAAAAATAATATACCAACACCGTAATGTAACTATGTATGCTCTCATTATCCATTTACACATTTTTGGAATTCTGCTAAACTACTGGCATCAATAATATCTCGTGTCTATATGTTCCACTGGCTGATTGTGCAGTTGAGTAAAAGGTGTTTCAAATCAGTTTCACGATCAGTTTCAAATATGCTGACCTTCAATTTCACCAAGTGTCCCATTGTTCTTATATTATTAGACAGGGCAAACAGAAGTGCCCCAACTACTCTCTTTATACCGTTCATTATTTTGTATCTCTCTCGTCTCCTCTTTATTTCTCCTCTCTGTACTAAACATTCCCAGTTTTTTCAGTCTCTCTTAATATGGAAGAAACATTGCACGGCTCTGCACCTCACATTCTACCAGATAGTACCACCAATTTTTAAAGGGCTTTACAATTTTTCCATTCCATTTCTCATGCATCCTAGCATTTTTTTTTTCAGATGCCGCTACGTACCAAGAGGTGGTTTTCATTGAGCTGTCCTCAGTGATACTCAGATCTTTTTCCTGACCTGTTACAGTTAATTTAGAACCTATTAAGGTCTAAACAGACAGAAAACGCAAAAGATTTTTGTGTATGTGTTATAAGCACACTTTTGTACTGGAGCAAGGCATAGACCTTATACTCTCATCAGGAAAAGAGGCTTAACAGCTTTCATATGCATTGCCTTTGTCAAATCTTTGAAATCTCCTGGAGAGACAGAGTCACCAACACTTAGGTGCTCAAGCGGGCCAGTATACCCAGCATGAAAATACTCCTCAAACAGAGACACCTATGATGGCTTGGGTATGTGTGATGAATGATGGGCACATCTCAAAGGACATCCTCTACAGAGAATTGGCATCTGAAAAAAGACGCAAAGGATGCCCAAAATTCCATTTCAAGGACATTTGCAAGCGAGACCTCAAAGAAATGGACATGGATGTGGATAACTGGGAAAATCATACTCAGGACCACAGCCTTTGGAAACAAGAGCTTAACAAAGGTCTCCAGAGTTACGAGAGGAAGCAGTCCAGTTTAGCAGAGGAGAAAAGAGCTCACAGAAGTTGGAGCCCAAAGGGTCGAAACACCACCTTTAAATGTGACAGATGCAGCAGAAAATCACTCTCTCGAGTGAGTCTCTTCAGCCGCAGCCATGGCTGCCATAAAACCAACTGAGTAAATTCTTTACCTCTCAGGGTGCATATCTATGGTCTCTCAAGACTGAAGGATGCCTATTACTACTACTAGCAAGGTATGCGAATAATTTAAATTATTCCTTCCAGCATGCAATATCTTGCAACCATCAATACTGAATTTAATCTGCCATCCTACTGTTTAATTCCACAGCTTTGATAGGTATCACTAAAGATATCACTAGTCTTGAGAACCCTAAATAACTGTACCACCTGCAAATTTTGCCATCTCCCTGCACAACCCCTCTTTTGTAGATTACAGAATTATGAAATATTTTCCAATAGGGTGAAATAATAAGTTCTAGATCACTAAAAAAAGTATTTTTAAAATGTTAGTCCTGCTGAGTTCTACATGCATTGGTTATTATCGTGACAGCTGTCCAATAATAAAGGGATGATACAAAAATGTAAGAAATACATCTCTATTACTGCTGCTAATAGTAATTATAAAAGTAAATTTGCAGCCAGATGATTTCCAAGTTTGTTGTTTGTGCAAACTTGCAGTAATACCAACTCTTAAGCACATAATGTAAACTGAGGTGTCTTAATACCTAATGTGCTAGATCCAACCTATATGATGTATTTATGTGGCCAATTCAGATTCTGTGTAATCTGGACTTAAAAAAAAAAAAAAAAAAAGAAAGATTCTACGTCTTATGGTTGCAAAAGTAACCTAAATACAAAGTGAGTGTACACTGAGGCAATGTTGTCTTCCCAACTGCACAGAGCATAAAACAAACAATGGTCTGGGAAGTGTGAACTCCCCAGCCCTCATAAATCTCATTGGCCATGTACAGAGAAGGAAGAAAGGTAGGTTTTCCAAACATGTTAGCTAATGCACTTTTAAAACACCACTCTCAGTTAGGGTACACCACAACCAGCTAACACAATTTTAAAGATGTTAAACTATGACTATACAAGTTGTTAAGTTATGTTTCAAATCATATTGGCTAACTTGATTTTTAAAAAAAACAAACCAAACTAAAAACATACCATCTTTTCTTCCAGCCTAAACACCAACAGAGACAAAGCAAGGGGAAGAGAAACAGATACAGGAGAACAAGCGAGTGCAGAAATAGCAGAGGTCCAGAAAGTGAGAGAATATTTTCCTACTGAGTGATATCTAATATGATAAATAGTAACTGAAAGTTTAGTTAGTACATGAAGGCCATATTCAATCCCTGAATATATATGCAAAGTATCATCCGATCTGGGGGAAGATTCATTGCGACCTGAGTGTAATATGTAATCCAAAATTTATCCTCCAGCCTACAAACCAGATTGAAAAATGGAATCTGGCCCTTTCCAAAGAATGAGTGACATTCTTATTTTTTTTAAAAGCAACAGAGGGTCCTGTGGCACCTTTGAGACTAACAGAAGTACTGGGAGCATAAGCTTTCGTGGGTAAAAACCTCACTTCTTCAGATGCAAGTGCATTTTTTAATCTTCACACCTCTTCAATGCACCTGGGATGTCAATGAGAGTCAGTTACAATACTGTGATAACAATAATTCTAATTTATAAAAGAAACTTTCAAAGTAATGGAATTATGAGAAGTTTTATGTTCTGCAGAAAAACTTGGGTTCTTAGGTTCCTGCCTTTTACATCCTTGAGACCTTAATGCAAACACTTCCGAACTACACTTCTTAATAAACCTTCTTTAGGGCTTTTGTTTTTAAATTCTCTCCTCCACTGCTTTGCTCAGAAAACCCTTTCAAAAGTACTTAATCCAACTTCTCTTAAGGTTTTGTTAGGTGAAGTCTATTTGAGTAGCGAAAACAAGTCCAAGCATGAGAAGACTTAGGTGTGCTCTAATTTCATATGTTGCAAATGAAAGTATTTCTGGTTTAATCTTGCTAGACTGCATATATATATATATATATATAAAAAATAATAGTCTCTGCTTTTTTAATATACCTTGTACATATGACAACACTGTTTCACAATCTCGATTGGTCTTTAACACAAAAACAGGGGAAAGAAACATTTTTTAAAAATAGAAAAATTATTGTAAAACTATTTTGGAGGGGGAACCTCCAAAAAAATATTGGAGGGGGAACCTGAGGGGCAAGTGTACTACTTGTAACCATGTTGGGTTTGTTTGGGGTGTTTTTTTACTGCATTAAGTCGGTCTTCCTTTGACATGGAGAAGCTCAGTTACTTATTAAGGGGAGCCATAGAAGACCTTAAGAGGCTGCTTTGAGCAGAGAGCCTGCAAAGTGTTTGGGATTAAAGATGCTACCATAATACCCCTGATATTAATGCCCTCAAGGACAGATGCAACATCTTCCGTCCCCAGCAATCCTCCTCAACCGCAAAGGACAAGTCTCAGGGCTGCAAAGCTGTGTGATGAAAGAACCCCCCTCCTATTGCTTAGGCGCCCGAGCAACGGCAACCGCTGGGGCAGGGCACGTTCAAGACCGGGAGCTGGGAGTGAGTTCAAACGGTCACCCAGCAGCTCCCAACCCGGCAGTGCACTGGAGCTGGCGGGGGCGACGCCAGGGGCTACCCGCAGAGGCGCAGCAACCCCAGGCGAGAACAAGGGGTTAAGTGTCCGGGGGGAGGCTGAGTTGACTCCACATGCTGCGCCACCCCGGCCCGGCTGCTACGACAACAATAGTGAGGCTAGCACATGTCAGGCTGCTCCCCCCGCAGCAGGGGCCGCCGCTCCCCCGCGGCGTTATTTAAACCGCGGCCCGGCCGCCGCAGAGTTAGGCGCGCGGCGGTTCAGTGCCGGCGGCCCGGTGACCGTTGTGCCCCTGCTCAAGGGGCTGGTGCACACACCGAGGCCTAGTAGCCGCCGACATGCGGCTCCGGCTCCCCCGAAGGAGCAGGGGGCCGGGCCAGGCACTTACTGCCGCCCGCTCAACTTTCACTTCCCCGCCGCCTCTGGCGGCCCGCGGCCGATGACAACGCACGCGGGGCAGCTGGGCCAGCTGCTTCCCCGCCGCCCCAGGGAGCCCCGGCCGGCGGAGGGGCGGCGAGTGACCTCCCTTCCCTAACCCTGACGAGACCCCGGGGGTGAGGGCTCCGGGGAGGGGATTCCCCCGGTCTCCGGGGGCACCCCCCCCCCCGCCGGAGAGGAGTACGGCTCGCCGACCACAGCGCTCCCAGCGGAGGGTCCCCGGGGCGCCGAGCGGGGAATCCCCTCCCACCCCAGATGTCAGCAGCCGTTCGGGAGGTTAAACTGCCCTGGCCCGCCCGGGGAAGCGGACACACGCGGGGGGAGGGGGGGTCTCTTACTCGTAGTCCCTGAAGATCTCGTTGGTGACCCTGCAGTAGAAGACGCGCTCGTCGGGCCGCAGGTCGGCGGGGGGCTTCTTCCTCACGAAGGGCTTTCGGTGCAGCAGCGGCATCGCCCCGCTCCGCGCGCTCCTTCCTGCCCCGATCCGCTTCAAATTGGAGGGAAAACGAGCGTGAGTGCGAGCGGCGGCCTGGGGAGGAGGGAGCGGGGCCCGGCGTGTCCCTCCCCCCAGGAGAGCCGGGGAAGGAGTCCGGGTCGCGGCGGCACGGGGATCCAGCGGCAGCCTTTTGTGTGCCTGACACGCCGCTGCCTGCCTGGGACTGTGAGGAGGGAGCTGCGGATCCTTCCTCCCCCGCCTCCTCCTCCTGCCTCACAATGGGGCCATGACGCCGAGCAGCAGGCGGAGGCGGCTCCCTCCCCCCCCCCGTCACACAACGTGCTCGGCTCGGGGATACCCCGGCTGCTGCGATCGCGCTTTGTCTCCTCCGGTTCCCCGGCCGCAGGGTCACCCCCTTCCCCCGCTTCTGACCTGCACACGCCGGGCCGGACACAAACTTCCACTCCCCCTTCGCCGCCGCCTCCTCCTCCCTACACAGCAAACGCGGGGGGAGGGGGAGCGGCGATCACTTCTCTTCCTCCTTCGCTTCCTGCCGGGCTAGTGTCCAGTGGGACTCCCCCCCGCGTCTCTGCCGGGAAGGGTATAATGGGGTCACCCTTCTCATTCCCGGCTGGTGTGTAATGGGGACTTCCTTGTCCGCCCGTCTGGGTGGTGTATAATGGGGTCTCTCCTCCTGCCTACCTGCTGTTTAATAGCGTCCCGACCCCTTTCTGCCTGGGTGGGATATGAAGAGATCCTCTCCTCCTCGCTTCTTTTCCTCTTCTTGCTCTGCTGTCTTCCCCCTCAGCTCCTGGGAAGTTTTTGATCTACTTCTTCAGCTCAATGAGGAAGAGCTGCTGGGAGGAGCTTTTCACTTCTCTACCCTACATCTTTATTGGCCGCCCAGTGCCTTCTCGCATGTGTCACACAGGAAGACAGAGAGCTACATTATTAATTAATGGCTGAGAAGACTCATCCTCCATTTTTGAATTATCAGCCTAAAGATCTATAGAGTGAGGTGGGTGACCTATATGGGGCAAAGACCTGGATCCTCCTCATGGTGTGGTACCCAAGCAGGTTGGGATTTTAATGACACGTCACTTGGACACTAGAGAAAGCTACTGCTAACAGGGGAGTTCGTGTTCAAAGACGGGAATAAAGACCTTTCAAATTCCGTGTCACATTTTCTTCTCTCTTCAGAAATCACTGTTGCTACTTCGAAAATTCTCTCTGTGCACACTCACACAAAACCCTCGCTGACTTCTTAACTTTGGAAAAACCCACTGACCACAATACATGCTCAATTCATCAGGGATAAAAATATCAAAGTACTTTATAGTCTCTTTCATACAAATTGCAATCTCAGAGGTTTTAGTGCTGGTAGTACAATTATGGAGAAATGTCTCTCTTCCTTTATTTAAGACCAAAATGATATGTTTCTGTATGAGTTCAGGTGGAACAGGGACGTATACTGTGGTTAAAATTATTCTCAAGTATAACTCCCATACATGGTTTAGGAGTGCCTGGGCCACAAAGCATGACCTGCTACCTTCAGCTCGGCTGGTCTAAGGACAGGCAAGCACTACCTTACTAAAGCACATCTTGTTGTTATTGTTCTTAAATGGATTTTTATTTAAATAAATGTATTTTAAATATATTGATTGAGCACTCAGGTTTGCTAGATGCCATACCCTGAGGATTTAAAATGTAAGGTGCCAGTCCTGCAAAATACATGGATAACTTTATTAACTCAGTAGGGTTATTCACATGCATATAAGTATTTGAAGGATTGGTGCGTAAGTAGGAGTTTACAATCTAAAGCCCTGCTCCTGCAAATACGTGCACTTGTATAGTCCCCTGTGCTTATCAAAAGTCCATGGACTTCGCTGACACTTCATGCAGGTGCAGTTATCTGCACTAGTGTAATTTGCATGATCAAAGCCTAAATTAAAGTTTCCATGATATAGAATCATAGAGTTTGAATTATTCTGCTGGGTGAAAAATATGGTTTTGGTCATTGACATTTTAAGTTATGTTTATTCCCTGCATTTAGTCAGTTTACAAAATGTTTAGCTTAAATTATTAATAGGATTTGTCCCAAGTCCACTCCAAATTTCCTACCCTTTTATTTTCTCCATTTGCCAGTATCCTCCACTCTCCATTATAAATTAATTTGTAGTGAAGGGCAGAGATGTGATTGCAAATTAATCCATTAAAAAAAAAGTATTTAGCAAGCTCCTCTGAAATCATGTTTTTGTCTGTTTTGCATCAAAACCTTACAGTGTTTGAACTACAAATATTGGGGTAATGGCATTCAGCAATGCTAATTCTTGTGATTTCATGGTGAATTTTGCAGTATATCACTGTCTTAAAGCTCTAACTCCTGGAGACATGATTAGATGGGAATCTCAGCTTTAATTTAAGAAAAAGTTTCTAAAGGGTGCAGACAAAAGCTTGAAAATGAGCACCCTGAAGGCTGAAAAGTCAGGAAATAAAATAAGCCCCAAATTCATTACTTATTAAAATTTAATGATTCTGGAGCCAATATAATGATTTTTGAATGGTTGGGCTTGTCAGTACTGCATTATTTTAGAACTGGTTGGCATCCATGAAAAATTCATGAGTTGATAGAACTGTGACATCAAAAGCAGATTCCCTTGCCCTCTCTCTCTCTTGTTCTCACCTTTTCCTCCTCTTGTTCCTCCCCCCTATTTATTCCCTCAGCTGTTTCCCTATGAGGATTGAGTAGTAGGGATGTGGTATCAGAGGTACCATTTGCTCTTGCTTAGGATACAGTGAAGCAGTTGGTATATTTAGCTTTGAGTTCTGAAACCATTTCTGTTTTTACAAAACCAAGATTTTAGCACCTGATTCTGCTCCCAATCAAGTCAACAGGAGTAGGACTGAATCCTTATGACACACCTACAAGCTAATGGCTACTGGTAGAGGAAAGGTTGAGCATTTAAATTGAAATTAATTAATTCTGACAGATCTCAGAAATTATGTTTTTACTTTCACAAGGTCATTTTTTGTCTTTGCTACACAGTATTTATAAGTTGTTATAATACATTATACCTTTAATACTTAATTGAAAAATACATTTTTGAGTCAAGGTAGAAAAGTATGGAGTTATGTAGCGGTTTCTTTTTGAAATGTGATAATCAGCTGATATGTACTGGAATCCTCATTACCCAATCAGATCACAGTATTCATTCATGCCATTTTATAAATGAAAATACCTGTAGTGAGAGCATAACAAATATCAAATATTGTAAAATACTGGATATTAGGTTTATGGCTACTGTGTTGTCAATAGTAAAACAATTTCCTAGGGACTGTGTGGACCCAGACTCAGGGCAAGTTCCTTTTCCTTCAAAGCCCTCCACAGTTTACCCTGAGTCCCAGTAACTCTTCTGCTTTTGTCTCTTCACTTGCCCTCTATTCCATCAAATCTGCGGTTTCCTTCATCCACTACCATCTTCCTGCTTTTTTCCTTGCAAGCCCCTAAGGGCTTATCTACACATGGAGTTATTCAGGAATAGCTATTCTGCTTTAAATTTACAACCAATCTATTCTAGAACAACTTTAACGTGAAGGCAAATCCTAAGACTGAAACCCCAAGAAAGTAAGCCTTTTACCCACCTGTTTCAACTCTGCCATCTTGCCTCATTCAGTTCTTCTTCTTTAGGGTTTGAATTACCATTGGTTGCCACCTGATCTTGTGTCGTCATCTTCTTTTTTTTTTTTTTTTTTTGACACTACCATCTTATTCTCCAGGGGCCTGATCCAAAACCCACTAATGTTAATAGGAGTCTTTCCAGTTACTTCAATGGGCTTTGGATGAGGCCCTAGATTCTCATGTTTAATTTTTATTAAAGGCAAGTCTATCCATTGAGACTGAGAAGATAAATGATAAAATATTATAGTGTAGCTGATGCAATAATGTCTGCCTGTAGAGAGCCTGAAACAATAGTTTGGAGAGGTGTGAACTTCCCCATTTATTTCAATGGACTGTTAACTCAGGGAGCGTTTTTACAGCACAGTTAGCTGGAGTGTTACCCCTAACTCACTCATGTCCACACACAAAAATCCACTAGCTCAAATTAAATGGTGATTTAAACTCAAACAAGCTAGTTCCTCAGGGAGAGAGGGGTGGGTTGATCCTGATGCATGAGCTAGTAATGCTGTGGAAATGCAACAGCTCAAATTACAATTCATCAGCAGCTAATCCAATCATTTTGTGCTACTAATCACATTACTCTGTGTGTAACTCCAGTATGCTCTTCTCAGTTGAGCTAGCCTAGCTGGAGTGCAGTAACTTGAGTGTATTTAGGCCCGGTCTATACTACAGGTATGTCTATACTGGCAGATTTACATCACCAGCAGTTACATCCCCACTCAGAGAGCACTGAAGGGAAACCGCTGTTGTGTGTTCACACTGTCAGCTGCCTGCACAATAGTGTGTTTACACTTGCAGCACTTGCATTGGTATTCAGAGCGATGCACTCTGGGCAGCTGCCCCCCGGGCCTTTCTCTTCCTCTTCTGCCACTAAGAGTTTTGGGAAGGCAGAGGGGTTGCGGGGCATCCTGGGTCCTGTCTCAATGCCACGTGATGCATTGCTTCGCATCCCAGCAATCCCTATGCTTCCATCTGCATTTGGCGCCATCTTTCAACAGTTTGTGTACTGCGCACTCTGCCTCTTCGGTCTGCAGGAATGGATCCCGCACCGTTGACCAATATGCTGCTTGCTCTCACTAACATGTCACGAGAGGCAGTGGAGTTTTTACTTAAACTACAAAGGCAAGAGGAGTTCAACATTAATCTCACCACGCATAGAAGCTACGACACAAGATAGCTTGTGGCATTCACGGAGGTGCTGACCATAGTGGAATGCCGCTTTTGGGCTCGGGAAACAAGCACTGAATGGTGGGATCACATTGTCATGCATGTCTGGGATGACGAGCAGTGGCTGCAGAACTTTCGGATAAGGAAAGCCACATTCATGGGACTGTGTGATGAGCTCGCCCCAGCCCTGCAGCACAAAGATACGAGAATGAGAGCTGCCATGTCTTCGGAGAAGCGTGGTTCTCCAAGCGCTTGTGGATCACTGTGTGTGTTTCTCAAACACTAACACAGGCTGGTCCAGAAAGGTGCATGATGCACGCATCTCTCGGAACACTGGCCTGTTCAGGAAGCTGCAAGCAGGGACTTTCTTCCCACACCAGCAGATCGCCATAAGGGAAGTCGAAATGCCCATTGTGATCCTGGGAGACCCTGCCTACCCCTTAATGCTGTGGCTTATGAAGCCAGATATGGGGAACCTTGACAGCAACCAGAAGCAGTTCAACAACAGGTTGAGCAAGTGCAGAATGACTGTGTGTGCTTTTGGCCATTTAAAGGTCCGCTGGTGCTGCCTATTTGGGAGGCTGGACCTGGTCGATGACAATATTCCTATGTATTGGGGGGTAGCCGTGTTAGTCTGAATCTGTAAAAAGCAACAGAGGGTCCTGTGGCACCTTTAGGACTAACAGAAGTATTGGGAGCATAAGCTTTCGTGGGTAAGAACCTCACTTCTTCAGAAGAAGTGAGGTTCTTACCCACGAAAGCTTATGCTCCCAATACTTCTGTTAGTCCTAAAGGTGCCACAGGACCCTCTGTTAATATTCCTGTGCTTATAGCTGTGTGCTGTATGCTCCATAATATTTGTGAAGGGAAGGGTGAAAGCTTCACTCAGGGCTGGACTGCTGATGCTCAGCGCTTGGAGGCTGAATTTGAACAGCCAGAGACCAGGGCTACTAAAGGGGGGCAGCGCGGGGCCATAAGGATCAGAATGCCTTGAGGCAGCAATTTGAAGCTGAAAGTCACTAATATTTGTTGCTATGCTTGGGAGTGCAGTGCTTGTAATGCTAGGAGGTGATTGTGATTGGTGCAGATGATACACTGTAAAGGTTTAAGAAAATAGCCTGTTGCTTTTCAGGGCTCTGTTTGCTTTCAATTAATGGAATAAAGATTTCTTTCAAACAAAAATAATTCTTTTATTAAAAAACAACAACCGGAGGAGATAGAGGAGACAAACCAAAAAACACATCAGCACTGTGGGGTGATGGGGGAAGGGAGGGTCCCAGGAGGAGGTGGGGTCCCGAGACGGTTAAAGATTTGTGTATGTCCAGGTAACATATGAAACCTTGTCCTTTGGAGTACAGTGCAGGGGGTACTGTACTTCAGCAGGGCTAAACTCCAGAGGGACGGATGTTGAGTGCAGTGGGTACTGGGAATCCGCAGGGCTGGACTGTGACGGGGCAGGAGCGGGTATAGACTGGAGCCAGGAAATTGATAAGAGTGTCTTGGCAGTGTCTGGGGGACACATGGGAAAGAGTTTTGCGGCAGCGGTGGGTAGGCACAGAGCTGCTCGGTTTGCAGTGCTAGTAGTGCCTGGGAGCGTGTCTGCTTGGTGCTCCATAATGTTTAAGAGCCACTCTGTGGCTTTGTTCTGGCACGCTGAATTCTCCTTTCGGTCCCTCTTCTCACTGTCCTGTCACTACTTCAATTCTTGTTTTTCGGGTGTGGGGTGCATCATGACATCACGCAGAAAGTCCTCTTTATTTTTTTGTGGCCGCTTTCTAATTCTATGCAGCCGTTCAGCAGGCAATAACAAAGAGGGAGGCTGGGCTCCAAGGGTCATATCTGTGAAGCCAAAATGCAACATTTTACAGAAGCAGTATTGTTTGCAACACACAGACCACTGATTCAGTGATTTAAAACACAGCCACTGTTCACATACCTGTCACAAACTGGCTGACCCCAGGCAAGCACACATGAGCCACAAGACCCCCTAAATGATGAGTAACCACAGGGGCAGCGGAAATCAGTTTTCCAGGACCGTACTGTACACTGGGCACGTGGCTCTTGGGGAGAGCCAGCACTGGGGGGTGGGCGGCTTATAATCATTACTGTCCCCACATTTTCCACAGGCTGTGTTCATTATGGAAGATATCTCGCTGCTGAGGGTGAGCAGGGAATCAAGGGAGGGTCTTTTCCAAGACTGCGGCTTCCGCCCTGGCCCTTATTCAGCTTGCCTGTGTGCAGCAATGGTCCTAGGGTGACCAGATGTCCCTATTTTATAGGGACAGTCCCGATATTTGGGGCTTTTTCTTATATAGGCACCTATTACGCCCCACCCCCTGTCCTGATTTTTCACACTTGCTGTCGGGTCACCCTAAATGGTCCCCCTGTCCAGTGATGGCAGAGTGGCGTGGGAAAGTTAATCTTAATGGGGCAAGAAAAAAACAGCTCTGCCAAAGAGCCTGCAGCAGCAGATTGCCCAGTATCTCCATGAGAATTTTGTGGAGATCTCTGAAGCAGATTCCCGTGAAGTAAGGGAGTCAATCAACACCCTGTTCTGCCGCTCAAACTCCAAACCCCTTGGCCCTAGCCCGGAGCCCCCTCCTGCATCCCAAACTTCTCATCCCCAGTCCCACCCCAGAGCCTGCACCCCCAGCTGGAACCTTCACCTCCTCCTGCACACCAACCCAACCCCAGAGCCTTGGGGAAGCCCTGAGCCTCCACGCCCTCTTGCGGGGCTGGAGCTGCGAGTACTGTCTCACCCTGCTGTGGGTGGAAGCCGCGAGCCTCTGCCCTCCTCCCCCCGTGGGGCTGTGTGTGGCCCACGATTGATTTTTTTCTGTGGGTCAATGGCCCCTGATAGAAAAAAGGTTCCCCACCCCTGGTCTACACTGACATGCTGCAGTCGTGCAGCTGCACTGCTGCAGCTTTTAAAATGTTGACATACCCTAACTCAGTGGCTCTCAACCTTTCCAGACTACTGTACCCCTTTCAGGAGTCTGGTTTGTCTTGCGTACCCCCAAGTTTCACCTCACTTATAAACTACTTGCTTACAAAATCAGACATAAAAATACAAAAGTGTCACAGCACACTATTACTGAAAAATTGCTTACTTTCTCATTTTTACCATATAATTATAAAATATCAATTGGATTATAAATATTGTACTTATATTTCAGTCTATAGTATCTAGAGCAGTATAAACAAGTTATTGCCTATATGATATTTTAGTTTGTACTGATTTTGCTAGTGCTTTTTATGTAGCCTGTTGTAAAACTAGGCAAATATCTAGAGGAGTTGATGCAGGGCTTTGGAGTAGAGCCTGGAGCGCGGAGCAGTGGAGCTGCAGGTTTTTGCCTGGAGCTGGAGCGGAGCTGGAGCACAGCTCCAAAACCCTGAGTTGATGTACCCCCTGGAAGACCTCTGTGTACCCCCAGGGGTACATGTACCCTGGTTAAGAACCACTGCCCTAACTCAAGCTAAAATCTGGTCAACACTAGGAAATTAGGTTAGCATAACTACATCGCTTAGTGGCATGAAAAATCCACATCCCTGAATGATGCAGTTAAAATCAACCTAACCCCCAGAGTAGACAGCACTAGGTCTAGAATTCTCCCGTCGACCTAGCTACCGCCTCTTGGGAGGTGGCTTACCTACACATTTTAAGTGTAACTAGCTCTAACTATTGCCATGAAGACAAACCCTCAGATGCCCAATGATGATAATTTAAATGTCAACATTGTTAACTGTTTCACTGCTGATCAAGAAGGTACATAAGAAAGGAAAAGGACAAACATATTATGAAGATTTGCATAAATGATGTGAGCAACATCTCATTTTGGGACCAACCTTCTTAAAACATTTTTCTTCCACAATGCCTACAAACCAAAAATATCTTACGTAATTCTGATGATGCATACATTAATAATTAATGCAACTTATTGCTGTAACTTTTGACTTACCTTAGATTTTAAGCTATTTGAGCAGAGACAGTGAGCCAGGTTTACTAGTATGCTCCGACTGCATGTGTACCACTACATATGGTCCATTGTGTTTTACTAGACTGTAAAATGGTATGTAAATTTTTGATATAGTATAAATAATAACATCCTTCAGTTGACAAAAGGAAAAGATACACAGGTGATTTTCATAAAATGTTTGTTTTTGTTTCAGTTTGGCTCAGTTGTGTTTCAGTATGGTCCTTGAATGGCTCTCTGATCACTTGGATTTTGAGTTCCTGATTTTGCTGTTCTATTATTTTAACACGTATTGACTTCCATAGGAGTCACACATAGGCAGCAGCTCTAGAATCACATCCGGTGTCTAGCACATTCTCATCTATACTTAAAATTTTGTCCATTCGCTTAATTCAGTACTAGTCCCCTAGGCAGAACTACAACTGTGAATGGAGACAAGTTCTTTACTTTTTGCCTTTTAAGAGAGTAGCCTACAAGACAATATTTGTGTCTGCTGTTGAGTTTGTACAGCACCTAGCACAGCAAGGACTTAATCCTAAGAAGGCCCTCCTGGCACTATTGTGATTTCTTTAATAAGGGTCACAGAAAGAATTATTCTATCACTGATCCTTACATTTTCAGAACTTAACAGGTTTTAGGCACACAGCTCCCACTGATGTTAATGGATGTTGTGTGCTTACTTCCCAAGCATCTCTGAAAATAAAAAGATACATCCCTTGAAGGTTTCTTTTCATCACATTTCTTTCTGTAACTACTGGTTTTAAGGCTATTTACACTGATAACCTATACGAAAGGGGAATAACTCTGATCACATTTACACTAGAGCTATAACCAAGTATGGTTGGCTCCTGAGCTGATTACAACATGGCAAAAAGGTGTTGTGTAATCACTAGTCATTTCCTAATAGTGTCTCTGTAACCAGGTTAAAACTCTAGAAGGGTTGGTACTGAGTCTTCTTACTCAATTACAGTCATAGAGTACAGAATACTGACACTATTGTTACTGTCTAATACTGTGAGAATTGTTCATGCATTCCACCAAACTTATTTCCTCAGTGATTAAGGCTATTTGAAGTGAGGATGAGGGATGAATTTACCATCTTGTGCTATACCCACACCATCACTACTAGATTGGTGGTATTTTACTTTTTGATTTTTATATTCTGCCTTGTATCAGTCTGTTCTGAAACCTGGATTTATATAAGTTCGCTTACTCTGTGTATTCAAATTTAAAATTAAGAACCTAAAAGCTTATAGTGCAAACCTGGCATTTATCAAAATGTTACATGGGCCTTCAATGAATTAAGTGCATTGGAAAAATCTCCCTGTTGATAAGTAGAACCAATAATTTTAAGATGTTGCAATAATTTATGATTTTTTGATGTACAACTGTACATGTCCCAATAATTGTCCTTGCACTCCTTCTTTTCTGTTTACAATTCTTTTTTATGATTTGAGATTAGATTACATAAATATGTTTACATATTATAGACTTCTTGCTATTATACAGTGAAATTTACTATGCAATGTCACTGCTGTTTTTGAGCTTGATCCTGGAAACGCTATGCACATGAGTAACTTCGCTGATGTGAATAGTCCCAGTGAAAATATGTTTATAGAACTCGACCCTATATCCATAATATTGTTGTAAGTAATAACTAGGATCAATAGTGACCAAAGACAAAATATAATATTTCTGCAGAAATACTTGCTCTGTTGAAAATGTATTAATATTATTGTTTTGACAAATGCAGCATATTACCATAACTTCTGGTAATCTCCACATTACACAGTTTCTACATTTTAAAGCTTTTTGTTTATATAATTCTATTTAAGTATAAATAATGGTCAAAAGGTAATACAAAACACTGAGCTCGTGTTCTTTTTGTGTACTTTTTTCCCCCTTTGGCTTTTCATTAGAATTTCAATTCTTGTCTATCCTGGAAGATTCTATGGAGAACTGGAGAATTATTGGGATTTTGATATTACAGATGCTTAGGAAATAAAACCTGATTATCTGAGGGGAAAATATTCTTAAAACTCTTTTCTTTTAATTAAATAGGTGTGTAGTGGGGTTGGAAAAGCCCTGGAGGGCTGGGCCTGGGTAAAAAGGAGCAAAACCCCGGCTGATTGGGGAAGTGGCTGCAGCTGGGGCCACGCCCCAACCTGAGCCACTTAGCCTTATAAGAAGGCCAGGGTGGTCAGAGCAGAGGAGTCTCTCTCTGGGGGTACATCTACACTACAGCGGGGAGTCGATTTAAGATACGCAAATTCAGCTACGTGAATAGCGTAGCTGAATTCGACGTATTGCAGCCGACTTACCCCGTTGTGAGGACGGCGGCAAAATCGACTTCTGCCGCTTTTTGTCGGCGGCGCTTACTACCACCTCCGCTGGTGGAGTTAGAGCGCCGATTCGGGGATCGATTGTCGTGTCCCGACGGGACGCGATAAATCGATCCCCGAGAGGTCGATTTCTACCCGCCGATTCAGGCGGGTAGTATAGACCAGACCTGAGAGGAGAGAGAGAGAGGCCTGGCTGCAGGGAGCTCACCTGGGGACCTAGAGTGAGGCAGGGCTGGGGAAAGGCCTTGGGGCTGGGAAGCCCTAGGCCAGCAACTCCCCAGGCTGCAGGGCCTGGTCCTAGGCCATATAGGTATTGGGGTTGCAGAGGGGTAGCCTGAGGGTGGGTAAAGGCAGCCAGTCCAAACCCCTTGTTAGCTGTGATGATTGGCTGATAGACTGCAGTCTGCCCCAGGGCATGGGGGCTAGATGGTGACTGGCAGTAGCCATAACTGAGGTAACATTGGGAAAAGGGGTGGGGGTTCCCCTGGGTGGGGAGACCTAGAGAAAGTTGGGTAGTGCTAGGGGGGGCAGCACCTAAGTTAAGGGCACCGGGGTCCAGGAGGGACATGGGGGGCCAATGACAGGTGGACCACCGGCCTGCAGAGGGCACTCCAGAGGCTGGTGAGCTAATTCCCTGGACGACCAGCAGGAGGCGCCACAGGGGTGAGTCCATGCCTGACTACAAGGTGTTACAACAAAACATTTGTGGAAAAAGCTCTCTGTTAAGGATTCAACAACGTCTCATAAATTAAGGGCTGAGAATTCTCTCAATCCTCATTTGAGTCATCTAAGAAGTACTCCAACAAAAAGGGAAGACAAGACTTCACATTCCTGATATTTCTAGGGCCTTGTCTAATCACAAAAGTTAGACTGCTTTAACTACACCAGTATAATTAATGCAGTTCAACCCCATAGTGTGGATGCATATATACTGGTATAGCTTATTTCCCCATGGGAAAGGGAATAAGCTATACTTGTATGTCACATTTATGCCATATAACTGTATCCACACTAAGGGTATGTTTACACTACAAAATTAGGTTGATTTTGTAGAAGTTGATTTTTAGAAATCGATTTTATACAGTCAATTGCGTATGTCCACACTAAGCGCATTAAGTCAGCGGAGTGCGTCCTCACTACCATAGCTAGCATCGACTTACGGAGCGATGCACTGTGGGTAGCTATCCCACAGTTCCCAAAGTCTCTGCTGCCCATTGCAATTCTGGGTTAAGCTCCCAATGCCTGATGGGGCAAAAACATTGTCACGGGTGGTTTTGGGTACATGTCGTCAGTCGCCCCGCCCTCTGTGAAAGCAATGTCAGACAATCGTTTCGTGCCAGACACCAGGGCGATTAGAAGAGCACAGCAAGCTGCGCTGTGCATCAGAGAGGCTTTGAAAACTAGTTTCATGACTGGCCAGGCTTCGGTGTGATAGTTGTGTGTCTTTCTCCTTGATGCAAACCCACCCCCTTTGTTGATTTTAATTCCCTGTAAGCCAACCACCTCCCCCCTTCAAAATAAAGTAACTATTGTTTTGAAACCAGGCATTCTTTCTTTATTAATTAAAAAAATAATTAGATAATGGACAAGGTATCCCGGGTGGGTTAGGGAAGGACAAGGCCACATTGCTTATTGTAGCCACACTAAAAATCAAACTGTTTGAATGACAGCCTTCTGTTGCTTGGGCCATCCTCTGCAGTGGAGTGACAGGGTGCCCAGAGCCTCCCCCCCCACCCACGTTCTTGGGCATCTGGGTGAGGAGGCTATGGAACATGGGGAGGAGGGTAGGCGGTTATACAGTCGATGCAGCAGGGGTCTGTGCTCTTGTTGGCTTTCCTGCAGTGCCAACAGATGCTTCAACATGTCCATTTGCTCCCCCATTAGCCTCAGCATCGTGTCCTGCCTCCGCTCTTTGCGCTCACTTAATTCTTTCCTGGCCTCTGCCACTGAATGCCTCCTTGCATTAAGCTGTGCCCTATCAGTGTGGGAGGACTGCATGACATCGGAAATCATGTCATCGCGAGTGCGTTTTTTTCGCCTTCTAATCTGCGATAACCTCAGGGACAGAGATGATAGGGGGAACATAGAAACATTCTACGCTCTACGATTCTGGGGGGATTGCATGGTCACCTGTGCTGCTGAGTTCACCACACTGACCAAACAGAAAATGAAATTCAAAAGTTCCTAGAGCTTTTCTGTGTACCTGGCTAGTGCATCGGAGTTCAAAGTGCTGTCCAGAGCAGTCACAATGGAGCACTCTGGGATAGCTCCCGGAGGCCAATACCGTCAATTTGCGTCTGCACTACCCCAAATTCAACCTAGCAAAGTCGATTTTAGCGCTGCTCCCCTCGCCGGGGAGGAGTATAGAAGTCGATTTTAAGAGCCCTTTAGGTCGATGGAATGGAGTTGGTTGTGTGGATGCATTCATTTTTAAATTGACCTAATGCAGCTAAATTCGACCTAACCCTGTAGTGTAGACCAGGCCTAAGAGTGGTACTGGGATAACTATTTTGGTTTAAAAAAATTACACTCCTAACTAAGAAAGTTATTCATGTACAAAAGATGTGTGTAGGCCAGGCCTAAGGGGAAGGGGGAAGAGAAAATTATTTTAAAAACAAGCATTCTTCAGGCCTTTGAGGCAAAAAATGGTCACACTTTTCGTGTGGCGTGAACCTTCGCGAAATGCCAGCAATTGATTTTTCCTGCAGCCCACCAGCATTTGGATACAAAGAATGCTTACCAACAAATGTAGAATCATAGAAATGTAGCTTTGAAAGGGACCTCGAGGTTATCTAGTTCAGCTCCTTGTGCTGAGGCAAGACCAAGTATACTTAGATCTCCCTGACAGGTGTTTGTCTAACCTCTTCTTAAATCCTCCAATGATGGGGATTCCACAGCCTCCTTTGGAAGCCTATTTCAGTGCTTAACTAGCCACCTAGATTGAAAATATTTCCAAATATCCAACCTAAATCTCCCTTGCTGCAGATTGAGCAGATTACTTCTTGTCCTACCTCCAGTGGACATGGAGAACAATCCATCACCATTTTCTTTATTATATCCCTTATCATCATATCCAAAGGCTATGAGATCCTTTCTCAGTCTTCTGTTCTCAAATCTAAATATGCCACATTTTTTAACCTTTCACATAGATCAGGTTTTCTAAACCTTTTATCATTTTTGTAACTCTCCTCGGGACTCTCTCCAGTTTATTCACATCTTTCCTGATGTGTGGTGCCCAGAATTGGACACAGTACTCCAGCTGAAGTCTCACCAGTGCCAAATAGAGCAAGTCAATTTCCTCCCATGTCTTAGGTGGCACATTCTTGTTAATACACCCCAGAATGATCTTATCTGTTTTCAGAACTACATCAAGTTGGCTCATACTCAATTTGTGATCTATTATAACCTGCAGACCTTTTTCAGTAGTACTACTGCCTACCCAATTATTCCCCATTTTGTGGTTGTGCATTTGTCTTTTCCTTCCTAAGTGAAGGACTTCGCACTTGTCTTTATTAAATTTCATCCTGTTGATTTCAGAACAATTCTCCAATTTGTCAGCATTGTTTTGAATGCTAATCCTGTCCTTCAAAGGGCTTGCAATCCATCCTAGGTTGGTGTTATCTGAAAATTTTATAATATGCTCTCCCAGTTTGACAGCGAACCATTGGTAACTATTCTTTAAGTATATTTTCTCAACCAATTGTGCGCTTATCTTACAGTAATTTCATCTAGACCTCTTTTCCCTCGTTAATTTAGGACCGTGTCAAAAGCATCACTACAATCAAGATAAATCATGTCTACTGCTTCTCCCCTATCCACTAGGCTAGTGATGCTGTCAAAGAAGTAAATTAGGTTGGTTTGGCACAATTTCTTCATAAATCCATGTTGACTATTATTTATCACACTATTATCCTCTAGATAAGTACTATGTTTGCCGGTCTCCAGTTCTCTGGGATCACACCCATCCTCCATGATAATCACAAATGATTTCATGATTGCTTCAGCTAGTTCAGGGGTTCTCAAACTGGGGGTCAGGCCCTCAGGGGGCCACGAGATGATTATTACATGGAGGTCACAAGCTATCAACCTCTACCCCAAGCCCCGCTTTGCCTCCAGCATTTATAATGGTGTTAAATATATTTAAAAGTATTTTTAATTTATAAGGGGGGGGTCACACTCAGAGGCTTGCTGTGTGAAAGAGGTCACCAGTAAAAAAGTTTGAGAGCCACTGAGCTAGTTCCTTTAGTATCCTAGGATGAATTCCATCAAGTACTGCTAACTAAAATACATCTAAATATTCTTTAACCTATTATTTCCCTGTTCTGCCTTATGTTCTTTGCCCCTTGTGGTTAATATTAATTGTGTTAAGCACTGGGTCACAATAAACTTTTTTAGAGAAAACTGAAGCAAAATAAGTATTAAACACTTCAGCCTTCTTGGTGTTGTCTGTTGTTAGCTCTTACATGTTCCTTTGTCTTTCTTTTGCTCCTAAAGTATTTAAAGAACCTCTTCATATTGCCTTTTATATCCCTTGTTAGGTGTAACTCATTGTGCCTCAGCCTTTCTGATTTTGTCCCTACTTGCTTGTGCAATTCTTTTGTACTCAACTTTAGCACTTTGTCCATGTTTCACTTTTTGTAGGTGTAGTGAGGCAGAGTGGCCTCCCTCCAGACTGGAGAGCGAGGGACCACTACACTCCCCTTGGTGGATGGAGCTAAACCCGCCCCGCCCCCCTCGTCAGAAGTACCGGGGAGGGGCAGGAAGTATAAAGGGAGGGCCCTGCAACTCAGGTGTGAGGAGACGGACACCTCTGTCCTGCTGTGGCACCCAGGAGCTGAATCTACGTTCTGCCGCACCCTGCCCCGAAGGAGACAGATCCAGACGAGGAGTTGCTGGAACTACCATCGGCTGTCTATCCAGAGGAGCCTGAGGACTGTGGGATGCCCGAGGTACCAAACCCTGGTGAAGTAGGAAGTAGCCCAGGGGCAGCCGACGACTGGCTGGCTACAGGGCTGACCGCTTCTAGGTCGGCATCATTGCGGCTGGATCCCCACCAACCCAGTGGCAGACTTCTCTGCCACTGCTAGGGCCCTACGCTGGGACGTGGTGGAGTAGGGTGGGCCTGCGTCCCCCTGCCAGCCCAAACCCCAGGGGAGCTGACTCCCCACCTTAGGCCAGGAGGCGTCTACTCTCTGAACACCCCTGTCAGCATCCTAGGCTGCCTGCTGGATGCGCAATACTTTTGGAGCCCCTGAGGCTGTGTGGGCGCTCACCCCTACCTGAACCCTGAGTCTGTATGTGTTTGATGGCTGCCTGAGCCCCAAGTTTAGGCTAAAGCCTTCTTCCTGCTCTGCCCAGCCCAAAGGGCTAGGGCTATTGACTGTGACAGTGTATAATTGCTGTCTGTTTTGGCCCGGAGGCATAGGCTATACCCTGCTACTAGCCCGGACCCACCCCAAGGGCGGGGGCCTCAGACTGTTAATTGGTGTCAGCCCCGGCTGAGCAGCTGAAGGCTAACCCAATGGTAGGGACAGAAGCCCAGATTATTGTTGTGTGGTTTCTTCAGCTAGACGGACTCCAAACCACAGACTGCGTATGGCTCAGCCCGCCGGGGCAGCCCAAGCATGAAGACTACCACCCCTACAACGAGGCAGAGTGGCCTCTCTCCCCACTGGAGAGCGAGGGACCACTACAGTAGGATTCATTTTTGATATTCAGATCATTGAAGAACTCTTGCCATATTGGCCTCTTACTATACTTCCTATCTGCTTTTTAGAAGTCCATTGTCCTTATTCTGCTGCTCTCAATCTTCCCTTTCCTTAAAATCATTAAATCTATCATTTCATAATCACTTTCATCCAATTTGTCTTCAACCTTAAGATTCACAACCAATTGTTCCCTGTTAGTCAAAATCAAGTCTAAAATGGCTGTCCCCCTGGTTACTTCCTCCATCTTCTGAACCAAGAAGTTGTTCCCAGTACATTCCAACAACATAGTGGGCATTTTGTGTTTCACTATGTAACTTTTCCAACAGATGTCTGAGTAGTTAAAGTCCCCCTTACAAACTGGTAATGTCTAGCTCACTGAGTATTGAATCTGACACACATCTCTTCTCTTATGCTGTGTATATCATAAGAACGGCCATACTGGGTCAGACTAAAGGTCTATCATGCCCAGTATCCTGTCCTCTGACAGTGACCAATGGCAGGTGCCCCAAAGGGAATGAACAGACAGGTTATCATCAAGCGATCCATGCCGTCACCCAATCCCAGCTTCTGGCAAACAGAGGCTAGGGACACCATTCCTGACCATCCTGGCCAATAGCCATTGATGGACCTATCTTCCATGAATCTATCTAGCTCCCTTTTGAACCCCGTTATAGTACTGGCCTTCACAACACCCTCTGGCAAGGAGTTCCAGAGGCTGACAGTATGTTGTGTGAAAAAATACTTTCTTGTGTTTGTTTTAAACCTGTTACCTATTAATTTCATTTGGTGGCCCCCTTGTTCTTGTATTATGAGAAGGAGTAAATAACACTTCCTTATTTACTTTCTCTACACCAATCATGATTTTATAGACCTCAATCATATCCCCCCTTAGTTGCCTCTTTTCCAAGCTGAAAAGTCCCAGTCTTATTAATCTCTCCTCATACGGGAGCTGTTCTATACCCCTAATCATTTTTGTTGCCCTTTTCTGAACCTTTTCCAATTCCAATATATCTTTTTTGAGATGGGGCGACCACATCTGCACCCATTATTCAAGGGGTGGGAGTATCATGGATTTATATAGAGGCAATATGATATTTTCTGTCTTATTATCTATCTCTTTCTTGATGATTCCCAACATTCTGTTCGCTTTTTTGACTGCCACTGCACATTGAGTCAAGTATCAGGGGGTAGCCGTGTTAGTCTGTATCTACAAAAACAACAAGGAGTCTGGTGGCACCTTAAAGACTAACAGATTTATTTGGGCATAAGCTTATGCCCAAATAAATCTGTTAGTCTTTAAGGTGCCACCAGACTCCTTGTTGTTACTGCACATTGAGTGGATGATTTCAGAGAACTAACCACAATGACTCCAGATCTCTTTCTTGAGTGATAACAGCTAATTTAGACCCCATCATTGTATATGTATAGTTAGGATTATGTTTTCCAAGCAACACATCAATGGATGTATTTTGACCTACTTCTACAGTTGTACTCAGGCAAAACTCTGTAGTCCAATTCCTGAGATCCTTAGTCAGGCCCAATTTGGCAATCTTTCACCTATTGGGCATGTGCCACTGGTGAGCATGGATCAGTGGAAATGCACCCTCTCAACTCCCAACATAGACAGGCAAAATCACTATTTGTACCAGTGGACCTTACCTCTGCTTGAAACCAGCATGAACTCCACTGGTACAAATAGTGGTTTTGTTTGTCTACATTAGGAGTTTGCACTGGTGCAGCAACAGTGATACCCTGCCACTAATGTCTGTAACTGGTGAAAACCTCCATTATAAAACAAGGCTTTAGTCACACTGCTGAGTAGCACTTATTCACTAGTTTTCTTTTTTGTACAGCAACGTGAAAAGCAACATTAAAGATTAACATCCAATTCTGCCATCCACGCTATTTCCATTTCCATTCAGCCACTTTAGATTAAATCTCAGGAAAAACTTCCTAACTGTAAGAACAGTAGAACAATGGAACAGACTGCCTAGGGAGGTTTTCAAAAGGAGGCTGGATAGCCATCTGTCTTGGATGGTTTAGACACAACGAATCCTGCATCTTGGCAGGGGGTTAGACTAGATGACCCTTGCATTCCCTTCTAACCCTTATGATTCTGAGGTGACATGGAATGAATCAAAGCTGTCCCTCTGGAGAAGGATCTTAGAGGGCAGTGTTCATTAGATGTTCCATGGTTTGGATATCTTATCCACATTCACATATTTGGGCTGCCCTTCATTTTCCATTTATGCAGTAGATAATTACAATGCCCAGGTGAGGTTCTGATGCAGTTCACTATGATCCATATCTTATGTGGGATGGTGAAGTCAGGTGGTTGGTCTGTAAGATCCATAAATAGGTCTTGATTCTTTACCCCACTATTTCCCACAGCCTCTGTCACTTGTCTTTTGATAACAGTACCAAGGTTTTTAGAACTTTGGCTGCCAATCAGAAGGGGTTTCTGGACTTAAGGTGGCATTTTGGTATGAGCGAGGGGGATGTTGGAGATCTTCATAGATGGGCAAATCTGGATTCATTGTCATGCTGGTTGAGAACTTGAAAGTGAAAGGCAGCTTGTGTGAAAGTAACCATGAGATGGTAGAGTTCATGATTCTAAGGAATGGTAGGAGGATAATAAAGATAATGGATTTCAAGAAGCCAGACTTTAGCAAACTCAGGGAGTTGGTAGGTAAAATCCCAGGGGAAGCAAATCTAAGGGGAAAATGGTTCAATAGAGTTGGCAGTTTTTCAAAGAGACCTTTTTAAGGGCACATGAGCAAACTATCTCACTACATAGGAAAGATAGGAAGTATGGCCAGAGAACACCCTGGCTTACTCAGGAGATCATCAATGATCTGAAACTCAAAGAAGAATCCTACATAAAGTGGAAAGTATAAACAAATAACACAAGTATGTAGGGACAAAATTAGAAAGGCCACGGCACAAAACAAGATTAAACTAGTCAGATACATAAAGGGTAACAAGAAAACTTTCTACAAATACATTAGAAGTAAGAGGAAGAGCAAGGATAAGGTAGGCCCATTCCTCAATGAGTGAGGAAAAACAATAACAGAAAATGTGGAAATGGCAGAAGTGTTAAATGACTTTTTTGTTTCAGTATTCACCAAAAAGGTTGGTAGCGATTGGACATCTAACATAGTTAATGTCAGTGAAAATGAGGTAGGATCTGAGGCTAATATAAGGAAAGAACAAGTTAAAAATTACTTAGACAAGTTAGATGTCTTCAAGTCACCAGGGCCTGATGAAATACATCCTAGAATACTCAAGTTGCTGATTGAGGAGATACCTGAGCCGCTAGTGATTATCTTCTAAAAGTCATGAAAGACGGGAGAGATTCCAGAGGACTGGAAAAAGGCAAATATAGTGCCCATCTATAAAAAGGGAAATAAGAACAACCCAGGGAATTACAGACCCATCATCTTAACTTCAGTACCTGGAAAGATAATGGAGCAAATAATTAAGCAATCAATTTGCAAACACTTAGAAGATAATAAGGTGATAAGTAACAGCATAGATTTGTAAAGAACAAATAGTGTCAAACCAACCTAATAGCTTTCTTTGACAGGGTAACAAACCTTGTGGATAATGGGGAAGCAATAGATGTGGTATATCTTGACTTTAGTAAGGCTTTTGATACTGTTTCACATGACCTTCTTATAAAAAGAACTAGGGAAACACAATCTAGATCAGTGGCTCTCAAACTTTTTTACTGGTGACCCCTTTCACATAGCAAGCCTCTGAGTGTGACCCCCCCCTTATAAATTAAAAACACTTTTTTATATATTTAACACCATTATAAATGCTGGAGGCAAAGCGGGGTTTGGGATGGAGGTTGACAGCTCGTGACCCACCATGTACTAACCTCGCGACCCCCTGAGGGGTCCCAACCCCCAATTTGAGAACCCCTGATCTAGATGGAGCTACTATAAGGTGGATACATAACGGGTTGGAAAACCATTCCCAGAGA
The DNA here is from genome assembly GCF_011386835.1 of Chrysemys picta bellii. NCBI lineage: Eukaryota > Metazoa > Chordata > Testudines > Emydidae > Chrysemys > Chrysemys picta. The sequence continues at coordinate 109,115,165 of NC_088794.1, forward strand.
GCAGTCATCAGTGGTTCACAGTCAACCTGGAAGGGCATATCGAGTGGGGTCCCACAGAGATAGATTCTAGGTCCGGATCTGTTCCAATATCTTCATCAATTATTTAGATAATAGCATAGAGAAGGGGTAGGCAAACTACAGCCTGGGGAACGGGATCTGAGGCTTGCCCCGCTCCGGTGCTCCAGCCAGGGCGCTGGGTTGGGGGCCGCACCACACAGCTCCCGAAAGCAGCCACATGGCCCCGCTCCAACTCCTATGCGCTCCAATGGCTCCCTCCGGCGCTCCAGTGGGATTTGCAGGGCCGGTGCCTGCGGATGGGGAGCATGCAGAGCCGCCTAGCCGTGCGTCCGCATAGGAGCCGGAGAAGGGCCATGCCACTGCTTCTGGGAGCCGCTTGAGCTAAGCGCCGCTCAGAGCCTGCACCCCTGAGCCTCTCCCCACGCGCCAACCCCCTGCCCCAGCCCTGATCCCCCTCCTGCTCTCCAAACCTCTCGATCCCAGCTCGGAGCACCCTCCTTCACCGTAAACCTCTCATCTCCAGCCCCACCCCAGAGCCCGCACCCCCAACCAGAGCCATCACCCCCTCCCATACCCCAACCCCAATTTTGTGAGCATTCATGGCCCGCCATACAATTTCTATTCCCAGATGTGGGCCTCAGGCCAAAATGTTTGCTCACCCTTGGCATAAAGAGTACACTCATAAAGCTTGTGGACAGTACCAAACTGAGAGGGGTTGCAAGTGCTTTGGAGGATAGGATTAAAATTCAAAGTGATCTGGACAAACTGGAGAAATGGTCTGAAGGAAATAGAATTAAATTCAATAAGGACAAATGTAAAGTACTCCAGTTAGGAAGGAACAATCAATTGCACACATGCAAAATGGGAAATGACTGCCTAGGAAGGATACTGCTGAAAGGGATCTGGGAGTCATAGTAGATCACAAGCTAAATATGAATCAACAGTGTAACATTGTTGGGAAAAAAGCAAACATCATTCTGGGATGTATTAACAGGAGTGCTGTAAGCAAGGGTATGTCTACACTACGGGATTAATCCGAATGTATATAATTCGGATTTGAAAAACAGGTTGTATAAAGTCGAAATGTATGCGGCCACACTAAGCACATTAATTCGGTGGTGTGCGTCCAAGTACCGGGGCTAGCGTCGATTTCTGCACCGTTGCACTGTGGGTAGCTATCCCATAGCTATCCCATAGTTCCCGCAGTCTCCCGCGCCCATTGGGATTGTGGGTTAAGGTCCCAGTGCCTGATGGGACAAAAAACATCGTTGCAGGTGGTTCTGGGTACAGCCTCACCTCCTCCCTCCCTCCTCCCTCCCTGCATGAAAGCAACGGACGGCAGACAACCATTTTCGCGCCTTTTTTCCTGGGTGGGTGAACACTGCAGACTCCATACCACGGCAAGCATGGAGCCCGCTGAGCTCAAGACAGCAGTCATGAACATTGTAAACACCTCGCGCGTTCTCGTGGAGTTTATGCTCAGCCAGGACCAGAAAAACGAGGCGAGGAGGCAGCGGCGGCGGCAGCGCAGCGACAAGCATGATGAGGACATGGACACGGACACGGATACAGAATTCTGTGAAACCACGGGCCCCGGTGCTTTGGAGATCATGTTGTTAATGGGGCAGATTCTATCCATGGAACGCCGATTCTGGGCCCGGGAAACAAGCACAGACTGGTGGGACCGCATACTGTTGCAGGTCTGGGACGATTCCCAGTGGCTGCGGAACTTTCGCATGCGTAAAGGCACTTTCATGGAACTTTGTGACTTGCTGTCCCCTGCCCTGAAATGCCAGAATACCAAGATGAGAGCAGCCCTCACAGTTGAGAAGCGCGTGGCGATAGCCCTGTGGAAGCTTGCAACGCCAGACAGCTACCGGTCAGTCGGGAATCAATTTGGAGTGGGCAAATCTACTGTGGGGGCTGCTGTGATGCAAGTAGCCAAAGCAATCACTCAGGTGCTGCTACGAAAGTTAGTGACTCTGGGAAATGTGCAGGCTATAGTGGATGGTTTTGCTGCAATGGGATTCCCTAACTGTGGTGGGGCGATAGACGGAACCCATATCCCTATCTTGGCACCGGAGCACCAAGCCACCGAGTACATAAACCGCAAGGGGTACTTTTCAATGGTGCTGCAAGCACTTGTGGATCACAAGGGACGTTTCACTAACATCAACGCGGGCTGGGCGGGAAGGGTTCATGACGCTCGCGTTTTCAGGAACACTACTCTGTTTAAAGGGCTGCAGCAAGGGACTTACTTTCCGCACCAGAAAATAACTGTTGGGGATGTTGAAATGCCAATAGTTATTCTTGGGGACCCCGCCTACCCCTTAATGCCATGGCTCATGAAGCCGTACACAGGCAGCCTGGACAGGAGTCAGGAGCTGTTTAACTACAGGCTAAGCAAGTGCAGAATGGTGGTAGAATGTGCATTTGGCCGTTTAAAAGGTCGCTGGCGATCATTATTGACTCGCTCTGACCTCAGCCAAAGAAATCTCCCCATTGTTATTTCTGCTTGCTGTGTGCTCCACAATCTCTGTGAAAGTAAGGGGGAGACCTTTATGGCGGGGTGGGAGGCTGAGGCAAATCGCCTGGCTGCTGATTACGCGCAGCCAGACACCAGGGCGATTAGAAGAGCACACCAGGAAGCGCTGTGCATCAGAGAAGCTTTAAAAACCAGTTTCATGACTGGCCAGGCTACAGTGTGAAATATCTGTTTGTTTCTCCTTCATGAAAACCCGCCCCCTTTATTGACTCATTTTCTGTAAGGAACCCACCCTCCCCCTTCCCCCAGCTTTCTTTCAAACCAAATAAAGTCACTATCATTTAAAAATCATTTATTCTTTATTAATAGATTAGAAAAAGAGGGAGGGAACCCGGGTGGTATTTGGGAGGAGGATTGCTGGGAAGGAAAAAGCCACAAAGAAAAGGTTAAAAAAATGACAGCCTTTTGCTTGGGCTGTCTACTGGGGTGGAATGGGAAGGTGTACGGAGCCTTCCCCCCCCCCCCGTGTTCTTACACGTCTGGGTGAGGAGGATACGGAACATGGGGAGGGGGGAGGGTGGAACAGGGGCTGAAGCGGCAGTCTGTTTTCCAGCAGCCGTTCCTGAAGCTCCACCAGACGCCGGAGCATGTCTGTTTGCTCACGCAGCAGCCCCAGCGTTGCATCCTTGCTCCTCTGGTCTTCCTGCCGCCACCTCTCATCTCGAGCGTCTCTCCTCTCCTCACGTTGGTCCCTCCTCTCCTCACATTGGTCCCTCCTCTCCTCACGTTCACTGGCTTCTTTCCTATACTTTGAAACTGTTTCCTTCCACTCATTCAGATGAGCTCTGTCACTGCGGCTGGATTCCATAATTTCAGAAAACATCTCGTCTCGCGTTCTCTTCTTACGACGCCTTATCTGTGATAACCTTCGGGATGGAGGAGGGATGCTTGAGGAATTTGCAGCTGCTGTAGGGAGGGGAAAAAAGAGAGAATTGTTTAAAAAGCTACATTTTGCAGAACAATGCTTATACTCTTTCACGGTGACCAACACTATTCACATTACATAGCACATGTGATTTCTGTGGAAGGTCGCATTTTGCCTCTTAATGCTGAGTGCCTGTGGCTTTGCTGCTAGAGATCACAGGTCTGGGCAACAGAATTCGGCTTGCATGCGGCCATGGTAAGCCATTGTTTTACAGCTTCTGCGCCCTCCTTTCCCACATACCAAGCATAGCCTGTAGAGTGCTGCGGTTTTTCTGTTAACATTCAGCAGCAGCAGCAGAAAACAAACTAACCACCCCCCCTCTCGCCATGAATTCTCTGGGATGATCGCTGTACCCCTCCCCCCCACCGCGTGGCTGGTATCAGGGAAGATCCCTGCAGGCACCAAACTAACCACCCCCCCCCGCCGCCCCCCTCCCGCCATGAATTCTCTGGGATGATCACGGTACCCCTCCCCCCACCGCGTGGCTGGTAACAGGGAAGTTCCCTGCTAGCCAAACGCGAAAAACTCAGGGCCAATTTCCCATCTGCGCTTGGCTAACTGCAGGGGAGGATTTCTTTTCCGCCACAGGCAAACAGCCCAGTAGGAACGGCCACCTCTGTCACCTTAATTAAGTTCCCGTATTTCAACCAGGTTACCAGGAGTGATATCACTCTCCTGAGGATTACACAACAAGATAAAGAACGGATGTTGTTTGAATGCCAGCAAACACCGGGACCATACGCTGCCAGGCTTTGTCAGGCAATGATACCAGATTACTTTCTGCAAGCATGGCGTGGTCAAGTGTCCTACCATGGAGGAGGGAATAAGGATGCACTGCCCAGAAACCTTCTGGCAAGGCTTTCGGAGTACCTCCAGGAGAGCTTCATGGAGATGTCCCTGGAGGATTTCCGCTCCATCCCCAGACACGTTAACAGACTTTTCCAGTAGCTGAACTGACCGCGAATGCATCCCAAGTCCTCAGGGCAAAGTAATCATTAAAAACCGTTTGCTTTTAAAACAAGTTTTATATTTTAAAAGGTAAACTCACCTGAGGTCCCTTCCATGGGGTCAGAGTCTTGGGTACTGGCTTGGGAGGCTTGGGAGGGTACTTCAGTCAGGGTGAGAAAAAGATCCTGGCTGTTGGGGAGAACGGAGTGCTGTGTGCTCTCTGCAAGCTCATCCTCATCCTCCTCCTCCTCCTCTCCCCCATCGGCAGAATCCTCAGGCGTCGCTGATGAGACTATCCCCGACCCAGAATCCACGATCACAGGTGGGGTAGTGGTGGCAGCCCCCCCTAGAATTGCATGCAGCTCGGCGTAGAAGCGGCATGTCCGCGGCTCTGACCCGGAGCGACCGTTTGCCTCCTTTGTTTTTTGATACGCTTGTCTGAGCTCCTTGACTTTCACGCGGCACTGCTCAGAGTCCCTATTGTGGCCTCTCTCCATCATGCCCTTGGAGATTTTTTCAAAAGTTTTTGCATTTCGTCTTTTAGAACGAAGTTCTGCAAGCACTGAATCCTCTCCCCATACAGCGATCAGATCCAGTACCTCCCTCACGGTCCATGCTGGTGCTCTTTTTCGATTATCAGCCTGCATGGTTACCTGTGCTGATGAGCTATCTGTGGTTACCTGTGCTCTCCACGCTGGGCAAACAGGAAATGAAATTCAAATGTTCGCGGGGCTTTTCCTGTCTACCTGGCCAGTGCATCCGAGTTTAGATTGCTGTCCAGAGCGGTCACAATGATGCACTGTGGGATAGCTCCCGGAGGCCAATACCATCGAATTGCGGCCACACTATCCCTAATTCGAAATGTTAAAATCGATTTTGGCGCTACTCCGCTCGTCGGGGTGGAGTACAGAAATCGATTTAAAGGGCCCTTTACATCGAAATAAATAGCGTCGTTGTGAGGACGGTTACAGGGTAAATTCGAATTAAAGCTGATAAATCCGAATTAAAGTCATAGTGTAGACCAGGCCCAAGACAAAAGAAGTAATTCTTCTGCTCTACTCCACACTGATTAGGCTTCAACTGGAGTATTGTGTCCAGTTCTGAATGTCACATTACAGGAAAGATGTGGATAAACTGGAGCAAGTCCAGCGAAGAGCAACAAAAATTATTAAAGGTTTAGAAAACAAGACCTATAAGGGAAGATTGAAAAAATTGGGTTTGTTTAGTCTGGAGAAGAGAAGACTGAAAGGGGACATGAAAACAGTTTTCAAGTACATAAAAGGTGTTACAAGGAGGAGGGAGGTAAATTGTTCTTGTTAACTTCTGAGGATAGGACAAGAAGCAATGGGCTTAAATTGCAGCAAGGGCACTTTAGGCTGGACATTAGGAAAAACTTCCCAACTGTCAGGGTAGTTAAACCCTGGAATAAATTACTTAGGGAGGTTGTGGAATCTCCATCATTGGAGATTTGTAAGAGCAGGTTAGACAAACACCTATCAGGTATGGTCTAGATAATACTTAGTTCTGCCATGAGTGCAGGGGACAGGACTAGGCCTCTCAAGGTCCCAGACCTATGAGTCTATGATTCTCGTATTATTGCTGCTTTTCTTCAGAGGGATGGTGGTAAGATATGCGCAAGGATTGGATGCTAGAATGTCAGTGTTGACTTCAGCACTCCTGTGACAATTCTCATAGTGTTCAAATGAACATTGACACATTTCATATATACGCTACCTGCCCATTCTAATGTGCAATATTCAGCTGTTGAGAAGACCAGGGACAAGGTGGCTATCCGCAAGGTGTGAGCATCTGCTCCCCAAGGCTAGTTTGTGGCTTATATTGTTCCTAGCTTTTACCTTGACAGTGGTCTTTGTCAGATGGTGGTGGTATGTGATATTATGATCCAGAACCACTCTAAGATATTTCGGGAAATCCTTGTGCATGCGTTTGGTATCACAGAAGGTGACATTCGGGTGCTTCTTTGCATGTTGTTTGTTCAGGTGGAACGTGGAAATAGCTGTCTTTTGATGATTCAGTTGAAGTCATCATAGCCAATAGTATACCTCCATTTTTTTCAGATCTTTTGTGAGGATGCTTTCCACTTAGATCAGGGGTCGGCAACGTTTGGCATGCGGCTCACCAGGGTAAGCACCCTGGCGGGCCGGGCCAGTTTATTTACCTGCTGACGTGGCAGGTTCGGCCGATCGCGGCCCCCACTGGCCGCGGTTCGCCGTCCCGGGCCAATGGGGTGGCGGGAAGCGGCGCAGGCGAGGGATGTGCTGGCTGCGGCTGAAAATATAGATTTTACTTCAGTTAATTTATATTTTCGCTTTAGGCATATGTAACTATTTCAGGCATCTATTAAATAAAGGTCTGACCTTATGGCCACAGTGGTGGTACTACAGGAGAGACTTTGGGAATAGGAAAGAAAATACCTTGAAGAATGATATGTTTTGTCTCATGGATCATGATAACTATTAAAAAGCTTGGAATCACTCATGAAAGAGCAGGCATACAGCATGGTTCTTTAATATGGTGATAACAACGTTTGATTACACTCCCACTAGCAAGACCAGATGGCTTTACAGGTGAGGTGCTGTTGTGGAGCCTGATTGGTGCACTGATGGGACCTTCCATGCACAGATCTCCCCATTTCTGCATAGAAAGTATGCCCAGACACCTCCATGACACTATATCCCCACACACTTCCTCTTTGGACTCCACAAAGCTATCTCCATGTGGTTTGAAGTCTGTGAGAGGGAAACAGGTATAAACTGAGTGGGGCTCTCATTCAGATCCCCCAGGGAAGATATTACAGCTTGACATTCTGATATCTTTTCTAGGCAAGCCAGGATCAGCTGGAGTCCCTAAAAGGATGGCTCCAATGGAATGGCACTGCTAAGGAATTAAGGGGAGTTGCTAGGAGCTGTATGAGGTACAGGACCTCCACACAAATGGTGCTACCTTTGTGTGTATCCCTGAATTTCTGTGTATTTCTGAGTTCTGAAAGCAGGCTCTACAGCCTTTTTCTATGGGGTGCAACTCCTCCCAGACAGAACAATGTGTGTGGGGCACAAGGTGCCTAAGTACTGGGAATCAGGACACCTGAGTTTTGCCACTGGCTCACTGTGCAGCTCTGGGTAAGTCACAAAAGACATAAAGGTTAGAGAATCTTCTGCCCTGTTGAAGTCAACAGGAGATGCAGGTACTTGACAACTCTGAAAAATCAAGCCCTTAACCTCTCTGTGTCCCAGTTTCCTTACCTCTAAAATGGGGCTAAAACCATTCCTTTGTAAAGTGCTTTGATTACTTGGCTGAAATATGCTACAAGTGCTTTTAATAGTCCAAATTTAACAGTATGTTTCCTATTGAGTTTTTTAATAATGTGTCATTTAGTAATATGGGCATGCAAGGCCACATTTTCAAATACATTGGCCAAACCGGACAGTCTCTACGTAAAAGAACAAATGGACACAAATCAGACATCAAGAATTGTAACATTCAAAAATCAGTAGGAGAGCACTTCAATCTCCCTGGATACTCAATAACAGACTTCAAAGTGGCAATTCTTCAACAGCAAAATTTCAAAAACAGACTTCAACAAGAAACTGCAGAACTAGAATTAATTTGCAAACTGGACACCATCAAATAAAGACTGGGAGTGGATGGGTCACTACAAAAGTAATTTTCCCTCTCTTGATATTCACCCCTTCTTGTCAATTGTTAAGAATAGGCCATTCCACCTTAATTGAATTGGCCTTGTTAGCACTGACCCCCCTACGTGGTAAGACAACTCCCATCTTTTCATGTGCTGTAATATTTATACTGCTTACTGTATTTTTCACATCATGCATCTGATGAAGTGAGTTTTAGCCCATGAAAGCTTATGCCCAAATACATTTGTTAGTCTCTAAGGTGCCACAAGGACTCCTTGTTGTTTTTACATTTTCAAGAGTGACCACTATTTTTTGCATGTCCAACTTTAAAACTTGGCCCAACATTTTCAGAAGTGACTAAGGATTTTGGGTGCCTCCATTTTTGGGTATTCAAGTGGAATACCTTAAAGAGGTCTGATTTTCAGAAAGTGCAGAGCATTCATTCTTTGAAAATCAGGCCCCTTTAGAAGTCTCAAATTAGGCATCCAAAAACTGAGGCACCTCCAAATCATCCCCTTCGAAAATGCTGGCCTTCAGCCTGATTTTTAGAGGTGCTAAACATATGCAGTTCCCATTTATTTCAGCTGGAGTTGTTCCTGTTCAGTGCCTCTTAAAATCATGCCCTCCTCTACCGCTTAAGATTGGCACCCAAAAACTAAAGGCCTCTTTTGAAAATGTAGGCCTTAATGTTTTGAATACCCTCTAGTGGTAGCACAAATAAATACAGGAAATACCTGTTGGATTAGACTAGTGTTTCTCAACCTCTTTGACCGTCTTGCTGCCTTCCTAAATAGGGTGGCCAGGCATCCAGTTTTCGACTGGAATGCCCAGTCGAAAAGGGACACTGGCGGTTCCGGTCAGCACTGCTCATATGTACAATAAACTAGGGGTTCTCAACCTTTTCCTTTCCCTCCCCCAACAGGCTAAAAAAACTCCACGGCCCACCAGTGCCACAACAACTGGGTTTTCTGCATATAAAACCCAGGACCAGTGTTATGGGGTAGCAAGCAGGGCCAGCGCAACCCATAGGGGGGTGGTGACCACAGTGGCCGGTCTTCCACCGACTCTGTCGGGGGTGGCATTTTGGGGGCGGGACCTTCCGCCGCCTAGGGCGGCAAAAAAGCTGGCGGCGCTCCTGGTAGCAAGCAAGGTCCCATGAAGCTAAGTTGAGCAACTGAGCAGGGGGTTTTGTGGATTAAGTCCCTTAGGGCTTGTCTTCATATACAGCGCTACTGTGGTGCAGCTCTAGTAAAGATGCTGCTACACTGACGGGAGAGATTTTTCCATCGGTACAGTTAATCCACCTGCCTGAGAGGCGGTAGCTATGTCAAAGCTCTCCCACCAACATAGCATTGTCTACACCAGGGCTTAGGTCGATATAACTATGTTGCTCATAAGTGTGGATTTTTCACACTGCTGAGCGATGTAGTTATACTGATATAGGTCTGTAGTGGAGACCTGGCCTCAGTTCCCATGTTCAATCAAGATTTGTTTGAAGGTTCTTGGTTATGGAACTCTAATCCAGAGATGATCCACCAGCCTGTCTCCCTGCTTGCCTTTATCTACTGAATCTATCACTTTAAATATTTAGGAAATGATGCAGATCTCATTAATTTATCATGCTTATCCATTTTGTGAGGGAATGGGGGAGTAGGCACCTCCTTGTCCTCCTTTTCTCTATATATCCTACCACCCCTCTTTATTCCTATTGTTGGCCCTTGTCTACACACAGAACTTGTTCCAATTTAATTAAAATTGGTCTTCAAATAATCAGTTTAGTTATACTGGTGCAAACCCTTGTGTGGTCACAATTAAACCAGTTTATAACAGCCTTATATCAATTTAGTTATGAATTAAGCCAAATCAATGTCAGTTGTAAACTGATGTGTGTCCACACAGAATATAATGCTTAACTAAATCAATTTAAAAAATAATTTAAGTTAAACCAGTGCAAGTTTTCTGTGTAGACACAGCCTTTAATATTAATTGGGAATTTATTCCTTTTGTCTGATGGAGTGATTTGCCTAGCCTAGAACCCTGACTATTCTGTCTCTAATTAGTGGTATTACTGTGCACTTGTCTCACAAAAAGGAGGTCTGGTTTTGAAGCCTTTAGGATACATGGTGTAACACACACACTTTCTACAGCGCTGCCAACACCAGATATCCAGCACTATCAGCTGATTTATTCAGTATTTTCTTTAATGTGTAGTACTATTAATTCCCTTTAGACAGTGGAAGTCAGCAGCAAAGCAGGAACCTCCATTTCATGACATAAGTATTTTCTCTTAAACATACACATTCCAAAGCTATTGCAAACAGTCTGTGTGAGAAGAAATGCTCATTAATGTGTTTTAGCTTTTAGACAAAACAAGAGTACAGTGAGCAGTATGGATGAAATAAGCATTTGGTATAAAATCCAATAGGGGCAAATGCTATCCCTATGCACTAAAATGTAATGTTAAAACTCCATGGTTTATTATAAAAGATCATTATTTCCCCACCTAAAACCATAATAGGCCAAAATCAATGGGATGACTTTGGATTAGTACCTTGTAAATGGACAACTCAATCATATATTTAAAAACATACGCTGGGCAAAATGTTTAAGAAGACAGGCTGGCTTTGGATTTGTCCAAATGGTACCTAAGTGTCAGAAGATAGAATTTGGACGTAGACCAGGGGTATGGTCTCACCCCAAAGAGTCCAAGTCCAGTTTTCAAGACCTACAAACCATGATGTGTCATTTAAGCAGGGAAACTAAGATACAATGGGAGATGTTTACATAGTTCCTATTACAGATGCTATTAAAAATTATACCACCTGAACTTTACCATTGCACAGAAGAATCAAGTCTTGAGTGCAAGCTATATTTGTACAACTCAGAAACAGATAAAATGTTTTCAGCCACATCCTCACCTCTGCTCCAGCTGCCAAAGCAACTCCAAAGACACTTAATTGGCTGGTCCTTTAAGGATTCCCACTTCACTGGGTATCTCTGGGGGTTTAGAGCCACCACAGCAGTTCCTACATCACTCCACCCTTGGATCTTGGTTCAATGGCCATGTCCAGGGAAAAGGGGATGTGACAGGGTGTCCCTATACTCTTGTGATCCCTGGCTCCTGGAACACCTCCTTCAGGACCATAAGTGGCTGGAGTACATTTTTTTTAAATGTCCTAGTTAAATTATATGTCTGTTTTCTTCCATGTGCTATTCTAAAAATCTTTAAATTGTTTGTGTTTAGAAATACATCAGCTGTTAGATTTTTATGTCAATGAATAAGGTATAATTCAACCATGTGTGATTTTCCTTGATCCCTCATGAGCTTCTTATAGCTTGTTTTATACCAGACTATGTCTACACTACGGGATTAATCCGAATTTATATAATTCAAATTTTGGAAACAGATTGTATAAAGTCGAATATATGCGGCCACACTAAGCACATTAATTCGGTGGTGTGCGTCCATTTCTGGAGCACTGCACTGTGGGTAGCTATCCCATAGCTATCCCATAGTTCCCGCAATCTCCTCCACCCATTGGAATTCTGGGTTGAGATCCCAATGCCTGATGGGGCCAAAAACATTGTCGCTGGTGATTCTGGGTATATCCTCCCCCCTCTCCAGGGAAGCAACGGCAGACAACCGTTTTGCGCCTTTTTCCTGGGTGAATAGTGCAGACGCCATACCCCGGCAAGCATGGAGCCCGCTCAGCTCAAGACAGCAGTCATGAACATTGTAAACACCTCGCGCGTTATCGTGCAGTTTATGCTGAACCAGAACCTGCAAAACCAGGCGGCGAGGAGTAGGCTACGGCAGCGCAGCAGTGAGAGTGATGAGGATATGGACATGGAATTCTATCAAACCGCAGGACCCGGTGCTTTGGAGATCATGCTGTTAACAGGGCAGGTTATAGCCGTAGAACGCCGATTCTGGGCCCGGGAAACAAGCACAGACTGGTGGGACCGCATAGTGTTGCGGGTGTGGGACGATTCCCAGTGGCTGCGAAACTTTCGCATGCGTAAGGGCACTTTCTTGGAATTTTGTGACTTGCTTTCCCCTGCCCTGAAGCGCCAGAACACCAAGATGAGAGCAGCCCTCACAGTTGAGAAGCGAGTGGCAATAGCCCTGTGGAAGCTTGCAACGCCAGACAGCTACCGGTCAGTCGGGAATCAATTTGGAGTGGGCAAATCTACTGTGGGGGCTGCTGTGATGCAAGTAGCCAAAGCAATCACTGAGGTGCTGCTACGAAAGGTAGTGACTCTGGGAAATGTGCAGGTCATAGTGGATGGCTTTGCTGCAATGGGATTCCCTAACTGTGGTGGGGCGATAGATGGAACCCATATCCCTATCTTGGCACCGGAGCACCAGGGTACCCAGTACATAAACCGCAAGGGGTACTTTTCAATGGTGCTGCAAGCACTTGTGGATCACAAGGGACGTTTCACCAACATCAACGTGGGCTGGCTGGGAAGGGTTCATGACGCTCGCATCTTCAGGAACACTAATCTGTTTAAACAGCTGCAGCCAGGGACTTACTTCCCGGACCAGAAAATAACCGTTGGGGATGTTGAAATGCCAATAGTTATTCTTGGGGACCCAGCCTACCCCTTAATGCCATGGCTCATGAAGCCATACACAGGCAGCCTGGACAGGAGTCAGGAGCTGTTCAACTACAGCCTGAGCAAGTGCAGAATGGTGGTAGAATGTGCATTTGGCCATTTAAAAGGTCGCTGGCGATTGTTACTGACTCGCTCAGACCTCAGCCAAACCAATCTCCCCATTGTTATTTCTGCTTGCTGTGTGCTCCACAATCTCTGTGAAAGTAAGGGGGAGACCTTTATGACGGGGTGGGAGGCTGAGGCAAATCGCCTGGCTGCTGATTACGCGCAGCCAGACACCAGGGCTATTAGAAGAACATACCAGGAAGCGCTGTGCATCAGAGAAGCTTTGAAAACCAGTTTCATGACTGGCCAGGCTACAATGTGAAATTTCTGTTTGTTTCTCCTTCATGAAAACCCGCCCCCTTTATTGACTCATTCTCTGTAAGGAACCCACCCTTCCCCTTCCCCCAGCTTGCTTTCAAAGGAAATAAAGTCACTATTGTTTAAAAATCATGTATTCTTTATTAATTGATTATAAACAGAGAGAGAGAACCAACAAGGTAATCTGGGTGAGGTTTGGGAGGAGGATAGGAGGGAAGTAAAAGGCCACTGAAAAAAATCAACATAATGACAGCCTTTTGGTTGGGCTGTCCACTGGGGTGGAGTGGGAGGGTGCATGGAGCCTCCCCCCCCACCCCCGTGTTCTTACACGTCTGGGTGAGGAGGATATGGAACATGGTGAGGGGGGAGGGAGGTTATACAGCGGCTGCAGTGGCAGTCTGTTATCCTGCTGCCGTTCCTGAAGCTCCACCAGACGCCGGAGCATGTCCGTTTGATCATGCAGCAGCCCCAGCGTTGCAGCCTGCCATCTCTCATCTCGAGCGTCCCTCATGACCTCATGTTCACTGGCATCTTTCCTAAATTTAGATACTGTGTCCTTCCACTCATTCAAATGAGCTCTTTCATTGCAGGTGTATTCCATTAGTTCCATGAACATCTTGTCTCGCGTCCTCTTTCTCCACCGCCTTATCTGAGATAGTCTTTGGGACGGAGGAGGGAGGCTTGAAAAGTTTACAGCTGCTGGAGGGAGGATTGAAAAAAAGGAGAGAAGTTTTTAAAATGATACATTTTACAGAACAATGCTTATACTCTTTCATGGTGAACAACACTATTCACATTACATAGCACATGTGATTTCAGTACAAGGTCGCATTTTCCATCTTAATATTGAGTGCCTGTGGCTTTGGTGTTAGAGATCACAGACATTAAACAGACTTTTCCAGTAGCTGTACTGGCCGCGAATGCATCCCAAGTCCTCAGGGCAAAGTAATCATTAAAAAATGCTTGCTTTTAAAACAAGTTTTATATTTTAAAAGGTAAACTCACCTGAGGTCCCTTCCATGGGGTCATGGTCTTGGATATTGGCTTAGGAGGGTTGGGAGGGTACTTCAGTCAGGTTGAGAAAAAGATCCTGGCTGTTGGGGAGAATGGAGTGCTGGGTGCTCTCTGCAAGCTCGTCCTCCTCCTCCTCTTCCCCGTCCGCAGAATCCTCAGGTGTAGCTGATGAGATTATCCCTGCCTCGGAATCCACGGTCAGAGGTGGGGTAGTGGTGGCGGCCCCCCCTAGAACTTCATGCAGCTCAGCGTAGAAGCGGCATGTCCGCGGCTCTGACCCGGAGCGACCGTTTGCCTCCTTTGTTTTTTTGATAGGCTTGTCTGAGCTCCATGACTTTCACGCGGCACTGATCTGAGTCCCTATTGTGGCCTCTCTCCATCATGCCCTTGGAGATTTTTTCAAATGTTTTGGCATTTCGTCTTTCCGAACGAAGTTGTGCTAGCACTGAATCCTCTCCCCATATAGTGATCAGATCCAGTACCTCCTGTACGGTCCATGCTGGTGCTCTTTTTCGATTATTGGCCTGCATGGTTACCTGTGCTGATGAGCTGAGCTATCTGTGGTCACCTGTGCTCTCCACGCTGGGCAAACAGGAAATGAAATTCAAATGTTCACGGGGCTTTTCTTGTCTACCTGGCCAGTGCATCCGAGTTCGGATTGCTGTCCAGAGCGGTCACAATGGTGCACTGTGGGACAACTCCCGGAGGCCAATACCATCGAATTGCAGCCACACTAACCCTAATTCGAAATGACAATAGCGATTTTGGCGCTACTCCGCTCGTCGGGATAGAGTACAGAAATCGATGTAAAGAGCCCTTTATTTCGAAATAAATAGCTTCATTGTGTGGACGGGTGCAGGGTTAATTCAATTTAACGCTGCTAAATCCGAATTAAAGTCATAGTGTAGACCAGGCCCCAAAATGTTCCCAAACTTACCTTAAATGTGAAAGGAATGGGAACTGGTAGAGTAATGAAAAGAAACAAGGAGAAAAAATTGTTACTCTAGAAGTTGTTAATGGCTGCCATTAAAATGATCTTTGATCTATAGATAATCACAGTCATGGTTAAAGCCAAGGGGTGTGCTAATCACCCTTCCTTCAGGCTCAATGGAAGGACCAAGGCAAATAATAACCCTTATGCAGTGATAGCTGAAAACAACAGGAGGCTACTGCCCAAAGCACTGGGCCACATGCCAAAGCCTGAGCAAGAATTATCCTCCGGAGATTAAGAGGGTTTTCCCGGGGATTGATTGTTTGCAATTGTGTGTGTCTGTGAGAAGCACAGAAAGAGAAGCAGTCATGAGCACGGCCCTGAATGACAAGGGAAACAGACAGCTCTTTAGGTACAGAACTGATTGGAGGAGCAGACTTGGAAATTGTGAGCAAGTAAACTGCCTGCTGCTATTTGTTTCTTCTGTGTTCAGGGAAACAGAACTTTGTGTAAATTTTTATAAACAAACAATATTACACCAAAGAATATATATGACTGGTATCGTCCATTTTTCCTTCTAACAAAAATAATCCTGCAAGAACCTGAATATTAGCTAACCGCTCAGGCTAGCAGGGCAACATCATTTTCCCCTTCTGTTATCATCAAGATATGTGGTGGGAGGAACATGCAATATGCATTTAAGAGATATTAATGCCAGTTGTAAGGAAAAGACATCTCTTCTGCATCCTAATAAACTAAATTCATGTGTCAGGTTGCCAGTAAGAGGAAGCAGCATATGAACAGTAGAAAAACTTATGTAAAATGAATAACCAGAATCTATTAAGTTGAATACTAAGATTCTCACTAATATAAGACGTAATAGCTCACACAGGAAGATAAAATATTTTTGTTCTCTAGAAACAGCACCAAAGCATTGCATTCACTTAACAAAATTAAGTTTAAAGGTAAACCACACAATATTCATAGGGCTAGCTGGGAAGGGGGCAAGGCGAGGTCACCTGGGAGATGTGTTGATTTCAGCTAGAGTTTAAAGCTGCTCCCCTGGCACAAATGGTATGACTTACTGCTTTCCCTGTCCTGTGGGTGGATGAAGCCCTGTAGCAAGAAAGGATTTTGGTCAGCAGAACATTTTGAAAGTTCAGGTGGTGAGAAGGCTGAAAATGTGAATGTGATGGACATATTACAAAAAAGTGACAGGCATCTGCTCAAAGGTATGAAGTTTATCATTTCCCCCAAATTTGCTCTCTCTTTACCGCTATAGGTGAACTCCATCCCTGTGCCGAGCACAAGCACAGGGCTCTGCACCACTTAAATTCCACTAGCTCCCTATTTTGAGGAACTTAAGTTGTATATAGCATTTTGCTGGCCCTCCGCACAATTTGAAATTCACCTTATTTCCCAAAACCTCATTCAATAGATACCACTTATACAGAAATCAATTCTAAAGCGAAGTAATTCTTTTTGCCATTAATACTGCTTTTTAAACTTGTGGTTTGTTTATACCCTCCAGTTTGTTACAATTTCCTAGTTCCACAATTTTGGGGTCATTAGGAAAGTCAATTCCAATAATAATAAATAATAATAATGTAGTTAATATAAATCAGAAACCTGACTTAATTATGTTTTGGCCTATCTTATCTAGTTTACTTAAAGAATACAGTACAGTACATCAAAAGTTTTCAGCAATGCAAACTATTTCAACATCTGTTATAACAAGTAGAGAGAAAAGGTTTTGGGGGGTATATGCTATATTTATGTGAATGAATGAGTGAGAATGTTATTGAGTATGTCTTGTAATTGCAGATGCCCTTGAGAGCTCTGTCACAACAAAAAAGTTTATTGTTCACATTCAAATAGTTATAAGAACATAAGAATGGCCATACGGGTCAGACCAATGGTCCATCTAGTCCAGTATCCTGTCTTCCATCAGTGGCCAGTGCCAGATGCTTCAGGGAGAATGAACAGAATGGGGCAATTAGCAAGTGATCCATCCCCTATTGCCCAGTTCCAGCTTTTGGCAGTCAGAGGTTTACAGACACGCAAAGCATGGGGGTTGCATCCCTGATCCTCTTTGCTAATAGCCATTGATGGACATATCCTCCATGAATTTATCTAATTCTTTTTTGAACCAAGTTATATTTTTGACCTTCATAACATCTACTGGCAACAAGTTCCACAGGTTGACTGTTCTGTGATGTACTTCCTTATGTTAGTTTAAAACCTGCTGCCTATTAATTTCATTGGGTGGCCCCTGGTTCTTGTGTTATGTGAAGGAGTAAATAAAACCTCCCCGTTCACTTTCTCCACATCATTCATGGCTTTATAGAGCTGTCCCATATCTCCCCCTCGGCATCTCTTTTCTAAAATGAACATCCCCAGTCTTTTTAATCTCTCCTCGTATGGAAGCTGTTCCATACCCCTAATCATTTTTGTTGCCCTTCTCTACCTTTTCCAATTCCAATGTCTTTTTTGAGACAATCAGAACTGTATGGACTCTTCAAAGTATTTCGTATTTAAGCTCCTTCTGAACTCTTGGGTGAATACCATCTGGTCCTGGTGACTTATTTTACTATTTAATTTATCAATTTGTTTCAAAATCTTCTCTACTGACACCTCAATCTGGGTCAATTCCTCAGATTTGTCACCTAAAAAGAATGTCTCAGGTGTCGGAATCTCTCTCACAACCTCTACAGTGAAGACTGATGCAAAGAATTCATTTTGCTTCTACACGTTGTCTTCTTTGAGTGCTCCTTTAGCATCTTGATCATCCAGTAGTCCCACCGACTGTTTGGCAGGCTACTTGTTTATGATGTACTTTAAAAAAATTTAGCTGTTAGTTTTTATATCTTTTGCTAGCTGCTCTTCAAATTCTTTTTTGGCCTGCCTAATTATATTTTTACTCTTTACTAGCCAGAGTTTATGTTCCTTTCTATTTTGCTCAGTAGGATATGACTTCCAATTCTTAAAGGATGCCTTTTTGCCCCTAACCGCCTTTTTTACTCTGATGTTTATCCATGGTGGCATTTTTATTTGGGGGTATACATTTCGTTTGAGCCTATATTATAGTGTTTTAAAATAGTTTTCATGCAGCCTGGATACTAGATAGACAACAAGGCTAGGAAAAAACTTCAGGACAAATCAGAAAAGTTGACCTCAACATGACTGTATATTATGCAAAAATGATAAAACAACAAAAAACCCTTTATAGCTGCTGGCATCTACCTCCAGGATTCCTTATTTCCAGTTGAAGTCATGACCTAACTTTGAAGGCAGCTCCGAGTTCCAACAGTACTTAACATTGCTAAAGCAAAGTATCAGCTATAGCAAGGGAAATATCTGAATTCAGTTGAGCAATGAATAAAGGGAGAATTGATTTTCAAATGTTTTATTATATATTGGTTATTTGTAAGTCTACACATATATTACTCATTTATGATTTTAGGTGAATTGCGATGTTTTATATGCATAAATAAACTGAGATGTGGAAGGGAAGCCATTCGCTGATGTGCAAATTATTGATGTCTTTGGTATTATTAACTAATCTGTCTAATTTGGAGGTGTAACTTGGTCTGCTGAATGGTAGGAAAGAAACATCTCTCACAGTGAGTCAGCCCCTTTTATTTTCTATCAGACCTCACCCATTTTTGGGAACAACTACCTTCCTGTTTCTCATTGCCCCTTACAGATCTCCCTGTGTGAGATGTTTTCTTTTTGGCATAGTTTCTGCATTTGGCATGGTACTGGTACAGTAAAAAGTTGCTCTGAAGACTGGGTCTGAAGGTAAGGAAAACATCTAAGTGAAAATATTTTAAAATCACAAAGGCGGCAGATATCCTTTATAAAACTGAAAATGCTGGTTTATGTTGCAATTTGGGTTACACAATCACATTTTTTTTTTTTTTTTTTTTTTTAAAAACAAAACCCTAAGGACAAAACCCTAACAATTATAGTGGGCCAGAGCTTCACCTCGTGTAAATCAGCACAGCTCTATTGACTCTGATGGAGCTATGTCAATTTGCACACAATGAGGATCTGGGTTCCTGTACACAGATGTCTCTCTCTCTCTCCCCCCCCCCCATCAATTTAGGAAAGGGTAATGATCAGCAAGCTGGAAGCAATTATGTATGTGTATGGGGGTGGGAGGTTAGTTTCATAATAATTAACTTGATTTTATTTCCTGAATAAAGCATTAGGAGAATGGAGCCCGATGACTTGTTCGTTTTGTAAAAAAAATAGTTGTTCAAATCTGTTTATAATAATTCATTTGACAAACTATGGACAGACTCAGCTCAGGCACACACTTCCTATTGACACCGGTGGAGTCTGCTACTGATCTGGGCTGTAGGGGTGCAACTTAGGGCAGAATTGGTCCCAATTTGGCTCTCATTTACATTTGCATAAACCTGCAGTAATTCTAACAAAATCAATGGAGTTATTCCTGATTTACACTGGTTTAACTGCAAGCACAATTTGGCTGAGAGGGTTCAACTAAACATTTATAAGCTGCTTCTGGCAGCAAACAGGAATGGGGGAGGTGAAGAATATTCATAACAGATGCTTTATGAGATTAGCAAAGACTTTGTGACAACACAGTCTATTGTCACAGTCAGTCATTTTGAGAGATGCTTTTACTTTAAAAAAAAAAATCTACTGATTTCCTCCCCACCCCCCACCCTCAGTTTAATTTTTAGTGAATCCAGTGGTGTTGAAAGGTGCTAACTGACGGCCCTAGAGCTTGAAATATTCAGTTTTGCACAAGTACAGCAGTCTAAACTATCCATTATCAGAGGGGTAGCCGTGTTTGTTGCTTTTTACAGATCCAGACTAAGAGTCCTGTGGCACCTTAAAGACTAACAGATGTATTGAAGCATAAGCTTTCGTGGGTGAATCCTGCGTCTGACGAAGTGGGCATTCACCCACGAAAGCTTATGCTCCAATACATCTGTTAGTCTTTAAGGTGCCACAGGACTCTTTGTTGCTTTAAACTATCCATATTGTCCTGTCTATGTACCTCAACACTGATCTGGAGTAAGATCTACTGACTGGCTTAAAGCAGCTTATGGGGCTCTAACAAATCTAATAGATTTTTTTTTAAATGTCTAAACAAATATTTGGTAAAGTCCATTTTAATTATTGTAAATTTCCAAAGATTGAGATGGGAGCTAAAAAGGTTGGAAGAAATAAATACAACTACAGTAAATCCAGTGGTCATGTAAAAATCATTTGTTGTTTTAGCCCTTTCTGAAGATGTTTCTAATCATGTACATTACATGAACATCACAACCTAAACACACTTAATCGAATATAAACTGTGTTTAAACACAGATAAGATTAAACTGTTAGTGCTGGTCTACACACATTTTGTATCAATTTAATTTAGAAATGGATATTGTTAAATTAATGCAACCCCCTAGTGTTAATAACATTATTCTGATATAAAGAAAGGTATTTTATATTAACACAGCTTGTTCCTGTATAGAAATGTTTCTATGCAGAGATGTGTAGTTCAGTGATACAAAAATTGTATGTAGACAAGTCCTTAAACACTAGCAAACACCTCATGAAAGACTACAGAACATTTGGTTTAGAAACTATTTTTCCTTTATGTCAAATTTTATAGGGCTCATCAACATTTCACCAAAGAATTCTTTGGTGAAATTTGGCACACACAAAAATAACTAATTCATTTCCCATTAATGTCAAATCCTCAATTTCATTTTCTGTAAAATTTCAATTTTTTTTTTTTTTTTTTTTTTAAAACAGAGCCAAACATGTAAAATCATGCTTCAAGTCAGTTTCACCATGGCCAAACTATACGTAAAAGCATGGTGCAATTTCAGTATTATAAATCTAGTGCTTGGGGAGCGTGGAAAAAGGTTCAAAAGCTTAATGCTTTTATCCAAACATATAGAAGACCCCACCAGCTCATGTGGCCCCTCTTTCACCACACAGTCACTATCCAATCCTACCTGTTGTCTTTCCCAGAGAAAGACCTGGAAGCCTGCACAGTTACCTTTGAGGGCTTGTGGAGAGGGGGAGTGAGAGAGACGGTCCCTAAAATTCTGCATTTTCTTAAGATAGGAGATAAGTCGCCTTCCCCCTGCCCAATGCAACAGAGAGAAGTAAAGAGTTACTCCCCTTTTGCTGCCTTTTTTTTTTTTTGGGGGGGGGGGGGGAAGAGGGGTGGAGTTATTTTAACTGTCTCACAAGGACAACCTCCTTCTCTGAAAACAATGAGAGAGAAAGGCTCCTGCTTACCCTTCTATCCAGTTTGAATACAAATTAAAAATAAATCAACTGTTTTTATTTACATCAGTTTTCAATCTAAATAAAGAGATTTTAAATTACAAGTTGTTAGTTCTGTACTTTCCATTTTATAGTCTTAAATTGCTACAGTGGATGTTTTGTTGTACTTTTTTCTTTAGTTTCTTAATTGTTAGTAGAATTTCAGATTGTACAAGATTTTTTTCTACTAAGAAGTTTCACACTTAAATGGTCATCTGTACTGCAAAAGATAAGTGCAAGGCCTCATTATCATTCCTACTGAGAGAACACCACAAACTCAAACAAAAGTTGATAATCAAATAGCTTGAGCTGTATTTGCAACCAACACGTCCCATCTATTGAACTTCCACAAGTCAAGAAAGATTAAATGCTTCAATCTTGCTGTATTCCTGCGTAAGATTTAACGTTTGTGGTCAATGGGACTTGTACTCCTAAGTGATTAGGTATTTTTGAAAAATTCCACTATTAAGTGCCTAAATATGGGGTTAGGAGTCTAATTTTAAGCTCTGATTTTTAAAAATGTTGGCCTGTGTGTATTGTGAACAAAGTTCACAATAATGTTGTTAATGTGCTGAAAGTCTGAATAGCTTTTCATTGTTAACACTGTAGCAATTTTGTTTTGAGATGACAAAGATTTTATGCCACTAAGAGAAAAGTTGTTAATAAAAATACAATTTTAGCCCCTCATGCTGGAAACACTAATGGAACACACTTAGTTCTGAGAGCATGAATCATCCAGTGGGACTATTCATATGAGTACAGTTATGTATTTCTTTAGGTGTTTGCAGGATTAGAGTCAATTCTTAATATCTCATTAAGAGAATCAATTCTCAAATGCAAATAAGGTACAATACTAATATTGGTATTTTAGAAAAATCAATTTAGTTTATTAGAAATTTTAAAATTGCAGTGGCACAATTTTTCAAATTAGTTTTACAAAACTTCAATCTAATTTAAAATCAGTTAAAAAAATCAAATTGTTTAAATCCTCTTAAATAACTCCATTCTGCTTCTAACCACAGCCAATTAGGGAACCAGAATTAGTGCAACATGGATTCTATGACCAATAACAGAACTAGTTCAGCTGAAAAACTTGAAAGAGTAATGACAAAATTAGGTACAATGTGTCAACTGTGATAGCTAAAAGAAAACTGCATGAAATTTCACAAGAAAATCTAAAAATCAATACGATGTAGGCATACATTATTAATTTTTTGTTCACTTATTTTCTAGGGCTAGTTCTTTTTAATTTTATTTTTATTGCTAAAAACACGATGAAAATAGGAGTATTGTCATAATCTGTTTGCTGTGGCAATGAGTATGATATCACAGTTAACTATACAAGGAGCCTGGGTAAGAAAATGGAGGAACTAGTACTACCGCTGCAGAAAGTGAAACCTGATATTATAGGGGATAAAAGAAACATGGTGGAATAGTAGTCATGACTGGAGTACAGGTATTGAAGGGTATGTGCTGTTCAGGAAAGACAGAAACACTAATACAGACAGAAATACAGTTAAAGGTGGTGGAGTAGCATTGTATATTAATGATGAAGTAGCCTGTAAAGAAATTAGAAGTGATGGAATAGATAAGACAGAGTCTGTTTGGGCCAAAATCACTTCGGAGAAGAAAGTTACTAGAGGTTCCCCAATACAGTGCTTGGGGTATACTACAGACCTAAGATCCTTCTAAGCCGCACAGCCACGCAGCAGCTGATTAAGCACCACACAGGCGCTCAGGGCTGTGACGGGGAAAGATTCTTCCCCCGCAGTCCCTCCACGGACAGGGGAGATGCATCTCTCCCCCGGCCCCGACCCAGCCTGGCCTGGATCTGCTGTAGCCAGGGGAGACATGCCCCTCCCCTACCCTGAACCCAGTCCTGGACCTGCCATGGCAGAGGCACCTCTCCTCCCCAGCCCAGGTGCTGCTGCAGGGAGAGAGAGTTGGGTGAGGGTGGGGGCGAAGTCCTCTCTCACCATCACAGCCCTGGGGCAGCCTGCACCCAAAACCCCTCATCCCCAGCCCCACCCCCAGCCAAAACCCTCTGCCCCAGCCCTGAGCCCTCTCCCACACTCCAAACATAACAAAATTCATTCTGCACATGGGTGGGAAAAATTAGAGGGAACACTGCTACAGACCACCAGGATCTGATTTGGATATGGGTAGAGACCTCTAATGTTTTTAATGAAATAAATACTACTGGGAATTGTGTGATTATGGGAGACTTGGAGGACAAGTGCTACTAATAATAGGGCCCTGAGTTTCCTGGATGTGATAGCTGACAGAGTTCTTCACCAAACAGTTGCTGAACTAATAAGCAGTGATGTCACTTTAGATTTGGTATTGGTGAGTAGTGAGGACATCTTAGAAGAACTGGTTGTAGAGGACCACCTTGGCTCGAGTGATCATGAGCTAATTCAGTTTAAACTAAATGGAAGGATAAATAGAAATAGATCTGCAATAAGAGTGCTTGGTTTCAAAAGAGCTAACTTTAAAAAATGAAGGGAATTAGGGAATTGGACTGGACTGAAAAACTCAAGGATCTGAATGTGGAGGAGGCTTGCAATTACTTTAAGTCAAAAGTGCAGAAGCTATCTGAAGCCCTAATCCCAAGCAAAGGGAAAAACATTTGTAGGGAAGGGTAGTAGACCAAGCTGAAGTATAAAGGAATGGAAAATGAGCTGGATCAGCAAGGAAAGCTACCTTGTGGAGGTCAGAAAGTATAGGGATAAAGTGAGAACTGCCAAAAGCCAAGCAGAGTTGGACCTTTCAAAGAGAATTAAAACCAATGTAAAAGATTCTATAGACATATAAAGAAGAAAACAAGAAGTGGGACCACTAAGCATTGAGGATGGGGTGGAGATTAAAGATTATCTAGGTATGGCCCAATTCCTAAACAAATACTTTGTCTCAGTTTTTAGTGAGGCTAATAAAGGGCTCAGGGGTAGTGTCAGGGTAGCTAATGGCAATGAGGATATGGAGGTAGAAATTACAACATCCAAGGTGGAAGTCAAACTCAAACAGCTTAATGGGACTAAATCAGTGGGCATGGATAATCTCCATCCAAGAATATTAAAGGAACTGGCACATGAACTTCCAAGCCCAAAAGCAAGGATTTTTAATGAAACTCCTGTGACTGGAGAATTGCTAATATGGTTCTTATTTTTATGAAAAGGGCTAAAAGTGATCCAGGAAACTACAGGCCTCTTAGTTTGACCTCAATTGTATGCAAGGTCTTGGAACAAATTTGGAAAGAGAAAGTAGTTAAGGACATCGAGGTGAATAGTAATCGGGATAAAATACGACATGATTTTACAAAAGGTAGATTGTGCCAGACCAACCTGATCTCCTTCTTTGAGAAGGAAACTGATTTTTTTAGACAAAGGAAATGCAATAGATCTAATCTACCTGGATTTCAGTAATGCATTTGATACAGTTCCACATTGGAAATTATTAGTTAAATTGGAGAAGATAGGAATTAATTTGAGAATTGAAAGGTGGATAAGGAACCAGTTGAAGGGGAGACTGCAATGCGTCATACTGAAAGGCAAACTGTCAGGCTGGAGGGAGACTACTAGTGGAGTTGCTCAGGAATCAGTCTTGGGACCAATCTAATGTTTTTATTACTGACCTTGGCACAAAAAGTGAGTGTGCAATAAAATTTGCAGATGACAACAAAGTATTGCCAATACGGAGGAGGACCAGAATATCATACAAGAAGATCTGGATGACCTTGTAAACTGGAGAATTAGAAATGGGATGAAATTTAATAGTGCAAAGTCATACATTTATGGACTAAAGGGGTAGCCGTGTTTGTTGCTTTTTACAGATCCAGACTAAGCGACAGAGTAGGAGAAAGACCTGGGTGTATTGGTTGATCACAGGATGACTATGAGCTGTCAATGTAATGCAGCTGTGAAAAAGGCTAACGTGGTCTTGGGGTGCATCAGGCAAGGTATTTTCAGTAGAGACAGGAAAGTATTAGTATCATTATAAAAAGGCACTGGTGAACCTCATCTGGAATACTATGTGCAATTCTGGTCTCCCATGTTTAAGAAAGATGAATTCAAACTGGAACAGGTGCAGAGGAGGGCTAATAGGATGATCAGAGGAACGGAAAGCCTACCTTATGAGAGGAGACTCCAAGAGCTTGGCTTGTTTAGCCTAAGCTAAAGACGGCTGAGGGGAGATATGATTGTTATCTATAAATTAAGGCTGTAGATTAATCGCAGTTAACTCACACAATTAACTCAAAAAAATTAATTGTGATTAATCACATTTTTAATTGCACTGTTAAACAGAATACCAATTGAAACGTATTAAATATTTTTGGATTTTTTTCTACATTTTCAAATATATTCATTTCAATTACAACACAGAATACAAAGTGTACACTGCTCACTTTATATTATTTTTATTACAAATATTTGCATTGTAAAAATGATAAACAAAAGAAACAGTATTTTTCAGTTCACCTCATACAAGTACTGTAGTGCAATCTCTTTATCATGAAAGTGCAACTTACAAATGTAGGGGTTTTTTTGTAACATAACTGCACTCAAAAACAAAACAATGCAAAGCTTTAGAGTCTACAAGTCCACAGCAACAGAGGGTCCTGTGAGAGCACCTCACCCTCCCTGATTGAACTAACCTCGTTATCTCCACACTGATATATACCTGCCTCTGGAGATTTCCATTACTTGCATCTGAAGAAGTGATGTTCTGACCCACG
Organism: Chrysemys picta bellii; assembly: GCF_011386835.1. Lineage (NCBI taxonomy): Eukaryota > Metazoa > Chordata > Testudines > Emydidae > Chrysemys > Chrysemys picta. The sequence goes on from NC_088794.1 coordinate 109,141,223, forward strand.
AAAGCTTATGCTCCCAGTACTTCTGTTAGTCTCAAAGGTGCCACAGGACCCTCTGTTGCTTTTTACAGATTCAGACTAACACGGCTACCCCTCTGATACTTTACAAGTCCACAGAGTCCTACTTTTCATTCAACCAATTGCTAAAACAAACAAGTTTGTTTACATTTACAGGAGATAATGCTCCCCATTTCTTATTTAAAATGTCACCAGAAAGTGAGAACAGGTGTTCATATGGCACTTTTGTAGCTGGCATTGCAAAGTATTTACATACCAGATATGCTAAACATTCGTATACCCCTCCATGCTTCAGCCACCATTCTAGAGGACATGCTTCCATGCTGATGACGCTCATTAAAAAAATAATACTGTGGTGGGGTGATGACTCACCGGCGCGGCGCCTCCTGCTGGTTGTGCAGGGAATTTGCTCTTTTCCAGCTCTGGAGCGTCCTCTGCCGGCTGATGTCTTGCCTGCCGCTGGCCTGTGTCCCTCCTGGACCCCGGTGCCCTTGCCTAGGGGTTCTGCCCACCACAGTACCCCCTCACTCTGGGTCTCCCTTCCCTGGGGACCCCCCCAACCTCTATCCCCACCTTGCCTCAGTAGCTACTGCCAGTCATCATCTAGCCCCTGCTCCTTGGGGCAGACTGCAGTCTGTAAACCACTCATTATCAGCAAGGGGGGTTGGACCAGCTGCCTCTGTCTATTTCTGGGCTGCCCCTCTGCAGCCCTAGTACCCTTTTGTGGGCCCCTATCTTGGCCTGCAGCCTGGGACTTTTCTAGGCTCCCCAGCTCCCTCAGCCCTTCCCCAGCACAGCTCCACCCTAGGTACCCGCCTCGGCTTCCCAGGCAGCCAGGACCTTCTCTCTCTAAGAATCTAGAGAGAGTGTCTCAGTCCTGCTGGCCCCCGCCCTCTTATAAGGGCCAGCTGGGCCCTGATTGCACTGGCTACAGCTGTGGCTGCTTTCCCAATCAGCCTAGCTTTTCTCCAGCCACAGCCCTCTCCAGGGCAGCTTTAACCCCTTCAGGGCCAGAGCGGGGTGACCACCCCGCTACAAATACATTAATTACATTTGTGGCTGAACTCCTTGCGGGAGAACTGTATGTCTCCAACTCTATTTTACTGCATTCTGCCATATATTTCATGTTATAGTAGTCTTGGATGATGAATCAGCACATGCTGTTCATTTTAAAAACACTTTCGCTGCAGATTTGACAAAATGCAAAGAAGGTACCAATGTGAGATTTCTAAAGATAGTTACAGCACTCGACCCAGGGTTTAAATATCTAAAGTGCCTTCCAAAATCTGGGAGGGATGAGGCGTGTAGCTTGCTTTCAGAAGTCTTAAAGAGCAACACTCCGATGAAGAAACTACAGAACCCAAATCACGAAAAAGAAAATCAACCTTCTGCTGGTGACATCTGACTCAGATGATGAAAATGAACATGCGTTGTTGGTCTGCGCTGTTTTGGATTGTTATCGAGCAGAACTCGTCATCAGCATGGACACATGTCCTCTGGAATGGTGGTTGAAGCATGAAGGGACATATGAATCTTTAGCGCATCTGGCATGTAAATATCTTGCGACACCGGCTACAATAGTGCCATGCAAACACCTGTTCTCCCTTTCAGATGACATTGTGAACAAGAAGTGGGCAGAATTATCTCCTGCAAATGTAAACAAACTTATTTGTCTGAGTGATTGGTTGAACAAGAAATAGGACTGAGTGGACTTGTGGGCGCTAAAGTTTTATATTGTTTTATTTTTGAATGCAGCTTTTTTTTTGCACATAATTCTACATTTGTAAGTTCAACTTTCATGATAAAGAGATTGCACTACAGCACTTGTATTAGGTGAATTGAAAAATGCTATTTCTTTTGTTTTTTTACAGTGCAAATATTTGTAATAAAAAATAAATATAAAGTCAGCACTGTACACTTTGTATTCTGTTATAATTGAAATCAATATATTTGAAAATGTAGAAAACATACAAAAATATTTAAATAAATAGTATTATATTATTAACAGTGCGATTAATCATGATTAATTTTTTTAATCGTTTGACAGCCCTACTATAAATACATCAGAGGGATACATACCAGGGAGGGAGAAGAGTTATTTAAGTTAAATGCCAATGTGGACACAAGAACAAATGGATATAAACTGGCTATCAACAAGTTTAGGCTGGAAATTAGGCGAAAGTTTCTAACCATCAGAGGAGTGAAGTTCTGGAACAGCCGTCCAAGGGGAGCAGTGGGGGCAAAAAACCTAACCGGCTTCAAGACTGTGGTGAATAAGTTTATGGACGTGATGGTACGATGGGACTGCCTACAATGAATGGCATGTGGCCCATCAGCGACCTCCAGTAGCAAAAATCTCCAACAGTGAGATGGGACACTAGAGGGGAGGGTTCTCAGTTACTACAGAGAATTCTTTCCCAGGTATCTGCCTGGTGGGTCTTGCCAATGTGCTCAGGGTCTAACTGATCACCATATTTGGGGTCAGGAAGGAATTTCCCCCTGGATCAGACTGTGGCAGAGACCATGGGGTTTTTCACCTTCTTCTGCAGCATGGGGTACGGATCACAAGTAGGTTTAAACTAGTGTAAATGGTGAATTCTCTGTCAAGTCTTTAACCCATGATTTGAGGACTTCAGTAACTCAGCCAGAGTCTAGGGGTCTATTTCAGGAGAGGGTGGGTGAGGTTCGTAGCCTGCAATGTGCGGGAGGTCAGACTAGATGATCACGATAGTCCCTTCTGATCTTAAAGTCTATGAGTCTATGAAGTCAAACTGAAATTCTGACTGCAAGTCAGAAATACACCGAAGAAGATTAGATTTTAAACTATAACCCTGTTTTCCTGTAATTGTCTTTAGGAAATAATAAAAATGATACAAAATAAAATCATATACCTAAGCCAATCTATTTATCATCAGGATGGTTATCGAAGTTTTCCAGCAGTTCTTTAAGGTTTGCTTTGATGTTAATTTTTTAGACAATTGTTGCATTTTAGATTTTGTTAAATGTCAGGGGTTAGAGTGGCACAGTGGTTCAAGGTATGTTGCATGGTACAAGCAAGAAGGCATTTCTTTCAACCTGGTATAGCATTGGACAGTTGACCAGGTGAAACATGGGGGATGAGTGGCATGTTCCACCTTTGTTTAAAGCATTCCTTTGTCTGAAGCAGGTGACTGTCAAAGGCAAGATACTGGAGTTCATGGTCTATTCTAGTATGGGAATTACTACCAATTCATCAGTACAAGCCTGTCTGCTTTCACTTGTAGAAACCTAGGGCCTAACCATTCTTGGTGTAACTATTAAAATAAATGAAGTTGAATGAAGGGATGAATCTGAGCTGAGTTTCAAACTGACATAAGGCCTGATCCTGGTCCTGCACATACATACTACTGAGTTTAGGGCTTCTACAATGAGACTTCTCAAGCTACCTTGAGCCTTATGCTTATAGTTTAGGTTATGTTTTAGTCATGGGTATTTTTAGTAAAAGTCACGGACAGGTCACAGGCAATAAACAAAAATTCATGGCCCATGACCTGTCCATGATTTTTACTATATACCCCTGACTAAAACTTGGGGTGGGGCTGCCCGGGGGTGCCGCGGGTGCTGGGGAACGGCAGCCCGAGTACTGGGAGGGGGCAGGTGGTGGCGCACGGCCCGAGACCCCCACTGGTGCTGGGGGGGTTGGCGGGGCCAGCAGGCTCCCTACCTGGCTCCGCGCCTCCCTCCCCCAGCAGCAGCAGCAGCAGAGTTTGGGTATGGGAGGGGTGAGAGGGTTGGGGCACAGGACGGGGTGAGGTGGCCTTTGAGTGGCGCTTACCTGGGGGGCTCCCCGGAAGCAGCGACATCCCCCTCACTCAGCTCCTAGGCAGAGGCGTGGCCAGGTAGCTTTGCATGCTGCCTCCGCCTAGAGTGCTGGCTTCGCAGTTCCTATTGGCTGGGAACTGTGGCCAATGGGAGCTGTGGGGGCGGTGCCTCCAGGTCTGGCCATGCCTCCGCCTAGGAGCTGAGCGAGGGGGATGTCGCCACTTCCAGGGAGCCCCCCAAGTAAGCGCTGCTCAGAGCCCGCCTCACCCTGTCCCATGCCCCAACCCCTTACCCCCCTCCCACACCCAAAGCCGGTTCCGGGGTGGGGGGCAGTGGCCCGAGAACTGCTCCAGCAGCGGCCGGTGCAACTGGCGCAGGGGTTGCCTGAGCTGTCCCTAAGCCAGACGCACCGGCCACTGCAAAAGTCACGGAGGTCACGGAAAGTCACAGAATCCTTGCAGACTTACCTATAGTAACTGTTTGCAGAATAGTACTTATAACTAGAATTATCTGCTCAGGAGAGATCCAGGACCAGGATAGCAGAGCTGTTGTCCATACAGGACTGAGATCAAGTGATAGCTCTGTGAAAGGAAACTTGTAGTACCTACTTGAAGTATATATCTGTCTCTAGCAACTGCTGATAGTCACTCGCTGTTCATTAGAAACAGTAATAAAAAATTACCCATTAAATTTTCAGATGCAGATAAAAATAAAACCTGAATTTGTCAGGGCAGATTCTCTGTGCTATTATGTTCCCTTTACACTACCGTACTCTTGTGGTGGAAATGGAGCAGAAACCACCCACTGGGATTTCTCCAGAGTGGGTGAGTCCCCAGTAGGTGAATTTGTGTCCTTCAATTCCCTCTGTGTAGCTCCTGATGAAGGGGGCCTGTCAGGGCAGGGAGGGGAATGGCCATGCTACTCTGGCTATTCCCAGTTAGCATATGGTCCTTTGGGGAACAAAGCCATCTGGTTCAAGTTACAGCAGCCACAAGATTGCACTAGCCTGGCCTGGGACTGCGGCAGGCATTCAGGGAAACACAGTCCCTCAGCTCTGCTGCAGCCAGCTAATCTAGCCTGTCAAATCTAACAAAGAGCAAATATTAACAATGTCAACACAATCTAAAACAAAATATTCAGATGCTCAACTATTTTGAAAATACTTTCAAACATTCCTTCTAATGTCATAATGTTTTAAAAATGTGAAACAGGACATTGTATTTACCAGTTGAATAGAAACCTTCAGGAGTAATAGCTACCTCCCCAGCAGACAAAATTGACCCACCACCAATTTTAGGATAAGGACAAAGCATAAAGTCAAATTTCTACACCATTTTGGCTCACAGACTCCATTTCAAGTGTGCTGAGTATGTCTGAGTCTCATGCAAGGATTTTTTTTTAAATTACTATGGTATTTATAGCTTTTCGTGAAAGAAATGCAAACAGGAATGAAAGCATGCAGTTTAATAGAAACATTCATTAAACTACTTAATTTGGCTTCTCTGGTTACTAATGAAATTAAGGCTGTCTTCACTAGAAACGCTGCAGCTGCACTGATGATGAGTTTCAGTATAGACACTCAGTACAGCATCGGGAGGGGTTCTCTAGTTGCTGTAGCTAATCCACCTCCCCGAGAGCCAGTAGATAGGTCAATGGGAGAACTCTTCCTTTGACCTATTGCTGTCTACATCTAGGGGCTAGGTCAGTTTAACTATATCACTCAGGGATATGGATTTTTCACATACCCCTGAGCAACACAGCTGGGTCAACCTAACTTTTTAGTGTAGACCAGGCCTAAGAAGCTGTTGTCATGGCCCACAGACCCTAAACAAACCAGATAAACTCTAATTACTAGATTGACAATTCAAGTTTTTAATTACCAGTGATAAACATATTGGGAGAAAACTGTTATGATACTGTATTGGGAAACCACATCCTCCCTACTTTATACCCATCCCACTCAGCCTCAGTATTTTGATCAGAGTGTAGTAAGGGAAGGCAGATAACCACATCCCCAATCTGCTGTCATTCTCAGACAGCAGAGTTTCCGATGTGCCCTTCTGTTTATCAGACAAGTGGTGAAAAACATAAAGGACATAAGCACTCACAGCGGGCCCAGTCCTACAACGAAAACTTCCATTGGCCCTTTGGAAGACTTGCATTAGCAATTTAACTTCAATGAAAGCTTTGCCTAAGCAAGGACTGAGGGTTTGGAGGTGCAGCACACACAGGGCAGCCAAGGATAAGAGAGAAGTAACTCTCTAGAAGAGTGAGAGAGAGACAGACCTTCAGCCTGGGGACTGCCTGAATTACAGCAGCCCCTTCTCAGCACCATGCATGTCCACTACTTTCCAAAATCCCTGCAGCAGTATGTGCATTGGCCCAGCCTCTTCTCATCTGCAATGCACCACCGCTCTTGTCTCTGACATACAGATAAGTTTTGTTCAGCTCCATGTCATGTGTGGAATTTTATGCAAATTACTTAGCTAATTTGTCTATCTACGTATAACTTGCATGTGGCCAGGGATGGATTAGAGTTTTAGGGGAACCCTGAAAGGGAAAGCTGGTCTTAGTTCAACACCTTTCCCTCAGCATTAAGTGCACAGTATAGTTTCAGAACTGGTATTTATGGTCACATGCAGTAGCGTATTTATGGGCCCCATGCCCAGGGGCTCCGGCCAATTGGGGGGCCCCAGAAAAATGGGCACCACCGTGCCTCGACCCGCTCCGCCCACCTGGCACTCCTCCCAGGGAGCCGGGTCGGGGCGAGGGGACTTCCCCCACTCCCCAGGATAAGTGCCGCATGGGCAGAGCGGGGCAAGACCCCGTGCGCAGGAGCGCACAGGGATTCAGCCAGAGAAAAGAATCACTTCCCAGAGATCTCGATATAGTGCAAATCCATCTATTGTAATCCTGTAGAAACTATTATGTGTATTACTGTAAGGCTGTATAGGCTGAACTGTCTACTTACAAGTCCCAGTAAAATATCCCTTTCCATTCCACTAAATGATGCAAAATAAACACTCTTCCCCTGTTATTTGCAAGACCTGAGCTATATGTACAGTTATTATGAAATGTGGTTGCTGTAACAAACTTCTGTTAATTTGGAGTGTGACTCTCAGATATTAGCTAATTATATGAGATGCATGGGGAGAGGGGGAATTATATATTTTAAATATCATAGTATCAAGGCCCTTTCAGGGGCAAAATCAACAGGTGTAAAACTTAATTGACTATATGAAGATTATTCCCCAAAAGAAAGGAAAAAAGGTGGCTAAAGAAAAATAAAAGAATGCATTATTCAAAGACCTGAACATATTTTATAGACATATTAGAATCCCATCCCTACTGTATATGTAAAAGAAAAAATCAATTTGAAGAGAATTAGAGAATTTCAAATGAGTCATGTTCTCTTTATTAAATAAAAAACTGGACCCTGTGATGGGGTAATTTTGTCCCAGACTGGTGGTGCAAAGCTGCCTTAGCGCTTTCACACTATGATTGCATAGTAGTAGTATAGTATAGTATACTACAGGTAACATTTTTTTGAAATCTACTGTGACACCATTACATCTAAATGTCAGTACTAGCCTAAAGAGGAAACTATACTCTGAAGAACAAGGAGCTGGGAAGTCCATAGACAGAACTGATGTCTGCTTCTATTAGTACCAAAACAGCAGTCTGGCCTAAATAGCAATTTGTTTGGCATTGAAAGACAAACAAGAATAAGATCCAAAGAATGAATCATAAGAAAAATCATGTATTGTACTACATGATCAGTCTCTTCCCAACTCAAGGCCAAAAGCTGTACGTATGCTTGAGGTCTTTTTTCTAGAGAACCTTAATACTGTTTCAACATTTGTGGATGACAACTTTATGATGTTAGATTAAGAGACAGAGTCATACTCTACCTAAGGCATTTTTAAAATAGTCAATTAAGCCTATTACTAATTCCAGTAAGCACATTAGTTACATTATTGCAACATCATGTGTGATACTTAAATGCTTTATCAGTGTTCTGATAAAATCCTGGAGTTTCCACTGTGACCTACTACTCGTTACCCAGGTCCACTGGGGACTTTTGATGATGACCTGCTAGTCACTGGGTTATTGCCCTGATTTGACAGACCTCTGACAATGATCTATTTAGTCATTGGTCGAGTCTACCCAAGATGCCTGATTCAGGGTCACAGAGAAAAGTTTTTGTGGGGCATCACTAGAAGTCTGTTCTGATATAGGCCCACACTTCTGTCACCTATGATGCCACTTTACAAGTGTACCATGGAATATTAAATAATATTTTGCTCAGGTTGTAAAAGTTTCTAATTAAAATGTGCTTGGGATACTCAAAATGCATTGAAACAGCATGCAAAATTATGAAAATTCAACATCCCATTCATGCAATCTACTCACCCACCTTCATAGGGATGATGATAAAGAAAAAAATAATCACTCATCAAAAATATTATTCACCCCCACGTGCGTGGGTGAGTGGAGTTTTGCAAGGCTGCACTTAAATATTTTTAATTTTACATATCAGCCATTTAGCCTCATGTTTACTTACAATTTCCCGTTTAACCTACTAACATTTTCCTTGACGGCCTCATTTCTAAAGGTATCTGGAACTGTACCTTTACAAATGAGGTACAGATACCACTGTAAAGGTATCTGGAACTGTTCTAATGGCTCCACTCAAATCCTTTTTTTTTTTTCATTGCTAATGTCCTCGTTTATTTTATCTAGGTAGCTAGACATCAGGTTCTTGTCCAAATTTTTTTGCCAAGACACTTTCAGTAATGTTCCTTCCCCCCATTATGTTCTAATTAGCTTAAGACTTTGCTTAAACCTATCTTTAAAATGGGGCTGTTTCTCAAAATAGTTAGGTGTGCAATTCCATGCTCAAAATTGCAAGCTTAATTTGTGTGTCTGCCATCTACCACAAGCACATGTGCCAACTACCAGAGCAGGCCATGTGTGTTCAATTACTTGATTTGCTTTCACCATCACAACAATTGCATGTGCCTCAGTTCCCCATCTGTCAGACAGGGATATTAATACTTCCTTTCTCCCAACCTCTGCCTGTTTAGATAGTAAACTCTTCAGGATACAGACTCTCTCTCACTAGGCATATGTACAACACCTAGCACAACTGGGATCTGCTTTTTGTTGGGACCACTAGGGACTATGGTAATACACACACACAGTTGCAAACTCTCATAAGTAACTCTATTTCAGTCTCTGCTAGAGCCAGTCTCCTGCTCACCTGAGAAGCTCCGGCTTTCACACTATTCCCAGCCTTGCCCAGCAGTTTTGGTTGGCTGCTCTCTCCCACTCCCTACCTCCTGGGGAAGAACAGCCACTCAGAACTCTACCCTTTCCACAGAGGTTTGTGGGGAGGGGAAGGGAGAGGGACCACCAATATAATTTTCACACTAGGGGAGGGCGGGAGGAAGAATAGAAAGAGCCCAGGACCACTCTTGCCTCCTCCCCTCTTCTGAAAAACTGAAAAAAAATGGTCAGCTCCTCTCTGCTCCTTCCCCGCCACACCATGGCACCATCATGCCTGGGGCTGAGAGCTTACATGGAGCTGGCTAGGAGTAGAGAGAGTGTCCCCCCCCCCACTCCTCGGGCATGGGAGATGGGGGGCAAAGAGCCCCCACAGCTGCAGTAGGAGCTGAGGTACATTGCAGGGAAGGGGCAGATGTGGTGCTGGGGAACACAGAATTTACTAGATTTTTACATGATTTTAGGGTCTGACTTTTGTTTTTAAACTTTTGGGGGTAGTCAGTACTATACAAATAATAGTAGTGTGTAAATCAGGCATGTAATAGTGCAAGGATGGGCTGCAAAGTGCTCCTAGGTCAGGAGACCTTTGTTAAATATTTCAGCACTAAATTGAAGGGAGAATGTTGCAGAGATTTCCATAGCTCTGATAGCAGTATGGGGGTCGGGGCTCGGAAAGAGGAGGGTTAACAGTAAGTCATTCCTGTCAGAGAGGACTTCCCTGAGCTTTATATAAATGCTTCTAAGGAGCAAATATTTTGCTGTTATAATGTGACTAGACTACAGCAGGTGGCAGGAATTTACAAAACTTTAATGGAGAGGAAGCACCTTGTCCCACCTCCCCACCTTCAAACAACACAAGAGGTAATAATCTATTAAAAATCTATTTCTCCCATTAGGCTGTTATGAACCTTGTGCTCTACTCTCAATATACTCAGTATATTTTTTTCAGAACTGAAGTATAAACGTTTCCAACAAGTGCACTTAATATAAGTGTCTTGAGCAAGTAATGTTGCCCCTTTCTCAGCTATGTTTATCAAAATGCATTTCTGCAAACATATTACTCCTAGCACACAGGGTTCATAACAGCCTAATGGGAGAAATGCTATGGGAGCACCCTTGTTAAAATATTGGAAACTAACAATTACATTGCCTGTGTTGCATGGCCATTACAAAAAAAAAAAAAAATGTCAGTCCCTCTATGGATTTAACAGTTTTGTCTGATGTTCTTTGGAACATCTTCCCTTATTTATGATTGAAGAGATTTAGGTTGAGTTGGTTTTCTCCATTTCTTTGGATTCATCAGTGAGAAGTCCTTTAAAGAAGCTTTTTAAAATATTTCTGTGACTTCTTTCATTCTGGATTAACACTTAGAAGTTCTCCAGCTAATGTTAGTAACTACATTCTCTACTCTTACTGTATCCCAGTAGCTACATTGTGCTGGACATCATCCACGCACCCAGGGAAACACTGTCACTATTCCCAAAATGCTAGTAACTTTGCAAGAGGGCCAAGCCCTTAGCCTTTTTTTGTACTACCCCTGACCACATCCCTATAAATAATAAAAATAAGACTGAATCCTGTTCCATTCTCTCCTCACTGAAGAAATAACCTGACACTCATTCACCCTACTCACATCTCATGTTGCATTAATGTGAATGAATAACAATCTCAGTATTTGCATATAAAGGGGATAATCACATCAGAAAGTCATACTATCCCTGTTTCAGGGCCTGGCTCTGTCACTTTTACAGAAATAGCAGCCACCTGAATAAGCCAATCAGCAGCCAACTTGGTAAAACTCCCGGTAGGGTGGGTGGGCACTACCCACCGCAGAGATCACTCCAAGTCTGTCACACAATAATGTTACTTCCTTACCATCTTCATTAAGCCTCCCAGTTAGCATCCCTGCCAAGCAGCATCAGAGACTTGCCTGTAGACTCACTACCCACAGAAGTGCCAATCAGCTGCACCATTATCACAGGAAGGTGGCTATGACTCAAAGTGAGGACTGGTGTCTGTTCTTCTACGCTCCTCCTACTGCACCATAGGCAAGCACGAGATTGTGGCAGGATATTCAGGGCAGGAAAGACAAAGGGCCAAGAAAAGATGAGAGATTGAGCATAGCAGAGAATGGGAGACGGAACTAGAGAGGAAAGAAGAAAAGAGCAGAAGAGACTGAGGAAAAGAAAGGTGGGCAAAAGCGTAGAACATGAGGGAGGAATGGGCAGCAGTTGCTTTATCCCACCCTCTCAAGTGCCCAAGCCCTCCTAAGCAGGCCTCACTAGCCCCCACTGTAACAACACACAGTCAACCCGTGGAACTCATCACGAAGGGAGGTTGTGAAGGACAAGAATATAACTGGGTTCAAAAAAGAATTAGATAAGTTCATGGAAGATAGCCATCGATGGACCTATTAGCCAAGATGGTCAGGGATTCAACCCCATGTTCTCAGCATCCCTAGCCTCTGCCAGAAGCTGGGAGTGGACGACGGGATGGATCACTCGAAGATTGTCCTGTTTTCAGGGTTGTATTTTTTTCGTACAAACTCATCTATCATAGTCAAGGTTTGACAGTTCATGTTTCACCAAAACCATTGCAGATCAGAGAGCTGTCCTTGACTCACTGAAGACCTCAGGTAGTTCTTGATCAGTTTAGATTTCAAATAGCTATTTCTGCAGAAGCTAAAATTGTGCATATAAAGTTATTTGCAGTGGTGTTGTAGCAGTGTTGGTCCCAGGATATTAGAGACACAAGGTGGGTGAAGGAATAACTTTTATTGGACTGACTTCTGTTGGTGAGAGACACACTTTCAAGCTATACCTGAAGAAAAGCTCTATAGCTCGAAAGCTTGTCTTTTTCACCAACTTGGTCCAATAAAAGGTAGTATCTCACCCACATTCTTCATGTAAAGTAAGGGATTTATATCCCTAGATAGGCACTTCAGTAAAAGTAGCCTGATTTTAAAAGTGCTTGATAGGGGGAGGGATAACTCAGTGGTTTGAGCATTGGCCTCTTAAACCCAGGGTTGTGAGTTCAATTCTTGAGGGGGCCACTTGGGGATCTGGGGCAAAATCAGTACTTGGTCCTCCTAGTGAAGACAGGGGGCTGGACTCTATGACCTTTCAAGGTCCCTTCCAGTTCCAGGAGATGGGATATCTCCATCTGCAGCTTCCACTGGCCTCAATGGGCACTGCAGCTGCTCAGCACCTTTGTATTTAGGTTAGGATGTCAAGAGATTAAAAAAATTAATTGTGATTAATCGTGCTGTTAAACAACAATAGAATACCATTTATTTTAAATATTTTTGGACGTTTACTACATTTTCAAATATATTAATTTCAATTACAACACACACTACAAAGTGTACAGTGCTCACTTTATTTTTGATTACAAATATTTGTACTGTAAAAAACAAAAAAATTGTATTTTTCAATTCACCTCATACAAGTACTGTATCTCTATCATGGAAGTTGAACTTACAAATGTAGAATTATGTACAAAAAAACTGCATTTAAAAATAAAACAATGTAAAACTTTCAAGCCTACAAGTCCACTCAGTGTTACTTCTTGGTCAGCCAATCACTCGGACAAACAAGGTTGGTTACAATTTGCAAGAGATAATGCTGCCCGCTTCTTGTTTACAATGTCACCTGAAAGTGAGAACAGGCATTTGCATGGCACTGTTGTAGCTGGCGTTGCAAGGTATTTACGTGCCAGATACACTTAAGATTCATGTGTCCCTTCAGGCTTCAACTACCATTCCAGAGGACAGGCTTCCATGCTGATGATGCGTTCTGCTTGATAATGTTCCAAAGCAGTACAGACTGTTCATTTTCATCATCTGAGTCAGATACCACCAGCAGAAGGTTGATTTTCTTTTTTTGGTGGTTTGGGTTCTGTAGTTTCCGCATCAGAGTGTTGCTCTTTTAAGATTTCTAAAAGCATGCTCCACACCTCGTCCCTCTCAGTTTTTGGACGGCACTTCAGATTCTTAAATCTTGGGTCAAGTGCCGTAGCTATTTTTAGAAATCTCACATTTGTACCTTCTTTGCATTTTGTCAAATCTGCTGTGAAAGTGTTCTTAAAATGAATATGTTCTAGGTTATCATCCGAGACTGCTATAACATGAAATATATGCAGAATGCGTGTAAAACTGAGCAGGAGACATACAATTCTCCCCCCAAGAAGTACAGTCACAAATGTAATTGACGCATTATTTTTTTAACGAGCATCATCAGCATGGAAGCATGTCTTCTGGAACGGTGGCCGAAGCATTAAGGGGCATACGAATGTTTAGCATATCTGGCATGTAAATACCTTGCAACGCCGACTACAAAAGTGCCATGCGAACGCCTGTTCTCAATTTCAGGTGACATTATAAATAAGAAGCAGGCAGCAGTATCTCACGTCAAATAAACAAACTTGTTTGTTTTAGCAGTTGGCAGAGTAAGAAGTAGTACTGAGTGGATTTGCAGGCTCTTAAGTTTTACATTGTTTTGTTTTTGAGTGTAGTTATGTAACCAAAAAAATCTGCATTTGTAAGTTACACTTTCACGATAAAGAGATTGCACTTCAGTACTTGTATGAGGTAAATTGAAATTTTTACATTGCATATATTTGTAATAAAAAATAATAATATAAAGTGAGCACTGTGCACTTTGTATTCTGTGTTATAATTGAAATCAATATTGAAAATGTAGAAAAACATCCAAAAATATTTAATAAATTTCAATTGGTATTCTATTGTTATAAGTATGATTAATCGTGATAATTTTTTTAACTGTGATTTATTTTTTGAGTTAATAGCGTGAGTTAACTGCGATTAATTGACAGCCCGAATTTAGGTACCTAACTTTAGGCACCTAGTTTGAAAATTTTGGACTTTGCAACTTGATCAAGACAACCAGGGGCGGCTGCAGGCACCAGCGCAGCAAGCGTGTGCCTGGGGTGGCAAGCCGCGGGGGGCAGCCTGCCGGTCGCTGTGAGGGTGGCAGTCAGTCGTCCTTCAGCGGTGTGCCTGCAGAGGTCCGCCGGTCCTGCGGTTTCAGCGGTGGGTACGCCAAATCCGCAGGACCGGCAGATCACTCGCAGAAACGCCGCCAAATCCGCATGACTGCAGACCGCCCGCAGGCATGCCACCAAAGGCCGCCTGTCTGCCATGCTTGGGGCGTAAAAAACATAGAGCCGCCCCTGATGACAACAGAGTATCAGCCAGAGCTGTTTAGTCCCTCAGATTGTGGAAAAAGCTAATGTACTCAATGATTTTTTTGCCTCTGTCTTCACGCACAAGGTCAGCTCCCAGATTGCTGCACTGGGCAGTACAGCATGGGGAGAAGGTGACCAGCCCTCTGTGGAGAAAGAAGTGGTTCGGGACTATTTAGAAAAACTGGACGTGCACAAGTCCATGGGGCCGGATGCGCTGCATCCGAGGGTGCTAAAGGAGTTGGCGGGTGAGATTGCAGAGCCATTAGCCATTATTTTTGAAAACTCATGGCGATCGGGGGAGGTCCCAGATGACTGGAAAAAGGCTAATGTAGTGCCCATCTTTAAAAAAGGGAAGAAGGAGGATCCGGGGAACTACAGGCCAGTCAGCCTCACCTCAGTCCCTGGAAAAATTATGGAGCAGGTCCTCAAGGAATCAATTATGAAACATTTAGAGGAAAGGAAAGTGATCAGGAACAGTCAGCATGGATTCACGAAGGGGAAGTCGTGCCTGACTAACCTAATTGCCTTCTATGATGAGATAACTGGCTCTGTGGATGAGGGGAAAGCAGTGGATGTGTTATTTCTTGACTTTAGCAAAGCTTTTGATACTGTCTCCCACAGTATTCTTGCCACCAAGTTAAAGAAGTATGGGCTGGATGAATGGACTGTAAGGTGGATAGAAAGCTGGCTAGATCGTCGGGCTCAACGGGTAGTGATCAATGGCTCCATGTCTAGTTGGCAGCCGGTTTCAAGTGGAGTGCCCCAAGGGTCGGTCCTGGGGCCGGTTTTGTTTAATATCTTTATTAATGATCTGGAGGATGGTGTGGACTGCACTCTCAGCAAGTTTGCAGATGACACTAAACTAGGAGGCGTGGTAGATACACTAGAGGGTAGGGATCGGATACAGAGGGACCTAGACAAATTAGAGGATTGGGCAGAAAAAAACCTGATGAGGTTCAACAAGGACAAGTGCAGAGTCCTGCACTTAGGACGGAAGAATCCCATGCACTGCTACAGACTAGGGACCGAATGGCTAGGTAGCAGTTCTGCTGAAAAGGACCTAGGGGTCACAGTGGATGAGAAGCTGGATATGAGTCAACAGTGTGCTCTTGTTGCCAAGAAGGCTAACGGCATTTTGGGCTGTATAAGTAGGGGCATTGCCAGCAGATCGAGGAACGTGATCGTTCCCCTTTATTCGACATTGGTGAGGCCTCATCTGGAATACTGTGTCCAGTTTTGGGCCCCACACTACAAGAAGGATGTGGAAAAATTGGAAAGAGTCCAGCGGAGGGCAACAAAAATGATTAGGGGTCTGGAGCACATGACTTATGAGGAGAGGCTGAGAGAACTAGGATTGTTTAGTCTCCAGAAGAGAAGAATGAGGGGGGATTTGATAGCAGCCTTCAACTACCTGAAGGGGGGTTCCAAAGAGGATGGAGCTCGGCTGTTCTCAGTGGTGGCAGATGACAGAACAAGGAGCAATGGTCTCAAGTTGCGGTGGGGGAGGTCCAGGTTGGATATCAGGAAAAACTATTTCACTAGGAGGGTGGCGAAACACTGGAATGCGTTACCTAGGGAGGTGGTGGAGTCTCCTTCCTTGGAGGTTTTTAAGGCCCGGCTTGACAAAGCCCTGGCTGGGATGATTTAGCTGGGAATTGGTCCTGCTTTGAGCAGGGGGTTGGACTAGATGACCTCTTGAGGTCCCTTCCAACTCTGATATTCTATGATTCTATGATTAGTCCCTTGCACCTGGTGCTTTTCACAGAGCTGTCCCTCTTTGCGACCAGAGGTCATGCTGGCTGCTTTGCAGAGAAGCTGGCTCAGCCTCAGGCAGCCATCTGGAAGAGAGCCTACAACTGCTGTAGTGCCACCAGTAGTAGGCTGGGGAGTACTATCCATACAGACAAGAACTGATCTGAGATCTTCACAAAAATCAAGAGAACTACAGATAGATCCATAGTTTTTTCCAGATCCCAGTGACCACTATGGGTGGCTGCGAGGGGACTGTGATAGTGTGTGACATTAGGGGAAAAATAATCAAGCTTTCAGCATGACTGAGCATTTTACATAGGTTCCATTTTCAAGGCTACCTTTGCAAGGAAAAAGCTTAGAAACTTAACTTACAAAAAAAAATTCTGAGATCTTTTCCATTTTTAGGTCCCTCAAATTAGGCAGGCCCTGCAACTACAGATTTTGCAAGTCCACAAAGGCCAGCTTGGCTTTGCACTTCTATTTTCGTCAAGGATCTCATAGCAATTAATAGACATTAATTCAGCTTCCCAACCCCTCTATGAGGTAGATATTATTCCCATTTTTATATGGGAGTGAGACAAATTCAATGCCTTGCCCAAAGCCACACAGTCTGTCAGGGCACAGCTGAGAACAGAACCCTGCCTACTGGACACTCAATACCTAATCTCATATTTTGAAAAAAACTGCAGAATTTTTAACATCTTTCAGATTTGTGAATGTGCAAAGTTGTGTAACACTCCCATCCCCTCTGCACCCAGGCTCCCTTACATCCACTCTACCCATCTGTAGAGGAGTCAAAATTTGTGAAACTTATGCATCAAGGACCGAGAAGATCATGAAAATTAAAGGAGAGGGTGGTCTACTTTAACTTACACCTTCATACACGCACAGTTGCTTTTCTTGTTATGTTCCTATCTTCCAGCCCTCAACACGTTAATTACACCAACTCACACTCCCTTAGGGGACACACAAACTCTGTGGGCCAAATTAAGAGTTGACATATCAGAAGGCATGTAAGTACCATTTGGGTAAGTGAGAGTGATAGTTTATGTCAGTCAGTTTAAAGATGTCCAAATGTCACATGCTTGATGAGAGTGCCAAGTGAAAATGTAAGTTACACTAGCCTGGACTTGCCTCTGAACTTAGTCTAAAAAGGCAATAGGAGCCTTCCTGTAATAGCCTCTACTTTAAATGAGCTCCAGATGTACAGGTAACATTTTCAATGTCAGAGGGTCCAAATGTCATCAAATATGGATTTGCTCCACCCTCTCTCTACTGAAATTTTTACCCAACAGCAACTTAAAAACCAAAGCATTTGGGAGTCAATGAAAAGCAGGAAGGAAGGAAGAGAGAGTGGTGAAAGCTGGCACCCCTTATATAGTTATTACCAAAACAAATTGCAAAATTACAAACCAGCCCAGTCACATGGAGAAAACTAAGAAGTAGCAAAAACTGAGAAGTGACTGATCCTTGCTGTACCTCTGAAACATGAGCAACAAACCAATGTGTGGAATTATTTTCTGCTCATAAGGAAGTATTTGTTATTAAAGTAGCCTTCTATGATCAAGTTATACCACTTTTTTCCCCCCAAATAGGAGCCCTAATTGTAAGTTTGAAATTCAGTCAAACTTCTGTCATACCTTTCTGAGCTAATTATTATGGTTGCAGAGCTTGTTTCCTCATTCTGAAATGCATATTAAATTTCCTTTCTTGTTTCATGACCCCTCTCATTCATTTTCAGATCACAGCCTTATACTGTCACCATCTTGCATGTGGCTTAGCCTCATGGGGAATCTCTTCCTAGCTGATCAGTACAGGCAGGGACACAAGATTGAGGGGCTCAATTATTCTAGATAAAGAAAATAAATAGAAACTTTTTAACCATAATTTTCCATCTTTATTCATTTATGAAAAATGCATCCACAAAAGTCTCTGGGTACATGCTCAACATAAGTCAAGTTACAACCCCCTCAAAAACAAAATGAAGTGAGAAAAGTCTGACTTCTTGGCTTCAAAAATAAAGCTCTTCCCACATAATAAAGATCCATGTATTTGGTGTGCTATTAAGACCCCAATTAGCTGTTAAATCTTTTTGCCACCATATATATTATTACAACATTTAATAGGTATTCTTTGCTGCAAATTATTAGAAAAATAAAAAGTGTAGCCAGTATAACGTTTTGCTACTTGCACAGGACTTAACTTGTGTAGAAAACTTTTAGACATACAGTAACATTGCTTCCAACTGGCACTGCACTTAGTCAAAAATTCCTGCAGTTAAATGCAAAACATATTGATTATCAGTGATGTCTAAGGCTGAAAATTTTTTCAATGAACTGAAAGTTTTATATAGTTGGAATAGAAAATCTAAATATAAGCTGTGTGTGTGTGTGTGTGTGTGTGTGTGTGTGTGTGTGTGTGTGTGTGTTTCATTCTCTTTGGGAGGGTTTGGGGACGGTTCTGTTATTGTGTATTGCCAATGTTTTACATCACCAAAGATTATGCTAGGCCATAACTCTTGCTCAGAATATTTAGTTTCTTAACCCCTTACAATCCTCATTAAAATTAAGGAAGTGAAGCAGATTTTTATTCTCCTATATTTAGACCAATATTTCTGAAGGATTCTTATTTATCCCCAATTACATCAACAGTCAACCTGGGGACCATTGAATAGAAGGAGATCGCCACTGTCACAATGCTACTCTAAATTGGGACAATAATCTTTTCTACATCAATGCCTGTAGCTACTGTGCAGACCTTAAAAAAAAATCAGGCATTCCATAGGCAGAATATTAATAGCAGTACTGTAAGTTTGTCAGTACTAAAACCCCAACATAATATATTAAAGCTTTTAAATAAAGCTGTGTTAAATATATGAATACCATTCACATTTAATAGTGGGTCTCTATTTTTCTGTTAATATATTTAAAAAAAAATATTTGGGAGGTTCACAGCCATTAATAGTGCACAAGATGGACTCTTCTGGTGTTCGTAGACTGCCATTCTTTCAAAACACTTCCATGCAGAATGAAGCTACAGAGATACCTAGTGGCTAAAATTTATTGTACTGTTATGACACACTGAGAACTTTAATGCAAATTTGACATCTCAAAATATGTTCTCACCAATGAAACGGGAGCTTTTGAAAATATGTATAATTTCTAAAATAAACAGTAAGATTTGTTATGATTTATTTGGAAATAGGGCTTAATCCTACAGTCCTTTCACACAGCTCCCTCTGAAGTCAATGATTTTATACTGTTATCAGTAAATCAGTCTGTATGCTAGAGAATCTTGTACAAATGAATTTGTTCAAGTGCTTCTCTATCAATATCCTTTTCCATGTATACATCATAGTCCAACTTCATCTCTTCTACCCACTGGCTGAGCAGTATATCCGTCTGAAACAATTTAAAACAGATACATAAATTAACACAGTTTTGAACAACCAACTCAACCTATGTTCCAAGGGTGGCAGACATCAGTGAGAAGAGGAGAGAAAGACAGTTTAGCCATTACAGCTTATTCACCATTGGTAAGTTAAAATTATTTTTGGAAGCATCATCTTACCTAAATATGAAAGAGTAAGGATAACTTCTGAAAAGTAACTCAGTCAGCTTATCTGTTTACTCAAGTTTGGGTCTGACTGTGGAAAACATACTGAGTTTTTATCTGGAATGGGAGTCTCTTTGGATTAACATCTACCGATTAATTATACACATGATTTTATGTTTCCACCCATATTCCAAGTAATATATTGATGAAAGCATGTTATACAACTCAAAACATACATAGTATAGGCTTGAATAATAGTATAATACTTTGAGATCCTCAAAATTAAGGGCTAGTATGAATTAAGCATCACAACAGCCCTGTGGGGGTAGATAAATAGTATCCCAATTTTACAGCTGGGGAACCAAGGCACAGAGAGATTGAAATAAGTTTTCCAAGATCATGCAAATTGGTGGCAAAGCTGGGAATAGATCCCAGGGTCCTGATTCCCAGTTCTCTGCTCTAAGCATTTGACCACACTGCCCTCTCTGTGATACTGTGGAGTCTGAATAGTAATTATTAGAATGCATATTGACTCACTATAAGCCCTTCATAAAGAGTAAGATAAAATGTGTCAGCTAAAACTATTTGAAAAAGAACCACGAACCTGTAGGTTTGAGATAGATTCTTCAAGGCTTGGGACTGTCACTAATAATGACCCTTTTTTCCTCATATTATGACTGATAAATTCCCAGGCTCTGAAAAACATTTTAAAATCCAAATATAGTATTTAAAGATCAAAAGATTGCCAATTTTTAGAGAAGGAAACACATTAAATATAAAATGAATTTAACACTGATAATTTAGTGACCAGAAGTAGACTGACTTTAAAGATTTGCAATTTGTGCTTTAGTATAAAGTCACTGTTCATATCTTACTGTACGTCTGTGTGTGGACCAGCCACTAACACCAATGGGAGCTACTCATGCAGATCAGAGGGATTATATGGCTTTAGAGTTTTATTTTTGAAATATGTTGTTTCTTTTCCTTTTTAAAATTAGGTTTAGTTGGTGCTCAAAAAAGGGAAGAATGAATAGTTCTCTCAGTGGCCTGTGGTGAGGGCAGAGATTATGTAATGTTCCTCACTTAACTCTTCTAACATACCTTATCCAGGACATTCAACACTTTTGCTATTCCAATCTGGAGTCTGAGATCCTGCCAGTTATGTCCAAGTTTGTTGTTTTTTTGTGATAGTCAACAAATATCCACTCTAAACTAGGATGAGACACCAGACAACTTAATTTGTGACCTAAATCAGAATTTGACTCTGGTCTCTAGGGGAGAGAGGCTAGTCCTCACTCACTTTTTTATTCACTATAGTCAAAAGTTTCTCTTCATATCACTATGCTGCAGTGGTGACAAAATACTTTGAGGTAAATTAACATAACCAGAGTATTATAGATATATCCTCCAGCATTATTTTTTCCTGATTTTACAAGTCAGATCATTTCACATACCACAGTAATATCGACTAAGAAGAATATAGTTTCCATCACTCTGCAAACCTCATTCTTCCTTAGGCTTGCTGTGCAACATTAAGCCAATTATCTTTAGTTCTTAAGGCAAGTAAAGGCATAACTGTGTCTCAAAGAACACAGGTGTAATCTTAACCATGCCTTTGCCCTTTATAGCTCACCTTTGAGGACTTCATGTTTGAAATGTCACTAGTAACTGTAATTTGCAGTGTGAATACATATTTATAGCCCTTTTGTAATCCATAGGTTTGAGGAAGGATCCTCTTGTTATTTTGTTACAGATTTTAATCTTTATGTTGTTAAAACAATTCAAGACCATGTAATTATTTCCTATAAAGACAGTACCCTATAAAGAACGGTTACTTACCTTCTGTAACTGTTGTTCTTCGAGATGTGTTGTTCACGTCCATTACACATTAGGTGTACGCGCGCCGTGTGCACGGACGTCGGAAACTTTTTCCCTTAGCGGCTCCCGTCGGGCCGGCAGGGCCCCCTCCTTCCCGCTCCAGGGTATATATATCCCTGCCGACCCGACCTCTCCGGTTCCTTCTTGCCGGAGACTCCGACAGAGGGGAAGGAGGGTGGGAAGTGTAATGGACGTGAACAACACATCTCGAAGAACAACAGTAAGTAACCGTTCTTTCTTCTTCGAGTGATTGTTCACGTCCATTACACATTAGGTGATTCCCAAGCTTCCCATTGGAGGTGGGTAGGAGTCAAGGTACAACTGACTGTAGCACAGCCCGACCGACCATCGCGTCCTCTCTGGTCTGATGATGGATCGCGTAGTGGGCTGTGAACGTATGTATGGACGACCAGGTGGCTGCCTTGCAGATCTCCTGGATAGGGACCTGTGCCAAGAAGGCCGTAGAGGACGCTTGGGCTCTAGTCGAGTGGGCCCGGATCTCCGGGGCCGGAACATTGGCGAGCTCATAACAGGTGCGTATACAAAGCACAATCCATGCCGACAAGCGCTGTGTCGAGATAGGCAAGCCTTTCATACGTTCCGCAATCGCAATGAACAGCTGGGGTGTTCTGCGGAACGACCTGGTCCGTTCCAGGTAAAATGCCAACGCCCTTCGGACATCTAGAGCGTGTAGGCTGCGTTGGAGAGGGTCCGTATGGGGTTTAGGGAAAAACACCGGTAGGCAAATGTCCTGCCCCATGTGAAAGTGTGATACCACCTTTGGGAGGAATTTGGGGTGCGGCCTCAGTTGCACCTTATCTTTACGGAACACTGTATAGGGTGGTTCCGAAGAGAGGGCCCTCAATTCCGATACCCTTCTGGCCGATGTGATGGCCACGAGAAACGCCACCTTCCACGAGAGGTGCGTGAGGGAGCAAGTGGCTAGGGGCTCAAAGGGAGGACTCATGAGTCTTGTTAGGACTAGGTTCAGACTCCACGCCGGGACAGGCGGGCGCGAGTAGGGGAACACCCTTTCCAGCCCCTTGAGGAATCGGGCCACTGTGGGGTTGGAGAACACTGACACTCCCAACTCCCCCGGATGGAAAGCCGAAATAGCGGCTAAGTGAACTTTAATTGAGGCGGGCGCAAGCCCTTGATTCTTGAGGTGCAGTAGGTAGTCCAAGATAGACGGAACTGAGGCTTGTAAAGGCTGTATGTGTTGAGGCTCACACCAGTGGGAGAACCTTTTCCATTTTGCCAGGTAGGTCGCTCTTGTAGAGGGCTTCCTACTATTAAGGAGGATTTGCTGAACTTGGTGAGAACACCTGTGTTCTGCATCACTCAGCCAGAGAGATACCATGCCGTGAGATGTAGCGAAGACAGGTTCGGGTGGAGTAGGCGACCTTCATCTTGCGTGACTAGGTCGCGATGGAGGGGGAGGGTGATTGGATCGGCTATGGACAGTTCCAGCAGGGACGTGAACCAATGCTGGCGTGGCCAGGCCGGGGCGATGAGTATGATCGTCGCCCTGTCCCTGCGGGTCTTGAGGAGAAACTTGTGTATGAGTGGGAACGGGGGGAAGGCGTATCTCAGGCTCCCTCCCCACGGGATCATGAAGGCATCTGCTAATGATCCCCTGCTGAGGTTCTGGAATGAGCAGAACTGAGGGCATTGGCTGTTGTCCCCGGTGGCGAATAGATCCACCCGGGGAAAGCCCCACCTCCGGAAGATCGAATGCAGGACGTCTCGCTTCAGCGTCCATTCGTGCATTCGGTAGGAGCGGCTGAGGTGGTCTGCTAAGCCGTTTTGAATTCCCGGAAGATACGTCGCGATGAGGTGTATCGCATGGGCTATACAGAAGTTCCATAGTTGGAGTGCTTCGTGACAGAGGGGAGAAGACCGGGACCCGCCCTGCTTGTTCATATAGAACATGGCGGTCGTGTTGTCCGTCAGGACTGCCACGCTGTGACCCTCTATGGTGGCGCGGAAGGTCTGACAGGCGAGGCGAACCGCTCTTAGCTCCTTCAGATTGATGTGAAGCAGCTTGTCTTCTCTGGACCACAACCCTTGGGTCCGCAGTTCCCCCAGGTGCGCCCCCCAGCCCAGGTCCGATGCATCTGTTACCAACGTCAGGGTGGGCTGTGGGGCAGCGAAGGGGATCCCTTCGCATACCTGTTGGCGATCGAGCCACCAGCGTAGCGAGCTGAGCACCTGGTTTGGGATCGTGACTACTTGATCCAATGGGTCTCTGTTGGGGCGATGCGTGTGGGCGAACCACAACTGTAGAGGTCGGAGCCTCAGGCGGGCATGTCTGACCACGTGTGTGCAAGCTGCCATATGTCCCAGAAGCTGCATGCAACACCTTGCCGTTGTCGTGGGGAACTTTTGGACCGAACTTACGGCTTTGTGAATTGACATGAACCGTGCCTCTGGTAGGCTCGCTTGCGCGGTTACCGAGTCCAGGGTTGCACCTATGAAGTCCAGCCTCTGTGTGGGGACTAACGTGGACTTGGGCACATTGACCCGGAGGCCGAGCCTGTCGAATGTCTGCAAGGCCAGCTTCACGTGAGATTGGACCTCGGCCTCCGACCTGCCCCCGAGTAGCCAATCGTCCAGGTACGGGAACACACGCATCCTTCTCTTTCGAAGGAAGGCTGCCACCACGGACATGCATTTCGTGAACACTCGTGGTGCTGACGCCAGGCCGAAGGGCAGGACCGTAAATTGGAAGTGGCGCTGGTCGACCATGAAGCGCAGGAATCGCCTGTGGGCTGGATTGATTGCGATGTGAAAATAGGCATCTTTCATATCGAGGGCAGCATACCAATCCCCCGGATCCAGGGATGGGATAATAGTTCCCAGGGAGACCATACGGAAGCGAACTTTGATCAGAAACTTGTTTAGCTCGCACAGGTCCAAAATAGGACGGAGGCCTCCTTTTGCCTTGGGGATCAGGAAGTATCTGGAGTAGAATCCTTTTCCCCTCAGGTCTGTTGGGACCTCTTCCACTGCTCCAGCAGCGAGAAGGGTCTGCACCTCCTGCGTGAGAAGTTGCTCGTGAGAAGGGACCCTGAAGAGGGACGGGGAAGGGGGATGGCAGGGAGGGGGCGAGGAAAAATGAAGGGTATAGCCCGCCTTCACTGTGCGCAGGACCCATCGGTCCGATGTTATGCGCGACCATGCCCGGTAGAAATGGGACAGGCGGTCTTTGAAAAACAGAGGAGGATCCGGTATGGGATATGGTACACTGTCCTCGGGCGTAGCTTCAAAAGCCTGGTTTGTTCCCTGGCTGCGGCTTGCCCTGGCCGTGACTCTGGCCCTGGTTAGGCGTATTGTTACGTCTCCGCCTGTTATCCCTGCCTCGACGGCGGTACGGCTCGTGTCGGGGGCGAGGGTGATATTGCCTTTGCGGTGGCTGGGGTTTAAAGGGCTTACGCTGCGTTACTGGAGTGTGCATACCCAACGACTTAAGGGTCGCTCGTGAGTCTTTAAGGCTATGTAGCCTGGCGTCCGTCTGGTCGGAAAACAAGCCCGAACCTTCAAACGGGAGGTCCTGCAGCGTGGTCTGTACCTCTGGCGGGAGACCTGAAGCTTGTAACCACGCCGAACGCCTCATCACGACTCCCGACGCAATTGTTCTAGCCGCCGCGTCGGCTGAGTCCAGTGCGGCCTGCAATGAGGTCTTGGCCACTGCCATTCCCTCATCCACCAGGGCCGTGAACTCCTGATGCGTGTCAGGGGGGAGGGAGGCCTTAAACTTGGCAACTGATGCCCACGAGTTAAAATTGTGCCTGTTTAGAATCGCCTGCTGATTGGCGATCTGCAGTTGAAGGCCCCCAGATGAATAGACTTTCCTCCCGAATAAGTCCAATCTCTTAGCTTCCTTGCCCTTGGGGGCAGGAGCTTGCTGGCCATGCCGCTCTTTTTCGTTCACCGCCGAGACCACCAGCGAACAGGGGGACGGGTGTAGAAAGAGGAAGTCAAACCCTCTAGATGGGGCGAAGTATTTCCTCTCTACGCCTTTTGCCGTTGGCGCACTAGAGGCCGGTGTTTGCCACACCGTCTTATAGTTGGACTGTACTGTCCGTATAATCGGGAGAGCAACTCTGGAGGGGCCCTCTGGGCTCAGGATATCGACCATGGGGTCGTTCTGCTCTACAGTCTCCTCTGCTTGCAAGCCCAGATTGAGGGCTACCCGGCGAAGCAGGTCTTGGTGTGCCCGATGGTCGATCGGGGGAGGGCCGGACACCAGTGTGCCCGCTACCGCCTCGTCTGGCGAGGAGGAAGAGGTCGGGGCCTTCTGCCCATCCTCATTGTCCAGCAATCCGGCATCAGCCAGTTGTTCCTCTGCGGCCTGACCCGCAGTGTGGGATTGGGACGGCACCGTACTCGGTGCCGAGTCCACTCCTTCCCGCTCCGGCGGTCTAGAGACCGTTGCCTCCCTATACGATGGCAGGCGGTGCCGCGGGATCGGTGCCCAGATGGCCCGGATCTCGAGGCCTTCGATGGGGGTCCTTGCTGGTGGTAGGCCCATGGTGTCCAGAATGGCCATTGGCTCGGTTGGCCCCATTGGGACTGACCGTAGTCTCTGCTGCCCCGTGATCTATGGGCATACCCGCCGTATCGGTCTGAGTCAGTCCCCGAGACCACGGATGGTGACCTGGAAGGCCACGGTGGAACCGTAGGATGGTGCCGGTCCGGTTTTGAGGAGTAGCGCCTCCGCGACCAGGACCTGGAATAGCGCCTCGCCGACCTGGACCTGGAACGGTACCGGTGGTCGCGGGACCGGGAACGGCTACGACTGGTCGGCCTTGGGTAACGAACCGCCGACGCTTCGCGGTGCCGACTCGTGCTAGGTTGCTGAGTCGGTGCCGACCGCTTGATGAAGCCCGACTGCTGCGGTGCTTCCTGCGCCGAGGGCAACCGGGAGTCCACTGAGGCGGAGCTCGACCGGGACCGGTTCCTGGAGCGGTGCCGAGACGGCGACCGTGATGGGCGCAACATCGCCGGCTTGCCTCTACGCGGCAGCATCGGCGGAGCGCCCTCAGCGCGTGTCGGGGCCTCGACGGACAACGCGATGAGGTCCTTAGCTGCCTCAAACGTGTCTGGAGTGGAGGGCTGTTCCACGAGCTCCTCTAGCCCTTCATCCTCACTCGACGCGCCCATCCCGGGGCTCGACGGGCCTTTCGGCACCGGAGCCACTACCGGGGTCCGTGTTGGGCCTTAGGGGCACTTGAGGTCTTTACCAGTGCCGGCCTCTTGTGCGGGGAGCGTCCTTGGGCCTTAGACTGGCCCTTCGCTTTCGCCGGCGAAGACGATCGGCGTCGTGCATTTCCCTGCTGGGTCGGTGCCGCGGGCTTCGGGTGACCCGCCGGCGCCGGTTCCCGCACCGATGCTGGGGCGCTCCGCACGGAGGCAGACGGTGCCGTCGAAGTGGAGGGCTGTAACGCCGTCTCCATGAGCAGCTGCTTAAGGCGAAAGTCCCTCTCTTTTTTAATTCTGGGCTTAAAGGCCTTGCAGATCTTGCAGTGCTCTTTCTGATGAGCTTCCCCCAGGCAACGGAGACACGAGGCGTGGGGGTCGCTCAATGGCATAGGCCTACGGCACGTGGCACAAGCCTTGAAGCCTTGGGCGTGTGGCATACCCCACCGCCCAGGGCCGGTGCCAGGGCTGAACAAACAACCAGGGCAGGAACTTTAAGTACTCTAATGAGCTGTTAACTACTGGCTCAACACTACTATAAACTAACTGATAACTGCTAAGTAACACTAATGACTATTGCGAAGGGACACTCTCAGAGGAGAGACAGAGTTGTTCCAACGCCGCCACGGACGGTAAGAAGGAACTGGAGGGGTCGGGTCGGCAGGGATATATATACCCTGGAGCGGGGCGCCGCTCTGGCGGGAAGGAGGGGGCCCTGCCGGCCCGACGGGAGCCGCTAAGGGAAAAAGTTTCCGACGTCCGTGCACGCGGCGCGCGTACACCTAATGTGTAATGGACGTGAACAATCACTCGAAGAAGAATAACAGATTAGTGCAAATGTTCTGAGAAATGTCTTGGTGGAACTAAGAGAAAAAGCTTTTAGTAGATTTCAAAACTAATAATTGCCCTTAAGTTTTAGCTGCTAAATCTGACTAAATCAAGTACAGGCATTTTAAAATACATTTTTCTAATACAAACTATGTGTGTGACTTCAAAAGGCACAATATAAAGGATTTTTTATAACTTGCAAGGTTAAATCCACTGGCAGAGAAACTGATTACTTGTTTGGACACATACTTACCTGGCCTGTTCCAGTCTGTCGAGAAAATATTCAAAGACATTATTCATTACAACAACATCAGCATTTTGAAGGAGTGAAGCCTGAGTACAGATGTCTGAATGAAGCACCTGAAGGACAAATAATTGTACATACGTAAAAGTTAACTTATAAGAAGATGCACAGCTTTCTAATAGACATAGTCTGTACATAGAGCACAGTATACAATTCATACAATTTATATTAAGTAACATAGAAATGAACTCACTAGTGTGAGTGTTAAAGAAGCCAGATTTATTTCCTCAGTAATTACAGTACTTAATCCATTATGTATATTAAATAAAAATATATTACATCTATTTTTGATCTTGATCATTGAATGCCACAATAGAAGATTTAGGAAATTACTATTATATTTTAGTTACCTGTGCTTTATCATCATGAACGCTTATTAATTTTAGTAAAGGATTTAATCCAGCTAAAGCTTTTTATGATGCTATTAAAATGCACTTTAAGGGCTGAGCTGGTTGTTTAGTGATTAAGGCTCAGACTGTCCATGAAGACCCAAGTTTGGTTATTGTATTCTCCTTCCACATACTGGGAGTAATGGAGATGCGATGTGCTCAGCCTTCAGAGGGAGAACTGCAGAGACAGAGTGCCTCATATTATTAAACAAGTACTTCTCCAGTCAGTATAGGAGCTCTTCTTGAACATCAGCATCCTGTCCAGTCTTCCTCAGCCAAAACAATGGTAGCAGAAAATGGAGTTGTGGGGCAGCTGATGATGATGATAACATAGGGGGAATTTGGAGGCTCATCAAAACTCTAACAGGAAGTTGGAGGACTTTCCTCCTAACCCAGAAAAATAAATCTTAAATTTCTGATTGAAAAAGTAGTAGTATCATCTCTTTTGGGATTTTGTCAATCCATGTGTTATTTGTGCACCAAGATTTGATTTGAAGTGTCCCTACCAATTAGAAATCAACCTAGTGAATTTATCTAACTTCTGGATCCAGCTAAACTGATACTTTGCTTACTCAATCTGAAGTTGAATACTGGATCACTGTCACCATGAGAGTGTTACTTATAGGAGTGACATTATCATGGTGGACAAACAGGATGATGCAGTGGCACTGGTCACCTTTTACAGTCAATATTAAGGGACTGATAATGTAGAAAAAAAGTTACTAACCTTTCCATAATTGTTGGGTTTTTTTTTTTTTGAGATGTGTTGCTCATGTCTATTCCGCGTTAGGTGTGCACAAACCGCATGCACTGTTGCTGGAAATTTACCCCTCTTTGGTATCCATCGGACCAGCTCTAACGCCCTCTGATGCTGTGCACTTATGCACTGGTATAAGGAGCATCACCATCCATGCATCCTCTCAGTTCCTTCTTGGCTGCTAACTCTGACAGAGGGGCAGGAGGTTGAATTATGGAATGGACGTAAGCAACACATGTTGAAGAACAACAATTATGGAAAGGTTAGTAACCGTTTTTTCTTCGAGTGCTTGCTCATGTCACGTCCATTCCACGTTAGGAGACTCACAAGCAGTACCCAAGGAGATGGGCTCGGAATTCATGGACATGCAGCTAAGACTAATAAACTAAATTTGAAGAGAAAAACACCTTGCCGGAGGCGACATTCCATCAACTGTCACAGGCTGGAAGGAAGGAATTGACAGGGTGCGATGCCAGCAGTGCCCCTTATACCGGTGCATAAGCGCGTGGCACCAGCCCAACGGATACCACTGAGGGAAAAAACCTCTGGCAGCGGTGCACATGGCATGCACACACCTAACGTGGAATGGACAAGAGCAAACACTCGAAGAATGGCCAGCCTGGGTACTTAATGTAATGGAGAGTAAGTTAGCTATTGTGGTGGAATACCACCACACACTAATCTAGCAGGTTATCCCACATTTTGTTAATCTCTACTAGTGTTCAGGTAATTAATTTTGGGGGAGGTCTTCTCACAGGAAAATGAAGTATTTGTGTAGAGAAGAAAACACTTTTGCCACTATTTTCTTGTCTAGGAAACCATAACTTCTTATTCACTCTCTGAATAGCTTAAAAACCTGCTGGTAGTGGGAGGGAAAGTGATCTGTCTTTCCGCTACTGACTGGGGTAAGCTGCAGTTCAAATGGTCCTTCCTGAAGGACAAAGCTTTTGTTTTATCAAAACTTATCCTCACAAAGAAAATATTTGCACTTGGATCACTTAAGCAGATGTACACTATTCTGATTGCTATAGGAAAGAGACACTCCCCATGCAAAGGAGCACTGTAGCAACTGAAGTGGGGAGAATGCATCATTTTGACTCATGCAGCATTGGCCAGCCACTAACACAGCGGTGGGCAAACTATGGCCTGCGGGCCAGATCCAGCCTGTCAGGGCTTTGGATCCAGCCCGCGGGATTGCCACCCCCATGACGCTGCGGGCCCCGCACCGCTCCCAGAAGCAGCCGGCACCATGTCCCTGCGGCCCCTGGGTGGAGGGCAGAGGGCTCTGCGTGCTGCCCTCGCCTGCAGGCACCGCCCCCCCGCAGCTCCAATTATCTGGGAATGGGAAACCGCAGCCAATGGGAATTTTGGGGGAGGTACCTGCAGGCGGTGGCAGCGCACAGAACCCTTGCCCCTCCCTCCCCCAGGGGCTGCAGGGAAGTGGTGCCGGCCGCTTCCGGGAGCGGTGCAGGGCCAGGGAGCCTGCCTAGCCCAACTGCGCGTGGCTGCCACTCAAGGTAAGTTGCACCGGGCCGAAGCCCGCCCCCTCCCGCACCCCAACCCCCTGTCCTTAGCCCCCGTCACACCCCTCCTGCACCTGAACCCCCTGCCCTGAGCCCCCGCCGCACCCCTCCTGCACCCGAACCCCCTTCCCTAAGCCCCTGCTGCACCCTGCACTCCAACCCCCTGCCACATCCCTCCTGCACCTCAACCCCCTGCCCTGAGCCCCCTTGTACACCTCACACCCCTCCTCCACCCCAACCCCTTGCCGAGCCCTTTCCTGCACACCACACCCCCACCCACACCCCAACCCTACATTCATGGCCCTGTATGCGATTTCCCCACCCAGATGTGGCCCTCGGGCCAAAAAGTTTGCTCACCCCTGCACTAACAGAATATTTTGTAGTGATTCCATTATAACCAAATATTTTGGTATTCACTTTACTGAAAACGAAACTCTAAGACTAGTTAAAAATGAAGAACTAGCAGCACTGGTAACTTTCATCCATTTAAGAGAATAGAGCCAAAGGGTTCACTAAGAGTTTATAGTCATACTTCTTAGTGCACCTAGACTATAAATGGGATTAAGTTCACTGCTTCTTTGGTTAAGAAGATTATTTGGACATTATTCTCAGTCTGTTCTTTAATCTGAATGACAATGTTATCTGGGTACACTACAATTCTTGTTTCTTGGAACTATTCTATACTCTTTTCTAATTTGGTGATTTAAAGGGATTGTGTCAACAGTCTCAAATCTGATCTACAATACCTTCTTTTAAAATGTCCTCTGAATTTCAAATCACTTCTTTAAAATCCTCCACAATGTAGCCAAGGAAAAAATTTTGTGTGCTATATATAAGTATTCGTCAACCAAAGGTGGGGACTGACTCTTTGCTAAATTGAAAGGGAAAAAGAAATCAGTTCTGAAAAGTTTGATTTTCATGGTACTAAGAGAAAACCAAACTACTATATAAAAATAATTACGTGTATTAAAGTTAGATACATGTAAGGGTGATTTTCTGAATTTGCCCCAACTTCTGTTGTTGTTTTTTTAATCAAACTCTAAGCATTCACACCAAACATGGTACAACATAAGTGACTTCTATGCACTTATTTTTTTAATTTATGAACAGAACAACACAAGATTCACTCATAAATTCACTATTAAATATAGAAATTGTTTTACTCTGATCTCTCAGGTAGTAGAGGTTATAGTGGAAAGAATGTATCGTTCTGGATTTTTATCAGAACATCCCAGATAACAATGGACATTATGAGGCTTTTTTCCCTCCAAGATTTTTAACCTCTTTTTACCTACTTATTACTTAGCCAACTGGCTTCTGGCAGTTTTTTCATGCTACTGTATATCTCCAAAAAAAGATGCAATAAAAGAGAGGATTCATTTTGGGGTGAAGCTGAAATCCAAGAATGAAATGTTTAAAGCAGTGTGTGATAATGTTCAAAACAGCGTGTGATAACAGGAGTCACATGACTAAATTAACATCAAGTGGGAGTTGAATGGCAAAGTCACCAGGCACTGCTTTGAAAATTATCTGTTTTATCTTTATGCATTGAAAACTATAACACTTCAATAGAATTACAAGGTGTGAAGAAAAACTAACATTTCAGGTGTATATTTTCCAGATATAAAGCAACTCAAGAGCATGTATATACACATCTACAGTCTCTAGTGAATTAACCTGATGGAGCATTCTGTTGTACAGTACAATCGTATTTCACTGATATATTTCAGACACATCAGAAGCCTTGTTTACACTGCAGCTAGGAGCAAGCCTCACAGCCCAAGTAAACAGACTCATCCCAGCGGGGCTCAAGCTAGTGAAAAAAAAAAATAGCAGTGTGGACGCCGCACCACTAGCAAAGGCTCAGGCTAGCCACCCAAGATAGACTCACCTCACTCCCAGCTGCAGTATAGACATACCCTGGGAGTTTTGCCACTCATTTCAATGGGGCCAGGATTTCACTTAATGTGTTTTATTTATTGCCTTTGGCCACAAGACCTTTTGCATGGGCGAAGACATTCCCAAAAAGGGACTGTTCTCATTATGAAAACAGCATCTCTGTATATTAATGGTTTGAGTTTGTTTGGAACATTTCTTGTTTTTTCTGACACACATATGCACTAATGTGAACTGAAATTCTCAGTTCCAAAGAAACTAATAAAGAAATACAACATCCAACGTTGGCAGCCTGCAGACCTTAGCGTCTACTCAAATGCAAATCCTTGACAGTATCTTTGCTATTCTTAAAAAAATATGGAAACCCCAGATGCCTCTTGTTTTTCTTATCATTCTAGATATAAACATTTAATATACTGGCTTAATCCTATTTCAACAAACAGTGAAACAGCAGTAGAACTTCTATTGATTTTAATGAGACTAGTATGTACTTGTTTGGGGTCAGCTGAGAGATTGAGCCATACTCAGATAAAAGGCTGAATGAATCAAATATTACTATATTTTAAAAATAACTTTTTAAATCTCTTCTCAATTTTAATGTACATTAACTTTTTTTGTTTTGTTTAAAATCAAACCAACAAAGTACAGATTTATCTTTAGAACAACACTGATTTTACCAGCCTCTCTCATTGGAATAGAATTAACTAATCTATTATACAGTTGGTTAAAATATATACACACTATAAAATGTATTTAGTCACCTTTACTCTGTCTGTAAATTGGTATTTTGTGATTATCATTTCTTGCAACTGGCAAAAGTCTGAATTCATTTCCACTCCATATAGTTGGGATGCTGAGCTGTAAAGATAGCCCTGAAATAAGGAGAGGAAATGTAATAATTGAGGTGCCTATAAAATGACTTATTCTAACTTAAAGTGGAAAAACTAAACATTATAAAGTGAAAAACAAAGGTTATGATTAGAGGCAGGTTTTAAAAAAGTGTATTGGAGGGGTTGTTAAAAAATTTTTAATTCGTTTTAAAACAGAATGGTAGGAAATGCACTAGAGTGAACTACATATTTTTCCAGGGTTAAGACCCTCTTTTTGGCAATTACAGTAAATGGTTTATGAATATTACCATGAAAAAACAGATGTGAGCTGATAGGCCAAGATAAGAAAGGAAAGCAAGCAACAACTCCGGCTCCACTTCTACTGGTAGATACATAGAAACTGCTTAAGGGAATGGGGGAAAAACTAAAGTTAGCACAAACTGAATTATAAAAATAAACTGAAAGGGGGGGGGTGGAATTAACACACAAAGATTGTGTTGGGATTCTTTTATTTATATATTTATCGGTTTGTTTTCTTTTGTAGGAGAACAGAATGCAACAGAAATATCCAACACACACACACACACACACCCTGTATGAATCGGGAGTTCACTCCACACAGTGGTATGTGAAAGTCCAATTTGCACCTATAATGGGATGGAAGAGCTCACAAAAGGATTTTCCTCCTAGACTGAACAATGCTACTTATAGATGCAGTATTTTTTTTAAATGTAAAAAATGTAAATCATAATTTATATTTTACCAATACCTCAAAAATGGTGGAATTAAATTTTTTAAACATTATTCTAAAGTAATTTGCCTTTGGGCTCAGACCAATCATGGAAAGTTTCTGTCCAAAAGGAGAATTTTTGAGAAAGTATGAATGCCAGAAAACATCAGCCTATAATGAGTAAAATGTTGTAACTTTAACTACAATTTTATCTACAATGAACACTATAATTACACTTAGCTAGCACAGGAAAGTTTAAAAAAAAAAAAGTATGACAAACATACTATGTTACAGATGTCAATATACTGCAACTTAATTATTAGAGCTTTCTGAAGCCCTTCAACCCTCTGGCTAGAAAGGCAACCTGTGCAGATAAAACATGGCAAATTGCCACTTCTGAAATACAAGCCAAGAATATGATGAAAAAGAGAACCTCTCTTTTAATTATATTGCTGCTTTATCTTGAGGCTCTCTTTCATTATAACAGTATAAGTGTTCCATAACTTCAAAATAAACCCAATAACTGACAACAAAATGTTAACATTTAAGGACCCAATCCTGCAAACATTCACATGTGGGAATAACTTTATTCATATGATTAATCCCAAACTGGATTATTCAGTGGAGTAAAGTTACATGTTCAAGTGTCTCCAAGATCAGGCCCCTATTGAAGCCACTGACTTTGTTAAGAATTTTTTATTAACTGATATAATTTGCACCCATATATGTTTTGTGCTGCTGTTGGCCATGCAGTGTACCAATAATGCCAACAGCAATCTGAAATTACACTTGAGCTTCCCGATAAAGTATTTGATAGGGCAAAATGCTTTAAGTGTTAGCTAGGTAGTGTTTCTCAACGACTAGTACATGGACTGGCACTGGTCCCTGAGATTTCCCTGACACAGTTTAGGAAGGCAGCAAACCAGTCCCTGGTATCAAAACAGTCAAGAAACACTGAGCTAGGAAATTTCATCTCAGTGAAATTTAAGAGTTTCCCGCTTCACGATGGGATTTACCAAAACTCAGCAGAATACTTGGCCAGAACAGGAAAGAAAACATTAATTTAGCAATGCAAGACTGAGCAGTAACAAACTAAAGAGCAGCCAGGGTGTGCGACAGCAAAATGCTACACTGTTGGACAACAGATTCTGATCGTTTGTGGAGGCAAGTCAATAAGTGAGATCAACAGTGTTTTCGTCTCTGTGAGAAGCAGAAGGAGAACTGAGTGTACAAGAGTAGAACACCTCTTACTGGCTGGATGCTTCATGCTATAGATGGCTATTTGTTGATCTGTCCCCTCAGATGAATTATGGAACAATGAAAGCTGCCAACTGGAGAAGGGAAAAGTATGGCACAGAAACAGAATATGAATTCCCATGCTGGATTTTACCCCAAATAGCACTGCACCAAGCCTGGAGCCAACGTCAACCAGAATCTTTCCTGTCAGGTCAGGCAATGCATACTGATAAAGAAACTTCAGTTCCATGAGGGAAAAGGAATGAGAAATAAACTCTGAGAAATAAAAGCAGAACAGAACAAATGTGTTACATGGGCAACATTCATCAGTGCAAAATATTCAGCAGAGCTTAACCCTACTCTGACACGGCTCTCCTCTTCCACATTTTAATTCTTATTTCCTAGACATTTTTTTATTACAGGGCTCCACCAACCATCTGAATCTGCTGTGTCCTGTGCTATGACTTAGAACTTGTCAACATTTGAAACACTACAGCAGCACAGCTGCAGTGTTGCAGCTGCATTGCTGCAGTGCTTCAGGGTAGGTACCACCTACGCCAATGGATGAGGCTCTCCCATTGGCGTAGGTAATCCACCTCTCTGAGAGGTAGTAGCCTGGTCAATGGAAGACTTCTTCTGTCGGCCTAGCATTGTGTACATCGGGGGTAGGTTGGCTGAACTACGTCACCCAGGGATGTGGATTTTTCACACCCCTGAGTGAAGTAGCTGGGTCTACCTAACTTTTTAATGTAGACCGGGCCTTTGTCACTAGATTAACTTTAGTTGAATCAGCATCATTCCTCTATTATAGAGAAGTTAACTATAATTATTAGAGCTGGTTGGAAAAACTCAAACAAAATATTTTTTCATTGGAATTTACTGATTTGTCAAACTCATAATGTTCCATGGAGACAGTCTGACTTTGACAATGTTTCAGGGAATCCAGAAAGGGGTCCTGATGGACCCTGCCTGCTTTCCTGCCAGCTCACTCGCCCAGCTCCTCAGTGCACCGCCGGACTGCTTTGGCATCAGTGCTCCATTTCCTTTTGGGGACATTTTTTAAAATTTAGGTTTTCAGCCTGAATTGCAACAAAACCAAATTCTGAAACACTGAAATCCTCTGAGAAACAGAATTACCTTTCTCCACCCAGCTCTATTAATTATTTACCCGGAAATATTACTATACATTAATGGCGGTGAATGATTCAGAGTATTACAACTGAATACAGCATCTTAGATCTCAATGTAACAATATATCTGTTCACAAAAAAGTCTGTAAATAGTTTAAATTGGAACAGCTAGCTTTTAGAACACTGAATGTTACTGTAATAAAATATTTATGTCTTGCATTTTAAAGGCCCTGCTCTGCTTTGGGGTAGCAAAGAGCTGCACCAGGCCAAAGAGCAGCTCTCAGAGGCACTGTTCCTCCTAATGTTCCTACATATGAAGGTGGAGGAGGCCACTGTCATCTCTTTTGACACTGCTGTATGCACTTTCCTCTTCAGCGGTCCATAACCCTGTCTCCTTCCTGCCCCCTTTGTGGCTGGTTAGTGTCACTCATGCAAATGTGCAAGTGTGTTTGGCCCTTGTGTGCAGGAGGCTTCTTGTACTCTCCCCCATGCAGAGTGTGGGGAATAATTTGGCCTGATGACTATGCCAGTTTGGAAAGACAAAGGCCAGGTCTACACTATAGACTTCTCATAAAATAGCTACGTCAGTAGGGGTGTGAGGATGCATGATCCTTGACCGACATAGCTATACCGGCAAAAGCCCCTAGTATAGCCACCATAGTTATACCAGCAAAGCTGTGCTTTTGCCAGTTTAGGTTATTTTGCTTTGGGGTGGGGGAGTGCTGGAAAAAGTTACACTGGCAAAAGTGCTGAGTTTTACAAGTAAAAACAGCTTTCACTCTAGGTGCACTTTGCTGGTATAGCATGACGGTATACCTATATTGGTAAAGCACTCCTAGAGTAGACTTGGCCAAAGTCCTCAATCAGCTGGATGGTCTGTTGCTCAGCTGAGCTACTGCATGACTATTTTTAACAAATATAAAATAGCTACATCTATTGTATATTCACAAATCAGCCAGCATATCTATTTGGCTTGTGCACTCACAACATGGTACTTACCTAAAGGTGCGGTCTTGTGTGAGCCACACACTACACAGTAGTTTCTACTCATTTTTCCCTTCTCACACAATGAATCAATAATATCATCATCATCATAAAGGAATGCATCAACATGAACTGTCGGCTCTGGCTGCTCAAGTATCTGAAAAAGAAGATGAAATCTAAGAAAATCACAGGCAAATCTCTTTATTTCACTTATACAGTGATTTGGTTGTTTTAAACAAAACCCAAAGGTCCAGACTGTGTCCTATGCAATGCGTTAGACATAAATTACGTATCACGTGTCCTGGAATTATGTACACTACTTCCTCACGCACTCTCCACCTTCCCCCAAGGTTCAGTCCAATCAGTCTACTAGTATTTGTGTAATTTATGTATTTTAATACTAAATTTAATATATATTTCTCCAAAATGTGGAGCTGGTCTAACCAAATTAAGCTAAATTGCTTTAAGTCACACAAATTGATTTAAGAGAAGGTCCCACCCAATAGGGGTTGCACAGATTTATTTAAAATCTATTTGATTAAATAAATTCAATTCTTGTGTGTAGACTTAGCCTTCAATATTCAACTGACAAGCAACTGCTTTGTAGAAGTTGTCAAGGAAAAGCTGGAGGTTTGACCAGCTGGGCAAGGGACAGTTGGGGCTTTTGGTATCCAATAGATAAGTAAAGGTTATAGGATAGGGAAGGTACGCATTCCCTCTTTCCTTTACAATTTGGGTAAAGGAAGAGGTGACTTACATTTAGGGGATGGGGAGCTGAATGCCTCATTATTCACCACAGAAGCACACTAAGGTAATGCTACTTCTCTTACAACTTTAACGGTCTAAAGAAATACATCTTTTCATGTTTAATATTTCAGAATCAGAAACACCATTGATTAATGCATGTACAATTTTCAATCAGATGGATGTTATTGTGTTTGCCTTCTTATTATCTGAAGGGGGTGTGTTCCTCAAAACATCCCTCTATCTCCTCTTTCCTCCCCTCAAAGCACTGGTGTACAGGGCCAATCCATTTTTCCAGTTAAGAACTACATGCCGCTCCTCTGGGAATGTATTAACTCTGTTCCTGGAATGAACAGAAGTGCCTAAGTAGAAAAGATGCTACTTTTCTCCACTCCCAAATACACATGAGCTGAGCATCCTGCCTCTTTCAGTCCCTAACATCTCAGGAAACAAGGAACTGGAAGCCAAACTTGAATCTCCTGTACTGTATGCCACCACGCCACTGGCCCGATCTTTTCAGTTTTCTTATTTCACGTTCATACTGTAATAGTGCCTAGAGGACCCAAATAGGAATCATCATGCCAGCCAGGCACTATATCCCATAACTAGGCTAGCTGCATTTTGCTGGGCACTCTACATGCATGTAATAAAAGACAGGCCCTGCCCTAAATAACTTACAATCAAAGTATTTAACTGAGGCACACTGAAGTGAAGTGATTTTCCCAAGGTCACACAACAAAGCAGTGGCAGAGTTGGGAACAGAACCCAGGTCTCCCAAATCCCATTCCAATGCCCTAACCAATAGACCATATTTCCATCAGCATTACTATTATAATCTCCGAGTGAATTCTGTGGTGCAGCAGAGAGAGACCAGAATGACAAGCTTACTTTTTTAATTGCTAGATGTTCCGAGTTAAGCATTGCCTCAATGGGTAAGCAATTCCGAAGATCTTCAGCAATACTTCTGAGCACAACATCATTATTACTCAACATGAATTCATCAAAGTCATCTACAAAACAAAAGGATATATATCATGGGGACTGTAAGTGATGACCAATACAATATAGCTGTGATTTGTAAATAATGCCAGATGTACAGGGTTTTTATATGAAGCATGTTTTCCAATCTTTGTTGTTTGTATTTTCAAAAAGAGACAGATTTAAATCCTAATAACTTTGTCTCTTAAAATAAGTATTTTTTAGATTCCAAATTTTCATATTTACAAACCTATAACTTACACATGATTATCTATATCCCACCAAAGCGATACGGTCTCAGTCTAAGATATAAAAACATCAAAGATGTTTTTGAAGTGTTGGGAAAACGACAAAACTCACAGTTGCTTGCACGCACATAACTGTCACAAAGATTTCTCTTATAGAGTAAAATAAAATACACTAGAGTGCTAGTTACGAAGATCAGGGACAATACATAGTTCAACAATTCAGTTTACAAGACATCTTAAATAAGTGTTTAAAAACAGAAATGAAAAAAATAAGAATTTATTTTTTCACATCCTATTTGTATTGTAGATTCTTGTTATTTTTCACATGGAGGCATCTGCAATCATAGGGATCTCCCCCCTTCTTTCCTGATTTATCCTCCCATCCTTCTCTCTTTAGATCTATAGCCAATTTCCTTTTAACCAGGAAGGACTAGATGAAACTGCCTTTTAGAGCTCCTCCATGCTCCAGCCACATTGAGCCCTGACCTAGTTTTAACCACTGGCATAGGCCAGGATGCAATTATATTTATTTAAAAAAAAAAAATAGTAAAAGACAGTTACCTTTTCCTGGTCCTGAGGAAGGAGAATAGTGGCTTTATTGATCCCTTTCACATAGCAAGCCCCTGAGTGCGACCTCCCCTTATAAATTAAAACCACTTTTTTATACATTTAATACCATTATAAATGCTGGAGGCAAAGCGGGGTTTGGTGTGGAGGCCGACAGCTCTCAACCCCCCATGTAATAACCTCGTGACCCTCTAAGGGGTTCTGACCCCCAGTTTGAGAACCTCTGCTCTTTAGGATACTGTACATCCAGCCTCCTTGGGACCACTGAACGATAAAGATCCCAAAGGAGCACTCAAGGACGATAAGGCCATTGTGGAGAAACTAAATGAATTCTTTGCATTGGTCTTCACGGCTGACGATGTGAGGGAGATTCCTAAACCTGGGCCATTCTTTTTAGGTGACAGATCTGAGGAACTGTCCCAGATTGAGGTATCATTAGAGGAGGTTTTGGAACAAATTTATAAGTTAAACAGCAGTAAGTCACCAGGACCAGATGGTATTCACCCAAGAGTTCTGACAGAACTCAAATGGGAAATTGCAGAACTACTAACTGTAGTCTGTAACCTATCATTTAAATCAGTTTCTGTACCAGATGACTGGACGATAGCTAACGTGACGCCAATTTTTTTAAAAGGGCTCCAGAGGTGATCCCGGCAATTACAGGCCTGTAAGTTTGACTTCAGTACCGGGCAAACTGGTTGAAACTATAATAAAGAACAATATTGTCAGACATATAGATGAACATAATTTGTTGAGGAAGAGTCAGGGAAATCATGCCTCACCAATCTACTAGAATTCTTTGAGGGGGTCAACAAGCATGTGGACCACGGGGATTCAGTGGATATAATGTACTTAGATTTTCAGAAAGCCTTTGACAAGATCCCTCACCAAAGACTCTTACGCAAAGTAAGCTGCCACGGAATAAGAGGGAAGGTGCTCTCATGGATTGGTAACTAGTTAAAAGATAGGAAACAAAGGGTAGTATAAATGGTCAGTTTTCAGAATGGAGAGAGGTAAATAGTGGTGTCCCCGGGGGTCTGTACTGGGTCCAGTCCTATCCAACATATTCATAAATGATCTGGGAAAAGGGGTAAACAGTGAGATGGCAAAATTTGCACATGATACAAAATTACTAGCGATAGTTAAGACCCAGGCAGACTGCAAAGAGCTACAAAAGGATCTCTCAAAACTGGAGGACTGGACAATAAAATGGCAGATTAAATTTAAAGTTGATAAATGCAAAGTAATGCACATTGGAAAGCATAATCCCAACTATACATATAAAATGATGGGGACTAAGTTAGCTGTTACCACTCAAGAGAGAGATCTTGGAGTCATTGTAGATAGTTCTCTGAAAACATCCACTCAATGTGCAGCGGAAGTCAAAAAAGCAAAACAGAATGCTGGGAATAATTAAGAAAGGGATAGATAATAGGACAGAAAATATCATGTTGCCTCTATATAAATCCAAGCCCACATCTTGAATACTGTGTGCAGATGTGGTCACCCCATCTCAAAAAAGATATATTGGAATTGGAAAAGGTTCAGAAAAGGGCAACAAAAATTAGGGGTTTGGAACAGCTTCTGTATGAGGAGAGATTAATAAAACTGGGACTTTTCAGCTTGGAAAAGAGACGGCTAAGGGGAGATATGATGGAGGTCTATAAAATCATGATTGGTGTAGAGAAAGTAGATAAGGAAGTGTTGTTTACGACTTCTCATAACACAAGAACTAGGGGTCACCAAATGAAATTAATAGGCAGCGGGTTTAAAACAAATAAAAGGAAGTATTTCTTCACACAACGCACCGTCAACTTGAGGAACTCCTTGCCAGAGGATGTTGTGAAGGCCAAGACCATAACAGGGTTCAAAAAAGAATAAGATAAATTCATGGAGGATTGGTGCAATAAGGGCTAATAGCCAGGATGGGCAGGGATGGTGTCCCTAGCCTCTGTTTATCAAAAGCTGGGAATGAGCAACAGGGGATGGATCACTTGATGATTACCTGTTCAGTTCATTCCCTCTGGGGCACCTGGCACTGGCCACTGTCGGAAGACAGGATACTGGGCTAGATGGACCTTTGGTCTGACCCAGTAGGGCCATTCTTATGTTCTTGGGCAGAGAAATGGTTATTGTAATACGGAACTTTTGAGGGGGAAGAGACAGGAGGGAACACCCTACTTCCCCAAATCCAGAAAATGGGAAATCTCTGACTCTTCCCCTCCTCATATTCTCTTAATTTTTCTGAGGGTACCAAAACCTGAAGAGCAGCTCCATGTAAGCTCAAAAGCATGTCTCTCTCTCTAAGAGAAGTTAGACAAAAAAAAAAAAAAAAAAAAAAAAAAAAAAACCCACAACCACCAAAAAAAACAACACCTACCTCACTCACCTTGTCTCTCCAATAGAACTATGACCATATATAAAATATACAGTATCATTAGAGAATCGCTTTCTTCAGAAACAAGAATAAACTGAAACATCACCAAACACTAGAAACGGAGAGAAAAAAAAACATGGATGCTCTTTACAATAACTACCAGCAGAACAATAAAATAAACACTACCAACTTCCCTAAATGTCTTACACTATCTGGAACATAATTAAGATCAAATAAATCTTCAAATCAACAATATTTAACCATTTCCTAGATTGTTTACATTAGTCAAATCAGCAAATTAAGTATGGTTCATTTTTTAATCTCTTTTTTAGTATTTTTAAAAAAGCAACCAACTGGTCCGCATAGTAGAATGGATAGATTTTGCTGTCCATTTTAATCTGACACATCTGACAAAGGCAGAAATTAGCCTCCATCTGTCTAAAGTGAGGGGGGGGAAATAAAATAAATGCTCACACAGGAACACCTTAAGGCCATGAAATAACTTGCCCCAGTGTTGCTAGGCACATCTCAGAATCCATTCCTGTCAAGGACTAAGAGAAAAATATATGTTTTCACCAAACTGGATTCTACAAAAGTCCCTGCTGAGGCAGTGTAG
This sequence comes from Chrysemys picta bellii, assembly GCF_011386835.1. Taxonomy (NCBI): domain Eukaryota; kingdom Metazoa; phylum Chordata; order Testudines; family Emydidae; genus Chrysemys; species Chrysemys picta. The sequence goes on from NC_088794.1 coordinate 109,184,054, forward strand.
TCCAGTAGACAGGACACTAACCTGAGACTTAGAAGAGCTGGATTCTATTTCTAGCTCTGCCACTGACTCAGTGGGTGACCTTGGCCAAGTCACTTCACTCTCTGTGCTTCTGTTTCCTCTCCCACTCTTTCCATTGTCTAGAATGGATTGTAAGCTCCTTAAGGCAGGGACTGTCTCTTACTATGTGTCTGTACAGCAGGCCTGCACAACTCGTAAAGCGGCGAGGGCCATATTACTCCAAAGAAAATAGCTGAGGGCCGAAACCCCCTGAGCGCCGCCAAAGCCCCCAGTGCCACCCAGCCCCCCCGAAACACAACACCCGCCCCCAGCGCCACCTGCCCCGCGGAAACAAACCCTCCTTCCCCAGCACCGCCCCACCGAAACAGCAGCATTGAACCTCGGTAATTTGTTATAGCGGGCCCCTAAGGTAGTATAATTAAGGTAAAAGAAAAATGTCTTTTTGCTAGAAGTAGAATAAGATCTCTCCCCCCTCCCCCGGCTTTGTAATCAATTGCCCTGTTGAATGAATGAGGTGTGAATGAGGAAGGCGTGCCAGGCAGGCACCTCCAGACAGCTACAACCCCTGGAGAGGACAGGGCGGGCTCTAGGATTTTTGCCGCCCCAAGCAAAAAAATTTTGGCCGCCCCCCCCTTTTTTTTTGTGCCGCTCAGCCTCCAGCCCCGCCCCAACTCCACCCCTTCCAAACCCCTTCCCCAAATCCCCAGCCCTGCCTCCTCCCCCGGCATGCCGCATTCCCCCCCCCATTGCTTCCTGCGGGCTCCCCGCGACCTCCCGCCCTAGCTCACTTCCGCTCCGCCTGCTCCCCTGGGCGTGCCGCCGCTCCGCTTCTCCCCCCGCCCTCTCAGGCGAGGGAGGGCGGAGAAGCGGAGCGTTCAGCAGAGCAGGTGGATCGGAGGTGAGCTGGGGGGGGTGCGCAGGAAGTAACAGGGGGTAGAGGAACCGCTCCCCGCTCCACCACCGTCGCCTACCCCGAGCACCCGCCGCTCGGCTTCTCCTCCCTCCCAGCCTTGCTGCGCGAAATAGCGGTTTCACGCGTGGCAAGCCTGGGAGGGAGAAGCGGCAGCGGCGCGCCCGGGGGAGCAGGCAGAGGCGAGCTGGCGCGGCGGGGGCACTTTTTCCCTCATGCCCTGGAGTCGGCGCCTATGATGGCCAGCACCAGAATGCCGCCCCAAGAAATGTGCTTCCCCAAGCACCCGCTTGTTTTGCTGGTGCCTGGAGCCGGCCCTGGGAAAGGGGATGGGAGCCAGACCAGATCAGTAGAACAGGTCAGCCACCAATTCACCGCTCGCCTCCTCAGCCCCCCTCCTCACCCCCCACCACTGCCCGCTCGCCTCCCCAGCCCCCAGCTCGCCTACTTACCTCCCACTACTGCCCACCTCCTCAGCCCTCCTCCCCCGCCACCAGCTCACTTGCCCGCCCCCACCACTGCCCACCCGCTAGCCTCCTCAGCCCCCCCACCCCCTCTCGGCTCGCCTACTCACTCCCCACCACTGCCCGCCCGCTCGCCTACCCAGCCCCCCTCCCACTGATTGCAGCATCCAGGTGCCAAATATTAAAATATACACTTCCGCCTCACCCCGGGAAGGCTATATCTACTCCACCCTCAGTAGGGTTGTACTACATAGGCTATCCCTTGATGTCTCTCTCTCTCCAGGTATCTCCAAACACGAAATCAAAAAGAACCTCAATACATAGGTACTGTTCTTGTGTCACCAGAACTTGGCCTGTTACTGGTACTAAATGATGGAAATGTACAGTACATAATCCAAGCTCTAGTATGTACCTTCACAGTGTTAATAACATTTTAAAAACAAACCAGGAAGAAACTGCACATGGTTTATGAATTAGTTTAAGATGAATCTCAATCAGTTGGGTTTTTTTGCTGGAAGGAATATTACTGTCTGTATTACACTCCAAAACTGGTTCTGCAGGACCTGCTCACTGTGCATTTATAATTTAATCAACACCTTAAAAAAAATTGACACCCTGCCACAACTCAACCTTAACGTAGTAGATTTAAAATTAGCCATATACACATCAGAAGCCTCACACTGGATGGATAGCACCTCTGACTGTATTATGTCTAAACATTTTGGCACTATCAAAAAATCTGACTGTACAGAAGCATTATAGAATCCCAGGGTTAGAAAGGACTGCAAGGGTCATCTAGTGTAACCCCCTGCCAAGGTGCAGGATTTGTTATGTCTAAACCATCCAAGACAGATGGCTATCCAGCCTCCTTTGGAAAACATTATGTAGCCTCTAAATTACACCAGGAGGTTGCATAGCACACTGAAAGGAGAGGATTTAATAAAGAGGCAATCTAAGAGCAAAGACAACTGGGTTTTTTTTATATAAATTCAAGATCACAGAGGAAAAAGCAAATATGCTTTGCAAAGACTAACATTTGTGTTGCTAAATAGTGCAAAGCTAATTTAAACTTTGAATATGATTTGGTGATACTGAAGGTACAAGTTGAAGATAAGGCCGCATCTCTCACAAAAATTAATTTCCCCCATGTTACCAATAAGATTTTAGATATGACCTCAGCATGAATAATCTGGTCATGCCTAATACCATCTTCCCCTGCAAATGTCTCCATTAAGATTATCATCAGCTTCCTGGTACTTTTTTCCCCAATAGAAGTCAGGTTTATTTAATTAGTACTTTAGCTCTTTTGGTGTATTGTTCAGGGTGGATAAAAATCAATGATTTTTTTTTTAAATTGAAAAAAAAATCATTGATTTTTTTAATTTAAATTGGATTTTTTTGATAAAATGCTTTTTGAGGAAAAAACTATCTAAAAATAGCTTGAATTAAGATATAATGTATCTCAAAGATATCTCATCATGGAATAGGGATTATAAATTTGAATTCTATAGTATGAGACAATATATTCATGTAATGTTTAAGAAAAGTTTTCTAAATGAGTTCCAATAGTTCATGGATTAGTAACCCAATTTTATAGGATTCCAGGGGCTTCAGTATAGATTATTAAGGTTAATCCAGGGGTGGCCAACCTGTGGCTCCTGGAGCCGTATGCGACTCTTCAGAGGTTAATATGCGGCTCCTTGCATAGGCGCTAACTCCAAGGCTGGAGCTACAGATGCTAACTTTCCAATGTGCTCTGGGGTGTTCACTGCTCAACCTCCTGCTCTGCCCCAGGTCCTGCCACCACTCCACCCATCCCCCCTAAGCCTGCCATGCCCTCGCTTCTCCCCTCTGCCCACCAGAGCCTCCTGCTCACTGCAAAACAGCTAATTGCTGTGGGTGGGAGGCATGGGGGAAGAAAGGGGGAGGTGCTGATTGGCAGGGCTGCCGGTGGGTGGGAGGCGCTGGGGGTCGGAGGAGGTTAGCAGATGTGGGGCTGCTGACATATTACTGTGGCTCTTTGGCAATGTTCATTGGTAAATTCTGGCTCCTTCTCAGGCTCAGGTTGGCCACCCCTGGGTTAATCTTTCTATCTACCCAATGGGACTCAGTGCTAAGTCTAGAAGAGACCATCAGAGATGCTTAGTTTTGCAGTTCTCAAACAGTGGATTTGTGTCTCTAGAGATAACATGCTTGTTAACAGCAAAAATGTTTTTAAATAAGTAATATATAGAGGTGAGAAATAACAGACCTCAACCCTATTGTCCCTCTGCAAATTTGTGTACAGAGTCAATCCCTTACCTCTCTCTAAAAGTGCAAAGTTTCAAAAAGTTCAATGAATAGAAGATTGTTGGGGGCGGAATAGATCTGGACAAGGAGAAGAAGTCTGGAGATAAATGTGAGAAGGGAGGGATAGGCAGCAGAAACAAAAGTGAAACTGTTTGAGCAGCATATTCCAGAAGTCTTGAGGTCTGGGTGTAGCCTTCATTGATTTGAGATCTACCATACCATTCTCTCACTAGAAGGGAAAACCTATAATTGCAGCAGGCCGTAAAAGAGACTCAGTTTGGGTCTCATCGATATGAGTTGTGAAGAATATGTATTAAGGTTATAACAACCAATAAGAATGCACTTTATGTAGAAATCCATGATTAAATACAGTCTTCCTGACTAGTGATTTAAATCATGATTTAAATCAATTGGATTTAAATCAAATCCACCCTGGTGTTGTTTAAATTTACATCTCTTTGACTGAGCTGATAGAAGCTCCACAGTTCAATTTTGAACCAGTCAGGTTACTTATATGTTGTATAATTGTTCCATACATTTATCAAAATCATATGACCTAGTTTTCATGGATGACTAACTGCTTATTTCCAGTCCTTGTTCTTACATCAACCTTTTCCTTAACAGCTTCATTTTCCCAGTGGACAATTGTAAAAGGTAATTAATGCCACTTCCTAAAATTGGCAACACATAAGAGCCTAACATAACATCCCATCTCAATTAATCAAATAATATTTAAAATAATGAAAAGGATTCACAATATATCCACCATCTTAATGTCAATCTAATCTGTCACTCTGGCTTCGGCTCAGTGACACCACTTGATCTCTACTCAAACACTACTCTGTTTGGATAAATCATATTCCTTATGCTCTGGGTAAGGAGCATAGCAAAGATGCAATCTTCTTGTTGTATAATAGTACTAGTTATGATCTCTTAGCACTCATGTTCATCTTTCTTCGTTCTTGCTCTTTACTCATCACGATGCTTTAATTAGAAGCTCTTGAAGATTTCCAGTTCCACCTTACCTTTTCTTTTCCTCTCCTCTATAACAAAAGTATCTTCCTCTTAAGGAATCCTGCCCCCCCCGCCCCCATATCCGCCCCTTACATATAAAGTAACTCCTCTCTTAACATTGTAGTTATGTTCCTGAAAAATTCGACTTTAAGCAAAACGATGTTAAGCGAATCCAATTTCCCCATAAGAATTAATGTAAATGGGGGGGTTAGGTTCCAGGGAAATTTTTTTCACCAGACAAGACTATTTTGTAGTGTAATATATATATATACACACACACAGAGTATACGTTTTAAACAATGTAATACTGTACACAGCAATGATGATTGTGAAGTTTGGCTGAGGTGACAGAGACACACACCCTGTGGGGGGGGGGAGAGAGAGATGTGCATTGCCCCTTTAAGTATGTTCACCCCACTCTAAGTACATTGCCTTTTTAATTAGATCAGCAAGTTGAGACAGCAGCTGCTGCTAGCAAGCTCCCTCCGTCCTGAGCCCTGTCGTGTCCTACCCTGCTCAATGGAGATGGGGCACGCAGGGGGAAGGAGCAGGGGGGAGGGGGACACCGTGACATTAGCACCCCTCTTCCCCCCCGGCCTGCACAGCAAACAGGAGGCTTCCAAGAGGAGTTCCAAGGCAGAGGGCAGGAGCAGCACATGGCAGTGGGGGGAGGGACAGCTGAACTGCCAGCAATTGATAGCCTGCTGAGTGGCTGCCACACAGGGAAACTTAGGGGAGTGGGGAGCTGATGGGGGGCTGCTGGTCCACCCTGGTTCCAACCCCCACCAGCCAGCTGCAACTGGTTGCTCTTTCTGCAAGTGGTGGACAAAGCAGGCGGCTGACAAACAACAGAAGTAAGGGCGAAATGGTATGGTATTGCCACCCTTACTTCTACGCTACTGCTGGTGGGGTGCCGCCTTCAGAGTTGGGCACCTGGCCAACAATCGCCGCTCTCCAGCCGCCCAACTCTGAAGGCAGTGCAGAAGAAAGGCCGCTCTGCAACTTCCCTTTGGGTCAGGACCCCCAATTTGAGGAACGCTGGTTCCCCCATGAAATCTGTATAATATATGGTAAAACCACACACAAAAAACCCAACAGATTTCACAGTGGGAGACCAGATTTCACAGTCTGTGACGTGTTTTTCATGGTTGTGAATTTGGTAGGGCACTATCAGTGTATGATTGATTGGTAAGAATCCACAAATAAGCTTGTTAAATCTGTTTTAAAAGCTCAAAATACAACAAAAAAGGTTTTTAGTTGCCAAGAAAGGTGACTTTATGACTAGTTTCAGATTTGAAAAGTGGACTTCCTGAAGTCAGAGAGTCAATCCTGATAGTGTCAACTCATTCTTCCCTCCTCCTGAGGTTAACTAAAGTACCCCAGAGTTTGCTGTATGACAGAGGTTTTTTAAAAGCATGAGTCTTTCAACCTGAGGCCACACCTTCTCGGTATAAACATTAATATAACCCAGGACACTTTTATAATAGCGAAGTCTGAAGGGTCAGTTTACACAATTCTCTCAAACCTCTAACTGCAGGGGGCGCCATCACTAATGGCTTGAGGAAATAAATCCAGGCGCATGTTCAGATCCAGGGTTAATGCTCTTCTACAGTTTACACCACACATTTAGAGTTCCAGCACCAGATCTGCTAATAGCAGTGCTGGGGTTCTCACACTACACTACATCAGCAATGCAAATTCATTTACTGCTCATGCTCCAGTTCTGTGCAGTAAAAGATGCATCAGGTTGACAGAGCTGGCAGTGATAATATGAGCCCCTAGTAAACCAGAATGTCTCCCTCTTTTAACACAACCTGGGCATATTACAAGTAGCCTCTTTCAGCTTACACACATACACACTGAACTCTGCACCCCAATTTAATGGAATCTTTGCAGGGGGGTCCCAAATTGGCTTTAATTAGCCTTTAGGTTATGTCCAAGTTTTCTTAGGCAAAATTTCTGGGACTTGGCTTTCCCAGTATTAAAAAAAAAAAGTACCAACGTTTCTTGTTGCTATTTCTGATCGTTAGTGTTTCATTTCTTCAAGATCTAAAACTGACTGTAATTCAAAGGAAAAGCTGTAATGTAAGTCACCAGAAAATGACGTACATTACACTATAGTGCGTGGGATGAGGAAGCTGGTTGCGAAAGAGTGAAAGCAGTGTTGCTAAGCAGCTGCCTGAAGACAGTAGACTATTTCTATCATCATGTGAAAAGAGTTGGAACTTCTGTAATTTGTAAGAACTGAAAGAAGTATCACTTATTTTATTCTGTATATGGGCAGAGGAGAAAAATAGGTTCAAGACGGTGATTTATGTTACCATAATTACTAAGGAAGATTACTCATGGAAACTGTTAAACCAAGGAACTGTTTAAAGTTTTCTATTTGAGTTCTTAGTTGTTCAGATATCTTTATTCTAGACAAGATAAAAGTTACTAGCTTTTTGCTATGCTATAAAGATCTTAAATTACTTTTAACTGATGTGCCAGATAACATTTTACATATTTATCATTTTCATAAAAGTCAAAAAAATCTTAATAAATTGTTTTAAGTAAAAAAACCCTTCAAGCTGTCCTAGCAGTGATGCAACATGCTACTGCAGGAGGATCCACTTGCTCAGGTCTTTATCTCAAGCTGCCATGAGCTGCAAACATACTCAGCCCTGGGGTGGTGAGGAGGATGTGAGCCTTAAATTGCTCTGCTGATGATGTTGGAACCATGCCCAGTCCTCTTCAGCTGGAAGTATAATTGTTGCAATGCAACATCTTGATGGGAACAGAAATAGGACTGTGGTAGGAGTACAGAAAAGAAAGCGATAAACTTGTGTCTCAGAAGATGTCATTTTCCCTGTTTATTTTACTCCCCCTTGGTTGCAATGATCTCTCTTTCACCATATACATTCAAATTGGTTTTCCCTATTATTTGGTTCTTTTTTTTTTTTGCCCAACATCATTCCTCTGCTCTCTCTCTGCATTCCTAGAAATACTGGGCTTTAAATTCACTGGATAATTGTGAAGACTGGACAACTTTTCAGCATCTCCCATGATACTGGCTCCTCCTTGAGTGGGACAACACCAATTCTAGAGATGTAGTTGGTGTTAACCATGCATCTCAGTACTGACTCCTTGCAATACTTTGTCTGGTCCCAATCTTAGTGATTATGGGAGTGCTCAGATATTACAGTAATGGATGTGATATAAGCATCTAGGACAGAGGAATTTCGGGAGAAGAACGTAGTAGGATCTGCCTTCCCTCACCACTGCCACAATTGTTGCTCAGAGGAGTCACCAAGAATGCTGAGCAGGGGCCCTAGTTCTGGGGGCAGAGTATAGTGATTTTAAGCCCCATCTTCCTCCACTAGTTCAGACTCTCTCCCAGTATTTTGGACAACACCTCAGGAGAACAGCCCTGCTGAGCAAGTGCCTCAACTTAATCTCTACTCAATTCTTCAGGTGAATAATCCAGTAGAAAAAACGGTTACTCACCTTTGTAACTGTTGTTCTTCGAGATGTGTTGCTCATACCCATTCCAATTAGGTGTGCGTGCGCCGCGTGCATGATCGTCGGAGAATTTTCTACCCTAGCAACACCCGGTGGGTCGGCTGTGGAGCCCCCTGGAGTGGCGCCTTCATGGAGCTGGATATATACCCCAGCCAACCCAACGCCCCCTCAGTTCCTTCTTGCCGGCTACTCCGACAGAGGGGAAGGGGGGCGGGTTTGGAATGGATATGAGCAACACATCTCAAAGAACAACAGATACAAAGGTAACCATTTTTTCCTTCTTCGAGTGCTTGCTCATATGGATTCCAATTAGGTGACTACCAAGCCTTACCTAGGCGGTGGGGTCGGAGTGAGACATTGCTGTGTGCAAAACCGCTGATCCGAATGCAGCATCGTCTCTGGACTGCTATACAAGTGCATAGTGAGCGGGGAAGGTGTGGACCGATGACCAAACCGCAGCTCTACAAATGTCCTGGATTGGGACTTGAGCCAGGAAGACAGTCGAGGAGGCTTGGGCCCTCGTGGAGTGAGCGGTGAGGTGTGGTGTCGGGACACCAGCCAGGTCGTAGCAAGCACGAATGCAGGACGTGATCCAAGAGGAGAGACGTTGTGAGGAGACCGGTAAGCCTTTCATCTGGTCGGCCACTGCAACGAAGAGTTGCGTCGTCTTCCTAAACGGTTTCGTACGCTCAATATAGAAAGCCAGGGCCCTGCGTATGTCCAAGGAGTGCATACACTGGTCTTGACGGGTGGCGTGCGGCTTAGGATGGAAGACCGAGAGAAATATATCCTGGTTCACATGAAAAGCTGATACTACCTTGGGAAGAAAGGCAGAGTGGGGGCGAAGCTGCACCTTGTCTTTATGGAAGACTATGTACGGAGGCTCAGACGTGAGCGCCCTGATTTCAGAAACACGCCTTGCTGAAGTGATGGCTACAAGGAAGGCTGTCTTCCAAGATAGGTAAAGGAGTGAGCAGGTAGCCAATCGCTCGAACGGGGGCCCTGTGAGCTTGGAGAGAAGCAGGTTAAGATCCCACACTGGAACGGGTTGGCGTTGCTGTGGGTATAGCCGGTCTAAGCCCTTGAGGAATCTGATGACCATCGGGTTAGAGAAGATTGAGGAAGCGTGTTCTCCTGGGTGGAACGCCGATATAGCAGCCAGGTGAACCCTGATTGAAGATATCGCCAAGCCCTGCTGTTTCAGGGATAGGAGATATTCAAGTATAAGAGGAATAGACGCCTGCAAGGGGGGCGTGGCCCGCTGCTCGCACCAACAGGAGAACCGTTTCCACTTGGCTAAGTAAGTGGTTCGTGTAGAGGGCTTTCTACTTCCCAGCAGAATCTGTTGCACGGGATGTGACCATCGTAGCTCTGTCTGATTCAGCCATGGAGCATCCACGCTGTAAGGTGGAGCGATTGCAGGTCGGGGTGACAGAGTCGGCCGTGGTCCTGAGAGATCAAGTCTGGGCACAAGGGAAGCGTGATGTACCAGTGTTGTCTTGGCCAAGCTGGAGCGACTAGAATCATACGTGCCTTGTCTCTGCGTAGCTTGAGCAGCACCCTGTGGACCAGTCGGAATGGAGGAAAAGCGTAGAACAGCTGGTCTCTCCATGATAGGAGGAAAGCGTCCGACAGGGAGCCTGGAGATCGCCCTTGGAGGGAGCAGAACACGTGGCACTTCCTGTTGGCTCGTGAGGCGAACAGGTTGACCTGGGGAAATCCCCACCTCTGGAAGATGGAATGGATGATATCCGGGCGAATCGACCATTCGTGCGTCTGGAAGGATCTGCTGAGATGGTCCGCTAGAGTGTTCTGGACTCCAGAGAGGAACGATGCCATGAGATGTATCGAGTGGGCAATGCAGAACTCCCACAGGCGAATGGTCTCTTTGCACAGGAGAGACAACTGGGCTCCTCCTTGCTTGCTGATATAGAACATGGCCGTGGTGTTGTTTGTGAGGACTGACACACAACCGCCATGTAGGAGACCGAGAAATGCCTGACATGCTAGGCGCACCGCCATCAGCTCTCAGACACTGATGTGCAGGGCTAGTTGGGATGGGGTCCACAGGCCCTGGGTATGGTGCTCCCTGAGGTGAGCGCCCCAGCCTAGAGATGAAGTGTCCGTGACCAGGTGCAGGGAGGGTTGTGGGGCATGAAACGGCACTCCTTCACAAATCGCCCTGTGATCCAGCCACCAGGTGAGGGCGGTCAAGACTGAGTTCGGAACTGTGACCACCATGTTTAGGTTGTCCCAATAAGGACGGTACACCGACGATACCCAGGCCTGAAGTGGGCGAAGCCGAAGTTTGGCATGCCTGGTGACGTAAGTGCAAGAGGCCATGTGACCCAATAGGCCGAGACACGTCCTTACTGTGGTAATCGGGAAGACCCGGAGACCTTGTATGATATTCGCGATGGTGTGAAATTGAGCGTTTGGCAGAAGAGCTCAGGCGAGTCTGGAGTCTAAAACTGCCCCGATAAACTCTATCCTCTGAGTTGGCTCCAGAGTGGACTTTTCTTTGTTGAGTAGAATGCCTAACTCGTGGAATGTTTGTAGTATTATCTGGACGTGCACCTGAACTTGCTCCCTGGTCCGGGCGTGCACTAGCCAGTCGTCTAGATATGGGAACACCTGTATCCTTTGTCGACGAAGGTATGCTGCCATACATTTGGTGAACACTCTTGGTGCCGCGGACAATCCGAAGGGAAGGACAGCAAATTGGTAGTGTCCATTGTTCAGTACAAAGCGAAGGAAGCGCCTGTGAGGGGGGTAGATCGCTATATGAAAATATGCGTCCTTCATGTCAAGGGCGATGTACCAGTCTCCAGGATCCAGGGAAGGGATGATGGTCCCCAAGGAGACCATGCGGAACTTCAACTTTACTATGAATTTGTTGAGCCCACGTAAGTCTAAAATGGGTCGCAGACCCCCTTTTGCCTTGGGGATTAGGAAGTAGCGGGAGTAGAACCCCCTGCCCCATAACTCCGGGGGAGCCTCCTTTATGGCTCCCGTAGAGAGGAGCCCAGAAACCTCCTGTGTAAGATGCTCGTGAGAAGGGTCCCTGAAGAGGGACGGGGAGGGGAGGTGTGTGGGGGAGGATGAAGAAAACTGGAGAGCATATCCCTTCTCCACCGTGCGAAGGACCCAACGGTCCGAGGTTATAAGGAACCAAGCACGGCGGAAACGGGAGAGGCGATCCCGGAAGGAAGGAAATGGATCCTGGGTAGTGGCTGGCGCGCCGTCCTCGAGCACACGTTCAAAAGTTTTGCCTAGGTCCTGAAGGTGGCCTAGGAGGGCCCTGGTTCTGACCGGGTTGAGGGCCGGTCAACCTCCGTCTACCACCTCGTCCCCTCCTTCTGGGGAAGTCCTGTCTCGGATGAGGAGGAGGAGGGTAGAACCTTTGTGGCTGGGGCCTAAAGGGCCTGTGCTGGGGTCCTGGGACATGCATCCCAAGGGAGCGCATGATGGTTCTCGAGTCCTTGAGGCTCTGCAACCGAGAGTCCGTCTTGTCCGAGAACAACCCCTGGCCCTCAAACGGTAGATCCTGCAGGGTCTGCTGCAGTTCTGGCAGTAACCCCGAAACCTGGAGCCAGGAGACGCGTCGCATGGCTATCCCAGATGCTAGTGTCCTGGCGGCTGAGTCGCTATGTCCAGGGAGGCTTGTAAGGAGGTCCTAGCCACCTTCTTACCTTCCTCCACTATGGCCCCGAACTCCTCTCTTGAGTCCTGGGGAACCAACTCTTTGAATTTACCCATCGAGTTCCACGAGTTGTAACTGTAGCGGCTCAAGAGCACCTGTTGGTTCGCGGCTCTGAGCTGCAGACCCCCCGCTGAGTACACTTTACGCCCGAACAAATCGAAGTGTTTAGCGTCCTTCGATTTGGGCGCTGCCACCTGCTGGCCATGGCGCTCTCTTGCGTTCACCGAGGACACAACTAGTGAACACGGTGGAGGGTGCATATATAGGTACTCATAGTCCTTGGAGGGGACAAAGTACTTTCTCTCTACACCTCTGGCAGTGGGTGGAATGGAGATAGGGGTTTGCCATATGGTATTGGCATTAGCCTGAATCGTACGAATCAGTGGTAACGCCACCCGGGATGGGACATCAACCGACAGGATGCTCACCACCGGGTCCTGTACCTCTACTATCTCCTCCGCCTGGAGGTCCATGTTGCGTGCCACCCTACGTAATAGGTCTTGGTGGGCACGGAGATCCATTGGGGGTGGGCCTGAGGCTGTTGTGCCCACCACAGCCTCATCCGGGGAAGATGAGGAGGATGCCTCAGGGGATAGGAGATCCAAATGAGGGTCTGGTTCTAAGGGTCCCTGATGCGGAGGATCTCCTGCCCCGGGATTTGGGGCCTGTGCTGGTGTAGGCACGGGAGCCTCCATGCCCCCTGGGGGAGGATGGAAGATGGTGGCCTCCGGGACTCTGGGCTCGGATTGCGCCGAGCGACAGGCCGATGGTGGAGCCCCTTGCGCCTGATAATACGCCCACGGGGTCCAGAAAGACCAATGCGTAGGGTCCTGTGCAGGGTCCTCTGCCCCCTCCTGCCAATGACCCAAGTCAGCGGCAGCCTGACCCTGAGCAGGGTACGCTGATCGGGAAGCCCCGTCGGATGAGCGAGATGAGCGATCTTGAGGGCCAGGGCAGTGCCGAGCGTGTCTGCATCGGCTCGGTCCGGTACGGTGCCGATCAGTGCCAGTCCATAGGCGAGCGGTCCCTGCGTGGTGCCGGTGAGCGGTACCATGATCGAGAGCGGTGCCGCTGGCCATGTCGGTGCCGAGATCCGGATCTGGATCGGGATGATGAAGACCACCTGTAGACTCGGTGCGGGAGCGGCCTCTCGAACTGGAGCAGCACTCGTACTGGTGCCGAGAACTGCGTCTAGACTCCGATCGGTACCGATGGTCCTGACAGTGCCGAGACGTAGATCGGTGCCGTGAAGAAGACCTAGGCCGCGCGTACGACCGGTGCCGGGGTGAAGATCAGCGCCGGGACTGCGAGCGGCGTCGGGACCTGCTCCGAGACCGGGAGTGGTGCCGCGAGTCCACGCCCGGAGATGGCGGGCGTACCAGGGCAAGCTTGCCCCTGGATTTCACGGTCCGAAGAGCAGGTGGTGCCGCAGGCTGAGATGGTGCCGGCTCCGTGAGAGCGATGAGATCTTTCGCTGTCGCGAAGGTCTCCGGAGTAGAAGGGAGACAGGGCTCCACCACCGAACGAGGCGGTGAGCCAGTCAGCACCGGACTCAACGGCCCTACCCCCAGTGCTGGAGTCAACGGCGTTGAGGATATCTGCGCCTTCTGGCGCTCTAGAGGCGGACGCGGCTCTACCACTGGTGCCGGGGGAGCCGGTGCCTGTAGGACCGCGGCATCCAGGGTCTTACGGGGTCTTTTATGTCCCGGAGACAGGGAACGGCGCCGAGGCGCTTGTGGCGGACGCGGTGCCGAGGGAGGACGGTGCCGTGTGGCCTTATCTGCGTCTGCTCGTGGTGCAGTACTGGTGGGTGCCGCAGGGGCGCTGCGCACCGAGGCACTCGGTGCTGGGACTTGGCGCGCCGAGGGAGGATCTGGGCTAAGTGCCGCCTCCATGAGGAGCTGCTTAAGTCTAAAGTCCCGCTCCTTTTTGGTCCTGGGTCTGAAAGCCTTACAGATTTTACACTTATCTGTCTGGTGAGACTCTCCTATGCACTTCAGACACGAGTCGTGAGGATCTCCCGTTGGCATAGGCTTAACACAGGACACGCATGGCTTAAAGCCAGGAGCCTTGGGCATGAGCCCGGCTGTGCGCCGGGGGAAAAAGGGGGGAAATATAGCCCCCTTAACCCCCACCCACTATTTAAACTAGTGAGTGAACTATTAACAACAAACGACTAATCTAAAGACTATAACTACAACTATCTATAAGAACTAACAAGTTAAGCTAGGGAGAGTGGAGAGCAGCTATGCCGCGCTCCACAGTTCCAACGACCGTCAGGGGGCGCTGGGTCGGCTGAGGTATATATCCAGCGCCATGAAGGCGCCACTCCAGGGAGCTCCACAGCCGACCCACCGGGTGTTGCTAGGGTAGAAAATTCTCCGACGATTGTGCACGCGGTGCGCGCACACCTAATTGGAATCGATATGAGCAAGCACTCGAAGAAGAAGAAGAGAGAGTTCTTTCCTTCCTCCATTTGCTCACTGCCCCTTGACTTGGTGCGAGCAAAGGAAATGGCAGATATATACTAAAGGCTATGGCCATCCAAAATAATCCCAAGTCGTGCTAGAGGGGGAAAAGGTGAAGTTATTTGTGGGGTGAGAGTTGTATGAGTGTTTCTTCGGACTACCAATCTAATAAGAGTGACTATCACCATTAGATGGGTAATGATAAGAAATTCAAAAATTTGCCTAAATCTTTTGTATGTTCCTCCTAACTAAAAAGAATGTACCCCATACACTCAGATTAAAGATGAGCGAATACTGAGACTTTTGTTTACTTCCTTGATTAAATGCCAGCAACACTGCTGATGTCAAGGAATCTGGAAAGAGTGTTAACCTCTGCCTACAGTGATAGGAGGCCATGTTCTGTAGGCTCTGCACCTCTCCACGGCCCTCTTCTGTGCATTTAAAGTTACTGTATTTCTCTTGTGGCTCTCTGGAAGTTCTAGACCAGAGGTTCTCAAACTGTGGTCCGTGGATCACCAGAGGTCCGTGAGCTCCATTCAGGTGGTCCGCAGATAGTTCCCTCTAAAGTGCGTGCCTGAGTGGCGACACACACAAGAGAATGAAGGGCCACCCACCTAATTAGTGGAGCCACGCAGGCATGGTTCCAATTAGGTGCCTGGACCTTGGAGAAGACACACATATAAGGTGAGGTGGTGGCTTTGGGGGGAATAGGGGATAGGTGGAAGGGGCAGTGTAGTGGGACGGTCACCACCCTCTGGCTCAGAAGGGGTTAGAAGCCAGCCCTTGGGGAGTGTTAGGGCTGAGAGCTAACTCAAAAAACTGAATTGCAATTACAATACTGTTGCTATGTTAGTTTTGACTTGCTCCACAAATCATAGACACATACGACTGGACTGGAAAGGACTTTGATCGGTCATCTAGTCCAGTCCCCTGCACTGAGGCAGGACTAAGGCTTTGGCTACACTCGCGGATTCACAGCGCTCCCGTGGCAGCGCTGTGAAGGGCGAGTGTAGTCGCACCGCCAGCACTGCGAGAGCTCTCTCGCAGTGCTGCAAGTACTCCACCTCTCCGAGGGGAACAGCTTGCAGCGCTGTGAGAGAGCGTGCAGCGCTGCAGGCGCTGATTACACTGGCGCTTTACAGCGCTGCACTCGCTGTGCTCAGGGGGGGGTGTTTTTTCACACCCCTGAGCGCAGCAAGTGCAGCGCTGTGAATTGGCAGTGTAGCCAAGGCCTAAGGAGTGTTTAGACCATCCCTGACAGGTGCTTGTCTAACCTGTTCTTCAAAACTGCCAATCATGGAGATTCCACAACCTCCCTAGGTAATTTGTTCCAGTGCTTAACTACCCTTAGAGTTAGGAAGTTTTTCCTACTGTTTAAATCTCCCTTGTTGCAATTTAAGCCTATTACTACTTGTCTTGTCCTCAGTGGTTAAGGAGAACAATTTATCCCCTCCCTCTTTACAACAACCTTTTATGTACTTTTAGTTTGTTACCATGACCCCATCACAGTCTTCTTCTCCAGACTAAACAAACCCAATTTTTTCAATCTTTCCTCATAGGTCATGTTTTTTAGACCTCTACTCATTTTTGTCCAACACCTGTGGACTTTCTTCAATTACTGGGGCTTTTTAAAAGCAACAGAGTACATTAAACTATGAGAGCACAGCCCACCAGACGGCAACAGTTATAAAGTAGTTCAAAATCTGGGGCCTGAACTACTTGACAGATTCTCATTATCTTAAGTGCAGAAATCGTTAGCAAAAATATGCTGTCTCTCATTAAGAGTACTAAACATGTGTACATTTTAAAATGGCTCTAGAGGTTATCCAAGGTACTACAGACCAGTAAGCTTTGCATCTATACAGTCTTAAAGTCGTCCCGGTTAACCTTGTTTCATTGCTGATCTATTAGGAAACATGCTCGTTTAAAGTTGTGAAATGCTCCCTTCTAAGTCATTTGGCAGCCGCCTGTTTTGTCCACTGCTTGCAGTTAGAGCAGCCCGTTGCAGCTAGCTGGTGGGTGGTTGGAACCAAGGTGGACCAGCAAGCCCCCTATCAGCTCCCCACTCCCCTAAGTTCCCCATGCAGCAGCTGTCCCTCCTCCCACTGCCATGTGCTGCTCCTGCCCTCTGCCTTGGAGCTGTTCCCAGAGACTCCTGCTTGCTGTACAGGGGGAGAAGGGGAAAGGGGGGCTGTCAGGGTGTCTTCCCCTCCCCTCTGCTCCTGCACCCTGCTTATCCCATCTTCCATAGAGCAGGGGGGACACACGATGGAGGGAGGGAGCTTCTAGGCAGCAGCTGCCATCTCAGGTCTCAGCAAGCTGATTTAATTAACAAGGCAGTGTACTTAAGCCTGGGGTCAGCTACTTAAAGGGGAAATGCGCATTTTTTCTCACACACAGGGTGTGTCTCTGTCTGCCCTCCCTGCTGCCTTGTAGAGTGTTGTGAGAGTTAACCCTTGAGGGCTCAGTCAATTGCTAGTTCATTTAGCAGTAAGGCATTCCCTGGGAAATATCCCACCCTCTGACTCCTCCACCTCAACCAAGCTTCACAATCATCATCACTGTGTACCAGTATTAAATTGTTTGTTTAAAACTTATACTGTACTGCGCGTGTGTGTGTGTGTGTATATATATATATATTCTTTTGTCTGGTGAAAAAAAATTCTCTGGAACCTAACCCCCTAATTTACATTAATTCTTATGGGGAAATTGGATTCGCTTAACATCGTTTCGTTTAAAGTCGCATTTTTCAGGAACATAAGTACAACGTTAAGTGAGGAGTTCCTGTACCTGGTAAACTGATTGAAACAATAGTTAAAAATTAGAATAATAGAACATCTGGAAGACAATGAGAGTTTAATCAGCAAGGTCTGTGCAAAGGAAAAATCACGTCTCACTAACCTATTCGAATTTTATGAAGGTGTAAGAGTTGTAGATAAAGAAGAATGGGATGACATTGTTCATTTAGATTTCAAAAAGGTTATTCATAGGTCCCTCACAAAAAAAAAAACAAACAAAAAAACCACACACTAAAGAAAATAAGTAATCATGAGGTGAGAAGCAAAGTATTGTTGTGAAACAGAAACCAGCTAAGTGACAGGAAAACAAAGTAAGAGCAAGTGTTCAATTATTAATCACAAAATGCATCCTTAAACTGTGAAACCTACTTGCTCAGTGTGTTGAGGCCAAAAACTTAAGATGCAAAACAGGATTGGACATCTATATGGATAACAAGAACCCAAAATAATAAGGTTACTGCTAATGATTTTTGGAATAAACATTAAACCTTTTGCTTCAAATTTTAATGCAATCTTTAACTGTTTGGTCTCCTCCTAATCTGTAATGTGGGGGCAAATTATCCCATAAACTGCCTAATGTAGTGGTCCCCAAACTTTTGAGGGTTGTACCCCCCTTTACCCCATCCTCCTGCGCCTCCTCTTCCCGCCCCGGAGCTGGGGCCAGGAGCAGGGCTCCGGATCCGGGGGGGTGGGGTGGTGGGGGGGGTTGCAGAGGACGCGGATGGGAGCTGAGGCTGGGGCTGCACTTTATTCAGCACAGTACTACGAGGCTATGGCTTCAGCGCATTACCTAAATACATACTCTACATTTTCAACCTTCTCAAAGATTGTTGTAAACAATTCATAAGAAACTAAACATATAAGGCTAATTTTTTTAAGTCTTTTTAGAAATGGCAAATACACTACTCAAAACCAGCTGGTCCAATAAGGGTGCTATCTTGGGACTCAGCATATACTACTACTCTGTATCAGCCTTCCTGTGTAACGCTGGGCAAATCACTTAATCTCCGTGTTTCAGTTTCCTTCCTGCCCCGAAAAATATGGATAAAAGTACTTTCTTATTTCACAAGGATCTTGTAGGGATAAATACGTTGAAGACTGATGCACTCAGATACTATGGTAATGAGACTCAGACAGACATAGAAAAGTGCCACTCAACAACAGTCTTTTCTTACATTTAGTGCTACAGATTTAGAGTAAAAACTGCCAAATCAAGACTATAGAAAAGATGGGACTCATGTAATGGCAGTGTAAATATGAGCACATGCATGAATGGGAGAGGAGATAAAAACCAACATGCAGTTTGAGGATTATCCAACATTAATGTATTGGTGTAGTGCTTGTCCTTCCTTACCTATCAAGATATTTTTCTCTATGAAGCATCTTACAGGAATGCTATCAACATCAGAAACAGTTATTTGTATTCTCATAATGCCTACGAACCTCAATCACGGCACAGGGTCCCATTGTACTTATAAATGTTTCTTTTCTTAGGAAACTACATTCCTTTGATTATTAAAAGTGTAATAATTTCCAAAATCCAATTTACTTTTTTCATTAGATTTTGCATTTCTCTTTACACAAAGCAATTTAAATCAATTTCACTATTATCATCAGCTTTGCTTGCATGTTTGCAGTTTAAATTTAAATAAAAGCATCTACACCGCCCTTTCACTAACCTGGATTTTAACCCAATTTAAATTGAATAAGTGCATCTCCTGCCGTTAGACAAAACCTAACATTTGTAAATGACACCAATGCAAATTCAATGTTACGAAGTATTGTGATAAGAGTATTTTCTTAGCGCCCCAGCTGCTGGAATCAAGAGATTGCGTGGTGATTTCAGCTTTCACGAGACTCGTAGAAAGGTAGGGCTAGAAAGGACCTTGAGAAGTCATCAAGTCAACCCCACCCCCGCTGTGGACAACCCTAGACAACTAAGCAAAATTTGCTTTACAAAGGAAGCGTTTAGCCCTCAGAACTGCAGAGAAAAACTTGAACACGTGACCCTAGTGCACCCTAAAGGCTCAGAAACCCCACAGCAAATAAGATCCCTACTTTTTTTTTTTTAAGTCTCAATTTTTAAGCCAATCTGACGATTTGGGGAGGTAAAGTGCGGTAGTTGAACGCTAGAAGCGGCCAACACCGGAGTTTCCGCAATCTAAGCAAGCCCTACTTCAGTCGATACTTAAAAGTGAGGGGCACACGTTACTCAGGGGCGACACCTTCCGAGCGCCGCGCTGAGCCGACCCAGGGGAGGAGCCGCGCGCTGCCAAATCCCCGGGCTCAACGGGCGCGGCGCGCGCAGCGCCTCAAGCTCCCGGGGAAAGCCCAGCCCCCGCGCGGTGCCTGAAGCTCGCTGAGGACGGACAGGTGCCGCGGTCGGCGAATACATCGCTTACTGGTCGTTCGCATCCAGTGCAGCAGGCGGGACCGGTCGCCTGCGCTGACGCCCCTCAGCACTGCCAGCACCGCGCTCCGCGCCCCGACAAAATCCATTGCCTGCCTGACTAGCCGCCCTAGCCTAGAGCCGAGCTCGACGCGTATGTACTGCGCATGTGCACGGAGGGCCACGAGCCCTGCCTCCCAGCGCTACACGTGTTTCCTAATGCGCATGTGTAGGGAGAGGGCCGCCCGCCTCAGGATGAAACAGTACTGAAGCGGCCTCTCAGTGTGCAATGCGCATGTGTGGAGGAAGGCTCCTCCCTTGTTCTTGGCGCTCCCCTCTTTGCTGTACGCCTGTCGGAATGGGGGCGTTTCCCCCACCGCCTCCTAACCCTTGAAAACGCTTCTCCCTGCGCATGTGCAGATAATAGCCTGCGTGTCCACCCCACACGCGCACATTCCTCGCCCTTTCCAGGGAGGAGTCATATGGCTGCTCTGCCTCTCAGTGCGCAGGTGCACAAAGAATCCCCACACTTCCCTCCCTACTCCTGGGATGGGAGGGAATATAGAGTCCTGCCTCTTAAGGTGGGCTGCTCCTCCCGCTGGTAGGGTTTGTATTACACTGCTTTGGAGTTTCAAACGGGCCCTTGAGGGATGAATCGCCATAAAGAGAAGAATGCTCACCCATGTGGAAGTAGAGATCATCTTTCTACAGGAAACCCATCTTAATAACTTAGGGGCAGGGAGATCTCAGAGTAAGTACATGGGGGGGAAAAGGATGTTTAACAGGGTATAGGACAAGGGGCCTCAAACTGGGAGTCAGGACCCCTCAGGGGGTCACGAGCTGTCAGCCTTCACCCCAAACCCCACTTTGCATCCAGCATTTATAATGGTGTTATACATTAAAAACACTTTTTAATATCTAAGGGGGGTGTACTTAGGGGCTTGCTATGTGAAAGGGGTCACCAGTACAAAATTTTGAGAACTACTGGACATCATTTTACAAAAGACTCAATTTACAAATTCTAGATGTTGATGAGTAAGGTAGATTTTTGCTGGTTAAGGCTAAGATCTTTAACTCCGTTTCTATTGTAATTAATATATATGCACACAGATCCAAGTTTTTTTTTTTTTTTCCAAATTAATTAATATCCCACTAGTATCAATCATCATAGCAGGAGATTTTAATGCATCGTTAAACCCTTCTTCAAACAGGTCAGTCTGGCACCAACATACTTACTCACATGATAGAAACATTATAAAAGATACATCTGTTGCAGAATCCTACCATAAAGGAGTTTACTTCTTCCCCTTCCCCCATATTCTACATAGTCATAAATGGATTTCTTCCTGGTGTATATGAATCTGGTGGACTCCATGCTTAATATGAAATCAAGTCTATGATGATCTCTGCTCATACTCCAATTTTCCCCTCTCAAGGCAAATCTGAATTGTAAAGAATGGAGATTGAACTCTCTTTTAAAGATAAACAAACATTTTCAGAATTATATCACAGAATTAATTCTGTTTTTCTTCTAAACAAATGGTACACCTGAAATATCCTAGTCCACCCTAGGGGATACTCTGAATTTTTTTTATTATTATTATTATTATTATTATTAAAAGGAGCAGGATAATTTCCTACTCAGTGGGTAGAGAGAAGGCTAGTCAGACTCTGCTCCTGGAATTAAGTGAACAACTCCAAGCTACAAAATTAGAATGTGCAAACTACCCCTCCCAAGAAAGTTTTAAAAAATTAATTATCTTCACTATGAAGCAAATAGACTGACTTCAAAACAAGTCAAATTTATTCTTTTTAGACTCAAACACATGAAGTGGGGAAGAGAGTAGAGAAAATTCTTACATATATATTAAGAGAGAGAGGTTAAACATCCTGAACAGTATTACTCAAATCAGAACAAGGACAGGTAATCAAAAAGAGATCAATGATCAATTTTTACCAGGCTCTTTACAATAACGATTCACAATCTGACTCAGAAGACCCAAATAATTTTGTTCAAACTCTTAACCTCCCACAAATCTCAGAAAAGCAGCAGACCAAGCTGGTTTTTCCTTTGTAATCAGAAGACATAATCAAGGCCATGGAGGAAACAAGTCAGGGCAAGACCTGGTGCTGGTGACCTATCAATAGAATTCTATCAAAACTTTCAAAGAAATTCTGGCCCCTAAGCTGTTATATATTTGCAAACATGCCTTAAAAAAAGATATGTTACCTTCTAATATGAGGGAAGCCCTTATTACCACCATACAAATTATATCAAGTGAGAATGCACAAAAGCCCAACAGCTATAGACATCTTTCATTAATACTAATAAAAATACTTAAAATATTGGCTAAAAGGCTTGAAAAAAGTAGAGTGATAAGGTTAATCCCAGTCATCTGGGATTTATTAAAAAAGGTTAATGTTATGGTATTCCACCAACACTCTAGAAATTCCCATGCAATCATTTCATTTGATGGAGAGAAAGCCTTTGACAGAGTGAAATTGCAATACCAGTTTCTTACCCAGGATAAATTTGGGTTGGGAAAATCCTTTATTTCATGGATGAACTGTTATAGTCTAATCCAAACTCTTGTATCCTATCAAACAACACAACATCCCCCTCCCTGGATCTGTTTTAGGGAAGTAGACAGAGATACCCCCTCTTCCCCTCCTGTTCAATCTGGCATTAGAACCACATAAAATACTAATTAGGGAACACCAAAGTATTCAAGGGTTCAAATCAGAGACTCGGGAGACAAAAATCCCTCTATATGCAGACAATGTCATTTCCTCCTATTTATTAAAAAAACAGCTCAATCCATTCCTAATATCCTACAAATAATAGGCAACTTTGATATATTCTTTGGCTTTGAGATAAATTGGGATAAGTCAGAAGCAATGAAGATCTCATTGGCTTTAGTTAGAAGTGCACCTTAGATCTCACACCAAAGACACTACTTGTAGCTAATCCTATAATAAGATATCTAAACATTTATTAAACAAGGAAATGAGTTATTTAAGAGGTTAAAGCAGGTAAACACACATACACAAATGTGTTGCAATCAAGTTTCAAAAGATAATAGACACTTCTATAATAAGCAAGCTCTACATGTCCTTTATGGTTAAGCAGCTGGGAATCCCTTACTTATGCCTAAAAACCTTCCCCTGAGAGTCCAAGCAGCACAGAGATCTAGTTCTTTCTTGTTAGGGTTTTTATCTCCCTCCCCCCATTGCTCTGAACTGCAAACTCAGCTGACAGGAGGAATTCACTTACATGACTCACCTTCAGGAGGCAGGTGGAATAGCAGAACAAACTCTTTTGTCCTTTTTAATGTCCTACAATAGCCCATGTGGTGTTGTCGGCCTTTTCCTGTTGGGAAGGTCATAACACCTTCTGTTGGAGATCAGCACTTCACACTAATTAATGTCTCTCTCCTGTTTGATGATTTACACAATTACAGAGGCATACAATACAAATGCTTAAATATTACCGTACAATATGGGATATAGACGTTGTAAGAGAGATTAATGCATGCAGTAACTCATTCAATAAAGTCTAAACACATTCTTATAATCCTAATATCTAATTTAACAATACTAACACACTGATGGAGCCAGAGTGATTCCAGCTGTATTTGTCAGTGTTCAGGTAAGACATGGGGACTTTGCCGTGAGCTGGTACCTGGTCTGCCAGCATCACAATGGACGTTCTTCCTAGGATAAATTTTATTCTGAATTCCCTTCCTGTCGATATTCCTCCCTTTTATTTTACCAAAATTGACAACATATTCAGGTCCTTCTCATGGGGTGCTGGCAACAATCTCCTTACAGCTCCCTATCAAAATAGGTGGTTTCAGATTTCCCAACTTTAAACTTTAGCATCAAGCAATGATTCTTAATCAAGCAGACCAGTGGCTCATTCTCTCATGCTGCAGAGCCCCAGGTTGGCTCCAGCTAGAGGCAGAATTGGTTGCTTCTTTTCCTGTTTCCATTGCGCTGCACTCAGATTACCACTGATTTCCTAAAGAACAATTACCAACTATTGTGGCAGCCAGAAATACTTGGTGTACTATGTCTATTAAATGTAAAAATCACTCCCTTCTACATATCAAAGCCTGTATCTGGGATAACTTGAAACTCTGTATAGTAGGCAACCCCATCATTTGGCCAGGCTGGATAGGAAAGGGATTTTGACCATCAGTCAATTTATTGAAAATAATATCTTCCTCCTTTTTCCAATATTAAACAAAAGGTTCAATCTAGAGACTAAGAAGGAGTGGAAATATATCCAATGTAAACATGCCATCTCCCACCTATTTAGCCTCAATGCCTGTGCTACCCCTACCCACCTGAACTGCTTTCATTTCTCTAGATATTACCGATTGCCGAAACCTATGGCAACACTATATACAGACTTGGTCCGCAAATTTGAATTAAAAACAGATCTCCTAAAAAAATAATTAGGAGGAAGAAGTAGGCCAATTATTTTCTGCTAACAATGGAAACACATTTTAACCAGTGCTCTGAACTGTTCTTTGGACTTTTGTTTAAGATTAATCCAGCAGAAAATTATATGGAGAATGCACTGGTCCGCTCTCTGTTCAAAATGCATGCTGCTAAATCAGACAAATATATGATTCAGCTTGTGCTAATTTAACCCATATGCTCTGGAAATGCCCCCATACCCATATGTTATGGGCAGAACTTCATTGCAGAGTAAATTTCACCCTAACAAATAAAATTGTGTTACAGGATAAACATGTAAGTTTAAACCTAATGGATGTTAATTGGAAGCTGAAGAATTTGGAAAACTTTTGCTCAACAGAGCAATAATAATTGCTAACAGATTAGTACTACCAAAATAGAAATCCAAATAGAGCCCAACAATTGAAGACTGGAGCATAGACATTGTAGGCTTAGCCACCCTGGAAAGAATAGTATATCATCACAGAAATATACAAAGAAAAATCCTCAGAATATGGGATGCTTTTCTAGAAATATCTGAATTAAATACATTCCCCCTCCTCTCTGCCCCAACCGACCCCTCCTCTCTACCCACTCTCTTCCCTCCCCATCTTTATCCCCCTCCTCTGATTTTTGCTTCTGCTCCTTATCTTTTTTTGAACGAGCTGGATTTGTAAAAACAAAAGCTGTTTCTGCCTAAAATTCTCTAATACAAATAACGGATTTGCATTGTAACCAGTTATATAGCATTAAATGTTTCAGGTACAGCTAAGGTGAGACAGAAAAAGGGTTAATCTATTATGAGACGTTTCAGCATCGTTTGTTATGTTGTTTTTTCTCTATAGATACTTTAAAAAGTTAATAAAAAAGAAAATGTTTCGGCCTGTTAGCGCGTGGCTAGGAGCGAGACCCCCTAGAGCGGAACGTCTCAGCTCCACCTTAAAGCGGACAGGCTCAGCTGGCGTGTCCCGGAAACGGAAGTGGCTCCCCGGGAGGTCGGGGATCGAGTGGTAAGGTGACGTTTCCCAGGCTGAGTGGCGGCGCTGGTGCTCGCTGTGTTGTGAGTCGCAGCGGCAAGGGGCAGACGGGGTGAGAGAGAGGAGCGTGGCCCCCGCGGGCCCGGCCTGCACTGCGGCCCCTCGGGCCCACCGCCTCCCGCGGGACCGCTCTGCGCCTGTGCCTCCTGGTGAGTCCCGCGGGCGGCCGGGCGGGGGGTCCCGGGGACGGGCCCGTTCTCATCTACTTTCCTCCACTGCCCCGAGCGCAGGTTCGCTCTGCGGCACCTCTCTCCGGCGCAGCCCGGCTGTTGGCCTCTCACCGCGCGCTCGGCGGCAGGGCCCTGCCGGTGAGCTCCCGTCTGGCCGGGCCTGCCCTTGCCCCGCACTCTCCAGCCGGGGGAAGTCTCAAGCGGTTCGCTCGCTCCGAGACTGAGGCGGGGTGTCCGCACCGGGGGAGGGGGCACCGCCTGCCTGGCAGCCTGGGCAGATTCGAAACACGACAGACATACACCCTTCCAGGCACCAGCCTGCCCCTGATTCCGGCCCAGCCCCGTGGCTCTAGGGCCGCGCTCTCGTTCTTAAACGGTCCGGCCTCTGCTCTAAAGATCTACCCAGATTGGGGCGGGTGGTGTCTGGTGTCCGGTCTCTGCTTCTAGCAATCCGGATCCTGACCTGTTGTAACGGCAGGTATGAAGCTTGGGTATAAACGTTCTTTTTTGAGTTACTGGTGTTCCAGACTAAATGTGGCTTTGTTGTATTATGCGAAATAATTTCTAGTTGGCCACGGATTTGTTCATAAGTAGTCATGTAGGGTTTTATGTTTGCCATTCTGCATTTTAAAATATTGACACATTTCCGTTCAACAATACCAAATATTTTTCATTAACCATACAACTTTGAATTGCGTTATGTAATTCTACAGAAAAAAAAGCAGCAGAGAGGATTCCATAAATATCACCTGAAATAGATACATATCCAGTCTCAAAGTAGATAATTTGTATTCCATAGGCTAGAAAACAATATTTTAATCCTTGGGATAAATTTAATCAGCATTGGGCACTAGTAAATATCAATGTTTCTAGGAGTGTTTTCTTAATCTCAGTACAACAGTCAACTATAACAACCCTATTCCCTGATCTGACTATGCTTCCTGACCCAAGAGTAGAAATTGTTTGGGGCTTTCAAGCATGCAGGGTGGTTCTTATCTGAGGGTTTATAGCACTGGATTTGAAACTACTTTGTTTTGAAAGAGCCTGCATTTGTTATGCCTTGCAATGTGACTGGAAGATCATCTGCTCATTTAGACTTTGAGGAGAGTTCTACTGTTGGTGATTATAACTATTTAAATTTAATATGGTATGTTTTCAGAGAGAACTACAAATTAAATTTTGTGAAAAAAATTTTTTTTACAGAATGTAAAACAAAAATGTTTTCATGATTTTTTTAAAATTACAGCCCCTCCCCCCCCCCCCCCCCCCCCCAAAGCCCCAGAGAAACAAAGTGGGTGAGGTAATATCTTTTACTGGAACAACTTCTGTTGGTGAAAGAGAAGCCTTCAAGCTACCCAGAGCTCTTCAGGTCTGAGAAAAGTACTCAGGGTTTGTCTACACTTAAAGCTGCTGTAGCACTTCAGTGTAGACATTACCTACCCCAATGGGGGAGAGTCTCCCATCGGCATAGGTAATCCACTTCCTCGAGAGGCGGTATCTAGGTCAATGGAAGAATTCTTCCCTTGACCTAGTGCTGTCTACACAGGGACTTAGGTTGGCTTAACGACGCTGCTCAGGAGTGTGGATTTTTCAGCAGTCGTTCACGCATATTCTAAGAGACCATTTGAGGTTAAGTGGTCTGTTAATATCACTGTAGTCATAGGAAAATAAAGGGGGGTTAGTGGGTACAGATTGTTGTAATAAGCCATAAATCCAGTGTCTTTATTAAGACTTATGAATAAAAGCTCCCAGGTTCATTTTTTAAATGTGTTGTGTGCACGTTTCCTTTGAAGATGAGGACTGAGAGGTCAGATATGGAGTGATGGTTTTGTGAAAAGTGTTTGCCCATGGGTGATTTTGTTTTTTATTATTTTTCTCCAGGAGTTCATTCACCCCCTTTTTTGCCTGTGACTGCCAAGGTATTAACAGGCCACTTCACCGTAAGTGTTCCCTGAGAATGTGTTAACTACGTATGCTGAACAGTCTGTTCCACCTTGTGTTTAGCTGTGACACTATCTTTCCTAGACCTGAAGAAGAGCTCTGCGTAGCTTTAAAGCTTGTCTCTTTCACCAACAGAAGTTGACCCATCAGAGGATATTACCTCACCCATCTTGTCTCTCAGGTCTGTCTATGCTACAAACCTATATCGGTATAACTACGTTGCTCAGAGGTGTAAAAAATCCATACCCCTGAGCAATGTAGTTGTACTGACCTAGCCCTTCGTGTAGACAGTGCTATGTCGGTGAGAGAGCTTCTCCCATAGACATGTCTACAGTAGCACTTTTGTAGGTAAAACTTTTGTCAGTCAGAGATGTGAAAACTCCCCCCCCCACCCCCCCCGACTGACATAAGCTTCACTGACAGAAGTGCTGGTGTGGATGACTGTGTCTGCAGGAGAGGCTCTCCCACTGACATAGCTACTGCCGCTTCTTGGGGGTGATTTAATTATGCTGACGGGAGAGCTCTCTCCTTTCACCATAGAGCGGCTGCACGGGAGCCCTTACAACGGCACAGCTGCAGCAATATAAGCTGTGCCACTGTAAGGTCTGTAGTGTAGGCATAGCCATAGCTGTCACCTCTCGAGGTGAAGTAACTATGCTGACAGGAGAGCTCTTTCCCATCAACGTAGAGCATCTTTATTAAAGCGCTACAGCAGTGCAGCTGTGTCAGTGCAGCGTTTTAAGTATAGATTTACCCTTTAATATACTTGGACCAACACGGCTGCAACAGAAAACGCTGTTTAAATAAATGCTCTCCTGCAATGTTTGTGACATTAAAGGGACTATTAACAAAAGTAAAGCTGACTTCACTGATTTTCATAGTACAAGCTGTGAGAAATGCAAAAAGGAAACATGATGAAAAGAGATCTGTATTTAACATTTTTTTCCATTCTTAATAATCCAACATGTTGGTAACGTAGGTAAATAAATGTTTGTTTGCAGTATTACTTGAGTCCCTTGATTTTAGTATTCATGTGCCTAACTTTAAACTGTATAAACTTTTACAAATATTTAAAAAAAAAAAAATCCCCATGAAGTTTTCTGGTATAAAAGAATGAGTTGAGTAGTATTTTTCTTTTTTACTAATACCAAGACTTGTATTCAAATAATTTCACAAAAGTAAATATTTGGATTTCTCTACCACATGAGATGCTTCCCTTTGAAGAATAGGTGTCTACTTTATGATGATGAAGAAGGAATAAAGCAAGTTTATTAAAGTCTTCTTTCCCCATCTCATCTTTGTTAGTTATATCCAAATTTCTGTGAAATATTCATGGTTTCTTTGAGTCTCGGATTCCTTTAACATCATTAGACTTCAGCAGTTCCCAGCCCTTCTGTTGAAATGTGCTCCCTATGTTAATGGCTGGTAACTCATGGGAGAATGGCAGTTGGAATTAAATGCTGAAGCTGAAATGTAGAGTCTTTTGGCCTCCCCATCCCCAATTACTTATCTGTAGGCTCACTGTAATGGTGTTACAAGCTGAGACACTTGATTTCTTTAGTTTTTGTTTAAAATTTCTGTGGCAAAAATAACACTGTCAGGAAACAATATGTAACATCTGCACTTGCAGAATATGAAAGCTTATTTTAAATTCTATAAATATTTACTTAAGACTACTCATGACCACAGAGCACCTATCAAACTTAACATATAAAATAAATCCCTTGTGTAAATGTCTGCAGGATTGGGGCTTTGATTGGTAATAACAGGAAGCTATTAAAATGTAACTTTAAAAAGTAGATCTTTTCTATTTAAGCTGTGGATTTCACAGAAGTTGGACAAGGAAAATCAATGAAGTCTAGTCAAATTTGAGTTGTACCTCTACCTGGCAGAATCAAAATCAGAAGGTGTACTGAAAGATGAGGGTTTACTGGTCAAAACTGTGCTTTCTTATCTTTATATGACATCATTCAACTTTCACATGGCTTTTGTCACAATATTTTTCCTACCTAGAGATTTTTTTCTTGACAGGTTGTCAGATATATATTGTAAGTAAGGCAAGATTTACCATCTAATTCTGGTGTTTTCCTAGTGTCATTGGCTCACTGAGGGAGATCTAGATTTGAACATGGGTCTCTTACTTGGTATATTTCTCAGGAACAATTTTTCACTTCAAAGTTTGAGTTTGTTCATATCCTCTTCTTCCTTGCCATAACTCAAATCTGGTTGTGACATCACAGCTAGTTGCTTGGAAATGTTCTAAAGAGAATTCTAGGACTTGAGATGAGAAATGAGCAGCAGTAACAAACTCCAAAATAACCTGTTTTTCATGAAAGTGTCCTCAGGAAATGCGAAATTCAGATTGGTATAGAGCAGCAAAACTCTCTAAATAGTCTTAGAACAAAGCTGATTATGAGACAGAGAGTTTCCTTTCACTCTATATAAACATCAAGATGACATCATGGTAATGTACCTTGCCTAAAATCAGACACACAAAAAAAGTAAGTAACAGAATATTTCCTAAAATTAATGTAGCATGTTTACCTTTTCTTAATGCTTTACAGATTGTTGTGTGAGATTTCTCTGAAGCCGCCAAGATGGTGTTAGCAGACCTTGGAAGAAAAATTACCTCAGCATTGCGCTCGCTGAGCAATGCTACAATTATCAATGAAGAGGTATGTAATATTTGTGTACATTATAGCTCTTCTCACAAAGAAGGCAAAATATTACCATGATGGACTAGGCTGATGTTGCTTAAAAACTACTGGAATTTAGTCACCCCAAAGTCAGATGGCCAAACTAATGCGTCAGCTTGAAGATACCACAATTTAATTTTAACTAAGTGTACAAGGCATGGACAGGGGATCACACTGTCTTTTCCGAAGAGGAAATGGGCTGGGGAAGAAGGTAGGCAGCTGAAATCAAAGGAGTAAATGAGAGGAATAAAACGAACACATAAGTTTGGGTGTGCCAGCTGGTAGAAGGTACTGAAGCACATCAGTAAGGGAGTATAAATCTTTTGCATCAACTTCACTGGATATAATTTATATGCTTAATAGTATATACATTATTAATTCTATGTTTTTTTAAGCTCATTTGGGTATCCTCTGTATGATTTTGGGTTACTTAGTAGTTACAGTGTATGTTTAACAAAACCTAGTGAACAGGTCTCATAGCCTTTAAGATCAGAAGGGACCATGGTCATCTAGTCTGACCTCCTGCATGTTGCCCACCCACTCTTGAAATAGACCCCTAACCTCTCACTGAGTTACTGAAGTCCTCAAATCATGATTTAAAGACATCAAGTTACAGAGAATTCTCCATCACTAGTTTTAAACCTGCTTGTGACCCATGCTTCAGAGGAAGCCATAAAACCCCCAGGGTCTCTGCCAATTAGGCCTGGGGGAAAATTCCTTCCTGACACCAGCTATGGTGACCAATTAGATTCTGAGCATATGGGCAAGACCCACCAGACACATGCTTGGGAAAGAATTCGCTCTAGTAACTCAGAGCCTTCCTCATCTAGTGTCCTGTCGCCAGCTTTTGGGGATTTTTGCTGCTGGCTGTCACTGATGGGCCACATGCCATCATAGGCAGTCCCATCATACCATCCCCTCCATAAACTTAAGCTCAGTCTTGAAGCCAGTTCGGTTTCCCCCCCACTCCCCTGCTTTCCTTGGAGGCTGTTCTAGAACTTCACTGCTCTGATGGTTAGAAACCTTTGCCTAATTTCAAGCCTAAACTTGTTGATGGCCAGTTTATATCCATTTGTTCGGTGTCCGCATTGGCGCTTAATTTAAATAACTCCTCTCCCTCCCTGGTATTTATCCTTATGATGTATTTATAGAGCGCAATCATATCTACCTTCAGCCACCTTTTGCTTAGGCTAAACAAGTCAAGCTCTTTGAGTCTCCTTTCATAAGGTAGATTTTCCATTCCTCTGATCAGCCTAGTAGCCCTTCTCTGCACCCTTAAGAAAGAATTCATTTTTCTTAAACCTGGGAGACCAGAATTGCACACAGTATTCCAGATGCAGTCTTACCAGTACCTGGTATAATGGTACTAAAACTTTCTTGTCTCTGCTGGAAATACCTCACCTGATGCATCCTAGGACTGTGACTAGATTAGCCTTTTTCAATGTAAATTTTTGGAATAATTGGTTAAGCATGCATCCATTATATATTGAAATAGAGTTTAAACTTTTTTCACCCAATAACAATCCAATAGTTTTTGAATATAAGTGCAGGTTCTTTTAGCAAAAAAGAAGTTAAACAATTATTTATTTAAAGGACTGAGTTACAGTGCTTGTGAAACTAGTAACATTGGCTATAGGCAGCCATAATGTAGCCAGGAGCTAGTAAACTTTACATTGGCAGAAACTCTGGATCTTATTCCGGACTGTGTGGTACCTGTTTCATTTCACTTTTAAGTCTGAGCGTGTTGTTAGATCTCCAAAAAAGCCATAAGCCCATAATTGAGAGAGAGAGAGAGAGAGAAGGCGACACTGGTTAAAAAACAATCCTGGCTTAGAGGGGAAGTCAGTTATATAAAACAAATGGAAATAAGCGGAAGTTGATAGCAATGAATATGAATTAGAAGATGGGAATAGCAGAAAACTGACATAGGAAGCAAAAAGGACACAGACAGATATCTATGGCCAGCAGAATTAAGGACAATAAGGAGTTTAATTATATTAGGTACAAAAGGAATTCTAACAATGGTATTGGTTCATTACTAGATGAAAATGGTAGAATTGTCAATAATGCAGAAGAGGCAGAAATGTTCAATAAATAGTTCAGTTCTGAATTTGAACAAGTATTTCATAATACAATATGAATACATCACCTTGCTTCTCAATCAGTAACTAAAGAGGATGTTAAACAGTAGCTAATAAAGAGATTTTTAATCAGGTTTGGATAATTTACAGGAGAATTAAACAAACTGTTCAAAGAGCTCTCTGGACCATTAATTTTTTTTTTTTTTTTAATGAGTCTTGGAACACTGGGGAAGTTCCAAAGGACTGGAAAAAAGCTAATGTTGTGTCAATACTTAAAAAAGGTAAAAGGGATGACAATGGTAATTATAGCCTTCTCAGCTTGACAGCAATCCTGTGGCGCCTTTTTTTTTTTTTTTAAATGGCTGATACAGGATTCAATTGATAAAGAATTAAAGTAGGGTAACTAATGCCAATCCACACAACATGGTTTTATGGAAAATAGATCTTGTCAAACTAATCATCTTTTGATGATGATAGCATTGATGTAGTATGGTTAATTTCTGTAGGTATTTGATTTGGTACTGTACCATGTTTTGATTAAGAAACTAGAATGATACATAATCAACATCGCACACATTAAGTGGATTAAAACCTGACTAACATGACTCAAAATGTAATTGTAAACAGGGAGTAGCTATAGAGCAGGTGTGTTTGTAGTGGCATTTGCCACTGATCGTTTCTTGGTGCTATGCTATTTAACATTTTTATCAATGATCTGAAAAAAATAAAATAAAACCATCAGTGATAAAGTTTGCAGATGACCCAAAGATTGGAGGAGTGGTAAATAATGAAGTGGACAGGTCACTCATACAGAGAAATCTAGTTCTTGGTAAGCTGGGCACAAGAAACAATAAGTGTTTCAGTATGGCCAAATGTAAGGTCATACATCAAGGAACAAAGAATGTAAGCCATAGATACAGGATGGGGGAAACTTCAGAACTGGACACAGTATTCCAGGGACTGAACACAGTGACTCTGAAAAAGATTGTGTTATGGTGGCTAAACAGCTGAACACGTGACCTCTGTGCAAAGCTGCAACCAAAAGAGCTAATGTGATTCTTACATGTGTAAAGAGGGGAGTACCAAGTTGGAGTAGAGGTTTTATTACCTCTGTACTTGGCACTGGTGCGACTGCTACTGTGAATATTGAATATCTGGTTCTGGTGTCTACACTTAAGGATGTTGATAAATTGGAGAGGGTTCAGAGAAGAGCCATGAGAATGATGCAAAACATGCCTTAGTGACTGAGCTGCTTGAGACTATCTGGCTTAACAAAGAGAAGGTTAAGGAGTGACTTGATCACAACC
The DNA here is from genome assembly GCF_011386835.1 of Chrysemys picta bellii. Lineage (NCBI taxonomy): Eukaryota > Metazoa > Chordata > Testudines > Emydidae > Chrysemys > Chrysemys picta. Next base: position 109,217,304 of record NC_088794.1, read on the forward strand.
CTAAATATCTGCATGGGGAGTAGAAATTTGGTGATAGAAGGCTCTTCAATCTAGCAGGTTTCTGTCTAGTTATAACAAGATCTAGTGGCTGGAACATGAAGCTAGATAAATTCAGACTGGAAATAAGGCCTAACTAACCATTGGAACAATTTACAAAGGTATGGTGGATTTACATCACTGTAAATCAAGATTGGATGTTTTTCTAAAATAGGGTCTGATTCAACCACAGCTATTGGACTTGAAGCAGGAATTCATCCAGAGAATTCTATGGCTGGTGTTTTGCAGGAAATCCAGTTAGACAATCACAATGATCCCTTCTTGCCAATTATCCTAAATTTTATCATGTGTTTTTATAACAAATTATCAGATTTGATTGAGACCATAAACTTTTCATCTTACCCCAAGCTTGTATCTATGTCTGAAGATGTATAATACCTCAGACAAAATTCTCAAACCTGGGTACCTAAGTTAGGCAGTTAAATAAGTAACCTGTTTTTTTTCAGAGGGGCAAGCATCCATATCTCCTGTTTTCTCCAGTGAGAACTAGAAGAGTTCAGTGTTTCAGAAAATCAGGCCACTGAGAGAGCTGTGTAGAGTATGGATTAGTGGTAACATTCTTAAATGCACTCAACTCTTAACATTTAACCTTTATTGTGAACTCTAGCCACCCTGGTTTGAAAACACTGGCCTTAGTGTGTGAATCATGATGTACCTTCTCAATACAATGTGCTTATTTTGCTTCTAGGGAATACTTTTATTTATGGATGTTACTGTGTTCCAATGTTTGTTCTTGTTCACTTTTGTCTGTGACTGGATATAAACTGTTCTTGTCAATGTCATTTCATCTGCTATTTGTCATAACTATTTTGTGCACATTTATAATTTACTTTTTACAGTATAATTCTTTCAATTAACTTGAGTTTACCTTTACATGTGGCTGAATTATCTCTTATTGTTATGAAATTATGATAAGGGGGAAGGAACATTCTTTTAATATAGTAGAGTAAAAGTTGCATGATATAAACTGATCAACTGTGCTTTCCATAGCTGAACTTTTTTTTTTTTTTTTCATAGAACTATAGTAGAACCTCAATTACGAACACCTCAGGAATGGAGGTTGTTCGTAACTCTGAAATGTTCATAACTCTGAGCAAAACATTATAGTTGTTCTTTCAAAAGCTTACAGCTGAACATTAACTTCATAGTAAATTTTCAAAGCTTTACTGAGGAGAAAAATTCTGCTTTTAATCATCTTAATTTAAATGAAACAAGCACTGAAAGTTTCCTTACTTGAAAAAAAGATTTGTCAAACTTCCCCTTTATTTATTTATTTTTTTTTTAGTAGTTTAACACAGCACTGTACCATATTTGCTTTTTTTCTTTTGTGTCTCTGCTGGCGTTTGCATACTTCCAATGATTGCATACTTCCAATTCTAAATGAGGTGTGAGGTTGACTGGTCAGTTCGTAATTCTGATGTTCATAACTCTGGGGTTCTACTATAGTACTTCTGTTTTATTCCTGTGTTTACACAATTGAATCAAATATTTTTAATTTATAAATCAGTGTGTGCCAGTAAGACCCATCTAAAATCATCAACTTCCACTTAAGGGCTATCATTCTGTCTATGGTTTACATCAGATTCATGGATTACGTTAAGTATTAATCATTTTGTGTTTACTGAACACTAAAACAAAAGTGCCATTGTTTTCATGATGCAGATATGAACAAACTTGATTTCCGCACAATTGTAAATTTTAAATGCCCTTTTTTTTTTAAATCCTCCCAAAGGTTTTAAATGCTATGTTAAAAGAAGTATGTACAGCACTACTGGAAGCTGATGTTAACATTAAATTAGTGAAGCAGCTGAGAGAAAATGTCAAGTAAGTCAAATAATCAAAATAAATTAAATAGAACTTGTCAATTATGTTTGTATGGAGGTTGCAGACAAGTGAGGTGTACAGTAACTTACATATGATACCTTAAGGAACACACACGTGATTTTCATTTAATTATTTCCCCATCATTCCACTTCTCTTTCACTAGAGAAATTTAGTCTGAGCATTTAAATGTTAGTGTCAATCCAGTTTTACCTAAAACATCTTTCCTCAAGTTAACTAGTTTATGATGATGCTCTTCTAAAGAAGAAAATAGCATATATAAAATCTCTGTTTTTATATCAAATATCCTATTTCATGAAGTTTCCATGAGAAGTAATGAGGTCAAATTAGACGTTTTAGTGTAGTGAAACTCCTTCAGAGTTTCACTAGTTGGCCGTACATCATACCTTTTAATAGTAACCATACTGATGCCTCTTAAGGTTTGCCTGTTTCATTCTGTGTTTGATCTAAACGGGTCTGTTTACATGTGACAGTACTGTTAAACATATTTTAACTTTTAGTGTACTTGACTTGAGTTTATGCTCTTCAAAATATTCAAGTATACTGGAAAGCTGGTAATCTACCCTAAACATGAGAATAATGCTTCTACTGTATGTCTCTTAATGTTTAAGAAAATACGGACAGTTCAAGACACTTAGAGAATGTAGGGCATTTTCTCTGTTCATGTAAACTAAGACATACTTCTAATCCTCTTCTCAAGGCTTGCTTAAACTATACTAATGTTTCTTGTCTTGTTTTGATTTTATTTTAACAACTTTTAAAAACTTAGGTCTGCTATTGATCTTGAAGAGATGGCATCTGGTCTTAACAAAAGGAAAATGATTCAGCATGCTGTCTTTAAAGAACTTGTCAAGGTAAAACTGCATGAAATTTGCATATTTTTATTTTGGATTTTTATCTCTCTTTTTATGTAAGTAACCATCCAGTCGAAATAACAGTTCATGAAGATACTGTACAAACATCTGAGTTACAACATATGAGCTACTGTTACGTATTAAAATAGATTGGTATTGGTAAACGTTGTTCCTGTCTGGATACATTGCATTTACCTGTGCCAGGACATTAAATCCAAAGACGTTTAACACTTTTTAATGACAGTCTACAACATTATTTTTTGAATTGTGATTGAACAAAGGAAAAAAAAGTCTTTGTAACTAGAGAGTAGAAAAATTGTTTCTGTATAAAACTTTCTGTTGAATTTTGAAAGAATGTAGGATTAAGTAACTGGAGTCCTTTCCAACTCTAGTGCTCACACAAACTATTTCTGTCTGTAACTGGATCTTGAAAAATTTGTCCAACATCTACAAGGCTGAGAAATAAGCCTATTAGCAAGTGGAAAAGAGCTGTTCTGCAATGCCCCCAATCCAAGCCACACTGCAATTTAAAGAAATAAAGCGGTTGTGTATTGTTTTTATTCTTTAATAGACACATTGTGACATACTGTCAATTTAATAAAAATTTTTAAAATATAATCTACTAAATCTCCCTTGCTTTCTTAGGGTAGGCCTACACTTCACTCTGCAGCTGCAGTGCTTTAGCACTTCAATGAAGGTGTTACTATGCCGACAGGATGGTTTCTCAGGGAGGTGGATTGTCGACTGGAGAAGCCCTCCTGTTGACATAGCGCTTTCTATACAGGAGTCAGGTTGGCATAACTGCATCGCTTATGTGTGTGGATTTTTCACACCCATGAAACAATGTAGTTCTACCAATGTAAGTTTATAGTGTTGATCTGGCCTTAGACATTTTCTCCCTTCCTGGCTTCACTCCACTTCTTTCTTTTCCCTTCACTAGATCACTTTGTATCTTATTCTTGAGCTGACTTCAATGTTTCTTCCTGTTCTCTCCCCTATGTTTTCTGCTTCTCTCTTTTTTTTTTTTTTCTCCGTTTTTCTCAACTTTTCTAACTTATCCCATCATTCTTTCCTGCTTACTCCCCCAGCATTTTTTCCCATTTGCATATATTCCTTTCCTCCATCCACTTGTACGTAGGACTTGACATTTTTACAAGACTCTTAATAGCCTAATGTTACTAGCCAAAGACCAAGTGAGAGGGATAGAGGTATTGTTTGTGAGGAACACCTACGTCAGAAACCAACACACCCCTGCTTCTGGGAAAGAAAAGGGTGCCATGATTTCTCCCTTATTGTTGTGGTGTCCTGGGACACTGCTTGAGGGGAATAGGGCTGGGCCTGGGTTCCATCTAGAAGACATCTGACAAATTTGAAGTACACCTCTACCTCGATATAACGCTGTCCTCAGGAGCCAAAAAATCTTACCGTGTTATATTGAACTTGCTTTGATCCACCAGAGTGTGCAGCCCTGGCCCCGCCGGAGCACTGCTTTACCGCGTTATATCGGGTCGTGTTATATTGAGGTAGGGGTGTATACAAATTCTCCCCAAGGCTGCAGGAGGGGTAAGGAGGGTTCTTCCTCTGGGTACCTTCCTCTCACAACCTCTTGGCTGCTGCATATTCAGTCTCTGTCTAGTAATCTTACCCCTTTTTGTCTCCATTTGTGAGTTGTTGCCCTCATTTAATAACTCAATGTCTATTTGCACAGTTACTCAGCTTTTCCCAGCCAGAAGCCTCAAAGTGAAATTAGCCAGATTCCTTTCAGTTTCACACCTCCCTAGAGGGCTTTGAGTAGAGGCAGTGAAAATTGATGTTTGTGCCTTATTTTCACTTTGCAGCACATTAGCAAAGTTGTGAACGTCTGCAGACTCAGGAAGATGGCACTGCATCAGTTAATTTTCTTCTCTTGCTTATAAGACAGGAACTGCAACCATAAGAGCTAGAAACATAACTTTTATTAAAAGGCTAAAATTCTGTACAAATTGACTGTGGTTCTCTTGGTAAGCTTTCTACTTTCCATGGGCAGGTGGATTGTTCAAGTACTGACAGGTTTCTGCTATCAGCCCTGAATAGGGTGTTCCTTTTGTTTATAGGGTTATAAATTAGTCTTGTCTATCCTTTCTTAAATCCATAATAGACCAATCGATCAAGGTGAATTCTGATTTCTATCAGCCATCTCAGAGAGCGTGCTGATCACAATATGGCATTCGTGTTGTTCTAGCCCCGGGGTCAGCAACCTTTCAGAAGTGGTGTGCCGAGTCTTCATTTATTCACTCTAATTTAAGGTTTTGTGTGCTGGTAATACATTTTAACGTTTTTAGAAGGTCTCTTTCTATAAGTCTATATTATATAACTAAATTATTGTATGTAAAGTAAACAAGGTTTTCAAAACGTTTAAGAAGCGTCATTTAAAATTAAATTAAAATGCTGATCTTGCGCCACCAGCCTGCTCAGCTTGCTGCCAGCCTGGGGTTCTGTTCACCTAGGCTGGCAGAGGGCTGATCAGGGCCTGCGGCCAGGACCCCAGACCTGGGGGTGGGGGGTGTTTCAGGTGTCAGGGCAGAGGGCTGGGGGAGGGGGTTCAGGGCAGGAGGCTGGGGTGTTGGGGGGGTTCAGAGATCAGGGCTGGGGGAGTGCAGGGCAGAAGGTTGTGTGTGGGGTGGGGGGTTCAGGGCAGAGGGATGGGGCTGTGGGGGTGCAGGGCAGAGGGATGGGTGTGTGTTGAGGTTGGGGGGGGTTCAGGGCAGAGGAGTGGGGTGCTCGGCTCATGGGGGTGTTCCCAGCCCCCTGCCCTGAGCGGCTCACGGCAGGGGGCTGGAAGGGATATGTCCTGTTCCATCCCCTTCCCCCAGGCTCCGTCCCTACCCAGCTCTCTGCATCCTCTACGGAGCTGTGTGCACACTGCTGCTCTTCCCCCTCGCTAGGGCCATCAGCTGATTGGCGCAGGGACGGAGAGGAGGAGGGGCAGGAAAGCACCACACTGGGGGAAGAAGCAGGGGGGGGAGCTTGGCTGCCGCAGAACCAAGCTTCTGCCTCCTGCCCCTGCAGGGGAGAGCGGTGGGGCGGGGGGGGGGCAGAGTGGGGCCGGGACCATGGCAGGGAGCTGCGTGCCACTCAAAATCGGGTCGCGTGCCATAGGTTGCCGACCCCTGTTCTAGCCAGTCCTTCAGTCACCTGTTGGCCAGGCTGTCAGTGACACCAGACACCTAAAAATCAGAATGAAGTTTGTTTAAATATTTTGTTTCAAATTAAGCAAAACCAACCAAACAAATCAAAATCTGAACTCAAGGAAATTTTGTGTGTATGTATTTAGGGACTAGCCAAATCTATCTTGAGTTAGACCTATGAAATGTGTAATTAATAGCAATGTTCAATCAGTTAGCCTTTTAAAAGACCAAGCTCAGACTCACAGTTGGGTATGTAAGTCAAGCCATCCTTCTGCACAGGGACTTGGGTGAAGGTAGGAGCATTGTATGTGCTCTAACAATTCCACACTTCTGAGGTTTAACTTTCTATCATTTATTATGCTTTGTCTTACAGCTTGTAGATCCAGGAGTCAAAGCTTGGACACCAACTAAAGGAAAACAGAACATTATAATGTTTGTTGGGCTGCAGGGAAGTGGTAAAACCACAACATGTTCAAAGGTAAGTTACACTGAATCCTTTTACAACACTTAATAGAGAGAATAGTAAAAATTAAACTGTCTGAAACACAATTTTCTGTTAGATGTTACTGTTGGCTTGTATACTTTTATGGTTCTTAATATAGCTTGCTGAATACAGTACAACCCTATTTATATAAGATACAGTCTCTGCAGGAAAACTTTTTTCTACACAATGCATAATTAAAAGAAATGATAATGAGAACATTCATTTGTATTTGATGGGATTAAAGAGAGAAGAGAAACCTTGATAAATGAAAGTTGAAGCCAGCCACCAGCTGATGAGATCTGGGAAGAAATTCCTTTCCTCCGCTCCCCCCCCCCCCCTTGTAGGTTATTCAAGAATTGTTCACTGAGTGGTGGTGGTTGTACTTTTTTTTTTTTTAATCCTTGGGATATTGGCCACTGTTGAAGATGGGGTACTAGACTAGATAGACTACTGGTCTGATCTGGTTAGGTAATTCATGTTCTGACAGTACTGCATAGTGGAAGTGTTTTCTTTCTCTCATTGAGTCACCCTAATGTTCTCTGACATTTGCTTTGCACTGTTGCAGTTTAGTGTCAGTGTTACAGTAAGGGGCAAATTGTTCCAGCTCTTATTAAAGTGTTTATGGAGTGGAGGAGATATATTTTTCTGAAATGGATACATGAAAAATAATTGACTACTGTCACATCTGAATATTAATGTGGTAGAATGGGATGAATGTATATAATGAAGGCTTTCATTTCACAAAGACAAGTATTTAAAGCAATGGGGCTCGCTTCAAAAGCTGTTGTGTTATCAGCTGAAAGGTTCAGGACCAAGCAACCAGTCTGCAAGATCAAAAGTTGGCAAATACCACAGTGGTTGTTCACCTTTCCATTCTCCACATGTACTTCTACATCTTGCTTGACCATCACGAGCTCAGGAAATTAAAATTACATGTCCCATTCCAAACCTGCCTAGTGTATGATCAGGCAAAGCCAGTCTGCCATGATCTAGATGCTAATGAATCACATGATAGAAAAGTTTTGCTTTAAATGCTAAATAAAGGCAATAACCTCTGATAATGCCTTACATTTTTACTATTGCTAATGTATGACCGAAGGTCTCTGGTTGCAGGCAGTGTGGTCCAGGAAAAGTGTCTTGATTCTGTCTCGTTTAGAAAATATCAGTACAGGACTTCAGTGACTTATTTAGCTTTTTTATAAATCTAACGTTCTATTTTTAAGAAAAGGATTTTTCATCTCACAAATCACTAAAATGCTTGGTACTGTATTCACATTTTGTATTTCCTTTTAACAGTTAGCCTACTATTACCAGAGGAAAGGTTGGAAGACATGTTTGATATGTGCAGACACATACAGAGCAGGTATTATGAGTAACTTTAAATAGGTTTTGTTACATTTTTGCACACTTATACATTGCAGATGGTCTGCTGACAATATCTCTATTTTACAGGTGCTTTTGACCAGCTAAAACAGAATGCAACAAAAGCAAGAATTCCATTTTATGGGAGGTATGCACCTTTGGTTTTGGGAACCGTTCAACTCATTCTAATGTTACATATTTGGAAAAGATATATATAGTGGATCAGTGAGCTGTCAAACAGATTTTAACAAGAACAGAACCGTTATAAAAGAGTAGACTATTGACACATTCAAGTCTTCAGGGAGACATGACTATATCCTTTTTGATCTTTAGAAATGTTAGAAAACACTTAATCTCTATCCCCAAATATAAACAGTGATAGGAGGCTCACAATAAGATGGCAATTCTGTAGAGCAAAAAAAGTGGATCACTCTTCTGAATCATGCTTTGAATGCATTCTCAGTGCTTTCCTATCTTGCTGCCATATGCACATTGATGGAAGAATATAGATTTTAAACCTGCTCCACCTCTATATTAGTAGAGCTGAGATAAGGCACAGTGTATAAATTTTATGCTTTTCAATGCAAGAGATGCCAAAGGAAAGAGGTTAAATATAAAATCTTTAGACGTTGCATCATATAAACCAGTACTCTCTAACTAAGAATGTCTATATCTAGAAATTTGGGATGGATTTGAAGTTATTTGATTGCATACGTATGAATTAATTAAAAGTTCGTTTCCTAAAAATAGGTCCTTGAGATGGGGGTGCATGGAGACAGAAAGTTATTTCATGTAATTTAGATATGTCTTTACCTTTTGAATAGTTACACAGAAATGGATCCTGTGATTATTGCCTCAGAAGGTGTTGAGAAATTTAAGAATGAAAACTTTGAGATAATCATTGTTGATACAAGTGGGCGTCACAAACAGGAAGATTCTTTGTTTGAAGAAATGTTACAAGTTGCCAATGCTATAGTGAGTAACTACTGAAAGTGTAAAATGGTTTTTGATTTGCTTTTGTTTTTATAGTAATTTTGAATACAACATATCACTATCCAAATGTGTTACATAGATGCTGTCTATTATAGAACATGTTAGGACTTTAATTTACATCTCAGGAGTTTCTGAAATGTGGGGACAGTTCTGGACTGTTATAAGAGCAAGGATAAATGAAGTCTGAAACTTATTAGCCTTCAATTGGTGAAAGTTCAGTAAAACTACTTAATTTTAAACTGTTCTTCTGCTCATTTATATAATTAGTCATTGAATTAAAGTTGTCTTGCCATTATATCAAGGTTGACGTTTTCACTTCACACAATATGTTCTTTTCCTTGGTGGTCTTTGCATAAGCAGATTCAAAGAAAAAGGACTGATGTGTATTTACATCATTACGGAGATTTATAGCAAATGTGCTAGGGTTTCATCTGCCACTTCTTCGCATGTCTGGTTTATGTGAGATAGATCAGGTAATCATCGGTCATGCTGATGAACAAATGAATCTGGTGACTACACGCATGTGGATTAAGGAACAGTCTTTACGAAGTAACAAAACTGACAGCCTCATGTTGGCCACCAGACTTGGGATCAAATGGAAGATATTCTTTGGCATCTTTTATTAGTAAGCCTAATACTTAATAGGAGAGTAATAGGAAGACAGCATGGTCAAATATTGGCTTAGCATTGCTTGGTGTAAACAATAATGTTTACAAATATTTTAATAGTTCATATTAAGTAGAGGATTATAACTTGTGAAAAAATCCATCATTATAGCTAGTAGACTATCTTTGGAAGTAAGTATCCTTAGTTTTCTGGAATTTTCTTTGGGGCATGAAGTGAAAAAATATATTTAAAGTTGCCGTTTTTCTTGCTCATTGTTCAGTCTTGATTCACTCTTTAAATACTTCTAGATTTGTACCATTTCTTTAAACATTTCATTGTTCTTAGAGTCTACTACAGAACATAATACATACAGAGTTAAGACCCAGAAATAACTCATGTTAATTTTTCCAGCAACCAGATAACATTGTTTACGTTATGGATGCCTCCATTGGTCAAGCTTGTGAAGCTCAAGCAAAGGCTTTCAAAGATAAAGTAGATGTAGCCTCTGTTATTGTGACAAAACTTGATGGCCATGCAAAAGGAGGTGGCGCTCTCAGTGCGTAAGTATTGTGCAATAATGGGGTTTCAGCTGTATGTGATGTTTAAACTATCAGAAGAGTTGTTAAACAAAGTTCTCTTGTTTTTGTCATATGCAATTGGGTGTGCTGATTCTTAGCTCAGTGAGTAACACTGACCTTGATGCAAACCACTTATGGCCTGATCCTGACTTCAGGGGGAGTTATGGGTGCTTGGCAGCTTTCAGGATCCGACTGTGTCACTTTTTATATTTTTGATATTACACATCTTTCTGTAAGCGTCAACTTGTTTTCTCAGGATAGTATCACTAGTCTCTCTGTACATGTGAGAGGGGTGTTAAGTTAATGGGAGTTTGTCTTAATACCCTTTAAAAAAATTAGTAGATAAATGCCTTAGATACATGGTTCAGGTGAAAAAATTGTTTCCCATTAAGAGTCTAAGATGACATACCAAAAAAAGATAAAATTGAAACTTCATATGTTGTGAGGCGATGCTGGATGAGACTCATATCAGTGGAATGCAAGTCAAATCTCTGATTGATAAAAGTCCAGAAAATGGTCAAAGGAACCCACTTATAAATTCCTCAGTTACATTTTCTTTGATTCCATGCTTCTGTCGAAAGCCATGCAGCACATCATCCTGAAACTGAAGCCAGTCCTAAAGTTACTAGAACACATCAGAAATATGATATCTAAGCATCTTTATACAGGCAGACATGGCAAACACTCTTAGAAATTAGGTTGGTTATAGAAACCATGGAGAATATTGGCAAAACAATCTGGTCTGTTTTGATGCCAGCTCTTTAAGTCAGTGTCTGACTGAACTGAAAAGTTAAGGCTCTTAAACGCCTATAAATATTCTATTCTGTCAGTAAAAATACAGTTGGCAGAAGACTAAGCGTACTAGCTAGAAATAGACACTGACGGTGAGAGCTGCACCTTGCAGGTCCTGGGCCATGCAAATAAGATGACCAGGCCCTCTTTTTCTTAACACTCCACCTCTACAGCTGCCGGGAATTCAGAGTGCAGGAATTTCTAGCAGAGTGTGGTCCCTGCTTTAGAGTTTTGCCTTTCACATTTCTTGCTGGTAGGTGTCTGACAACCTTGAAGCTCCAACCTTCCTCTAACTTCTGGAAGGGAGAAGCTTTATCTGTCTCCCCATTTGGGAGCCTCCTGGCTGCTTTAAGATGTGGAAGAAAAAGAGAAGTCTCCACTATTCTCCATTTTGTTGTCTGCTCCTCCATGAATAACTTCAGTACTTGCCTCTGTTGGCTTCCCAACAGCAGGAAGAAATGGACGGGGTTAAGTTTTAGGTGCCCACAAGGTTCTGAATGTGAACAGTGAAACTGACCATCTTAATTTCCCATTAGTGGTGCTTGTTAAAGCTATCAGCAGTGTTACAGGCACTGAGTCTGTCTGAAAATTCAGAAACACATCTATTTAAAGTTTGTTCATATTTTGAAGGTTACATTTATAATCATAAGGAATAGAAACTTTTTTTTTTTTAAATATTACAAGCCTAAAATGATGGCTTAAATCCCTGAGCTTATTAGGGAATGATTCCCAGTTGCTACTGGCAAGTGGCAGTTTCAAATCCTGTATGCTGAATCCTTTTGCGCTGGTAATTTGAGGAGCTACTAGGATAGTGCAGGCAAGTAAAATCTGACTAGTGTCATTACATTCATTTACTTTAATATAAGGGAGCAGAATTTGGGCCATATTGGCTTTGTTTAAAGACACAATCTTATTACTTATACTTCATTGCAGAGTTGCTGCCACAAAAAGTCCTATTATTTTTATTGGTACTGGAGAGCACATAGATGACTTTGAGCCATTCAAAACACAGCCTTTCATCAGCAAACTCCTTGGTATGTACTATTTATAACTACAGACTACACAGGTGTTCTCAAAAATGTCACTGTCACAGAAAAAAATTGGAGCATAATTTTCCTCACAAATTTTGAAGGAGGCTTTCTGTTTTCCAGGCATGGGTGATATTGAAGGATTGATAGATAAAGTAAACGAATTAAAGTTGGATGATAACGAGGCACTCATAGAGAAGCTGAAACATGGTAAGCAAATCCTCCCCCAAAACACTTATTTAAAGCTAACCTTTTATTTGAAGTAACCAACTTTTTTCTTTTTTTTCTTGTCATGGTAAACGAAGTAATTAAAGAGAAATATAAATTTAAATCGTACAGGTAAAAAAAATCCAGACTTCTCATGAAGAGTTGAAATGTGAAAGTAAATGGATTGCTCCTCTGACATAGCATTATTTGCAAGCTTTCTCAACACAATTGCAACTTACCTAAGGTTCTTAAATGTGTTATGCAAAGTGAGATACAGCCAAATAATCGAAGAATATGCAGAAGCAGTATCTTTGCATCTAACACGATTTGGCTCTATGTCCGTTCTTTTCATAAAGTGTAATCAGAGATGGGTGGACAGGATCAGTCTACATAAAAATGTAATTGTGTGATCATCTTCACTAACCTTCCATTTCTGTTGTACTTCAGGTCAGTTTACGTTGAGAGATATGTATGAACAATTCCAAAACATCATGAAAATGGGACCCTTCAGTCAGATCTTGGTTAGTTATCCTGAAAATTTTGTGTCCAAACTTAATTCGTTTTCAATTTTTGTAGAAAGTGCTGGAGAACTTTTGTGAATTTTAAGGAATTCTTCCCATGGAATAACTGTCTGATAGCTGTCTGAAATGCTACCACATAATTTTAATGGCTTCTGGTAAACATGAATAACTTGCCTATTTCTGCGTTTGAACATGTTCAAATTTGCTGAATAAAATATTTTAAAATTATATAGAGCTAGCTATTTCTCAGGTCACTCAGACAGTAGTACACCTCTACCTCGATAGAATGTTGTCCTCGGGAGCCTAAAAATCTTACCGTGTTATAGGTGAAACCGCCTTATATTGAACTTGCTTTGATCCACTGGAGTGTGCAGCCCCGCCACCCCAGAGCACTGCTTTACCACATTATATCCAAATTCGTGTTATATCGGGTCGCGTTATATCAAGGTAGCGGTGTATCTTGTAATTTGCAAAACTGACATAATTAACTCCTTTAACTGTACTATTTTATAGGGTATGATCCCTGGTTTTGGAACAGATTTTATGAGTAAAGGCAACGAACAGGAATCAATGGCAAGGCTAAAGAAATTGATGACTATAATGGACAGTATGAATGATCAAGGTAAAACAAGTTCCAGTAATAGAAAGTTAAGAACAGTTACTTAAATTATTCATAGCTGTGTTCATTATTTTATTGGAACAAGTGTTGGAGCGGGTGGAAAGAAACAGAGTACTAATTTATCATGTTGTTCGTATAAATATCCATACATAACTGAAACAATTGGAAACAATCCAATGAAACAATTGGAAAACTCACACCAGGATTGAAGTGCACATCACATATAGGCTTTCAAAAATAAGACTGAGTAGAGGAGCCAGATACTGCTTGATCCGAAGTAAATTATTTGAAAGGGATATTTTATTTTATTTCATTAGCTAGAGGAGATTTCTAAGCATACTTTTGGAGCTGGAGTAGACACAGTCCATATGCTCATTATCTCTATAATGACTGACAGTCACTTCCTTAAAGTCATTGTCAGGGTAGAATTGCCTGCAAAAATGTGTGAGGTTGCATATTTATTGTCTAATATCCATATAAACCTTTATCAGTTTGCAAGTAAAAGTATTGTTTTCCAACTGTCAGACCCACCAGCTCACCCTGGTCTCTGGCACTCAAATTGGTTTGTTTTTATCTTGCACAACAACATTAGTCATAGAAGCTTTGCTGGCAGATTATGCCCTCAGTTATACCTGTGAAAAGCCCAGTAATCTTCAGTGGGGTTGCACACATGTAGTTAGGGGCATAATTTGTTATGCAGAACATCTGTTGCTAATGGTGATGCACAAGAATAAAGGAAATCCAGCTTGAGTGGCTGCTAGTTGGAAAAATTATAGAAATCATTGAGATACAATGTATATGGAAGTCCACTGTCACTTTTCAGGGTAGCACCACACTTTGTTTTAATTAAAAAAAAAAAAAAATTCTCAACTACTGAGTTCTCATTAAAACCTGTATTACATCCAGATTATGTGAATTTATTAACATTAAGTTAGGGTATAGATATTTTGCATTGTCTTTAATTGCAGAACTAGATAGTACGGATGGTGCGAAGGTTTTCAGTAAACAACCAGGAAGAATCCAAAGAGTAGCAAGAGGTTCGGGTGTTTCTACCAGAGATGTTCAGGAGCTTTTGACACAGTACACAAAGTTTGCACAGATGGTGAAAAAGATGGGAGGCATCAAAGGACTTTTCAAAGGTAAGTAAAACATCCATCTACTTGGCACTCACTCAGCTGTAGGAAAGGCATTGTGATGGTGGTCACAAGTGGGAATAGGGCCAAAAATGAGGGGGTTTAACAATGTAGTTTGAGGTCTAAGGGAGGAAAAGGAATAAGTGTGGCTGCAGAATGAAAGTGGGCTATAGCACCCTCTATTGCTCTATGGACAATGGAGTTATATAATGAGCCTAGAGCTGAAATTGGTATTTCTGATTTTGAAGTTAGTTAATAAAGGCAAAGTCATTGAACGAACACTACCAATAAAGTGGACAAGATTGAGAAATCTGATTAATGAGGTTTCCCTTTGGTCCCCAAATAATAAGGAAAAAGATGAAGATTTTTTTCCTATAATCTTTTATTGGTCAGAAACATCATTTACCCAACAGTTCTCAAGTCCTGTTTATAAGCTTATTTTTGCTCTACATGGTAAATTCAACCCAGCAGTGACTGCTGCATGTAGATTCAATTTAAGGGGAAATTACTTCTTAGAGGAGTGCACCTGGAATTGCCATTTTCTGCTAACCCCTGGAAAATACTTTGAATAGCTTTATGTACATCTAAAAAGTGTGGAGTTCATGAACCGTTTCAGACTGGTAAAGATTTTCTGTTGAGGAGGAGAAAACTTTCTCCACTACAAATATACAGACTGCTGATATTTCTCCCCTCCCCCCCCCCCCCCCCCCATGCACTGCCAAACACTCATAGATCATCAACCATTAGCAAGTGGCAGCGTCACTTTTGATCATTGTTAACTTAAGCTGGTTTGAATCCAGCAACTATCAGTCTTTGGAGTAATGCATATTTCTTGTCACTTGTATTTAAGGAGGTGACATGTCAAAGAATGTAAATCCATCTCAAATGGCAAAACTGAACCAACAGATGGCAAAGATGATGGATCCGAGAGTTCTTCATCACATGGGTAAGTGTTACATTTTTACAGTATAAACTAGGCAATTTGCAAGGAATTATGGGGGAGCATTTGACAGAGCATATTTCAGTGTTACGGATATGGATATGTTTTTATGTTAAGATTTTTAACATTCTTTTAATTACAACCTGGAAACACAACTTGAGCTCATGGAATACTTTGCAGCTATCTTTCCCTATTTCAGCCTCCTCTTGGGGTGCTTCGGCAGTGTGGGAAGGAACAATTAGGTGAGAGAGGTGATAAGTAAAAAGGTTCACACAACTGCCAGAAAACTCCTCTTCTATCTGATACTGCTGGGCTGAACCACAGTGGGCAGCAGCTCCCAGTCCAAACCTTACATAATTTCTCCTGAGAGTTCCAGTACTGTCTTGTGACTGGGCTAGTCATTGACAAAAGCTTGTACCAATAATTAGATGGATTAGTACTGGTTTCCAGGCATGGAAACAGGTTCCTTCTCTCTCTCTCTCCTTTAAAACCCACTTTAAATCTAGCCTTCAGTTGCTGATTTCCTCTAACCATCTACTCCTATTCACATACTACTTTGATCTAAACTAGACAATGCCTGTTGTGTTTGTAAAGCACAGTTGAACACCTATGGTGCTGTGCATTAGTGGTGAAGTATGAGGTTTCTTAACCAAAAAGGGTTACTACTAATTGAATTGCCAGGCTACTTACCTACCCAGTTCTCATTGATCTCTCTTCTCTAGGTGGCATGGCAGGATTGCAGTCAATGATGAGACAGTTTCAACAAGGTGCTGCTGGAAACATGAAAGGCATGATGGGATTCAATAATATGTAAAGAAGCCTTAATAAAAACTGACTTGGCTGAGGACATTTGCTGCGACTTCGGTAAAAGGATTTGATTTCTTCCTTTTCACAGTGAGAGAGAAGTGTGTTGATGGGAGTGGAGGAAGTGATCTTTTGAAACTTCTATTTGGGCTTCTCAAGAAGATTCTAAATTGATTTCTGGAAAACAGTTATATTTTTGCTTAGTTCCTTCCCATCGAAAGAAGTTTTTAAGTTTAATAAATAAAAATCATGATGTAAAATTTTAATATGTAGAGACACTTTTTAATTGTTTGCATTAAATGGCAGCCATTATATTTGTAAACAATCCAGATATTTGGTTAATAGTAACATAAAATGTCCCAAGAAATGTTGTAAAATAAACTTAAATGGTTGTAAATGAAGGATGTGCTTATTTCTTTGGTTTTAAAACTGTCACTAGGAATGCACCTTTTTATTGGTGTAGTGTAGCTCAGTGGTCTCCAAACTTTTTTGATCACGCACCCCTATCAGTAAAAAAAAAAAATTGAGCACCCTCCTCATCCTCCCTCCCCCCCCCCGCTGTGCCAGCTCTACCATTTTTGCCAAAGTGCCAAAAAAAAAAAAAAAGCTGCTCGGACTACTGCCTGATAAAGCTCAAAAAAAAGTGCTCCTCCTGCCACACGCCCCCAAGGATCCTCTTGCGTACCCCCTGGGGTGCATGCACCTCACTTTGGAGACCACTGGTGTAGCTGGCCACTGCTCACTGATAGCAGTACTTAAATAACAGTTACTAGAGAGATGACCAGAGGAAATATATGCCTTTTGATATCCTTGAATGTGAGGTGTTGAGTTGCCTGCAGACCGAAATCAGGGTAGATAGGGCTGCTCGTTGGTGTGCATCTACCTCCTTTACTGCGCATTCTCAGAGACTGGTTTTGGGGGGGAACTGCTGCTCCTTTCCATGGACATCTTGTGCAGAATCTCACAAGATTGCTTCTTATCGCGTCTCCTGTTGTGTGTGTGTGTGTGTGTGTGTGTGTGTGTGTTGAGAGGGTTATTGAGGAGACCTGGGTTTCAAGTATCTTCAGTACACTCATGACATCAGCTTTGTCTTAATCTCACCAGACTGCTAATTAAGCAGTGTATTTTGCTGTGAGCATAATACACTGGTGCTCTATAATCTGCACTAAATGGAATTTAAAATATTGATATTGACCATAAAACTCTAAATGGCCATAGACTGACTAATTCAGAGACCACTTTTCTCCCTGTACAGTAGAACCCCATTTATCTGACCCTTCATTATGTGGTTTTATGTATTAACCTAACAACCTGCGCGCACAGGTCCAGAAGCAGGTGGTCTCACCTGTGGCCGCTAGATGGTGCTGCAGCCTTGCATTTTCCCATTCTCCAGCTTATCTGAATTTTTGATTATCCAATCTGGCTCCCATCCCAATTAGATCGGATAAATGATGTTCTGAGTGAGCAGGGGTGCTTAAGCTAGAACTTCCTTTTGTATAAAAGAGAAGGCATTAGCTGGCAATTGTGTGAGGATCTTTGATTTTGGAACTTAATCCCCAGCCCTGGTCTGAAATAGGCAGAATCTACTGACCTTCAGGCATGCTTCAAAGTTCTGGAGTCATGGAAGAATTATTGAGGGGGTGGGTGAAGGGCAAGGACAGATTTTTCAATATCTATTTTCTGTCTATCAATTGTTGACTGGGGAGGGGGTGTTTGTATTAATTTCAGTGGAATATATGGGCCCAAAGAGTCAAAAGTGTTAATGTCACTGCCCAACATTAAATAGTGTTAAACAAGGTTTGGGGTTTGGTATACTGAAACATCAGCCTGCTTAGTACCATTGTAAATACCTTTTATTAAAAAAAATCTTTTAAAACTTTAATGAAAGTTTCTGATTTACAGGCAAAAACATGAGGCATCGAGTACAGCATTAGGAGGCCAATGAGGATTTGTTTACATTGTACAAATGTATTGTCTTGTTTCCTGAGGTAACAAGTGTCATTTCTCCCAAGTGTGAAATCTGTAGTAAAACATACTTTAACCTGTTTTTCTTTCCTCTTATTACCCTGTTTACACTGCAGTCAGTGGAAAACCACGTTGAGCTGAAACCAGGTCTCTGATATGGCTGTATTTATAATATAGACAGGGCCTTGCAGCGAAAAGACAAAATGTTGACATTGCGCTGCGCAAGAGACTAATCAAGACTTCCTGCCACGATTTGTAGGAAAGAATAGTATGTGAGGAAGCTGTCAATCTTATCAGCGTGTGGGGAAGTGTTAGCTATACAGCAACAATATTCATCTTTGTACGGTTTTATCTTTGGCTGAAGTGTGACAGGCTGTTACATCCTGCTTTGAATGCTTGCTGCTTGTAATAATGGTGGCTTTACACACTCCATCCCTCTTCAAGTGTAGTCTGAAGTATTCAGCCTAAACAGAATAGTAGTAATCACCTAAATACTGTGCAAGTGTAACTTGGAATACATACAAACATAATTCTACTGCTCAGTCAATTTTTCTACATCTTGTGGAGTACGTATTGTAGGAGGCGATATCAAAATTAGTTACAGCATGGGAGAATCAAATTCATAGTGGCCTTATATTATTTGTTCTTGCACATGAGACCAGCTACAGCCCTTCTCACCCTTTCCCATTTTAAGTGGTTTTTGTTCTCCCATGTAACATTTGGTATTTCTCTATCTGAACCTAGTAATGCTTTTTCTTCTACAAGCTTTAACTTTTTAGCATATGTTCACATCTTCAGCTTGCATTGCTTCTAGGGGTAGTAGGATCCTTTTTGTGTGAAGAGGTTTCTCTTACTATCTCTCAGATTCTGGTCCTTTCCTGACATCTGTCTTGTCAAGTTGGCTTCTGAGGTAGCTATCCTTCTGTTTTATAGCACCCACCTTCTTTATCTCTTAGGACCCTACTTACAACATAGTATGGAAATGGATGTGGATCCCTTAAGGTGGTTGTGACTGTAATTTGGACAGGCCCTTTATACAAAAAGAACAAAACCCTTTATTTCCCCTCTTTCATTTAAAAAAAATGAACTTTTGTGGACACGGTTAATAACATCAATTCTTTTTAAAGTTAGGGTGATATATCATAGCAACGATCTGTTTAGGGACTGGTCAGCCAATTGTCTCTTGAAAAGAGTAAAGATACTTTAGGTGGGCTCTGATACATTCCCCCAAATGTAACCTGTTCAACATACACCTAGATGCTAAGAGCTTTGAGTGGATGAGTGAAGGTTTGGGCAAAAACACATGGCAAGCCTACACTGTAAACAAATCCAAATAAAACTGATGCTGAGGAGTGTTGTTGACCCAGTTCACTGTGCAAGGTAAAATGACAATATGGCTTGGTTTTACACTCCGGGGGGAATTCTGCATCAAAAAAATAAAAATGCTGCACCCAGTTTTAAAATTCTGCAAAATTACTGATATTTTATTTTTCAAAATAACAATATAATCACACCACTTTCAATTATTTTGGTAATTTATTTCAAAATCCATGTCAGCATGTATTTCTGTAACAATACAGACAACACTAAAAGATTCAGGAAATGTGGGTTTACAGATTCATACTAGGCATATTAATACAGAACTGAGTAATAATTCATTTTAAACTATGGAACAGAACCATATTTCCCACCCCCCTCAGAAGCAGTGTAAAGGCTTGGGCTGAGGGAAGTAATTGCTGGGAAGGAGCCTGGGTGTGAACTTGAAGGGTTGTTGGGTATGGGTGGGAAAAGTATGGAACAGGTTTTGGGGGGGGCAGGGAGTGAGTGTAAGGGAGTTGGGGAGCTTCACCCATGCAGACCCCTGGCCTCTCCCATTCAGTCAAGGTGCATCTGCTCCTGTCCCCATATGTCTCTGTCCACATGTCCCTTCACTCCCACTCAGACACCCTCTCCCCCTATAGCTATGCACCCCATCCCCCTCTGCCCATGTGTCCCTGCCTCCATCAGTCAGCCCTCTCCCCCTGTCCTCCTGTGTGTCTATACCCCCACTCACCCCTCACCCTCTGCCCATGTGGCCCTGCACCTCCCTCCCCCCTGTGCTTCCACTACCATTCAGACCCTGCCCCAGTCTATCCTCCCCCACTAGCCCTTATGAGCCCTTGTCTGACCCCCCCCCCCCCCCCACGCTGTCTGTCTCCCCATATCCCCTGTTTCCTGACCTGGCCTGACAGGTGCTATGAATAAAGCATTGCAGGCTCTTTTTCTTCCCTATCCTAGTTAGGACTGGCCAGGAGTGGCTGCTGTGTTCTAGAACCACAGTGCCCTCTGGTGGGCAGAAGGCAGAACTGCAGCACCTTTTCAGCAGAAGCTATTTTCTGCAAAAAAAAAAAATTAAAAATATGCATAACACATGAAATAGGTGCTGTGGTGCAGCATTCCCCCAGGAGTATTTTTATTTATAACTCTGAGCTACAGTAATGATCTTGGCATTGTCAGCATAGTTCATATTCAATACATCAGATATGTAGTATCTTAGTAAACTTGACATGCAGTTCCTCAATTGAAAACACTACATTTTTGCCGTTTTATGTTATCCCTATGAGAGATCTTGTACAACTGTTCCTTTGTCTAAAAAAAAATAAAAAATTAAACTACCTGTATCAAAACTATGGACACTTTTGTGTTACCATTTTACATGCGAGCAGTCCTGCAATTGCAAGGGTGCTGTTTTCAAATAACTGTATGGAAGTGAACAGGTTACTCGAACTACCTATTTTGGTTCATTATAAACAATGATCAAAATCAATGTAATCTATAAACTGTTGAAAAGATAACATGTTTTCTGTTTTAGCAACGGAAGAAGATTCATATAACCATCTTCTCAACCAGAACTTTATATGCAAGAGTTTAGACTTAGAGTTGAATGCCCTTAATGAAAATTAAACTTACAAAGAAGGGATATATTGAACAGGAACAGTGAAGCACTGTACTTCTGTACAGGCCAATCCACAGAGACAAATGGTTCTTTATTTCTATTTTCAACTCAGAGCACAACTGTGGCTTTCTTACAATTTTATGGTTATCTCAAATCTCAGTTACTGCCACTAGACAGTGATTGTCAGGTCAAGACACTGGTGAAATCTTCCTACAGCAGCTCCTGCAGCAGCATGTGCAATAGGCATTTCCTAACCTACTGGGTATGTGAACCGGTCTTCAAATAGACATACACATCACTGTGCACAAATTGCTAGTTCAGTAGTGAAATGTAGGTGGCCTCTTGTCTTTTTATTTTTAATATAAGCTTTTGTTTTGGAATTAGAGTTTGTAATAAAGGCATCAAAACATGAGCTGAAAAGTGATAAGTAGGTAGGCTATGAAAAGATACCTCTTCCTTCTGGCAAGTGTAGTAGTTCACCATTATAAAGAAGCGCTTAGACTGTTGGGAGCTTGTTATAGGGGGAGGGAGAGGAAGTTATCTAGTGTTGGTTTAGTTCATAAACATGACCTGCAAATGAGAATACACTGAGTCTGACTTGCGTTGACTTCTCTATGATAAAGCAATTTAAAACTGGATCCTGTGAAATAATGGATCCGGAAAAGGGAGATGTGTAGGAGATAATGCTACAGTGCTGCCTCGACAGCCAAATTAAATTGCTGGCTCCACTATCTGTAATTCCTCCATGCACCCTCTTGGTGGGACCATGGTCCAGAGCCATACTCTTGTGAAACTTAGTTACACCAGACATGGGGAAGCTTGGTAAAAATGCTGCATCTATAGAAGTCAGTAGCAGCAACTCCTACACCCCTTCCCCAGGCAGAGCCTATTGTGCCCCTCCCTGCATCCTCTCTCCTCCCCTTCTTCCTCCCTCAGCACTCTGCCCTATTCTGCAGAAGGAGGATTTCTATTCTTTCTAATTTATAAAGGAGGCCTGACATTTTAAAGAAGCAAAAAGACCTAAACCAATGTTTTGGTTTTGCAGTTCACCTATTCATGGAGATTCTTGTAACTAGTGCATTGAAAGAACTACTAGAGAGAACTAGAGAACAAGGCAGCAGCACATTAAGTTGGTGAGTAGGTAATGTACAAAACTGGTTTACCTCTTTATACTCAGCTAGTGCTATAAGCATCTTGTGTTATTTTCATAGATTAGAGCAGCGGTTCTCAAACTGTGGGTTGGGACCCCATTTTAATGGGGTCGCCAGGGCTGGCTGAGACTTGCTGAAGCCCAACCCCCACTGTCTGGAGCTGAAGCCCAAGGGCAATGAAGTTTGAGAACCCCTGGATTAGAGATTTTTTTTATCTTTATCACAAAACCAATGACAAAGCCTCTTGTCACTGATGTGGTTAGTTAAAATACATAACTTTATATTTCTACTGAATTCAAACAGATGGCCAGGACAGCTGAGAATTTGCAAATAACAGACACCCTGAGAAAATTTTAGTCAGTAATGCCTAATGACCTAAAAGTAGGCACCTCCCAAAAATAAACACTTGGAGATAAATCATCTAGAATTTCAAGAGTGTGTCCTCAAGATTCTGGCAGCTGGAAGTCGTCAAGAATTTTATTTTAAAAGTGTAACTTTTGCAGCCTTTTATTTCTTGCCAACTCTAGAGCCTCAGTTAATATGACTAGGTACATGTTTTGTACATTTGTCTTATTTTTTTATTAGAGAAGCGAAAGTCCATTGAAGGACTTAGATTGATGGGTTTGACAAATCCAATTCTTCAAGTGCTAGTCCCTACATGTATTCTATGGTGGGTATCCATGTGCTCCAGGCACCTTAGACTGGAGAACTCTTGCAAGCAGTGTCCATTGATCTGTGCCTGTGCCTTTACTCTCCCCGTGCTCTGCTCCAAGCATATAAGGGGCAAAGCAGACCAATTACTTCTCCAGTTCCTCCTTACCACCGCATGGCCTGTGTTGGAATCTCCAGTGGCTGGAGCTTCTCCTTTCTTTGCATCCTTGTCTTCAAATCTGTAAATATTTCAAAGTTTTATATAGTTTTAGATCATTAGTGTAGATAGTATTAATAGTCTTATTAGGATAACTAGTGAATAGTTAGAATCTCTAATCTGGGGGAAATTTCCCACCTCCCTGGTACAGGAATTAGCTTATACCCAGAATTTCAGGCTTTGAAAACTCTGTTCGGTCACCACTCTTTCTTAGTCAGCAATGACCACCAGCACTGCCTTTACTGTCTCAGAGAAATGCGTATCTCCACGCAGTGCAGTATCTGTTTCCTTTTCCCCAGCCAGACCTGACAGGCGCAAGAACTCCAGCTTAAAAAGTACCATCTGGAGAAAGCTATGAGGCTTCAGTCAGACTCAGGCTGGGAGGACCTCCCTGTACATTGGCCAGAGTCATTGAGGAACACACTTCCTAACAGAAGGTCTGATGCAGAAGCGGGAAAGGGCAAAGCCAGAGACTGTTCTTTGGGGTTTCCCCATTAGAGTGAGGGATACTTTCATATGCACAAGAGCAGATCCCCCTTTAAGTCCACTTTGAAGCGGATAAATTCCTCCCTGAGCCTGTCCAAGTTGGGTGAGTCTTTGCACCCAAGTTCCAAGGACTTCAGATGTCCTAAGCCTCAGGAGTAGGATAAGAAGGCACAAAGGATCAAGGCCCTCCTGATACTGGACTTTGCATGGGCAGTAATGCCGCCTGTGGTACCATCCAGGTCAAGGGTCCAAGAACCACCAATAATGAGAAAGAGCACTAGATGGGAGACTCATATATTGATAGTACTGCAATGACTCCAAATGGATCTGCCAATCAAGAGTCTTCCCACATCAACTCTGATGGGAGAGGCAGACAAGACCCTGTGTGCCCCAGCGTGTGTAAATATATACACCACTCTGGAGGACATCTTTGTTCTCTCAGATCTGCAATCTCCCCTGTTGCTGGGACCGATCCTTACCAGGGAGATTTTGTCCTCATCAGGAGACATGGAATATGGGAAAATAAGTCTAGCCCCCATCCTGTCTACTAGCCAGGACTTTCCTTCAATGGAACTGACAGCACCACCAATTGAGCTGGATCTCACCGGCTTGTCATTGGGGAAAGCAGCTGTACTGGAGGAACCACCATCACCTCCACCAAGGGAGTTTAGTCCAGACAAGATATTGAGAGCTTCCTGGAACCAGCGTCATCCACCCAAACCAGGAGTTGCAGGATCTGTGCAATCTAATAGAGCGTCATATCACCCCTCCAAGACAGCAATCAATACTTCCTCCTGAAGTCATAGAGGAAAAGGGGAATGAGCCAGTTCCGCTGGTACCAATGGATCTCTCCTCATCGCCAGATGAGGTGGCTGCTCCGCTTCACCATGTCCTTTGGATGACCACAGAATTCCAGAAGCTCCTACAGAGGGAGATGGAAGAGCTCCAAATCTCCTTCTAGAGGTCCAGGACACACAGCATAAGCTCTTGGACATCCTTCAACCCATGAGATCCAGCCAGATAGCACTTCCAGTGAATGAAGACATACTGGAACCAGTAAGGGCTTCCTGGTATACACTGGCAACATGAGCCCCTATTCCCAAGAGGGCTGACAAGTGTTACTTTGTCTCAGCAAAGGGAGTAGAGTTTTTATTTACCCACCCTACACCAAACTCCCTGGTTGTTCAGGCTACCACTGTCATGTACTTCTGTACCAGATATGGACTGGTCACAGAGCTTCCTCATACACAGCAGATGTGTTCACCTAGTGGATGAACAGTATAATACAGTTTAGCATTCCATTACAGCCACAGAAAAATACAGGCAGCAACACCCAAGAACCATCCCCATTGATAAAAAGGCCAAATATCTGGACCTTCAGGAGGAAGGTATTTACATCTACAAGCCTCCATTTTAGAATAGCAGACTATCAAACGCTGTTGGCTAAATATGATTTTCTAAATTATTCAAAGCTCCTAGATTTGAAAGACAAATTACCACTGCAGGACAGGGCTCAGTTTCAGGGCCTTATTGATGAAGGCAAGCTGGTGACCAGAACTTCATTACAGGCAATGATCAATGCAGCCGATACAGCATCAAGATCAATGGCAACTGCCATTGTGATGGGCTGGGAATCATGGCTATACTCTTCCCAGTTTCCCAGTGATGGCCAGAACACTGTAGAGGACTTGCCCTTAGAGACCAGTCTTAAACAAAAAGACAGGTAAGTCTTTGCACTCACTAAAAGACTCTAGGGCAACCTTCCACTCCCTGGTATATATACACTGGCCCTGAAGATGAAATGCCATAAGCAAACCAAGGCCTGTGACGAAGCCATTTTACAATCCATGCCGTTACGAAGCACCTCGCAAATGACAGAAGATGCAAAAAACATGATACCCTCCTCTTTCCACTTCAACAACAACAACCCCAACCTCACCAGCCTGTTTAAAAGATACTTTTGATGAGATGCTCGGGAGTTGCAAACCAATATTGATGCCATCCCCACCTCATCCTCAGGTCTCCTTTCATGCCACCTAGCACTTTTTTCCTACAACCTGAAGGCAATAACAGTGGACAAGTGGGTGTTGGATATCATCCATTCCAACTATACCATTGAGTTTCTTTCCCTTTTCCCTCCAAAACCTCCTTCCCTGCCCTTTTCGGGAATCACTCCCAGGAGCTGACCCTCTTTCAAGAAATAGAATCTCTTCTCCAATGGGGAGCAGGAGCAGATACCTCTTTAACACCAGGGAAAAGGGGTGTATTCAAAATATTTTCTAGTTCCCAAGAAAGGAGGAGGATGGAGACCCATTCTCAACCTGCAATAACTCAATATTTTTATTTGCAAACAAAAATTCTGCTTGGATACACTGGCATTGATAAAACCAACTCTGGAAAAGGACACATGGTTCACAGCTCTTGATATGAAAGATACATACTTTCACATAATTCACCCTTCCCACAGAAGATTTCTCAGGTTTGTGGTGGCTTCCAACCACTATTAATACAGGGCACTCCCATTCTGTCTAGCAACACAACCCAAGGTCTTCACTAAAGTGTTTTCAGTAACAGCAGCACAGCTCAGAAGGGGCAGCTCCATCATCTTCCCATATTTAGATGACTGGCTTCTCACAGGAAAGACATGCCTAGAAATCCTGACATGGACCTTGTCACTGCTCCATCTCCCAGCATCCCTGGGAATCTGTGTAAACATGGAACAGTCTACCCTGATTCCGATGTAGACTACAGAATTAATAGGAGCAACCTTAGACTTAGTCAGGGTGAGGACTTATCTCCCTATGCACAATTATATAGCTTAATATTTTTAGATTCTTATTAATTGTATGTTTTTAGTATGTTAGAAAATCATGAATGATACATTGTTTATTTACAAAAAATAACTTTTTAGTCACGATTTGTATCAAGCTACATTAGGATGGTAAATGAAATTTAAACAAACACACAAAACAGAATATAAACTTTATTTTTATTAAACAAAAGAAGCCCTTTATACAGTACACGACCAGTTATGTCATACTTACAAAGCTTGACCTCAAAACTTAGCAGTTTTTTCTCCTGATTCTTCCTTTATATAGAAAAACAGCCTTTAACTCAAAGTTTTTGATAGAGGCACATGGAGTCAGCATATTTATTTTTTATTTAAATGTTATAAGAGATTATAGTAAGTTTAGACCTTAACATATTTTCTGTTAATTCAGATTTAATTTTAAACAGATTTATTTTTTAAAATAAAAATTTATTATAATTTAAATAGAAACATCAAAACTTTTTTTTTTAAATCTGATTTTTAAATTTTTTCAAACAAATTGTTTTTACCCACCCTGTACTCCTCCTCTGTGGCTTGCAAGCTTGGTTTTGAACAATATCTACATGAAGCAAACACAGCACAAACACCATAGTGACAATTCCCATCAAAGTGAGAGTCTCAACTGACTTGCTGGAAAGCTCCTGGACAAATGTGCATGGGTGTTCCTTTGCTGTCCCCGACAAGATGATAATTATAGACACCTCCTTATTCAGCTGGGGGGCCGTATTCTACATAAACAAGTAGGAAGGAGTAAGATTCATGTCCCTATGTATAGAAGCAGTCAACTTATGGAATTGGTGTATCAGGAATCACATCACCCTAACGCAGTGTACTTCCCAGGAGCTCAGAATTTGCTGGCAGACAGCCTCAGCAGGCATTTCATTGTCAATCACAAATGGGAGTTACACTGTTCTGTGGTAAACAGCATCTTCATTCAGTGGGGAACTCCCACTTTGTATCTGTTTGCCTCCCAGGAGAAGCAACATATATTGCTCCAAAGAAAACCAAGGCTGGTACTCCAGAGACAATGCTCTCCCTACTCCCTTGAACAAACCATTTGGACTATGCCTTTCCTTCTATTCCACTGCTACCTTGGGTTCTTTGGAAAATTCGACAGGACAGAGCACAAGTCATCCTCATCATGCCCAAATGTCCCATGCAGTTCTGGTTACCAAATCTCCTAGGAATATCAACCCATCCAACCATCAGCATTCAGCTCTTCCTGAATCTCTTGACTCAAGAGAACAGCAAGGTCAGTCACCTCACCCGGATGCTCTTCACCTCACTGCTTGGTATTTGGATGGATGTCAAACCTAAAACATTCCTGCTCTGAAGCTGTACAACCCATTCTCAATCATAGCAGAAAGGACTCCACCCAAAAATGTTATCTAGCCAAATGGAAGAGTTTCTCTCTCTGGACCCAGCAGAATCACGTGTCTCCAGAAACAGCAAGTATTCCCACTATCTTGGATTACCTCTTTAACCTCAAGATGATGGATCTTTCCCTTAGCTTGCTACAGGTTCACCTGGTGGCAATCAACAGGTCACCCACCAATACTATGACTCAACTCACCGAGTAATGTCTAGGTTCCTAAAAGGAGGGATAGGTGAACTTGGTGCCCTAATGGCAGACCCACCATACACAATATTCCATAAAGACACTTTCACTATGACTACACTCAAAATTGACCCGTAAGTGGTTTTGGAATTTCACATAAATCAGATTATCAATTTACCTGTGTTGTTCCCGAAGCTCCATGCTTCCAGCAAGGAGAAGAGACTTCATTCCCTCAATGTGAGGCGAGCATTGGCATTTTACCTGCAAAGGACAAAACAGATGAGAGAATGCTGTTGTGGAATGAATCTGAAAACAAGCTATTTCCTCCCAAAGAATTTCTAAATTAATCGCTGGGTGTATCCTGCTTTATCAGTTGGCACATCTGCCCCCTGACCACCCACATGGGATAAGGGCTCACTCTATGAAAGCACAAGCAGCCTCAGTAGCATCGCTTCCCAAGGCACCCTTGCTTGATATTTGCAAGGCAGCAAGATGGAGTTCCATCCACACATCTACAAGTCATTACGTCTTGGTCCAAGCCTTCTCTACTGATGCATCCTTTGGGACAGCAGTTCTACAAGCAGTCATACCACCTACATCCTTGCAAACTCCTCCTCTCTGAAGTGCTGCTCGTCAGTCACCCACTGTGTGGGAATACACATAGGGACCAGTACTGAAAGAAGAGAGAATGTACATACCCTCTTATAACTGGAGTTCTTCCAGATGTGTGGTCCCTATCTGTATTCCACTACCTTCCCTCCTTCCTCTCTGCTTTGGATTATGTCTGGATTCACGGTAGAGAAGGACCTGGCGAAGCGGTTGGTCTGCACTGTCTGTTATGCCCTCAGAGCAGAGAATGAGGAGAGCAAGGTGCAGGCATGGACCAGTGGATGCTTCTTGCAAGAATTTCCAGACTCAGGCATGAAGCACATGCATACGAACAGTGGAACACAGATAGGGATCAGACATCTTGAAGAACAACCATTACAATCGGGTAAACTTCCCTTTTTCACTCTCTTTACAAATGGGTAGAGTACACGCAGCTCTTATGTGAGCTTCGATCTCAAAGGATGAAAGAGTAACTCAGTCCATGACATTCATTTTTTAGCCTTTTTGCTGAGATCGCCAACACAGGAAGCAGTTGTAATGGTGGACAGACACCTGTTCATTAGCAACTGGATAATTAATTCATGTAGGCAACAAAACAGCTATTAAAGGGCATGGGTGCAGGCAAGCATTTGGCATGATGTTGAATTCTTAATTTCCTAGTAGCAGCCTTTCTACTCTTCATTAGGACTTTCAATACACTGCTAAATTAAAACACACTAACCTCCTGTGTTAGTGGGCATGTTGGTGGGAAGGCCAGGCACAATGCTACTGTACAAGGGCTACGGTTATAGTACTGGCAGGGGGCAGCAAACTGGCTGCTGACACCATCTGCTGAGCACAGCCAGGGCTTAAATTCTCAGAGATTATTTCCCGGAGGCTCCCCCCTCTACTGCCTCATTCGGGGTTCCTGACTTCAGCTGTGGGGTGAGAGTCTTAGGGTTTTAGCATGAGGGGGAGAGGAGCACTGGGGCTCAGGGCTTCAGCCCCATGGGAGGCAGTGGGGCTCCTGCAGGTTTGAAAATATTTACCAGAGCTCCGCTCCAGACAGCTCCAGCTGAATTTAAGCCATGAGCATAGCTAATACTTCTTTTGTTAGCACTGACCTAACTAGGATTTAAACTGGCAACATAGAGGTGAAGTCATTTTTATTTTCCTATATAGTGCTCATCGTAGCGTTTCTGTTCAGTTTTATCTGAACAAAAACACTAGGGATTTTTATACTTTTCTTATCTGAAAGTCTAGGGAGCACTTCACAGTTGCTGTAAATATAATAATTTGGGGTTTTCTTTCTTTCACTAATTCAGTTTTACTCTCCTAGGTCACTAGAAGTGGGTTCCGTGGAATAATACATCTTTAAAAAGGCGATAATAGCTCTTTTTAGAATTCACAACCAATCATTATGACCTAAATGGACCTCTGTTGTTGAATGCTCTACAATCCTATCCATTATTGCCAGCAGAAATGCAGTCTTCCACCTAAGGTTATAGATATTGAAGAAAATTGTCAAGTTTCTATCTCCTGCACCATTTCAAGCTGTTGTTCCATTTTTGTTTATTTGTTTACTCTTACAATGTACCCTTCTACAAAGCTTATGTAGGTTTGTATTACAGTTGGGGTCCTTGCCACATGTAATGAAGATAACTGTCTCTAAATGTAGATAACACAGCCCTTGTACTCTTCTCCCCTGCCCACACATGAATTCTGTACAGTATGTGTGTGTGTAGGGAGTCAGAGTTCTCCAGCCTCTCTTGCCTTTGTA
This sequence comes from Chrysemys picta bellii, assembly GCF_011386835.1. NCBI lineage: Eukaryota > Metazoa > Chordata > Testudines > Emydidae > Chrysemys > Chrysemys picta. The sequence continues at coordinate 109,247,452 of NC_088794.1, forward strand.
GTAGTGGTGGTTGCAGCAGCTATGCTCTTGCTTAAACCATCCTGTCTCAGTTACAGGGCTAGCTGCACCTCTTTTGCCTGCCTGGTCTCTTTACATGCTCCCCCTCAGGTGTCAGGTTTCGTACCTTTACCAGTCCTGGGTGCAGAATTCCATAATTCTCCCCCCTCCTAGACTGGGCAGTGGGCTACAGTACTCTGTGTATCAACAGTGCTTACCCAGTATCTCCATCTGAGGTTGGCACCTGTGATTCTTCTCTGTGGAAGTCTCTGACCAGTGGTATATATGATCATGCAGCATTCTGAAAACCACAGTATTTATTTTAGCAGTGGGAATAAAGCCTTTAAAGAAAAAAGATTTTAAAACAACAAATGGTCTAACCACCCATGTCAATCTTACCTAAATTCTTACTATTCCCTACTTGTAAGCTAGGCAGGCCTAATTTCTTCAGACACTGCTAGTGGGATTTCTGTGTCTGTCTGGTTCCCCTCTATAACACCGGCTTCTCTCTCTTGAAAGAAGAACTCATTTAATCCTCCCAGAACTCTTTTGTTCTTCTTTATTCACAGGCTTTTCTGTCCTGATCCAAACCAATGTTGTAGGCTCAGGGCCGGTGCTACTATTAAGGGGAAATAGGCGGTTGCCTAGGGCGCCAAGATTTGGGGGCACCAAAAAGCGCTGCCCCCAATTTTTTTTTACAGCATTCCTCCCCGAGCGCGCAGTCGCCGCTCCACTTCTCCTGCCTCCCAGGCTTGCAGCGCCAATCAGCTGTTTGGCACCGCAAGCCTGGGAGGAGAATTAGAGCGGGGGCGGCGTGCTCAGGGAGGAGGCGGAGCAGAGGTGAGCTGGGGTGGGGAGGTGCCGCAAGGCTCCCTGGGCCGGGGGTGTGGGGAGTTGCCGCAGGGGTGCCTCAGGGCGGGGGTGGGAACTGCTGCAGGGCTCCCCACCTCAGCTCACCTCTGCTATGCCCCCTCCCCGAGCACGCCGTTGCTGCTCCACTTCTCCCACCTCCCAGGCTTGCGGCGCTAATCAGCTGTTTGGCACCACAAGCCTGGGAAGGGAGGAGAATTAGAGTGGGGGCGGCGTGCTCGGGGAGGAGGCGGAGCAGAGGTGAGCTGGGGTGGGGAGCTGCCGCACGGCTCCCCAGGGGAGGGAGCTACTGCGCCTCAGGGCAGAGGGAGGGGGAGCTGCTGCGGGAGGGGTGGGGAGCTGCCGCAGGGCTGGAGGGGGGGGGTGCAAGGTGGAAGTTTCGCCTAGGGCGCAAAGCTTCCTTGCACGGCCGGCTTTAGGAAGTGCGGGGCCCGATTCCAACAGTTTTGACGGGGCCCCGACAGGGATGACTTAAAAAAAAAAAAAAAACATGTAAAAAACCCACGTGGGGCTTGTACTCACCGGGCCGCACTCCTAGTCTTTGGCAGCAGATCCTTCATTCGCTCCAGGTCTTTGGCGGCACTGAAGGACCCGCCGCCAAAGTGCCGCTAAAGATCCGGAGTGAGTGAAGGACCCGCCGCCAAAGTGCTGCCAAAGACCCAGAGCACTGTCGGGTGAGTAAAAATTAAAAAGCGCCTCTAGCCAGGGAAGGGATTCTCTGCCACTTGTCCCCCACTCTGGGCAGCCCTGCCACTGGGCGTGGGGCCCTCTTAGGCGCGGGGCCCAATTCGGGGGAATTGGTGGAATTGGCCTAAAGCCGGCCCTGCTTCCTTGCACTGGCCCTGCATATCACAATCATATCACAGTGGTAAAACATGGAGGTTCCAGGGTGTTACTTTGAAGTACCGAGTGTCAACAGTCTGTCAGTGCTCAGCTGATGCCTATAGACTTGACAAGAGCTGGCACCAGGTTTACCAGTGTCACAAGGAGTTCTGGTCTCTTTGAGTGGAAGTGGGTACAGTAGATGCTCATTAGTAGCAACATATCTGTTCCCCATTTGCTATGTTCCTCCTAAGCAACTGTTGCTGTTATGGGGAGTGTCATCTGACCAAGGGCAGCCTGCTTTTTCTGATAAGTAAACAGTTACAGTATATTAATTATTATTGCTACTGTATTACATTAGTATACCCACTCTACATTTTAAACATATGCTCTGTTCTGCATTTGTAGTCTACTACCATATTGTATCAAGAACATGGTATTGAGTTAATGTTCTAAAAATATCGAGTTTTATTTTTTTGTTTTAAGACCAATCAAACATCAACGATGACAACAAACACAACCTCTTGCTCTTATTTGTAAACATTTTTTGTACTTGTGCTTAACTATAATACTTCGTATGCACTGTAAGTTGCCCTGGATAAGGGCATCTGCTAAGAAAATAAATAACAATGCTGTAATCACCTAAATTAAAATATGATTCCACATCAAAGTGTATTCTACTTATAGAGGGGTCTGGCTGTGAAGGTGGGTGGTAGTGACTTCAGGTGGTCCAGCTGTGGGTGTGGGTGGCCTGGCTACAGAGGTGGGTGTCTGGCGGCAGAGGTCCTGGCTTTGGGGGTAGGTGGGCGTCTGGCTGCTTCTGGTTGTTGGGGTGGCAGCAGGGGTCCTGGCTGTGGGGGTGGGTGGCCTATCTATTGGGGGTGGGTCTCTGGCGGTGGTGGCCCAGTTATGGGGGTGTCTCTGGCGGCGGAGGGGCCCGGCTATGGGGGGGGGGGTGTCTCTGGCGGCGGAGGGGCCCGGCTGTGGGGGGGGGTGGGTCCTGGCTGTGCAGTTGGGCGATATCTGGGGTTGCGGGACTCTCCGCCACAGGAGGTGCCAGGCCCAGCCGGTTGCTTGGCAACGGCCTCTCCACCCGCCCTTGCGCTCCGGGGGTGCGTGCGGCGGGCGGGGCCGCTCGTGACCTCACTTCCCAGGGCCCGGCGGAGTCTGGCTCGGCCTGTGCCGCCGCTTCTGTGGTCTGGCGGGGGCATGGAGCAGGGTCTCTCCGCTATCACCCTGTACTGCGCCTCCCCAGCCGGGACCGCACCCGCCGTTGCCCCCCGCGCCATGGAGCAGGAGCAGGTGAGACCGGCTTCCCCAGGGGCTGGGGCACCGCCTGAGCCTTCATCCCCCGCCCCGTACAAGGGAGGGGCCGGGCTGGGCTGGGTCGGGCCGGGACACGGTGACCCAACACCATCCATGGGGGGACTGGCCGGAGCCTATTCTCTGTTCTTCCGAGGGCTAGTGGGGCAGCTGCTGCCCACCGCAGAGAGGCTTCCCGGCCCCTAGGGGAACAACGGGGGGTGACGTGGGTCCGTAGCTAAAGCAGGAGTTTGGGGGTCAGGACTCCTGGGTTCTTTTTCCAGCGCTTCCTGTGGGTGGTCCTCAGCAAATCACTTTTCCACGGCTTAATGCCCTGCCTGTGCTACCACAGGGTAGTGATTCCCTGTCCCCCAGGACTGGCGTGAGGCTGGGGTCATCAATGTTTGTAAATTGGTTGGAGAGTCTTGGGTAGAAGATCCTACATAACTACAAATTTTTTGTTTATTTCGATGGTAATAATAGCCCCCTAAACTCTAGACCTTACTTGCCTCTTCCCGTGGCTCAAAATAGTTGTCAAATATATATAGACACAACATTGTTTTACCTTGTAATGTATAGCTTGAAGGCCCTTTCCTCTGGCTTCTCCTCCCACCTTTAGAAAATTGGACCTCTTTCCATAAATCACTGCTTCAGTAACTGCATGATTGACTTGAAATATGGCTGCCCACTTTTGTCAAGGCTTATTTGTAACCCTACAGGTGATGGTTCTGTAGAGTTTAATACCTGATGGCAAGTGGTTCCTCTCAAGTGGTTGGTAGGGTCGGATTGAGGGCAAAAAATGTCTCTTGGACTTTGGCTTAAGTGTGAGAAGCTCAGTATTTCTTCCTAGCTTACATCTTGTTTTCTTGCTTGCCAAAGCAGCACAACCATTTACTACAATGCCTGTCATGATTTTTTTTTTCAAATAGAGCTTTAATTTGTTTTCATTCCATTTAGGTTGTGAACAAAAACTTTTTTCTGGCAAAACTAGCTGTGTACAGTGTAGCTGGGTGAGGGTGTGCAAGTGAAGTCAATGTAGTTTTAGTATGTGGCTTTGGTTTAATGATAACTGACTGGTGAGATAGTGTGTCTTGTCAATTTTTTTTAATCTCTTACAACAGGGGGCAGCAGCATCGTGGAGGTGGTGGCCCCAAGTGATACCTGATTCACAGGCCTTATCTTGCAAGCCCTCCAATGTAGAATTCCCAGTGAATTCATTAAGAGTTCTGCACGTGGAAGGTTTTGCAGAATCCAGGCTCATGAATAGCATTGGGGAAATTGGAAGCTTACTAGGTTCTTACCTGTCTCAGATTTTATACTAGAATATTAATCACTTCATTTGTTCAGAAGTTTAAACACTTCAAACATATCTGCACTGGCCCAGATTTCTTGTGCTTCACTTAGTAAATAATGTCTGTTACAAATGAGTTTGATACATTTTAAATTCAGACAAGTTTCAGCTTTCAGCAAGTTGTGGTGCTAACTTGGCAAGTGTATTGAGATATAGCCATCTTACATATAAGGGACATTACTTCTTAAAAATAGTCTTTAACCTGACAAATTTCCTTACCTCTGCTACTAGTGACATCTGAGATGACCAAAAGTGAACATTAAAAACCCCCCAAAAGTAATATGCTCTTTCACTACTTCATGCTTTGTTTACTTTTTGCATTTCACAGAGTTTCGCTTTTATAGCCAGTCTCAGGCTGTTTTCAGTTATTGTGTTTTGGTGGTTGCTGCCCTCAGTAGAACACTTTTTAATATTTCAACTGAATTTAATAAAGGTGCAAACCTCCCCCCAAAAACCCAACAACAAAAGAAAATAGGATCAATAAAGGCATTAGGAGGCAGTGTGTATGGAAATATTTCTCACTAAAGCCTGCCTACTTTTTCAGTGCTTCTTTAAGCTCCCTGATCTTTATTTTACTCTCATTTTAGATCTTTTGTCCTATACTGAGGCTTGTGTAAGTTGACAAGTTTTACCTGAAACAAAGTAAGGACATCGTTTGGTATAGAATTTTAGGGGACTTCTGATCTGAACAAGTGATGAGGCTAATGGATTGAAAAGATTGATGCACAGCCCTGGTTTCCATATTACTTTTTTCTCTTGGCATTTTTCTTTAAGTATGTGAATTGAGTACATGTGAAACTGAGGAGGTCTTGTAGCACTGTCTTAGGTCAGTCATACTATAGCAAGCATAGCAGCTCTGTCAGAGCACCCAAGTCCGCTATTATTATATTTGTGTTCCAGTAACACCTAGGACCCCTTCACGGATCCTGGCCCTATTGTGCTAGGCACTGTACAAGCCCAGAACAAAAACTCCCTGCCCCAAATAGCTTACAATCTAGTATAAGACAGGAGACAGATGGATACAGACAGGACCACAAGGAAACAATGAGACTGTATTGGCCAGCATAATAGGCAACAGTTTCAGTGTGTCAGGAGCCTAACCATTGTCCAGATTTGTGCAGGTGTCCTATTAAAGGAGGGATTTGAAAGAGCACAATGAAGTAGCTTCACAGATGTTTACGAGAGGCTGCTCCCAATTTTGTGGGATAGCATGGGAGAGAGCACAAAGGTACTTGTTTGCAAGAAGTAAGGTGGTGAAGGCTGACAGAGCAGAGATGGGAGTTGACATCTTAATAAAGCATGTGAGAGATAATAAGGGATAGGTTGAGAAGGGCCTTGAAGCTGAAGACAAATAATGTGATTTGATGGAGAAGGGGGAGCCAGTGGTTGGATGCAGAGAGTGAGGTGATATTGTCAAAGTGCTGAGCTGGGAGAATTATCTTTGCCTTAGCATTGTGCATGGATATGAGTCGGGGAGGATTGCATTTGTCAAGGCTGAAGCAGAGGTCATTGTAGTGATCCATTCACAAGCTGATGTGAGGTTGGGTGAGAGTTTTAGCTGTGTGGATGCATAGCAAGGAATATATGTTGAAGATCTCAAGCACAGAGAATTGCCAAGTCTTTATCACTTCTGCTATTCTGTTCTTGGGCTACTGTTCTTAGCAAACTGCTGGTTGTGTGATGCTTTTATGATGTGCACAAATGAGAATGAGATGAGAATACTAAATTAATTCCTGTTTGTGATCCAAACTAAGATTTGAGCTCAGGTATGCAAATAGAAAAGCTAGCATAATAACCCACTGGTATATTTAGCCCCTTCAAGGTGTACTAATTTAGTCTGAGTCACACTTCACATGTTCTTAAATTGTTTAGATACTGATTTCTTTGAGATATGAACCTCTTAAGAATGGAATTTGAATAACACTAAAAGCAAACTACTGTATTAATTAAATATTAAGATTGTAGGATTTTTACTTTATAGATGTAGCAGTGCACAAGGCTACATACATACATTTAAGAGTAGTGGAAAAGTAGAATTTAAACACAAATAATAAATATTGAATCATTACAGTTTTATTGTAGGAGTAGCGCAGACAAATGGGCAGTTCCATTATTATAATTTCTATGGTGTATTGCATTGTCATTGTGTGGATATGTAACAAAGAGCCCTATTGTAATGCATATACACAGTTTCCACAGTAGCCTTTACTGTAGCTCCTATCTTAGAATTTACTGACTTCTGTGTAATTAATGCAATGTTAAGGTTTAGATTGCGGTGGGCAAACTACGGCCCAGGGGCCCCATCCAGTCCTCCAGATGTTTTAATTTGACCTTTGAGCTCCCGCTGGGGAGCGGGGTCCGGGGCTTGCCCCGCTCCGGCACTCCAGCCAGGCGGCTCTGCACGCTGCCGCTGCCCCTGCCCCAAGCGCCTGCAGACAGGGCAGCATGCAGAGCTGCCTGGCTGCACCTCCACATAGGAGCCAGGGGGGACATGCCGCTGCTTCTGGGAGCTGCTTGAGGTAAGCGCCTGGCTCCCTCCTGCACCCCAGCCCTGATCCCCCTCCCACTCGCTGAACCCCCTCGGTCCCAGCCCGGAGCATCCTCCTGCACCCACTATCCCTCATCCCCAGCCCCACCCCAGAGCCCGCACTCCCAGCTGGAGCCCTCACCCCCCCCCCCACCTCAACGCCTTGCCCCAGCCCAGAGCCCCTTCCGGCATCCTGAACTCCTCATTTCTGGCCCCACCCCAGAGCCCGCACCCCAACCCCAGCTTCGTGAGCATTCATGGCCTGCCATACAATTTCCATACCCAGATGTGGCCCTCGGGCCAAAAAGTTTGCCCACTCCTGATTTAGATGTTAAGGTCATCTTTTACCTTTAATTAAAAGAAGCCAGAATAGAAAAGCTGTTTCAATAAATACTTTTTCAAATGCACCTGTTTAGTTTAATGTCTGGGGATTGGTCCTGCTTTGAGCAGGGGGTTGGACTAGATGACCTCCTGAGGTCCCTTCCAACCCTGATATTCTATGATTCTCAAACAGGTTTTCTTCATTTTTCAAAATAATTACCTATGAGTTGAGAATTAGTAGGAGACCTCATTCATGAGTTGCCAGCTAGCCATTTCTGTTCTAAGTGTTTGTACTATTTATAAGCACAGAGATGGGGAAAGGAGAACAACAGTGGAAAACATAATAAAGAAAAGCATCTGTGTATGCAGACTTTAGACTTACAGGGGATTTACACTGTAACTTCTACTAGTTAATGTGCAGCAAAACCGTTGGGGAAAAAAAAATGATTTACTTCCTGGTGCTGCAGTGTCTTTTCAAATGAGTATTTACAGTTGTAGTATTTACTAGATCTCTTGTTTAAACTAGTGGAAGGAATACATTCTTGATAGATTCAAGTGATTTCATCCCTGACTTCATAATTGTATGGATGTGAAAGAACTGAAGCTAGTCTTGCAATAGCACAAGACAGTGAAGTTATACAGACTAAGCAATTTCACATTAAATATTTTGACACTAGGTTTTGAGTTATCAAAGTTAAGCTGAGATCATACAACCTGAATGTAATAGTAAAAAAATTAATTGGTTTGTCTTCTCTCTTCTCCCCACTTTTTCCTTTGTCTGTTTAGACTGTAAAATCTTTGGGATAGGGACTGTCTGTGAAGCATTTAGTATACGCTATGATATAGAACAGTCTAAATGTTATTAAAATTTATATAATCATAGAAATGTAGGGCTTGTAAGGAACCTCAAGAGGTCATCTAGTCTAGCCTCTTGTGCTTAGACAGCACCAAGTATGCTTTCCTGGACCATTCCTGACAAGTATTGTCTAACCCATTCTTAAAAACCTCCAATGACAGGGATTCCAAAACCTCCCTTGAAAGCCTATTCCAGTGCCTTACTATCCTTATAGTTAGGTTTTTCCTAAAATCTAACCTGTCTCCCTTGCTGAAGATTAAGCTGATTAATTCTTGTCCTACCTTCAGTGGATATGGAGAACAATTGCTGTCCTCTTTATAATAGCCCTGAGTATATTTGAACATTATCAGGTCCCCCTATAGCAGGGGTAGGCAACCTATGGCACATATGCCGAAGGCAGCACGCGAGCTGATTTTCAGTGGCACTCACACTGCCGGGGTCCTGGCCACAGGTCCGGGGGCCTCTGCATTTTAATTTAATTTTAAATGACGCTTCTTAAACATTTTAAAAACCTTATTTACTTTACATACAACAATAGTTTAGTTATATGTTATAGACTTCTAGAAAGAGACCTTCTAAAAACGTTAAAATGTATTACTGGCGCGTGAAACCTTAAATCAGAGTGAATAAATGAAGACTCGGCACACCACTTCTGAAAGGTTGCCAACCCCTGCCCTATAGTCTTCTTTACTCAAGACTAAACATGCTAAATTTTTGTAACCTTTCCTCATAGGTCAGATTTTCTAAACTTTTTATCATATTTGTTGCTGTCCTCCGGACTCTCTGTTGAATTTGTCCACATCTTTCTTAAAGTACTCAGCCTGAGGCCTCACCTGTGCCAAGTAGCGCAGGAGAGTTACCTCCTATGTCTTAAATACATGTGTTTGTTACTTACATAAATACTGATCAGTGTTTAAAATTTCGAAATCGGGTACGGTGTTTTTATTCAACAGAATGTTACTGGTGAATTGTGAGGGACTAGTTTAAGGATAACCCCACAACCCGTAACTACACAAACAAAACAAACTAACAGGAAGTGATGTTAGAAGAACAGGGATTTCTCATTGTGCTTTTACAGAGATAGGACAAACTTATTTATCCACAAATTTAACTTCCAGATCCTGGAATTTTGGGGAGTGGCTCTGGGCATTGGGATGCAGGATTACAATATTTTCACTGAATATAAAAAAACCCCAAACAACCTATTGGATTAGACTACTGCCGCTTTAATTTAATTATATGTAAACTGTGCCACAAACATGCAAAGGAAAATTGACAACTGTTACAAACCAAATGCATAACTACTTGTTTAGCATAAGTAGTTAGAATATGTGCTAAGTGACCATTCAAGGTAGAGTGGCCCCTTAACACACGTGCAGTCATGGGAAGAAAAGAGGGAGGGTTAGTGGGTTACAGATTGTAGTAATAAACCATAAATCTAGTGTGTATCTACTTATGCTAAACAATTTGTTCCACCTTGCATTTAGCTGTGACACTTGGAGTACCTTTCCCAGACTGGAAGAATTGCTCCGTGCAGCTCAAAAGCTCCTCTCTCTCACCAACAGAAATTGGTCCAATAAAAGATATTACCTCACCCATCTTGTGTCTCTCATATCCTAGGACTGACACAGCTAAAATTATGCTGCATTAGCACTAATAGGCTTTATACTGCCCAGGCAGAAGAGATTTTATCTGTTCATCTTAAAGATATGGATCCTGTTTGTATCTGACTTCATTTTGATTCTGTTGGTGGAAAGAATCCTCCAAGCCACCTGATAGAAACTCGTCTTTTGTTCAGCCGTGTTGTGACTGTAAGGATTTTTTATTTTTGTTTTTTGAGCATTAGCATGGTGATGAATTTTCCTGTTGTTGGCTTTGGTTAATATTTTAAATAACTACATTTTTGTAGAGTAGAGGGACTCTCTCACAACATAATAGGCTGGATTTTTTCACTGTATAGTATGTTGTTGTTTTCTGTAAGCCTTTATGTATGTGGACGTTTTTGTGTTCCATTCGTGTAGCTAACAAATAGTGTTCTAAATGTCACTGCTCAATCATAGAGACAAGGTGGACCAACTCTTTACCTGCCTTGTCCCTCTAATATCCTGGGACCAACACTGCATACAACTGCTCAATCATATTGCTTTTTGTTGCATACCATTCTTGTATGTTGCCCATATAGATTGCTAGCTCTTCATGTCAGAGATCTTGTCTTCCTGTCTTTAAAGGGCCTAGTATGTTCTTTCTGTTGTGAAAATGTGTCTAAAACTTACAGATCTATGCAGTCCCATTAAGTGTATGGAAACTCCTCTCCTTGCTGGCATCTTCTCTATAGGTACACCTCTACCCCGATATAACACTGTCCTCGGGAGCCAAAAAAAATCTTACTGCGTTATAGGTGAAACCGCGTTATATTGAACTTGCTTTGATCCGCCGGAGTGCGCAGCCTTGGCCCCCCGGAGCACTGCTTTACCACGTTATATTAAATTCATGTTATATCGGGGTAGAGGTGTAGTTGGGCTGTTAAATTCAGTTTGTTGAGAAATAAAAGCAGCGTGAAATTCTTTCCACTGGAATTCTGTTTGGTGGCATGTGTGTTGGAAGATGTCTGCTTAACAGTTAATTCTGATGGTACCCTAAAGTTCACCTTTCTATCTTTCTTTTATGTGCTGTGACTTACTTATTTCAGAATGATTTAGAATTACATTGTGTGTCAGTTTGATCTTGAGACTTGCCTGCTTTTCCAAATCTTTGCAGTTCATTTTCAAAAAATTTTGATCTTTGAAGACCATATTATTGGGTGAGTTTGAATGACTTGGAAACATAATTTAAAAAGGTGATGTTAGATTAGTTCTGCTATCTTTAGCTGTGGTCTTGTGGGAGAAGCAAGGGTGCAACATTTGATATGTAAAAAATGTTTACTAAGTAGAACAGGGAAGTTTTAACATCTATTTGGGGGGGGAAAAGTAAGAATAATAATGTAGATAATACACTTAACTATCTGGATTTGTTTTAATATTTTTGATATCTGTATAAAAGGGAATTAGTTTAATCCAGAGTGGATAAAAATAGATTATTAAAACATTTTTTATTTAAATTGGACTCTTAAATTTAAAATTAAATATACCGTATATACTCGATCATAAGTCGGTTCATTTATAAGCCAATCTCCCCCACCCCCCAAAATGGCTAAATAAAATTGGAAAATGTTTATGACCCATTCATAAACTGACCCTATAATTCACAGGTTGGCAAACTTTGGCTCCCGGGCCATCAGGATAAGCCGCTGGCGGGCTGAGACAGTTTGTTTACCTTGAGCATCCGCAGGCACGGTTTACCTAAGTAAACAAAGTGTCCCGGCGCGCCAGCTACTTATCCTGACGGGCTGGGACAGCAACTAGTGGGGAAATTTTTCGGGGGGGAGAAGCTGGGGATCAGGGAAGTAACCCCTGTGACCACTCGCCACATGACCACACCCCTAGCCTGGGACCCCCACACTTTCTACTTGGCGGGCGGGGCTGAGCGGTGCAGGCGCAGCCTGCCAGCCCTGGAGCTGCAGCTGCTTCCGAGGCTGTTGGGAGAGCAGCGTAGCCAGAAGCGGAGAGACTCTGGCCCCGCCTCTTCCCTTCTGGCTCTGCTGCCTCTCCTTTTCCCCCTCTGTTGCGGGAGAGGGGCTGTGTCCCACCTCTCCCTCTCTATACCTGTTCATAAGCCGACCCCCTTCTCTGATGCTTCCCTTTTGTACTAAAAAAAATTCAGTTTATGAATGAGTATATACGGTAGGTTGTGGTTGTTGGTGTGTGTTTGTTTGTTTTTATTAAATAAGCCTATTTTAAAATTTGAAATTGACAATTTATTTTAAGGCCTAAACTTATTTAATGTAAATGATTTCAATAGATAAAAAAAAATTTAGCAGTAATGTTTTCTGCAAAGTTTTAAAGAGAATCAAACCACTGAACGTGTTGAGGTCACTGGATGAGCACCTGGAACCAGAGTTTGTTGATGTGCTAAACCAGTGTTTGACAGCAATAGCCTGTTCTGTAGGTGCAGAGAGAATATTATCTTCATTTCAGCTTATTCAACTAGTTCAGTTCAGTGACTAGCTCATTGATACTTAAAGCCTGGTCTATACTAGAAAATGAAATTGGCTTAACTACGTTGCTCAGAGGAGTGAAAAATCCACACCCCTGACCAATGTAGTTAAGCTGACCTAACCCCCAGTGTAGACAGTGTTAGACTGACGGAAGAATTCTTCAGTTGACCTAGCTTTGTGGTCCCCAGTCTTTTTGTGGCCAATAGCACATTCATGTTTTCAGAAGAGTGTGGCGGGCACCAACAATTTTTCAAGGCTTATTTTGTATTTGTACATTAAATAATACCAAAAACATCATATTTAATATTACATAATATATGAATCCATAAGAGAGAAAAGATAATTTTACATGTAAAAAGGTATTAATTAAATTATCCATCAATTACTCTTTCACCTTACCATGTGAATTTGCTTTTTTATCTGCCTGTAAGAAAAACTAAGGAGTTTTTACAAAATAAATATCATAAACAGTTTACATCTTATTTATTTTAAAAAAGTAAAACATTGTTGAACTGCTGGTCCAAATATATTTTTTATTCTTACTTTAACATAGATAGCCAGTTATGGCTAATTACAAAGTAACAATACAAAGAATATTTTTTATCTGGATTTCAATAAACAAATATGAAAAAAAGTTAAAACACAAGTTAATCATACGCACTCATCAGCACTTAATGGAAAATAGGTATCATTAATTCACGTGGTTTTTCTAATAAAGTCAGTGTGATTTTTGGCACTGCTTTTCTTCAGCCAATCTTTCGTAGTTGGGAAAGTAGGATGATATTCCAGTTCATAAGCAATCGTCAAGATGGGCATCTGTAAGCTGAGATCTGTATTTTGATTTTATAATGTTCATTGTTGAAAACAGAACTTCACATAGATAAGAGGAACCGAAATAAGATTTTATTTTGTATGATACATTTTTTAAGGCAGGAAACTTTTTTCGGTTAACCAGATTCCAAAAGTTTTCATCTGTTGCGCAGGATTTTAGAACAATATCATTTTGAAGGTCTAAAATCTCCAGTTCCACGTCTTCTGTTCTTACTTGAATGAGACTCGCAATTGATGTAGCCATTTCTGTTACCTCTATTTGGCAAGTAAAAGGATTCACAAGAAAGGAAACTATAGCTCAATGATGGTGAACTGTTGAAATCTCTTTTCAAATTGTTCCAGAAGTATTTGAATGTGGATAACAAATGGTGATGGGTTAAAATCACTGTCACATATCATTTTCTTCATATTTGGGAAATGTACGAGAGACTATTTCTTCATATGTGACATCCACAAGATCAGTTTTGCTTTAAATGATTTTACAGAACCTATCATTTGAGCCACATGTTTGTCTTTTCCCTGGATTTCCCAAGATTTAAAATGTTCAATTTGTCAGTGATGTCGGCAAGAAAAGCCAAGTCCATTAACCAGCTGGAGTCTTCTAGTTGCTCGAAGTTCTGATTTGTGGAGTTCAGAAATTCTTTGATCTCTTCAATTAGGCTTAAAAAACGTGCAAGAACTTTACCTTTGTTCAGCCATCGTACTTCTGTGTGCAAGATAAGATCAGATTGTTTATTATCAACATCTTCCAACAGGACCTTAAAAAATCGGTGTTGCAAAGGTTTCACTCGAATAGAGTTAATTATTTTAATAATGACATTCATGACGTGTTGAAAAGAAAGAACTTTGACGCACAAAGCTTCTTGGTGGATAATGCAATGAAAAGACAAAGTTCGGAAAGGATTCATTCTTCTTGCAGAGTGCAATGAATCCATTGGCACTGCCCATCATTGCTGGTGCCCCATCAGTGGTGATCGCAGACAGCTTGTGTAGTGGCATATTAATGGATGATGCGTATGATTTGAATAAATGATAGATGTCCTACCCTTTGTTCACCCTTTCATAGGCAATACTTTTAGTAACTCTTCTTTTACGGTGAAGTCACTAAATACCATCCTCACTATAATTGCCAACTGCACTGTATCCGATATATCTGTCGACTCATTGAACTGCAGTGAAAACCAGTCACATATTTTCAAGTCATCCTTTAGCTGAATTTGCATGTTGCTTGAAATTGCATATATCCTCCTCGTAACTGTTTCTGATAACTGCAAGTCTTGTATTGTTGACAAAATCTCACGGTTGTTAGGTAATCCTTGAAACAGGCAATCAGCACCAGTCAAAAATGCTTCCTTCAACAATTCACCATCTTGAAAGGGTTTTTTCTTCTTTGCAAGCAGATGAGCAATTTTAAAGGAAGCAGTAGTAGCACTTTTAGACTTTACCACTTGTCTAGTGAAAACAGATTGCTGGACAGATAGGTTTGATTTGAGTTGATTAATTTTCTTCTTTCTCAACTCAGATTTAAGTGGATGGCTAATGTCAAAAGAGCCGTGATTAGTTTGGAAATGGCATTCAACATTGTTTTTTTTGGCATTGCAACAGTACCACTGCAGAATTAGCAAACACATTTCCCTTTATTTTCAATAAAACAACAGGATTCTTCCCAATCTGCGTTGAAATAATACGTACATTGTCTTTTATTGAACCACTCATTTTGGGGCAAAATGTTAAAAAATAATAAATCACAAATCACAAGTAAACAGCAGTATCAGTGCAGCGGAAGAATACTCGCATACAGGGCCAGTTCCAAGCACAAGCGGAACGAGCACGTGCCTGGGGCGGCACATGCTACGGGGCGGCATTCCGTCCATTCTTGGGATGGCAGAGTCCGAGCGGGTTTTTGTTTTTCTTCCTGCTTCGGCAGTTTGGGCTATTTTATTTATTTGCGCTTTGGCAGTTCGGGCGGCGGCAGTCCGAGCCGCTGCCTTTTTTTTTTTTTTTTTTTTTTTTTTTTGGCACTTCTGAGCAGCGTAGGGAGAAACAATCTTGCACCTGCAGCCCTGGAGTTCTCTGTCCCCGGCAGGCACGAGGCTGTAGCTTCTCTCCCCTGCTGGGCACTACTTTTCACACCGTGTCACTAGGCGGGCGCACATAAGTGCCCCGGCGGGCGCCATGGTACCCATGGGCACTGCGTTGGGGACCACTGACCTAACTACTGCCTCCTGGGGAGGTGGATTGCCTATGCTGATGGGAGAACCCCTCCCATCTGCGTAGGTAGTGTCTACACTGAAGCGCTACAGCAGCACAGCTGCAGCAGCATTTCAAGTGTAGATGAGCCCTAAGATACCAATTGGGAGTTTGAAAAAGCTGAAAAGCTCGTTTTCCTCTTCCAATATATGAATGAAAATTAAGTATGAGAGGATGTGACATACTGTTTCTATAATTTGGAAGGACATGGCGAGATCAGAAACAGTCAGTTCAATTCACTATCTACAGCTAATACTTCCTAGTTTAATAAATCAGTTGATTCTTAAATGCAAAACATGTTTTGATAACCTTCTTTTCTAGTGTACAGCACATTTAATGTAGTTTTATTTAATAATAATACAAAAATTAAAATGCTGTTTTGAGCTCTTTTAATTGCACATATTGCAAATGATGCACTTATTTACTAGACTATTTTCAAACATAATAAAAATGTAAAAAATAAGAAATGAAAATTAATTGAAATTGAGCTGTATAATTAAATAAATTTATAGGCACAGTGTATCCCTCCTGGTTAGAAAAAGAATAAGCCGCAGATTTAGTGTAAAGTCTAGTTGCAAATCAACATGTTTTAATAGTTACCAACCAGTGAGAATCAACTATTTTCTTTAGGAAAAGAACTAACAAGTACAAATACAAAACATGATTAAAATCAAGGTTGTATGGTTGCTGATTTAGGTCATGATGACAATCTGTTATTTAAAT
This sequence comes from Chrysemys picta bellii, assembly GCF_011386835.1. Taxonomy (NCBI): domain Eukaryota; kingdom Metazoa; phylum Chordata; order Testudines; family Emydidae; genus Chrysemys; species Chrysemys picta. The sequence continues at coordinate 109,263,395 of NC_088794.1, forward strand.
AGTTTTGATTTAAATCACTCTATCCTGATTTAATCTCTTACAACAGCATTTTTCAAAGCATGGGTTGTGACCCCTCCTTGGGGTAGGCCTGAAGGACTAAACTGTGTGTGTGTATGTATTTGGGGAGGGAGAGAGAGCATGGACAGGCCTTTCAGTTGTTTTTCAGTGTCTCAACTTTAATTTTTTTAAAGTTACTCTCTAGCTCTCATGGTTTTGAAGGATACCTTGAAAACATGAATTGAGTGTTATGTGAGAGCTGTCTGCCTGAATTTGCAAAGAGCTTGAAACAGTTAAGTAATCTGACCTCTGTTCATTTCAATGAGTGTTAACTCAGATGCCAATGATGATATTTTAAATGTCAACATTAACTATTCCATTGTTCACCAAAGCATGTAAAGAAAAGAAAGGATGTGCCGTGTAGTGAAGATCTATACAATATAACTTCAGTGACTGGCTCATTTTGGGTAGACCTCTAATAACAAAAGGCAGGGTTGAAGTGAATGTGATTAATTTAGTTTTCTTGAAATGGGGAGCTCAGCTTTAATAAGTTTGGGAAATGCTACCTTACAGCTGCATCACTTAAAAAACTCCACTTCAATCTTCAGAAAAGCTCTCAATGATCTCTGTTACTTCTAGTAAGGTACTTTAGATTGGCTGACAGATATTTTGTGATATTTGTGAGAACCAAACCTCCAGTTTCACTGCTTATCCTGCAGAAGCTTGTGTTTTTGAGACCATTATTTTCTTTGTTACAGCTGCACTCAAATGGCGATAGAGGCTTTGAGAATGTGGAACTGGGGATCATAGGAAAAAACAAGAAAATTCCAAGAAGGGTCATTCACTTTGCAAGTGGAGAAACCATGGAAGAATATAGCACAGATGAAGAGGAAGATCCGGTGCAAGAAAAAAAAGACCTCTTGCCTTCTATTGATCCTGTAGGTTTGTTACAGATAATTCTTTATTTTATTTGCCATTTACTGGAAAAGTGATAACCACTTTTTGCACTTGGAAGAAACATAAATAATTATTGAATTCAAATCTGACTTCTATTTTATTTTAGCTAGTTACAGTTAAGAATGTAAATAGGGTTTAAAAATAGTGACCATGTAACCTATTAAAAGTCTATCGGTTAAATGGTTAACCATTGAGGAGTTCACATAGGCGGGGAACTAGGGATGCAGGGGTGCTGCAGCCGCCCCACGTTTACATGGTGAGCAACTCCGTATAATAAAAGGGAGCAGTAAAGAACTTGCAAAAGTTAAATAAAATAAAAAATTGAAGTGTTTCAGAAAATACCAAAAATATATTTTAAAGTATGTTGTTAGACTACATCAAGTTCAACATCTACATTTTATTTCAACTATCCATATTTTCCTGATCATGTTGTGTTGGAAGGGTAGAACACTGTCTTTAATACTTTGTCTTGAATAAGTTCACTGTGGTGTCTGTAACCCAGGAAGTATAGGTATGGGGGAGGAGATGCTTGCTTATCTCACTTCATTGGAGTGTGTGCTACCATGCTCTAGCCACTAAGTGATGGCACATTAGAGGAACTAACCACACAATCATACCACTGTGTCAATACACCCATCACATCTTAAAGAAATGTGACTCCAATGGAGAGCTTTACTGGTGGGGCACCCACAAGGAGGATCATGGCTTTGGTATGGATATTCTGCTTGTTTCTTCCTGAAGAAGTGTTGTTGCCATGGGATTTGGTTAATTAGAGGGTAGCTGTGGGAAGGGGCTGTAGATCACATTTGTCTTTTCCATGGGCTTTGAGTTAAACTAGGTGGGAAAGAGAGAAATTGAGGATATGAGAGAGGCCAGGTTGAAGATCTGGAACTTCAGCAAAGGGGAAGAGGGTATGTGGGGAACAGAAATTGGGACAAATGCAAATTACAAGGGAAACTGTGGAGTTAATCCATAGTGGATTTGTAGCTTTGAGCTCTCTATTATTGGGCTGAAGCTTGTCTTCATTTGGGAAAGAGGAACATGAATATTGGCTGGAGTGAACATAGGATGGGATAAGCAACAAAAACATGTAAAGCGTGCAACTTAGTAAAAATGACAGTATATTAAGTAAAAATGCTTTAAGTAAAGGGCTGTTCTTAAGCTTGCTCATATCCTATTTCTTTAAGGAATCTGTGGGGAGGACAGCATGAGTCACTCTGTACTGGCTAAGGAGGTCACAAATTTATGCCTGTATTCAAGTATTATTCTGAGTCAAAGTTATCCCCAACCACTCAAAATGTATCCAGGTCTTCTCCAATGCAAATCTCTCATTTAAATGTTCCAAACTATCTGCAATCAGCAGGAGGCCAGGCCAGGATGAGTGATGGGACATTGTATGCAAGGTTAGGAGTACAGGTGAACTGCCTTCCCCTACATAAAGTACAAAAAGATGGCTTTCTTTTCAGTCCACTCCAGAAAGCCACTTCTTAGCACATGATCCAAGGCCCATTGAAGTCAGTGAAAAGAGTTTCACTGAATTTAATGGGCTTTGGATAAAGCCTTTAAGAAAAGTGCAGTGGCCAGTTCTTGTATTCCTTTGAATAGCACTCTCCCATCTGTGCTGTGCTGAGGGAAGGCACTGGAGAGTTAGCTGTAGTGAGGGCAGAGGCTATGTCTACACTAGAAACTTCAAAGTGTTGCTGCGGGAGCGCTCCCGTAGCAGCGCTTTGAAGTGTGAGTGTAGTCTTGCGCAAGTGCTGGGAGGGAGCTCCTGGTAATCCATCTCCACGAGGGGAATAGCTGTGAGCGCTGGGAGCTTGTCCACACTAGCGCTTTAAAGTGCTCAAACTTGCTGCACTCGGGGGGGTGATTTTTCGCACCCCTGAGCCAGCAAGTTAGAGTGCTATAAAATGTAAGTGTGCACAAGCCCAGAGACACACCACTCTACAAACTGGCACATTTTCAAAGTACATTCAAAGATGCATGATAGATGGAAATAGTATGAGTTGTTCCTCTTCTTGCTTCCTGGTTACAAATTTGTGTACACTAAGGAACATGAAGTGTGCCAAAGTTGAGATTGGTTCTCTCCCTCCCCCCCCCCCAAAATTACTATGTAATCCTTAGTTTTTTATTAACTTTTTGAATTAAAAGAATTCTATGGCTTGTGGAGCACTATATGCTTTATTGTTCACTCCTTTTTTTTCTTTTATGGAAGAAGCTTCATTATAACAACTTCAATTAAGGTAAACTAGATGAAGGGTTGCTATTATCTGCAGTATGTTTTATGTATCCCAAATGAGTTGAGGACCCACTAGCCAAGCTGAGCTGTGATGTTTTGGTAAACAGCTGCTTTAAAAATGTTTTGTATTGTAGGATTTCTATACGCACAAATAAATAGTCAGTTTGCTGGGACCAGCATGTCTACAACTCATTATCCCAGTTGGGATACAAAAAAACTATGTTGCAAATAATAGCAGCTTCTGGTCCAATTTACCTTATGGTACATTTAGTACTTTGGAAATTCTACATCATAAAATTTTGGAGCCCAGCTGGTGTTGGCATCTTTACAGCTCCTCTATTGAGTTGAGGGAAACATTTTTTTTTTTATGTTGCAGAGAAATTATAATTAAGCCAAAACACTTACTGAATGTTTTAGAACTAAACTGAAAATGACCACGTTCCCTTAGCTGACAAGCTTTAAGCTTAGATTTTCAAAGATTATTTGAAAAAATAGCCAGGTCTGAGGAAAAGAAACCGTATCAACCCAGTCTATCTAATTACCCTTTCCTACTCAAAACCCAGAACCAGTACTCCACCCTCATCTGACTTATCAGCCATCTTTGACACCATCTACCATCCTCTTTTCCTTGAAATATTGTCTTCTCTTGGCTTCTCTGACTCTGTTTTCTCTGGGTTCTTCTACCTCTCTAATTGCTCCTTCAGCTTGTTGTTTCCAGAGGATCCTCCTCATTTTCCCCCCTCCCACTTAGTGTGGGTTCCACAGGACTCTCTCCTTGGTTCCCTTTTCTACTCCCTCTGCACCTTATCTCTGCGTAATTTCATGAGTAAATTCAACTGCCACCTCTATGCTGATGACTTCCAGGCCTGCCGCCTTCTGTCCAAACTAAAATCTCTGCCTGTATCTGGCTTCTCTTCAATGATGTCTAATCAGAAGGTCATGCTCAACATGGCTAAACCAGAGCTCTGAGTCTTCCCTCAAGCCTTCCCTGCTACTTTATTTCTCGATCACTGTGGACTTGCACCTCTCTAGGTCCTCATATCCAGACTGTCTAAATCTTGCTGATTTTTTTTCTGCATAACATCTCTTAAGATATGGCATTTTCTATCCATCTATATAGCTAAAACTTTTATCCAGGCTCACTTCATCTCACGTCTTGTTTTACTACATCGTCCTTTTCTCTGGCCTTGACAAATGCAATCTTGCTCTACCCATTCCGAAAGCTTCTGCAAAGATCATTTTCCTAACTCATTGATTTGACCATGATGCCTCTGTTTTGTATCCCTCCACTAGCTTTCCCTTCTGTATGCATCAAACATAAGCTGGCTTGTTTTTATTTTCAAGGCCCTTTGTGATGTTTCCTATCCTACCTGTTAACTCTCATTCACTATCAAAATGTCAACTCTCGCCTCCAATTGGCTCATGGTGCTAGCCTCCATCACCCATTTGTTAAATTTTCAAACAAGCACCTTTGTTCGTTATCTCATGCTGCTGCTTATGCTTGGGAGGAGCTCCCCATAGAATCTGCAAAACTACCTCATTATCCTCCTCCAAAAATGTCCTTAATTTTTGTTTGTTTGTTTTTTGTTTCATACAAAAGACTTAAGTGGTTAGGTGGCTGATGTGCTCAGACCACTGTCTATCTTACTGACCAATATTGTCTCAGTGTTTCCTTGTACTTCCTCATCTGTTTGCCTGTCTCTTGTTTGTATCTTGATTACAAGCTGTTTAGAGCAGGGACATTCTTTTTGTTCCGTATTTGTACAGCACCTAGCACAGTGGGGTCCTAGTCCAGCATTAGGGTTCCCAGGTGCTATTACAATACAAATAGTACATAAATAAATAATCTGTGAGTTGGTCAGACAATAAAGTAAAAGCAAAGCCAAGGCCATGCACTTTATAAATATATCAGAGGGATAAATATCAGGGAGGGAGAGGAATTATTTAAGTTTAGTACCAATGTGGACACAAGAACAAATGGATATAAACTGGACACTAGGAAGCTTAGACTTGAAATTAGATGAAGGTTGCTAACCATTAGAGGAGTGAAGTTCTGGAACAGCCTTCCAAGTGGAGTAGTGAGGGCAAAAGACATATCTGGCTTCAAGACTAAGCTTGATAAGTTTATGGAGGGGATGGTATGATGGGATAGCCTAATTTTGGCAATTAATTGACCTTTGATTATTAGCAGGTAATTAAGCCCAATGGTCTGTAATAGGATGTTAAATGGGGTGGGATCTGAGTTGCTACAGAGAATTCTTTCCTGGGTGCTGGCTGGTGAGTCTTGCCCATATGCTCAGGGTTTAACTGACCGCCATATTTGGGGTCGGGAAGGAATTTTCCTCCAGGGAAGATTGGCAGAGGCCCTGGAGGTTTTTTGCCTTCCTCTGCAGCATGGAGCACGGGTCACTTGCTGGAGGATTCTCTGCACCTTGAGGTCTTTAAATCACGATTTGAGGATTTCAGTAACAGACATAGGTTAGGGGTTTTGTTACAGGAGTGGGTGGGTGAGATTCTGTGGCCTGCGTTGTGCAGGAGGTCAGACTAGATGATCATAATGGTCCCTTCTGACCTTAAGTCTATGAGTCTATAAGAGGAAGCCAAAAATGAACTACCCCAAAATAATCATTGGTCTTAAAGATTTTTCAGTTCATGTGAGTGGGGTGGGGAACCTGCACTGTCTAAGTCCTTTACCACAATCTTCAAGGATTTTGTTCAACTAAAACATTTTACGTTGTAAACCTAGTAACACTGAAATTCTCTTGAAATGTATCAACAAAAATACAATTCACTCCCCATCCTTAGCAACAATGTGTGTTGAGTCTTTCTTAGCTTTGGCTAAATGATGTTAGGCTTTTTTGATAGTTCAAATTTAAAGTCGTTAGTCCATTACAGTGTGTAGTTACACTAGATTTGTTGTTCCTATTGTCATGACAGGTAGTTTGCTGCCATGTTCTCTCTCCAAAATAATCTAAATGTGTGGGGTTATCTTTTTTAAAATAATAGGTGGGTCCACAATGTGTAGAGCTCTTATTGAATGTCCTTTTGAGTCTTTTAGATACTGGGGCTAATATTTCTTCTAGTGAGTGAGCTTCCTTACTACAATTCAACTTCCTTAGGAATAGAACTGTATACTGCTATAGCTGAATCTTCCTTAAGATGTTTGTAAATTTTAATTTTAATTGCACCTTCCTTCTCTGTCTGAATTTAGTTAGAGAGGGTATGTGTGTGTATTTAATGTTGCAAATCTTATTTAATTTCTGTCTGTTAAGCACTAATACCATCTTCTAATGCAAATTTGATAAATTCCATTAGAAGAACGTAGTACTTTTCCACCCCCATTCTCCCAATCAAAGTATTGAGATTTCTTTGAGCATAGGGGATTGAAATGCACTGTCTGGATGCTTGTTAATAAGGCTTATTTTAAGTGCCATTTTTTCCAGTTTTACTCAATACATTTAAAGATACTTCACAGAGTAAGAGTTATATATATTGAGCTATTCTGTGGTAATTCTGTTCATCTAACTCTGAAGGGTCTCTATTAGCCACTTGCAAACTAGCTAATCTCTACATCTTAATTTGTATTGCTTTTGGGAAATTTTGGCACCTTTGGAAAATCCTATCCATGTAAACTGACTGAGCAAGTAAGAAGAAAGGAAAGCAGGATTATTCCCTGTGTGTGTTTCCTTGTTCCTAGTATTTCACAGTGAAACACATCTTTTTCTTTTCCTGTTGAATTAGCACAGAATAACTTTTGTCTTTCTCCCTCCTTTGAGACAGTTGAAGGAACACTTTACCTTTTGGATTATGGGATACAATGTTTCATATTGACTAGTTATGCTGGTTGTATTAAGGGCCCGATTTGTAATTGAAGCAGGGATATCTGTGCTAAATAACTGTTTTTCCTAGAATCTTCTTAAAACTTTCCATAGAGGTGGTCCTGACTTACTAAATTTGTTTAATTTTGCATTGTGGCAAGATAGTGGAAACTAGAAGATTATGTACATATCATTGAATTAAAAGTGCTATTAAATTGTATCTGAATTTGCATTATTTCAATAGTATGTTTAAAAGAATTCTGCATTTGGTTTATTACATTCCTGTTACTTTGAGAAGTTCAGTTCCTTTTGGTATTTTTAAATGTTAAAGTAATGCTTCTAACCGCTTGCTTGCTGCTAACCAGCATCGCTCTAAAATGGTTTGTCCTGTGCTCTGTGTGAATGCCTTTTTCACCTTATCACGTTGTTTATCTGTAGGGTTGTGCTGGTGCCAACCATTACTCCCATTTATAGCAACATCCTTTCTAGCACTCTTCCTGACTTCTTTGACTAAACAGGCACAAAAGTGACTGCCATTAGAACGACTGCCAACTGAGTACTTAATTAACAAGCATAGGGTGCTTTTGTGCAGCTACGACAGCAGCCTTTTTGCTTATGCTTGTCACCATAGCAGAACACTTCCTATAACCCCTGCTAAAAATACATCGTGTCTGGATTCTCAGTAGGCAGTCAACAGAATGATGCAGGTAGTGTGAAAGCTAGTCTTGTGTAAGCCAGAGGAACGTTCTATCAGATAAGCACTGAAATCTGGTAATCTGCATACATACACAAAATGTAATTGTAATGCTTGTCTTAAAACCATAGAAATTAGTTCTAAAACCTTTAATAGCTATATACATTTTAAACAGTACTTGTCAGGGTGATTTGCTTTAAATCAAATTGATTTAAATCACTAGTCAGGAAGACTAGATTTAATTATGGATTTCTACATAAAAGTGCATTCTTGTTGGTTGTTATAACCTAAATACATATTCTTCACAACTCAGAGATAGATGTAGGTTTCATTTTTAGATGGTACACACTATACATTTTTAAAGTGATTTATTTGAGAACTTTTCAGATTAGTTTTACAGCTATATCAGAAAATGAATGATTATTTGGTTATTTCATTTACCAAAGGTAATTGAAGCAGATAGTTCACCTTCCAATGACTTCATAAATATCTCCAATTCAACAGGTTAATCATTAATATTTGGAGGATTTTCTTGCCATGCTGTATTAGGAGGAGAACATCACCAGACAGATATATAAATTGTTTTATTTAACTAAAACAACAACGTTATGTATTCTGGATTTTTTTCTTCAAAAACAAACATATAATATTATAACAAAACAAGCATATGTATTTTTTTGAATTTAGTTAAACATTCAAGTTTTTTAAAATCAGGTTTGTTTTTGTTAAAATTGTTTTTCTAAAATAGTTGAATGAAATATTAAAAAAAAAATTAAATCAACTATGTCAGCCAAGTCAACATGAGAAACTTAAAATGTAGGCTTCTGCAGCTAACTCAGTTGTCTTCACCTTCATTTTCCTTTGTTCATTCATAATTTGGAAAAGGAAAAACAAGCTTTCCTGCTTTTTCAGGTCCCAAACAATTTCTCAATTTGGAGTGAATTAGTCCAAAGGAAGAAAATATTCTTTCACAATGTGCAGCAGCAGTCAAAAAAGCAATCAGGATGTTAGGAATCATTAAAAAGGGGATAGAGAATAAGACATGGTACGCCCACATCTTGAATACTGCGTATAGATGTGGTCTCCTCATCTCAAAAAATATATACTGGCATTAGAAAAGGTTCAGAGAAGGGCAACTAAAATGATTAGGGGTTTGGAATGGGTCCCATATGAGGAGAGATTAAAGAGGCTAGGACTTTTCAGCTTGGAAAAGAGGAGACAAGGGGGGGGGGTATGTACAATCATGAGTGGTGTGGAGAAAGTGAATAAGGAAAAGTTATTTACTTGTTCCCATAATATAACAACTAGGGGCCACCAAATGAAATTAATGGGCAGCAGGTTTAAAACAAATAAACACACAGTGCACAGTCAACTTTTGGAACTCCTTGCCTGAGGAGGTTGTGAAGGCTAGGACTATAACAGGATTTAAAAGAGAACTGGATAAATTCATGGAGGTTAAGTCCATTAATGGCTATTAGCCAGGATGGGTAAGGAATGGTGTCCCTAGCCTCTGTTTGTCAGGGGGTGGTGATGGATGGCAGGAGAGAGATCACTTGATCATTATTTGTTAGGTTCACTCCCTCTGGGGCACGTGGCATTGGCCACTGTCGGTAGACCGGATATTGGGCTGGATGGACCTTTGGTCTGATCCAGTATGGCTGTTTTTACATTCTATGTCCTACACCGGCAGAAGAAGCTACTGCTGTTAAAAGTGAGATTATCACTTCAACAGTCTCTGAATCCAAGTGCTTAAGTGACTTCCACCAGTTCACTGGTGTGACTTTCTTTAAAACGTCATCAGTAAACATATTTCTTGAATAGTTCACCCTTAGCTCTGAAGTTTTATAGTTGGCATTATGGAGGGATGATTGCTGGATATCCATGTCATAGCCAACACCTCTTCTTCAGCAGTTAAGATTTGACCCTGGTACCGAGTATTGAGAATATTTGCAAGAAAATGAGCTGGAGATGGGACAAGTACAGTACTATTTGGTTTTTTTTTATGCTTGTAATTTAGCTCTGTTATTGCATATTTCTCTTTTTAAGATCTCACTCAGTTCCTTCCAAATTTCAACAGCATCTGCAATAAAACAGCTATTTCCCTGCATTTTGTTCAAGGCTACAGAAATAGGCTTCAGGGTACTCAGCATGTGTTCAACATTTCTCTTAAGACCAATGTTGAGAACTTTGGCTGTGACAGTGCCATCTATTTTTTCACAGTTTTGTTCACAAACTATCATCAGATTAGGCCAGTTCTTGATATAGTGCTCAAAACAGTCCACCACTGAGTTCCATCACATGTCTTGTGGGAGAGTTAGCTTGGTTCCTCCCACTTTTTTCAGAGCAGCTGCTGCTGCAAAGTGATTGTTATGGAAGTATTTTGCAATTTCAACAACATTAGCCTTTATTTCTGGAACACTGAAGTCTTTGGCTAGGAGGTGCATCAAATGAGCACTGCAACTGTATGTTGTTAGCTTGGGACTGTCTTCGCTCCCTCTTCTAAATTTCTTCCAATCTTGGATAAATTTGCAGCATTGTCTGTGACCAACCTGTGTACTAGACATTTGAATTTTTTTTCAGTTTGTTATAGCTTTTACTGCTACTTCTTGTAAATATTCTGCTGTGTGTGCATTTCCTGATGTATCAATTATTTCTGTAAGGAAGACATTCCCTTCTTTTGTCACACAAACACATACAACAGGATCATTGTGGACATTGCTCAATCCATCAAGACTCAGGTTAACAATTTTACCCTCTAGACCTTTTGCACACTGCTCAATTTCTCTTTCATGCACTTTATCCAGCAATCTGCCTGCAACATCTGCTCTGTTGGGTGGACTGTATCCTGGTCTTAATGACTGAACCATGTTAATGAAGTGTGGAAATCATACGGAAAGGAGAGTTTGTTGCATAAACAAACTGGGCAATTTTTTCATCAATTACCTCTTTTTGTAATCTGCTGGTTCTTATCACAAACTTACCTATTGTTTCTGGATGATGATTTTTTTTTCTCTTTCTGCCACAGGTGATATACTATGGCTATGTGACATACATGATGTGACTGAAACACTATTCTTGGCAGATAACTCTGAAACTAATTATAGTGATCTTGAAGGTGGATAGTCTTCAGAATCCTGAATGTTGAGGATAGATTCTCCTAAACAAAATAAGTCAATGCAGTTATTTAATTATTAACACATTGCTCATTTAGTATTAGTCATTGTATTCACTGGCACTCAGTACTACTTTAAAGGTGAAATTGTAAAAGGAAGGTCTGCCTATTTCAACTATTTTTTTTTTATCACAACTACATCTAAAATGATAGCACCATAGAATAACTATAGTTTTTTGCTCAAACGTGAGAATTCAAGAATAGTCCAGAAGGAAGACAGGCAGTCCTTAAGAAAGAAGAATGAAATAAAGAAGTTTACCAACCTGAGATCCTGCATGTTCAGACATTTTCCTTTCATCATCTTCAACGGAGCTTCCTCCTGAGAAGGAACACTTCTCATGATGTTGTTTCCTTTGGGCAACCAGGCCTTGCATTTCTTTGTTGCACTGTTTGCATTTTGCATGCATGCCTGTCTCACCCTCAGGTACAGGAACTTCATTAAAATATTCCCAAACTGGGTCTCTTTTACACGAATTTGCAGAGGGGCAATAGGGTTGAGGTCTGTTATTTCTCACCTCTGTATATTATTTATTTATTTAAAAACATTTTTGCTGTTAACAAGCATGTTATCTCTGAAGACACAAATCCACAGTTTGAGAACTGCAAAACTAAGCATCTCTGATGTTATCTTCTAGACTGAGCACAGAGTCCCATTGGGTAGATAGAAAGATTAACCTAAATAATTATACAGAAGCCCCTGGAACCTCATAAGATTGGGTCCCTAATCCATGAACTATTGGAACTCATTTACAAAACTTTTCTTAAACATTACATGAATATAGTGTCTCATACTATAGAATTAGAATTTATAATCTCTATTCCATGATGAGATATCTTTGAGTTATACTGTTAGTTTGTTTTTTCCCCTCAAAAAGCATTTTATCAAAAAAAAAATCCGATTTAAATAAAAAACAATCTGATTTTTATCCACCCTGGTACTTGTAATGGCTTAAATAACTCCATCGTTGTAAAATAGCATCTGAAAACTCTTGCTATTGCACAGGTGTGGCAGTTGGGCTAAGTAATCCATCATCTATGTCGGGGTGGACAAACTTTTTGGCCTGAGGGTCACTTTGGGGTTCCGAAATTATATGGCAGGCTGGATAGGGACGGCTGTGCCTCCCCAAACAGCCTGCCCCTGCCTGCTCCCCTCAGAACCCCCGACCCATCCAACACCCCCTGCTCCTTGTCCCGTGACCATCCCCTCCCGGTATCCCCACCCCCTGACAGGCCCCCTGGGACACCCACGCCTATCCAACCGCTCCCTGTTCCCTGTCCCCTGACAGGTCCCCCAGGACTCCCATGCCTATCCAACTACTCCCTGTCCCCTGACCCCCCCCGGGGACCCCTTACCCCTTATACGACCTCCCCGCTCCCTTATCATGCCGCTCAGAGCACCAGGACTCACAGCCACGCTGCCCGGCAGAAGCTCGCAGCCCTGCTGCCCAGAGTGCTGGTGGCATGGCGAGCTGAAGCTGCGGGGGAGGGGGAATAGCGTGGGAGTGGCCGGGGGCTAGTCTCCCCAGCCGGGAGCTCAAGGGTCGGGTAGGAGGCTCCTGCAGGTTGGATGTGGCCCATGGGCTGCAGTTTGCCCACCTCTGATCTATGTATTCTCTTTCGTGTGACCAGTGAAATTGTTGCATGCAAACTAGCTGTAGAGTAAGAGTGGTGATTGGTTGAGTTATCTTTGTATCATTTTACTGGTACTTTCCAGCAGAAAGATCCCTCTACTGACAGTTTCTTATAAAAAACAAACCTCATTTGAATTCAGGAGCAGGAGATTTTCAAAGTTTTATTCAGGCAAGCTCTATTATTTACGAGAAACATATATACGTCTTCTAGTTAATTATATAATTTGTCTTTTCACAATGGTCAAGGTCTCTAGCCTTGTCATTAGAACTGGTTAGAAATTATTTTTGATTTTTCTCCATTCCCCTCCCCAACAAATTGTATGACCTAGAGGGATGCCCAACCTTTCTCAGCAGGTTAGAAACCTAGACAAAATGCCATGGGATCCCCAATTGCTCCTGAGGTTCTAGATAGTGACATCATAAGTGTGTTCTTTAGCCATTTTTCCTGAGTTGCAATATTTCCATTGATGTGCATCTCTCCATAATCATTCATGTTTCTGTTACTTCCAGAGTAGACTGCTGCTAATACTGTTCTGTGCTCTTGAAGACCACTTGGTGGATCTTGTACTAACTGAAGCCAGTAGCTAACTGACTTTGCAATACAAGCTACTTGAAGCATTTTTTAGACTGCATTAGATTATATACTTCTCGGTGCAATTCAAGGTGCTGACTTGGATCTATAAAACCCTATAAGATTTGAATCCTGCCTGACCTAGACTGCCTCTCTCCCAGGGACTATCTTGACAACTGATCTTCTAATGATCCTTATATATGAATGAAATGGAAATAGAAGCAGGGAATACTGGTGGAGAGGACTCTGGAATTCAGTTTTCCTGGCTGGTCAGAACTCAAGACCTTCAGCATAGTGTGTAAGGCCCATCTATTCATTTTCTCTGATGGAGTGGAGGGTTGAATTTTTTTTGAGGGGGAAGTAAGTATAAGCAATAAGACATACATAAAAAGAACAGGAGTACTTGTGGCACCTTAGAGACTAACAGATATACATACATGTGCATGGACACCTAGAAATGGCTAGTTTTATGACCTGTGCAGTGACATCAGGCTTTAAAGATCTAAAACCAGAATTAGTATAACTTTCTTAAAACCAAAGCACTGACCTGAGCGTTGACAAACTGTTGGCAGAAAGACAAGGTGGCAGCTTTCTCTTCTGGATCTGTGCCCTTTTTAAGTTACTATATACTTCATGTATTATGTGCCACAATTTTATGGTCACAATGCTACTCTTATTAATTTTATCGTTACAGACTACACTTACCTGGGGACCCTACTTGTGGTTTCATATGCTAAGAGTTGCCACGTCAACCTTATCAGGTATTGGTTCATTTACTTTTTAAGGTAAACTACTCCAAAGAATATTAACTAGCTTTTTGAAAGCTTGTTACAAGATGAGGTGTAACAACTGGTAGGAGACTTATTGGCCATTTGGAACATTCCTCAAGTCTGCCACACATCTATATTTTGGTTGTGTAACTTTCCATCTTTTCGGTGCCAAGTTATTTCATTTTACAACTATGAGAAAATCAAATTCCATTCAACAGAAAGAGATGTAATGAAAGAATAAACCAAAATCTCCCTCTTGCTAAACACTAATTTCCTTATCTATGGCTTACTAAGGAAACATTTGTTCAGGCGAGTTGTGAGAAGTAATCAATCTGTCTTCCTGGGAAGAAATGTGCATGATCTGTCAGTTGCATGTGGCACTTGGTCACCAATTGGCTGACTTACAAAACCAAGCTAGAATCAAAGCTGCTTTAGACACTTGCAGTTCATGAGCATTTAATTGATGTGGCATATGTCCTGATTTGGTTTAATATGGAAATATTTTGGTGTGCCACCAGACATATAAGAACTTCAGTAGAAGGATATGTGTAAAATAAAATGTTTTCCAATCAAAGACCATTAGGTCTGTAAGTCTGTTTTCTATAGAACTTACCATCTACAGCAGTGATGTCTATAAATCACTTGTGTGACTTGGCCTGAAAAGAACTTTGTAGAGAGAGAGTCAGTATGCATAAGGTTTTAGTTCTTGTTATCTTGAGATTCTGAATATTGTGTTAAATATCTGTATTCATAGTATTTTTGAGATGTTGTTTGTTGGATTATCTAATACCTAGCTTCTCATTTGCTCTTCTCGGAGAGTGTTAAGCAACAGAGCTAACAAGTTTACATTACAATCCTTCATGTGGGAACGAATGATACGGCTAGGTTCTCGTTAGAGAGGATCAAGGGAGATTATGCCAGGCTGGGGAAGACGCTCAAGGAGATAGAGGCTCAGATTATCTTTAGTGGGATTCTGCCCGTTCCGAGGGAAGGGCAGCAAAGGGCTGATAGGATTGTGAGAATAAATAGTTGGCTAAGGGAGTGGTGCTATAAGGAGGGCTTTGGGATGTATGGACACTGGGAGGCTTTCGGGGACAGACACCTGTTCTCGCGGGATGGGCTTCACCTGAGTAGGGAAGGAAATAGACTTCTGGGAGGGAGGCTGGCTCATCTTATCAAAAGAGCTTTAAACTAGCAAGTTTGGGGAGACGGTTGGGAGATGCACAGTTAATCTCCACGCCAGATTCCAGTATGGAGAAGGTGAGTAAAATGAGAGGAGACATAGCTGGGGAGATGAGATTGGACATAGGAAGGACAGGAGGGACGGACACTAGGAGGCCCGCAACATATAGTGCTGCTAATGGGAGACGGGCTAAACGACATACATTAGGGTGTCTATACACCAATGCCAGAAGCCTAGGTAATAAAATGGAGGAATTGGAGCTCCTGGTCCAAGAGCTGAAACCAGATATCATAGGAATAACGGAAACGTGGTGGAATGACAGTCACGACTGGAACACAGGTATGGAGGGGTATGCGCTGTTTAGGAAAGACCGGAACAGAGGTAAAGGTGGGGGGGTGGCATTGTATGTCAATAGTGAAATAAACTGTAAAGAAATAATAGTGGATGGATTAGACAACACAGAGTCCGTCTGGGCAATACTCACAATGGGTAATAGGACTTCTAAAGCCTCTCCGGGGATAGTGCTTGGAGTGTGCTATAGACCGCCGGGATCGACCCAGGATATGGATAAGGAACTATTTAATGTGCTTAGAGAAGTAATTACTAATAGAAACTGTGTAATTATGGGGGACTTTAACTTCCCGGATATAGATTGGGGAACAAACGCTAGTAGCAATAATAGGGCTCAGATGTTCCTAGATGTGCTTGCTGATCAATTCCTCCATCAAGTGGTAGCTGAACCGACGAGGGGGGAGGCCATTTTAGATTTGATTCTGGTAAGTAGTGAGGACTTCGTTGAGGAAGTGGTAGTAGGGGACAATTTGGGCTCCAGTGATCATGAGCTAATTCGGTTTAAAATACAGGGAAGGAGTAACAGAATTAAGTCAAAGACTAGGGTTTATAATTTTAAAAAGGCCAATTTTAACAAATTAAGGGGACTGGTAAGGGAAGTGGATTGGGCAAACGTATTAATAGATTTAAAGGCAGAAGAAGCCTGGGATTACTTTAAGTTAAAGATGCATGAGCTGTCGGAGGCCTGTATCCCCAAAAAGGGAAAAAGATTACCAAGCAAGAGATTTAGACCGAGCTGTATGAGCGACCGACTCAAAGGGGCGATTAGGAAAAAACAGAAAGCGTACAAAGAGTGGAAGAGGGGAGGGATCAGTAAGGAAATGTACCAAAGTGAAGTCAGAGAATGTAGAGATAGAGTGAGAAAGGCCAAAGGCCGTGTAGAATTGGACCTAGCGAGGGGAATTAAAAGCAATAGTAAGAGGTTTTACAGCCACATAAACAGGAAGAAAGCAAAGAAAGAAGAAGTGGGACCACTGAGGACTATTGCCGGAGAGGAGATTAAAGACAATCTAGGCATGGCGCAATATCTCAATGAATATTTTGCGTCGGTGTTTAATGAGGCCAATGAAGGGATTAGGGATACTAGCACCATTACAGAGGGGCGTTCGGGATGGGGGATTACCGTATCCGAGGTAGAAACAAAACTTGAACGCCTTGATGGGGCTAAGTCGGGAGGACCGGACGATCTTCATCCGAGAATATTGAAGGAATTGGCGCGGGAAATAGCAGGCCCGTTAGCGATAATATTTAATGAATCTGTAAACTCGGGGGTGGTCCCGTTAGACTGGAGAATAGCTAATGTGGTTCCTATTTTCAAAAAAGGGAAAAAAAGTGATCCGGGTAACTACAGGCCTGTTAGTTTAACATCTGTAGTGTGCAAGCTGTTAGAGAAAATTTTGAAGGAGAAACTAGTTGAGGACCTGGAGGGTAGTGGCAATTGCGATAATTTACAACATGGTTTTACGAAGGGCAGATCGTGCCAAACGAATCTGATTTCCTTCTTTGAGAAAGTAACGGATTTATTAGATAAGGGAAATGCGGTGGACCTAATATACCTGGATTTCAGTAAAGCGTTTGATACTGTACCCCATGAGGAATTATTGGTTAAACTGAAAAACATGGGGATCGATTTGAAAATCCAGAGATGGATAAGGAATTGGTTAATGGGGAGAATGCAGCGGGTCGTATTGAAGGGTGAACTGTCAGGTTGGAGGGAGGTTACCAGTGGAGTTCCCCAAGGTTCGGTTTTGGGACCCATTTTATTTAATCTATTTATAACTGACCTCGGAACCGATTGCAGGAGTAGGCTGGTAAAGTTTGCGGATGATACGAAGGTGGGAGGCGTTGTAAATTCGGAAGAGGATAGGGATATCCTGCAGGGAGACTTGAATGAACTTGTGAATTGGAGTGTCAGAAATAGGATGAAATTTAATAGTGAAAAGTGTAAGGTGATGCATTTGGGGATGACCAATAACAATTTTAGTTACAAGATGGGGACGCATTGGTTAGAAGTAACGGAAGAGGAGAAGGACCTAGGGGTCCTTGTAGACCGCAGGATGACTATGAGTCGACAGTGTGACGTGGCGGTGAAAAAAGCCAATGCTGTCTTGGGATGCATTAGGCGAGGTATATCTAGTAGGGATAAGGAGGTCCTGCTTCCGTTGTACAAGGCGCTGGTGAGACCTCATTTGGAGTACTGTGTGCAGTTCTGGTCTCCAATGTTTAAAAAAGATGAACTCAAACTGGAACGGGTGCAGAGAAGGGCCACTAGGATGATCAGAGGAATGGAAAACCTGTCGTATGAAAGGAGACTAGAGGAGCTTGGGTTGTTTAGTCTGACAAAGCGAAGGCTGAGGGGGGATATGATTGCTATCTTTAAATATATTAGAGGGATTAATACAAGGGAGGGAGATGAATTATTCCAGCTTAGTACTAACGTGGATACGAGAACGAATGGATATAAACTGGCCGTGGGGAAGTTCAGGCTTGAAATTAGACGAAGGTTTCTGACCGTTAGAGGGGTGAAATATTGGAACGGCCTTCCGAGGGAAACGGTGGGGGCGAGGGACTTGTCTGGCTTTAAGATTAAGTTAGATAAGTTTATGGAGGGAATGGTTTAATGGTAAAACATAGTTGTCAAGGAAAACCAAGCAATGGTAGGTAAATAGCATAATGGCTAAAAGGGGTCAGGATGGAGACTCTTGCCTATATGCTCGGGGTCTTACTGATCGCCATATTTGGGGTCGGGAAGGAATTTTCCTCCAGGGCAGATTGGCTGAGCCTCTGGAGGTTTTTCGCCTTCCTCCGCAGCATGGGGCAGGGATCTCTAGCAGGAGGGTCTCTGCCGATTGAGGTCACTAATAACAGGATTGGGGACTTCAGCAGCAGAGTCCAGGGAAGGGGCGGGGACGGTTTTATGGCCTGCAGCGTGCAGGGGGTCAGACCAGATGATCATAATGGTCCCTTCTGACCTTAAAGTCTATGAATCTATGAATCTATGAATTATCCAGTAAGCTTATTTTCCTGAGGGGTCCTGCAGATTTGAGGTACCATATATGCTCGATCATAAGCCGGTTCGTTTATAAGCCGACCCCACCCCCAAGATGGATAAGTAAAAATGGAAAATTTTTATGACCCATTCATAAGCCGACCCTATAATTCAGGGGTCAGCAAACTTTGGCTCCCGGGCCATCAGGATAAGCCGCTGGCGGGCCGAGATGATTTGTTTACCTCGAGCATCCCCAGGCCCGGAGGTAAACAAAGTGTCCCGGCGCGCCAGCTGCTTACCTTGACGGGCCGGGACAGCAACTGGTGGGGAAATGCTTTTGGGGGGGAGAAGCTGGGGGTCAGGGGACTCCACTTCTAGCCCGGGACCCCGAGACTCTCCCCATCCCATCCCATCCCTTCCCACCTTATCTGGGGAGGGCCAGGGGAGGATATCTCTGACCTGGCTGGGTCGGGCGGCGTGGCCACAGCCTGCCAGCCCCGGAGCTGCATTTGCTTCAGAGGCTGGGGGGAGAGCAGCGTGGCCAGAAGCAGAGAGAGACTGGCCCCGCCTCTTCCCTTCTGGCTGTGCTGCCTCTCCTTGCTCCCTCTGTTGGGGAGGGGCTGTGTCTCTCCTCTCCCTCTCTATACCCGTTCATAAGCCGACCTCCTTCTCTGGTGCGTCCCTTTTTTCGTGTAAAAAAAAAAAAAAAAAAAAAAAAAAAAATCTGCTTATGAACGAGTATATACGGTACATTCTCCATGTTTTTTCATCTTCCTTGCCCTCAAGGCCCTATACTGCAGCAATCATTTTGGCCAAGGAATTGCCATGAGCCCATCTATTCCACTCCTTTGTTAGAAGGGATGCCCACTTAGCCCCTGGTGACTTAAACTGAGAGAACTGAAATCAAATCCCATTGATCTATGCAGCTGTGTATAGCACACACTGTCGTTAAAACACTGTTAGCCCAGCATCTACATATGTCAATACATACATTCTATAGAACATTCTACATACATACGTGTCTGTGTGTATATACTATATATTCTATATACATTCTGTTCTATTTGCTGGCTGCAAACATCACTCAGTACAAATACTTGTAATCTAGCCATTATTTTACATAGTCTTATTTTGTTCTGCTTTGGAATCTGTTAACGCAAAAGTACCGAATGACAAAATTAAAAGTACTTCCTTTGCAGTCAAATTTTCACACTATTTGGTTCCTTTTATTAATGTTATGTGTAGCCTCCAGTTTTGCCATTCATTCCTGCATTTTTGACTAGTTACCCACTGTTATTGGTAACATTAACTGTGCTAATGAATTAAAATATATAAAGGTATTGTATTTTAAACACACTGAATTATCAACTTTTTCATTAAAGTGCAGTTCTATTCTGAAAATGAATGTAAAAATGGGCATTATGGGGTTCTGTTTCTATTTTCCATATTATATGTCCTCATTTGAAGATAATATACTTTTACCGTGGGCCCTGGAAGTTAAGCTCGATTCTTTCCTTCTTGCACATTTTTGCAGGTTATAAAGATTCTGCTGACCAAACTCTGCCCTCTGTGACATTTATGCAACCATGCGTGCAATCCCACTGAAAACAACATGAAAGTGGAACTGACTTGAACTTACTAAACAATATGCATAAGTAACAGAATCCATCTCTTTACCTAGCTAGGTTGGCTGCCCAGTGTGAACAGCAGTAAATAGTAAATATATCACTAAATTGAGCAGTTATGACTGACTACACATGATGATTTTTTTTAAGCAGCTGCTCTCTTTTGAAGTAGAACTGCTCTTAAAACTCTGAAAACGAAATCTAAGGAATTTGGGTAAAGGCCTCTCTGTTTTATTTTTAGTGTGTGACTTCCTTGGGGAAAAGATTGCATCCGTTTTGGGCATAAGTACACCAAAATACCAGTATGCCATTGATGAGTACTACAGGATGAAGAAGGAGGTGTGTCTTTTTCTTTACTGTTAAGTTTGACAAAGTAAAAATTGCATTGTCTGTAGTATTTACTAAAGATAGCTCAATCCATTTGGCCTAAACCTCAGCCTTTTCTTTGAATCTTTTTCTTTTTTAAAGAAGCTCTCTTCCCATATGCTTCCTCACCCTTAGACTCTTACCACTGGATTAGCAATTTCCAGGCCTCTTAGTGAGTCCTGGTCACTGCTGTATTCCAGTCTCTTGCACAGTGCACTTTAAGGACAATTTGCAGATTGTGTGAGATGCATGTAGCGGTTATTGGATTGACTGAATTCTTTTAGAGGAATGGTGGAGGCTCAGTTTTTAAGGTGCCTTTTTAAATTGTTTCGTACGGTTATTGTTACTCCTGAAAGAACAGGTTAACAAACAGTGAAACAATTTATACTGAAGTCTTTCACTCACAATTACAGAAATATTAAGTAACTTGTCTTTTAACGATCCTTCTGTGTGTTTTTCATTTATTTGTTTTTATCAAGCTACTTAACTTGTCCTAACTTCCCTGCTTGTGTCCTTTGTTCCCCCATTCCCATGATATATCACAAAATTAATGGCTTGCGCAAATGTCCTGTTCTTTGCATTGGCTCCTGTTACTTAGAATATTTCTAGTATTTTAAAATGGTAAAACTTTTCATTCACAATGGCAAATTCCTGAAATTCTGAGGGTTGACATTCCAAAGCACATGCTGGGGGAAGATCTTTTATAACCAAGTAATGACTTCTGTTTGCACATCTTTGTAAAATGTCGAAAATGCAAACCTTATTTGAAAGGTAATAGCCAGAAATATTACACATTATTGCTGTTGACAAATAATTGGCTTATTAAGTCAAAATTTATCTGTGTGTATCTCGTTTGCATGTGTAGAGAAAGTTCAACTCTTCAACTTCATTTCTCAGAGTAGTGTGAAAGGTGATTCTGGAAAAAGTATTTCTGAATGATTACTGGAATGGATCAGTGACTTGTAACTGATGTTTGCTTTGGTTATTATGGCTGAACTATCAATGAAAGCAAAATTTTTGTGAGTGCAAAGATGTGCTTGGATACCTGTAATTGAAACTGACGTGTTCTTGCAGAAGGAATTGTGAGGAATACAGGTTGCATAAACTATTCTATTGTATTTTGTGGAATTTTTTTCTTAGGAGGAAGAGGAGGAGGAAGAAAACAAAATGTCAGAAGAGGCAGAGAGACGATATCAAGAGCAGCAGAGCAAGCTACAAGATGAGACTACTGTCCAGACAGACCAACCTGAGGCAACAGCATGTAATGCATTTGTGAATCTCAATTTTGAAACTGAGGGAGAAGGCCAATCTGTTGCAGAAAGTAAACAAGACTTAACTACTGTCCCTACTTAAAATATAAGGTTCTGCATAACGCCAATTTTTTTAAATTGGCAGCAAAAGTGTGGGAAAAATCTTGTACTTTTTTCAGTGGAATGTAACTCAGTTAAAACTCTGGCCAGGAGAGAGCTAAATAATGTCTGTTCAGTCCACAACTATTGAATAAAGCCTAAGACACTGCCAAGCTGACATTTCTGTTAAAATAAAAATTTTGGACAACAAAAAAAATTAGTTGAGTATAAATTAAATATGCTAGACCTCATCTTTTTCTGAACAGTGTAGGTAAAAATGTCTCTAATCTGGTGCCTGTCTGACATTCGTGGATTGAAGATAGTGCTATTTTATACTTTTAAAAGCCTATTTTGTATTTATAAAATCCTTATTGAAAATTAGCTCTCTATGAATAGATTGTCCGACTAATTAGAACTGATTTCCCATAGTGGCTTCATAAGGCACCTTAGTGACTTCTAAGTTCACAATAATGTCTTTATTTATTGTCACCATTTTATGTATTTATTATTTAGACACGAGCTTTAACCTAATGGTGTCTGAGTGCCTGTTGAAACAATTTCCTCTTTTAAAAGGAGGTTGTAAGCTCTATTTAGAACTTGCTCAGCTAAAGCTACATCAATTGTGGAGGTTAGCAGTGCTCAGACAACGAATTCTGTTGTGTAGCAAAGAACAGTATGAGCATCAGCTCTGTGAAGCACAGTCTCACTCCATTTATGAGAGACGCTTCTCCTAGCCAGTTAAATATATAGTTTCTTAGGACCTTATTAGAACCTACTGAAGTAAATTGAAATCGGATTCCTGGCCTTGAATTAAACACTCCAATTGTCAACATTTTAAAGACATAGGGTACCCATCTACAGCTAAAAGTGTGCTGTTTGACTGCTTGGTCTGCTCTAGAGCATTTATATGATGCGGTAGAGTCTCCATATTGTTACCTGAATGGAATATTTGTGTATATCATGCAAAAATATTGTATTTGGTTGCAAGTGAGGAGTTCAGCTTTGCAGCTTTTCCCCCCTGAAGTATTTAAAAATGAACTAAAGAAATACAGGCTAAATTTCAGTATTAGAATCTCTTAAGGAAGCAATTTCTGTTAGCTCTAAAGAACTAATCAAAATTACTTTGAATTCAGTTGGAATTTCTTTTAAAATCTATTTAACTGAAATTAAGACTAAGCCTTCTGCTAAAATGTTAGTTTGTTTCCAATACAAAAATACAGATACTATCTTACCCAGGGGAAGACGCTGCTCTTCTGCTCAGAGGCCATTGTAAACCAGGCCCAAATAATGATTAGAGGAAGAAGAGTTAACTAAAGTAAGCAGCAGCTCGCTCTCCTAACTTGCAAAAGAGAAATAGTTTATTTCAGGGCACTCATACCTGAGCTCTCTAGGTAAGGAAGGAAGGAACTGGAGTATTCCCCAAGTCTTGCAGTGCAGAATGTTGGTAGGTAAATACAATAGTGTATAGTTTCTTCACCACCAACAGACATCATGTGAGTAATAATTTAAAATGAAAATCTTTAGGTGAAATTTCTAAAGTTTAAGAAAACATTAGAAATCTTGAGTGAGATTCTTGGGCGGTGCAGCCCACAAGGGGAAAAGTTACCACCTTAAGGGCTTTCTGATTCTGGGTACTTGAGGGTACTGCCTGACCTATGACAATCCTCCTGGGCTGTGGCACTACCAAGAATGCCTATAGCACTCTGAGCATGCCTTCTGTGCCCCCTACACTGCGACTTGTTTAGGATCCATTGCAGAGCTACATAAGGTAGCTTTGTACTGTGCTTGTGATGACGGAATTCTTCCTCTGCCAGGTATGGGTCTTTTCTGGTCTCTTTATAGTGCTTCAGCAGCTGTCTTAATCAACTATCCTCTTTGCTTTGATGCTCTATCCTTTGCCTCTTTCAGCTTCTGATGAACATCTGCAAGAGGTAGCTTGAGTCCATTGTGAGTGAAACAAAGAGCACATTGGTAATAGATGAACTACTTAGAGCCTACATTGTCTAAAATTGGTATCTGTTCAGGGCAAAAGCCTACAGTAACTTGTGAATAAAATCTTTATTAATGGAGAGAAGGATGTTTAGCTTTTTCTGCCAGAAATTTATCAACTGTGACTGCACTATTGTCTATTTGCTTGTACTTTCTGTTGCAGTGAGCAAGGAATGCTCGCTGTCCTGGTGTTAAAATTCTTTGTATAAAATGTGTTACTCACTGTGCCTTAATACTTAATCCTTCCTTCAGTTTATGCAAAATGTATGAAAGTGGTTACTTTAACATTTGCTGTAAATGCATAATATTACTGGTTATTTTATATTTAATATAATTTTGAACTTTACCTTGGCTCTGTTTTTCTTTCATAGTGTAGATCCAGCCCCTTTGTAGTTGTGTGCCTGGATCTGGGGTGCTTAAGTTACTCAGTGCTTTCAAGAGAAAACAATAAGATGCATGCCCGTTAAGTCCATGTCCTCCTAAGGGCATCTGTTTGGACACTGAAACTCAAGGGTGTCTTATTTCCCCCAACCAACAAAATGCATCCTGAGATGAACTCTGCACCCAGGTGTAATTGAGATGTTATACATTTTACCATCTGACTTGGGAGGCTTAGTACTACTTAGAGATAAATATGTATCAATCCAAGGGCAGCATTAAGTCACTTTAGCTTAAATCACCACATTTTAGTGATAGGGCAACATTAGTGAAAACTTCTCTGTACTCAACTCAGCCTTCGAAGGTAATATACAGGAATAAAAGTAAAGCCTTGAGGTGTATACAGAAACTTCCAGTTTGACTAGTGGTATGATTTAATTAAACCAGTGAAAACCCTGCTGTAAATACTTGCACGTAGCTTAAACAAATTCAGAATAGACTTAAGCTAAGCAACAACAGACCACTCTTTAAATTGCTGCAAATCCCTCTGTAGATACACTAATATTGTTTTGAAACATTCAGGTTAAACCAGTGCATGTTCCTCATATTGACAAGACGGTTCACTTATGCCATTCAGTACTTTGTGTGTCTACCACAGATGCTAGTGTGTGTGTTAAACTCTGCTTGTCAGATCACTGTTAATTGCTTATTCTCCCTCTTACTAAAATAAAAATTCAATTTTTTTATTTATACAAAACCTTCATCTATAGTTGAATAACGTGGGGGGAGGAAACAATACACATTGCATACATAGTTGCTAGTGAACACTACATGTGACAGATTTAAAAACTCTGACATCAAATACAGCAGAGTTAGACCAATCCCAAGATTCCTACTGACTTCAGCAGTAGCAGAAACAGGCTAACACTGGGCATTTTTGGAAATCCCATCCTTAATATTCTGCAGGTTTTAATATACATCCTAGAACAAAATGCTGAAAGAGAAATTTTACTTGTTACTGTAGGTTGAAGAAAGATTCCAAACAATCTCTTCAGCTTACTAAAATCAAACCACTGTTGCCTCTTACATAGCACTGTAGCTATTTTGGCTTCACCATTTATCAATTTGACAACCCCTATACAAAGTTTTAATACCACCCATCTGGGGGAAGATGGAAGTGTCTTATTTGGATAATGAATAGGCCTGCAGCTTCAGAGTTTGTGCACATTTAGGCACATCTCCATGAGTACAGTGTATTCCTGTTATGTATCGTCAATATCTGTAGTATTGTCATTATCACTTGCTACAAGAACCTCTCTGTTCTCATAGGTCCAGAAGCCATTCAGATCAATTAGAATGCTGGTAACAGTGTCTCCTTGGCTACTGTTGATTAAGTCTTGAAGGGAGATCTTGTACGGATCCTTGGGCTTCACCATATCAAAGATTTCATCCTATGAAAGGAAAACCATAGAATTAAAAGGCACATTTATAAGCAGAATAGTGATTAATTTATCCATAGCATGATCATTTGGGCAGTCTGTGCCCCTCACTCATGAAGCTTTGATCTAAAATAAGATTGCATCTTAAGTACAGAGCTGGTAGCTGAATACACTGCCCCTCTAGTAATGGTCTTACTCAGCCAGAGAGGAAGTATGGTGGGCTCAGAAAGGCAGCATGAAGCCCTGCCACTTTAAAAAACAACAAAACGCAAAGAAATCAGGCAAATCCCTACCTAATGTTATGGAATTTTCTCTTCATTAAACATGAGTCACTTGCAGTATTTCAAGACTTCTGAAACTAAATAGGGAACTGCTAGCTAATATTATGTTAGAATGGTATCAATAAGTTGTAGTATGCGTTTAGTTACTGGCAGTTCTCAAGGTAGAGCTATTTGATTTCTTTACAAGTAAGATAAACTTCCAATTATTGTCAAGCATCTAAAACCAAAGGTGAGGCTCCGTGTGTGCTTATTGTAGGTACTTGCATCAGAAAAAAATTTACTAAGAGAAGTTGAGTACTAAAAACTTTGCTTTCAGAATAATTAGTCTAGAATGAAGGGGAATTTCCAAGGTCACATTGCTGACGAGTTAAATCAACTTTGCCATGCTGTAAAAAAATATAACAGCTCACAAATACCCAGTGGCTACAATACTGTGCAAGTAAAATTTCAAATCTGTTTAATTCAAAAATTCCAGTTATGTGCACATGGTACTCTCTATATTTAGGAAAAGCTAACCTTGACATCTTGAAAAGAAACTGGTTCTTGTCCATGGATTTTCATTTGTTCCTGAATAGCCTATAGGAAAAGAAAAGCTGTTAGAGCAGTAGAAACCTAAGAAATAAAACTGATAATGTAGTGTTCTACAGTTGTTCAGTACTAGATTTAAAAAATATATATTTTTAATTGTCTAAAAGAGACAAGTGGGTGAGATCTTTTATTGGACCAACTTCTGTTAGTGAGAAAGACAAGCTTTCGAGCCACACAGAGCTCTTCCTTAGGTCAAAAGCTTGTCTCTCTCTCCAACAGAAGTTGGACCAATAAAAAAAATTACTTCACTCACCTTTACTCTCTAATATCCGGGGACAGCTACAGTACATATTTAAAGAAAGAGATGTTAACCCTAGTGGTAGTGGCTGCAACCCATCCTTACTTCCATGAATAGAGTGAGCAATCCAAACGATGAAAGCAACTGGAATTAAATTATCCACAAAGGCAGGATTGGATTAAGGTCAATCACTATGGGTATGTCTACATTGCGACTGGCAGCATGCACAGCAGGAGAAATGCAACTGGATAAATAGACATATGCTAGCTGTCAGGGTTCCCTCCCCACTCTGAACTCTGGGGTACAGATGTGGGGACCCGCATGAAAGACCCCCTAAGCATATTCCTACCATTTTAGGTTAAAAACTTCCCCAAGGCACAAATTCTTCCTTGTCCTTGGATGAGTACTGCTGCCACCACGAAGTGAGTTAGACAAAGATTCAGGAAAAGGACCATTTGGAGTTACTGTTTCCCAAAATATCCCCCCAAGTCCCTTCACCCCCTTTCCTGGGGAGGCTTGAGAATAATCTACCAACCAGATAGGTAAACAAGGTGAGCACAGACCAGACCCTTGGGTTTTTAGGTTCTTAAAAAACCAGAACTTTAGTATAAAGAAAAAAAAGTAAAAGAAGCACCTCTGTAAAATCAAGATGGAAGGTAATTTTAGAGGCTAATTAGATTTAAAACACAGAGGGTTCCCCTCTAGGCAAAACTTCAAAGTTACAAAAACAGGGATAAACCTCCCTCTTAGCACAGGGAAAATTCACAAGCTAAACCAAAAGATAATTAATGCATTTCCTTGCTATTACTTACTATTTCTGTAATATTAGCTGTATCATTTCAGTAGGAGCTGGATTACTTGCTTGGTCTCTCCCTTTATCTCGGAGAGAACCACACACAGCAAAAACCTTCTCCCTTAGATTTGAAAGTAGCTTCTCCCCTTATTGGTCCTTTTGGTTAGGTGCCAACCACATTATTTGTGCTTCTTAACCCGTTACAGGTAAAGGAGGGATTTAATGCTACCCGTAGCTGTATGTTTATGACACTAGCTCTGTCTGAGCTACTGTGTTAAAAATAGTATTGTGGCCATTGCAACACAGCTGGCAGCATAGGCTAGCCACTCAACAAGTACCAGCCCACCTAACGCTGGGTTGGTAGCCTGTGCCATGACATCCACACTGCTATTTTTAGTGTGCTAGTTCAAGCAGAGCTAGTGCAAGTCTGTTCACCAGGACAGGGAGGCATGCTCCCAGCTCCCGTATAAATATACCCTATATGCCTGGGCCCTCAGCTTCTGGAGTGACATGATGAGCTCAATCTTAACTTTCAGTGAACAAAATAGTTTCGAACCCTCACAGATGCAACAAAAAGCTTGAAAATGTGACCTAAGTGTAATTGAGGCCTGCCTTAGTCTGCAGACAGCCTAAAAGTGTGAAGTGCCCCATTCATTATAAAAGCACCTACCACACAAATGAGGGACATGGCTGAGGCAGGATCACGGGGGCCCCAAGTTGGGGTATACCCGAAAGCCCCCGATTGCATTAATTTGGTCCTGCACAAATTGCCACACTGCTAGTGACCTGGTAAGAGCACACTTAGGACTTGTCCACATTTGAAATGCTAGAGCTGCAGCTGGGCTGCTATAGTGCTTTCAGTGTAGACACTATCTATGCTGACAGCAAGGGTTCTCCCTTCGGCATAGGTGATCCATCTTCCCAAGAGGCAGTAGCTAAGTCAACAGAAGAATTCTTCCATTGACTTAGCATTGCCTACATTGGGGCTCAGGTTTGCTTAACTATGCCACTCAGAGGTGTGGATTTTTCCTGCGTAACATAGTCAAGCTTACTTAACTCTTAGTGTAGAACAGGCCTTAATATTTTTCTCTGTAGCCCACTTCAATAAACATAAGATAATAGATTTACTGCTGTGGATAAGAAAGACCAATTCAAAGTTTGATACTGACAATTGAAGGGCATTACTGAAATTATTGCAAAGGCAGGGAGTCACCTGTATGGAGAAAGGGTGCAGATGACCACACAATCTAATAAAAATTATTGTATTTATATAGGATTTCTGAATACTAGCTGTACCCCAAGTGCCTGCCACCCTCCATTACAGAGGTGACTGCATTATAGTGGTACTGTACAAAGATTATATAGTTTGTAAAATGTTTTGGGAAAAAGGGTGTTACGTAAACTATTATGCTGATTTAAATGTTTAGATTCCACAGCAAAAAATACAACTGGTTCTGTATTAACTGAATGAAACCTTGCAGATTAAAGAAATGAATAATCTGAACAAAATGCAATTTTGCAGTGTAAAACATATTCGAACTTAACATCACGTGGAACTACACCCTAGCACAGCCAATTTGAAGCAAAACACAGCTTTTTATTCTCTAGATTTTTTTTATTAGAGAAAATTTGATAGCACTATACCTATTACATTTAGAAACTCAATGAATAAAGACAGTGATTCCTTGCCATAGGAGAGATTTGAATTGAGGCACAACATGTTTCATTCACTACATAATGAAAGGGGGGAGGGATAGCTCAGTGGTTTGAGCATTGGCCTGCTAAACCCAGGGTTGTGAGTTCAATCCTTGAGAGGGGCAATTAGGGATCTTGGTCCTGCTAGTGAAGGAAGGGAGCTGGACTCAATGACCTTTCAAGGTCCCATCCACTTCTAGGAAATAGGATATCTCCATTAATTTAAATTTTAATTTAATTTATTTATAATTCTGTCCAAACATTTGAATGGACCTACATAAATTGTACAGTAAGGGGGAAAAACCTAATCCGAAGATGAAGGACCAATCAATGCCTGTGACAGAGTTCTGTATTTATTTTCTACAGCAAGCTACTTTGAAAGATGGAACCTGGATTCTGGTTGGTTAAAATAATTCACAGCAGTAGCTAAACTAAACCACAAGCTGGGAAGAGAAGGTCAGCATCTTTGTACAACGCACTAAAAAATTTAGTAAGTTAACTAAATGAAGCCATGCAACATGGTGATAACCAACCCAACAGTATTTAGCAGCAGAAAACACATGGCGCCAATAGGCTGAGGGAGTCCAACTTAAGGGCCTCATCAAATGTCCCCTGAAGTCAAGGAGAGCTTTTCCACTGATTTCAATAGGCATTGGATCAGACAGTGAGGACGCCAATTCATGCAGATTTACCTTGTGAAATTGGCAATCATGCTTTATGTAATTTAAGAACTACTACAAGTGGTTTTCTGTCAACTGTGACAAAATTGTCACCAAGTTCTTTTATTACAATTCTCTGGCACCATCTGAACCACCAGCAACAAGCCAATACTAAAGTGAACCTGTTTCATGCTCTATATAGAATTCAGCTCAGGCTGGATTCTGTACCAGCACAGCACTTACTGAAAAAGCTTTGAAACTATTCCACTGTTTATTTGGAAGACTTCTGTTGATCGTGCTTTTCCAGAATGATATAATTGAAGTCACTATCAGTAAAGGGTTTTTGTTTAATAGACAGAAGGTTTATTACTGAACAACAGCAAAGGGCATAAGACTATAAATAAGACTTTATGAGCTATGTCTGAATGCTTAATGAGCTGAATGAATATGTAATTGTTCTTGATTTGGATAGTGCAGGCTTGAGTACAATGAAATACAGTTGATTTTAGTATCTTGGTACAAAATGCCACGTGCAGATAACTAAAAATATTTTTGAGTCTAACTTTATCTGACAATTGTTGTTGAAGAAGGATCTTACGCCTGAGAACAGGATCAGGCAAATAATTCCCTTTGACATCAATCAAAGCCAGGATTGAACCCCAAGCTATCAACACCAAAAATAATTGATAACTTTTCTTACTTACAGTCTATTTTCTGCAAATATAGGCACTGCATAAGTTTCCAAGGAGATTTAACCATATCGAAAGTTTGAAGGGAGCGTTGCAAGCCAAAGGGAGATAATGTTACAGAAAAGTAAATTTGGAATTAGAGTAATTTTAATGACTGTTTTTTAATGGAAGCTTAACTATGAGAACCTTCTTCACAGCTAAATATTGAGAAAAATATTTGATTCACAGAGCCTTAGAAAGTGCAATGAGTTATTAGTGTGCAATCTTGAAATGTTAATAAATGAAATGCTTGAAAATGCAAGTTAATAAACACAAGTCTGCCAGTTGGCATCACTGAGACTTTGTGGGATAATAAACATGACTGGAATATTGGTATAGAAGGGTACAGCTTGCTCAGGAAGGACAGGCAGGGGAAAAAAGGGAGGAGGTGTTGCCTTATATATTAAAAATGTATACCCTTGGACTGAGGTGGAGATGGAAATAGGAGACAGACTTGTTGAAAGTCTCTGGATAAGGATAAAAGGGGTAAAAAACAAGGATGATGTCATGGTAGGAGTCTACTACAGACCACCTAACTACGGTAAGAAGAAGAGGTGGAGAAAGCTTTTTTTTAGACAACTAACAAAATCATCCAAAGCATATGACTTGGTGGTGATGGGTAAGGCTCCATGTTTGTCATGGATGTCACGGAAATCACAGATTCCGTGACTTCTGCAGCAGCCCCGTGCGGTTGGCCCAGGAACTGCCTAAGCAGCTCAGGCAGCCCCAGGGTCAGTTGCAGTGGCTGCTGCTGGGGCAGTCTTGGGGGCCCCCTGTACCCTCCCAGCAGCAGGAGTTTGGGTGTGTGGGGGCTCAGGGCTGCTGCTTAACTGCGGCGGGGGGGAGAGCCCCTCCCTCAGCTGCCCTAGCTCCACATGCTGCCTCTGCTGACAGCACCGTCCCCGCAGCTCCCATTGGCCATGGTTCCCAGCCAATGGGAACTGCAGAACTGGGGCTTGGGGCGGAGCCGAGGCAACATGTGGAGTTAGGGAGCTGGGGCCGCCACTTCCCAGGAGCTAGGTAAGGAGCCTGTCGTCCCTGTCCCTCCCCCCACCCCGCGGCATCCCCCAGGCCGCAATTCGCCCCTATGCCCCCACCCACAGCACACACACCCCGGGTTGCGCCCCCCTCTCCAACACCCACAGCACTCTCCCTCCCCCAGGCCACAACTCACCCCCCGAACACCCGCACCCCACTCCCCCTGAGTTCTCTCCCCCCGTTTTAGTTAGGGGTATTTTTAGTACAAGTCATGGACAGGTCACGGGCCATGAATTTTTGTTTACTGCCCGTGACCTGTCCATGACTTTTATTAAAAATACCCGTGACTAAAACGTATCCTTAGTGACCGGGGACTTCAATTAACCAGGCATCTGTTGGGAAAATAATACAGCAGGGCACAGATTATCCAACAAGTTCTTGGAATATATTGGAGACAATTTTTTATTTCAGAAGGTGGAGAACGCTACTAAGGGAGAGGCTGTTCTAGATTGATTTTGACAAATAGGGAAGAACTGGTAGAGAATTTGAAAGTGAAAGGCAGCCTAGGTGAAAGTGATCATGAAATGGTAGAGTTCATGATTCTAAGGAATGGTAGAAGGGAAAACAGTACAATAAAGATAATGGATTTCAAGAAGGCCGACTTTAACAAACTCAGTGACTTGATAGCTAAGATCCCAGGGGAAGCAAGTTTAAGGGGAAAAACAGTTCAAGAGTTGGCAGTTTTTCAAAGCAACATTATTAAGGGCACAAGAGCAAACTATCCCACTGTATAGGAAAGACAGGAAGTATGGCAAGAGACCATGATGGCTTAACCAGGACATATTCAATGATCTAACTCAAAGAAGAGTCCTACAGAAAGTGGAAACTAGGTCAAATTACAAAGGATGAATATAAACAAATAACAGGTATGTAGGGACAAAATTAGAAAGACCAAGGCACAAAACGAAATTAAACTAGCTAGAGACATAAAGGGTAACAAGAAAACAATCTTCAAATACATTAGAAGCAAGAGGAAGACCAAGGACAAGGTAGGCCCATTACTCAACGAGGGGGGGAAAACAATAACAGAAAAAGTGGAAAAGCAGAAGTGCTAAATGCCTTTTTTGTTTTGGTTTTCATCAAAAAGGTTAGCAGCGATTGGATGACTAACATAGTGAATGCCAGTGAAAATGAGGTAGGATCAGAGGCTAATATAGGGAAAGAACAAGTTAAAAATTACTTAGATGAGTTAGATGTCTTCAAGTCACCAGGACCTGATGAAATACATCCTAGAATACTCAAGCAACTGACTGAGGAGATATCTGAGCCATTAGCGATTATCTTTAAAAAGTCATGGAAGATGGGAGAGATTCCAGAGGACTTGAAAAGGCCAAATATATTGCCAATCTATAAAAATGGAAATAAGGACAACCTGGGGAATTACAGACCAGTCAGCTTAACTTTAGTACCCTGAAAGATAATGGAGCAAATCATTAAGCAATCAATTTGCAAATACCCAGAAGATAATAAAGTGATAAGTAAGAGTCAGCATGGATTTGTCAAGAACAAATTGTGTCAAACCAACCTAATCATAGAAGATTAGGGTTGGAAGAGACCTCAGAAGGTCATCTAGTCCAACCCCCTGCTCAAAGAAGGACCAACACCAACTAAATCATCCCAGCCAGGGCTTTGTCAAGACGGGCCTTAAAAAACCTCTAAGGATGGAGATTCCACCACCTCCCTGGGTAACCCATTCCAGTGCTTCACCACCCTTCTAGTGAAATAGTGTTTCCTAATATCCAACCTAGACCTCCCCCACTGCAACATTGCTTCTTGTTCTGTCATCTGCCACCACTGAGAACAGCCGAACTCCCATCCTCTTTGGAACCCCCTTACAGGTAGTTGAAGGCTGCTATCAAATCCCCCCTCACTCTTCTCTTCTGCAGACTAAACAAGCCTAGTTCCCTCAGTCTCGCCTCGTAAGCCATGTGCCCCAGTCCCTTGATCATTTTCATGCCCTCCTAATAGCTTTCTTTGACAGGGTGACAAGCCTTGTGGACAGGGAGGAAGCGGTAAATGTGGTATACCTTGACTTTAGTAAGGCTTTTGATACTATCTTGCACGATCTTCTCATAAACAAACTAGGGAAATACTACCTAGATGGAACTACTATAAGGTGGAAGCATAACTGGTTGGAAAACCATTTCCAGACAGTAGTGATCAGTGGTTCACAGTAAAGCTGGAAGGGCATACTGAGTGGGGTCCCGCAGGGATCATTTTTGGGTCCGGTTCTGTTCAATATCTTCATCAAGGATTTAGATAATGGCATAGAGAGTACATTTAAAGTTTGTGGACGATACCAAGCTGGGAGGGGTTGCAAGTGCTTTGGAGGATAGGATTAAAATTCAAAATGATCTGGACAAACTGGAGAAATGGTCTGAAGTACATGGAATGAAATTCAATAAGGACAAATGCAAAGTACTCCACTTAGGAAGGAAGAGTTGCACACATACATAATGGGAAATGACTGCCTAGAAAACAGTACCGCAGAAAAGGATCTGGAGGTCATAGTGGAGCACTGCTGCAAAAAAACTAAACATCATTCTGGGATGTATTAGCAGGAATGTTGTAAGCAAGACACAAGAAGTAATTCTTCTGCTCTACTCCATGCTGATTAGACCTCAACTGGAGTATTGTGTCCAGTTCTGGGTGCCAGATTTCAGGAAAAATGTGGACAAATTGGAGCAAATCCAGTTAAGAGTAACAGAAATGATTAAAGGTCTAGAAAACATGACCGAGGAGGGAAGATTGGAAAAAATTGGATTTGATTAGTCCGGAGAAGAGAAGGCTGGGGGGGGACATGATAACAGTTTTTAAGTACATAAAAGGTTGTTACAAGGAGGAGGGAGAAAAATTATTCTCCTTAACCTCTGAGGATAGGATAAGAAGCAATGGGCTTAAATTGCAGCAAGGAAGGTTTAGGTTAGACATTAGGAAAAACTTCCTAATTGTCAGGGTGGTTAAGCAATGGAATAAACTGCCTAGGGAGGTTGTGGAATCTCCATCATTGGAGATTTTTAAAAGCAAGTTAGACAAACACCTGTCAGGGATGGTCTAGAGATAATACTTAGTCCTGCCATGAGTGCAGGAGACTGGACTAGATGACCTCTCGAGGTCCCTTCCAGTCCTATGATTCTGTGATCTGCACACTAAATATAAAATCCCTTAAGTGACTGCACATAACTACCATTGCATTTTCTATTACTTATAATGCATTCTGGATCCTCTGAGGCACTGAAACGCTGTGTATAAAGAAATTAAGACCATCCCATACAGCTGTCTTTATTTTTTTACCTTGTAAGTAAGTCTTCATTATAGGGCAATTTCAACTGTTGGAACACCAAAATTATTTTCTATTGATTTAAATTAAATCAAAGCAGCTTAGTTTCTAATGCAGGTAAGATGTTGAAAATGCCTTTTGAATTATTTCCAAGTTTTAGAATGTTGGGTTTTAACATTTTAAATCTTTTTTAAAGTTGACAAAAACCTCATAGTGAGCATAGGTAATTTAAAGTGATTCCCTGCAGATCTGTAAGTAGAAGCACAGAGACTATAACAACACACATCTAGAGACTTACCCTAAAGAAATAATTCAGGGAAAAAACATTCAGGTATCCTTTGTTCTCTATATCAAGCAGTTTGAAAATATATTGTAGAGCTGCAGGTTCCTTTCTGTTTTCTAATGCAAGCACAAAGTCCAGGTAGGTCTTATAGTCCTAAAAGAAAATACAATCATGATTATTACAGTCATCTTTTTAAATTGATTTTGCAAGCAGGAACATTGTAATTGGTGGCTATTTCACTGTAGGGTAGCCGTTAGGTTTTTTTGGAAGACAACAACATGAAACAGAAAATGGTTGCTGCCACTGAAGTGAACGGAGAAGTTTGTTTCTATGATTTACTGAGGCAGCATACCCATACTTTTTCACTGACATTTTATTTGTACACTAAGGAGTCTGTCCAGAAATCCAAATGAAACAGGCTATATACATTTAAACAATACTTGTTTATTACATCCTTAGATTGCCAAGCATAGTCCAGTTGGCTGAGATGGGGACCATATGACAAGGTAGTTTCCAAAAATTTCCTCCACTTCTAGTCAATAGTTTATAGCACTAAAATATTGATAGGCTTTCCATTGGCTGAGAGTGGGCCACATGACCAATGTACCTAAAACACAGGACTCTCAAAACAGGGTAACTAATGCTGCAGGACTTATAGGACCAAACAGACCCTGGGTTGAGATATTAAATATAGTAGAATTTAGATCATACGTTTTCTTTTTTCTGTTAGTGCCACTGCTTTGGTTTCTTGACCACAATACAACAAATTAACTATAGCTACCTACATAGGTTACATATACACTGTATTTCTATGCATTCATCACAACCCCATCCACTTTAGCTTAAAATTGGAGCCCCAGAACACAGACCGCTAGGGTGAATTCACAATTAACTAAGTTTGCATTTTATAAACCATCTCAACATAAACACAAAGAACAGTGATACACTATAAATGAAGTGTTTCACGATAAACAATATACACATACGTTTTCACTGATTGTCTTTGTCCATCCTAAGTCTTTAGTTTTAGTTTATAGGCTCCTCACTATTCACTCTCATAGCTGTAGGAGGCACACAGCAAAACCACCATAGTCTTCTGCCTCACATTAACTGCACAATGAGGTTTATTATTTAACTAGCTGCTGGGTCAGCTCTCTAATGAACATTGTTCAGTTACTTGCCATTTGGATTTCATTCTTTGTTTAAAGAGAAAGAGCCAAAATCATTCCAGAAACATTCCTGCCTCTCCACATTTAGTTAACATTACTGCCTTCAGTTATTGGAGAGGAAAATTTATACTGGATTATCTTGGTTTGTTACAATGGTACCTCATCTCCTTTCACAAAAATATACTGGAATAACACATTATGCTTTTTGGTAATAATCAGATAATTATATTTTCTAAGCTTCTGCTCTGTTCTATTTGCAGAAGCAGGTACTAAATAAAATAGTCATATTACTTTAATCTGTTCTTTGTTTTAAAGATAATGCTTATGCTAATATATCTATCATAGTTTTAGTACAGAATGTGTAAATCGGAGTGCAAGCTAGAGATACATGATTACCATTTCTCCATCATAAGTCAGACATTCCTGGAAGACACGATCTAAAAATATGTTGGTCAGAGTCCCTGTTCCATAGCGGGACAGTTCCTCTTTGCTGAGCATACCATTGTGATCTTTGTCAAGATTTAAATACTGGCCTAGGAAGAAGAAAATAGACTGAAAATACAATA
Source organism: Chrysemys picta bellii (assembly GCF_011386835.1). Taxonomy (NCBI): domain Eukaryota; kingdom Metazoa; phylum Chordata; order Testudines; family Emydidae; genus Chrysemys; species Chrysemys picta. Next base: position 109,300,231 of record NC_088794.1, read on the forward strand.
AAATCTCCCTACATCATAGAAGAATTAAATTTTAATGTGACAACACACAGAAGTGTCAAGTTCATTTAACATATTTCACATTCTTTTGGATTAAATGTACAAGTAAAGTTATTAAATTGTAATGTTCTAGCTCCGTAAGAATATTTATAGTGCACCCTAAGCATATACAGAATGTAGAAAGACAAGGTCCTTGCCCCAAAGCACTAACAGCATAAGTCACATGAAGATGATACATGGACTAGAACATGCCTCAGTACAGAAATGGAGAGCAACAATGTAAGAAAGTTTAGCGGCAAAAGTAGTTTTAACGAAGGAATGGAGGGCGACTGGCACACAAGGAGGAGGCTGTTTCAGGGGTAAAGAAGAGATGCACAGATAAGAGTGGGAATAGACATAGGGAGCAGTTAGGACAGAAGGTAGGGAAGAATCTAAGGAGCATGAAGAGAGATGTAAGGGATAGTGAATTTGAGGACCAAAAACATGAACATGATGCAGAAGGTGAGAGGGATGTAGTGAAGAATGGAGGAAGCAAGAGAGGAAGATTATCTAAGCAGTGGGGTTTTACACAGATATGGGACCACAGAGGAAAGGTAATACTGAATCTCTGACTAAATTATGCAAGCTAGTGAATACAAATGACGGTGCATGTAGGAACATACCATAAACCCTCAATGCGGACGGAGCAGAAAACCAATTTGTTTCTTGACTTTCTTTAGAAAGTTCTTCATCCCTTAACTAAAGGAAAAGGAAGCACCCAGTTAGGATTCAGGATGTGCAAAGTGAAATAACAAAATATGTCAAGAGATTTTTACCTCCAATAAGTCATCCAGAAAGCTGCAAGCTAAAATATCTTGTATCTTTATTTTGCCTGTGGGAAAAGAAAAAAAAAATGTAACATGGTCACCTAGTTACACATCAACCTGGCCTTACTCACTTGAGAGGTTCCATTTACTTTTGTGGTACTGAGTGAATAAGGTTACCAAGATTTGGTCCTAAAGATTACCAGGAAAAACAATGCAAACTTTTTATTATCAATTATGCTTCCTAACCCATCAAAAAGAGAATCAGTAAAAAAGCTTATCACACAGACACAGGTTAAACCGTTAAATTTAAGGATCAAACACAAGTCATTTAAAAAAAATACAAATTAGCTATTATAGTGTACAAAGCCTGACATTTGTAAACTGTGTCTCAGTTCAAAAAGGAATCATTATGGAATTACACAATTTTAAAGACAGGAAGTTAGGATCAAAATTATGAGTGTTTACAAAGTCACAAGTGAAACATAAACAACTCGTGTTTGTGCATTTGTGAAAAGTTATAGGCCAGGTCTATACCGAAAACTTTTAACAGGATAGTAACATTGGTTGGGTGTGATTTTTTTGCTTTAATACAACATTTTTTATACTGGTAAAAGGCCTAATATGTAGGCGTAGTTATAGTGGCAAAACATGCCAAAACAGCTTATTTCATTCAGGGAACTGGTATAAGCTATACCAGCAAAAGCACTCTTTTGATGGTGGAACCTCTGTCTACACTAGGAGGGTTTCCTGGTATAGCTATACCACAAACCTTTTCTAGTGTAGATTAGGCCAGAGATACTCAAAAATCCAACTAACAAGAGTATATCAGATTGGCAGAAAGATCTCTGGCTTGTGTTTTATGAGAAGAATTACTTGGCAGAATACCATCAGAACTGCGGTAGTTGTTGTGCTGCACTTAACTGTAGTAGGGATTAATATAAAGCTAATCCTAGTTCATTTATTTTTGCAGCAGTATGGCCCAACATATTATTTTTAATTTCTAAGCAAATATTCTAGAGTACAACTTTGAGGTGGTATTTCATTAGGACTCATTCTGACTCTGATCCTGCAATCTGATCTGTGCAGACACACCATTAAACCTATGCAGAACCCCATAGTCTACAGTAGAGTTCAGTCCGCACAGATCAGATTGCAAGATTGGGGCCTATGAAAATATTTGTACAATGTTATGAAGATAGAAACAACTTCAGTATTCATATTTTAAAAGTAAAAACATTTCCACGTATGTTTGAGAGTTTGAAAACATAAGTTTACCTGTTCTGAGAGGGTCTAAAAAGAAGAAGAACTTTCTAACCGCAGTGCAGACATAGAACGAGTAAAATGATTTTTCTAAACCATCCAACTGAGGCAAAGTAGGGATAAGTTCCAAAATATAATTTTCTAAATCCTGCAAAATTAAAAAAGGAAAGAAAATATGCTTTGAGATTATAAACATTGCCATTGTTTAAATTGTTAATTTAAATTAATTGTTTAAATTATTCTTTTGCTTTACAAGTTTTATTTGTTGAGAACATTATCCTGCAATGTCACTGTACTGCTTGAGTTATTTAATCACTTAAAACCTCTCCCTTTCTTCCAATTTTTAAATCCGAGTTTGACTAATGATGATCTCTTCCTTTACAAATTTCAGAAATTTACTGCACCTAGTAAATCAGATGGTATCTTGAATAATTAGAGACTAATTAAAACCTCTATTCAGATGGCTTATACCATTGCCAGTAAAAGTGACAGGAGAAGAGCATATGACAGCACAGCAGCAGTTTTTTTGGTGTCAAAATTAAAAGACACCAGGAGCAACAGGAAGAATAGAGGGTACTCAGACAGTGCTCCCTCATATGATGAAACAAAGATTTCTGTACACTTGAGGTTGTTTCTTCAAGATGAACACCATGTAAAATGCACACCTGGCATTATGACTGGCACTGTTTCATTAGTAAAACTGGGGGGAAGGAGAAATACATGTGAATATGTGGTAAATCGAATATTTGCCGAATGCCAGTGCACAATTGCGGGATCTGGATGTTCTTTTTGCTTAATATTCGATTATAGATTTTATTTTATTTTATTTTTTAAGACTGCTACATGTGTAAAGATAAAATAATCTGAAGAGCATCGTTAGCACCAGTCTTTTACATTATCTCTTTATCAATAAATATAATAGAATATCAATTATCTGAAATCTTAGTATTGAAACCTCCCTAAGGAATTACCAGTATGTCTCCCAAACTAGCGATTCCCTTGCTATTAAATCTCTATTACTCTGTATAAGCTCCTCTTTATCCAAACAAATCTGGTGTCACCCAAGATGTCTGGACTATTGGGATCTTACTCTAATGGAGAAACATTAAAGTACAAGTCACCTTTATCCTCTCTATTGATTTAAGCTACCCAGGATAAAGAACATTAAATTTACTGAGTGGGCAGTACTTACCGATTCTCTGAGGTAACCCTGTCCTGCCACATCATATAAACTGAGGCCTATTCTTGTCTGGTGAAGCCATACTGTAAAAAAGGATTTAGAATCATGATACAGGATCCTTTTTTGGGGGCAAAGAATATTTAGTTAACAGAGTTAAAGTTGACTGACAGTCTCTTGTACCCTTTCAGAATATCAAATGCATCTATAGTTAATCCTCTGAAAACCAGGAATTACAGATTTAAGATACATACCAATCCTGCCCCACAATCTTTACCCTACCACCCAGAGTTAACAAGCGTCACTGGGGATATACTATAAGTATGTTTCAGCCAAGTTTGCCCCACATGCAACTATGAGGAATGACTAAGTAAATGTGCCATTTTATGTGGTGTGGTGTGGTGTGTTGTGTCCCATGGAATTGCATTCTCTAATTTATTGGCATATATTTACTACTTCTGAGGAAATTCTGTGCCAAAAAATTAAAATTCTGCACCAAAAAAAAAAAAAAAATTCTGCACACAATATTTTAAAATTCTGCAACATTCTGCATATTTTGTCAATAAATATATGTGGAGGCTCCAGCATGGCAGTGGGGAGCACAGGCCACTGGCTGCACGGAGGTGGGAGATCAACCTGCAGCCCCACCCCCCTAGGGACACGGACTTGGCAGTGAGGCTGCACCTGACCTTGACAGAGTCATGCCCCTCTGTGCAAGTGAGAGAGACAGAGACTTGAACGCGCACACCCAACCCTAGCCCCCAATCTGGGTGTGCGGCAAGCAGGCTCAGCCCGAAAGGATCTAAGTGTGGAGGGGCTTAGTGTGGGGGGATCCAGGTGTGGGGTGAGAGGCTTCTATGTGGGGCAATCTGGGTGTGGGCAGCTTGGTGTGGGGGATGCAGGGTGGATCTGGATGCACAGGGGCTCGTTGGGGGGTTCCAGGTGCAGTGGGAATGGGACTCTGCAGGGGGTCCAGGTGAAGGTGGTTGGGGCTCAGCATGGGAAGTCAGGATGTCGGGGATGGGGCTTGGTGTGGGGGTTCAGTGGGGGGGTCCAGGAGCAACTGGTTGGGGCTCAGTGGGGGGAGGGTGCAGGGAGCTTATCAGGGTGGTGTAGGGGGATGGGGCTCGTTGAGGTGGGGGTTTGAGTGCAGGAGATTCAGCAGCGGATGGTCTAGGTGCAGGGGTTGAGGTTTGGGGAGGGTATCTGGGTATATGGGGGGGGGTCTGGATGCACAGGGGTTGTGCAACGGGAAGCAGCTTCCTGACCCGGCCATGGCCGATCCTTGCAGGGGAAGAGGAAGTCCCGTCCTCCCCAACCTCCAGCCCGGCTGGGACTAGAGATGAGCATGATGCAGGGTAGGAGCCATTGGCTAGTGCGTCCCCAGCCACCCTCCCTGCTGGCTGCTCCAGGCACCCAAAACGCCACACCTACGCTGCGGGGGAGGGGTGTGTGACCACTTTTGCAGCTTCTCTTTGCTTCACCATCAGAAATCATTTTTCTGCAAGGAAACAAAGAAATCCGTGGGGGCATGAATTTTGTGCATGTGCAGTAGCACAAAATTCCCCCAGGAGTATGTATTTCAATGGCCCTTTACTGTTACTGTTAGGGTTGTAATTCCCATGTTGAGTAGACATGCGTGCATTCTGCTCGAGCCAGCACCTAAAACTAGCATTGCGGCTGGGGCGACACAGGCAGAGTGATTTGGGCTAGCTACCTGAATACAATCCTAGCCAAGGTCCTAGATCCTTCCTCATGGCTACAATCCTACAATACCTGAGTACAATCCTATCTAAGGTCCTTCTTCATGGCTAGCCGCTCAGGCCACACTGCTACTTCTAGCTTGAGCAGAGCTATTGTGTGTTCGCCTACCTAAGCTGGAAATTATACCTCCCTGATGCAGTATAGACGTCCCCTTTAGAAACTGGTGCAGGGATTACTTCTAGCAAGTTGCAATAGCCCACACCACAATATATGGAGAGGTGCATCTACACCTATGTGAAGCCCTCGTTTTTGCACTGAGTTATGTGGGTTGTACAAAGAGTGGAGCAACACAGTTCAATCTTGACGTGGGAATTTGTAGTAGTAGTATAGTATCCATGATAGCACACTACAGGACAGGGATAAGAGTAGGACATATTCCACCAGGAATCCTTAGGACAAGGGATGCTATCATCTGGCAAAATTGGGGTAGTCTGTGCAGGATAGGTGGAGTGGGTGAGTATAGGCCAGGCTGAGGCAGCTCATGTTCACTAAGCCCAACGTAAACACAACTTTTGCCTTAGTGAGGACATGGTTTGACATTTTCTCCTACTGTACCTATGTGCTTTGTCTCCACCAGTACTCCATATCATCTAGCAGAATAGAGTGCTATGTCACTTGTCAGGGGCAGGTTGGGCTTGTGACACCCTGGCACCCCCATATTCACCACTGCATATAATTATGATATGTTTTGTACAAAGTATGCCTTGTGAATATCATTCTAAAAGTCCTGATCTGCTAGACATCAATATCTCATTGGATTGTAAGTACTATCATTGTATGTGAAGTTATGAAGTTTGGCTATGTATGTGCTACTGAAACATGTTGTGAGGTTTAAAACACCCATAAGCAGACTTTCAGGTACAACAATAAAAAGGCCAAACAATGTTGATTGCTTATTGAGAAAATACACACAAGCACATGGATTACCCCAGGAACTGCGTACAATAGAAACCTCTCAGACGTAGCACTACACAATGGGAACTGTTTGACCCAGGTCACAGCAAAAGAGCTTTCCAGCAAGTTGGAAGAAGATATAAAACTTGGCTTCAATCTCCCTACAACACAACACCTGAAAGTACTGGAGGAAAAAAGACTGAACTGCAGGGGGTGGAGGGCGGCGAGAGTGCTAGTCCCAGGCAGGAAAGAAGGAAGCCTGCCTGTGTATGCAAAAGCTAACCTGATTGTACTATCTAACTGAGTGAGACACTGCTTGATTCAAATCCTAACTATTACATTACGCTTAGATTGCAGTTTTGTTTTATTTCTTATGGTAATTGACTTTCATCTGTTTGCTATCACTTAAAATCTATCTTTCTGTAGTTAATAAATCTGTTTTATGTTTTATCTTAACCAGTGTGGTTTTGAGTGAAGGGTTTGGGGAAAAATCTCAGCTCAGTTAACAAGGGTATGTGCATCGTCCTCTTCATATTGAGGGAGGGGCGGACTAGTTAATAAATTTATACTGGTCAAGTTTTGACCAGGGCAGGATGGTATAGATCCAGGTTCCTAGGCTGAGGAGCTGCGGGTATTTTGGCTGGAGCCTATCTATTGTTGGTTCACGCAGTGACTGGCAGAGCATCCATGAACACAGCTGGGTGTGATCCCTGCCTGTGGATGTTGGTGTGAGCACAAGCTTGGAAGGCTTTGCAGCTTGTCACAACGTCACAGTGTGAGAGGGAACCCAGATTGGTAGAACAGAGGGCTCAGCTGTACCCCAGTTCCAGGTGGCACCCCGGAGGAGACATATCACAGGGATATCACTCGAAGTGGGCAGAGTTAAGAGTGCAGGGTAGAACTGGTGTGTGCCTGAACTCTGCGTTTCCTGGTTTGCAGAGGTTTAAGTATAGGTGCATTTGATGTTCTGAAAGGATACAAGCTTCTGCAGGTCAACCGTAACTCTGTGTAAACCAAGTTTTTTGGCAGTGAATTTCTCTTGGTTTTTGAGGAAGTGGTGTTAGTAAGGAAGGTATGATTCAGGGGCACAAGAAGGCTTCCTGGGAACACCTCACTACTATTCAGATACCACTTCTGCCCTCCCCCGGCTCCTCCATGCTCTCAGTAGGGCTGGGAAGGTATGGGGAGAAAGGAAAGTTGTAACTGATGGGCTGTGAGAAGCACATCTACCAGCTGGAAGCAGTAAGGCAGAGTGGAGGGAAGCTCCAGATTCCACTCTGGGGACTAATGTAGGGGGAAGGGTCTCTGCACAATCTTCTGCAGCATAGGAGTTCAGAGGTGTGAAGGGTTCATTCTTCTTAATAAGACATTTTCAGATTAATCAGAACATTCCCTGGAGCAGAATATAGTTTGACACAATAGCTCTGAGAGATGTGAACTGATCTATTCACAAGAGGGTGCCACACAGACAACCTGCTTACACCTAAGTGTGTAATGGAAGAAACCCAAAACTAACAAAAAAAGCTTGTGGTGGAACTCAGGGCTGGTCTACTCTAGAAGCGCTACAGCAACACAACTGCACTGATGCAGCTGCGCCACTGTGGCACGTCTGGTGAAGACGCCCTATGTCAACAGGAGAGACCTCTCATCACAAAACCACCTCCACAAGAGGTGGTAGATATATTGGAGAGAGAAACTGACACATCTCTGTCCACACTGGCGCTTAGGTTAGTGGCTTATTCACACCCTGGAGTGACATAAGTTATACTGACATACGTGGTAATGTGTACAAGCCCTCGGTTGCTTAAAGAAGAGCATAAGGCATCTTAAATAGTTACCCATTCACTACTTTTCCTTGTGTGGTGTCAAATCTGCAACAGTAGCTTGGAACAGTCTTAGCAGGAAGTCAAGGTGTGAGTAAGCAGGAAGGCAGATGACTTTCAAAAGCTTTATGTCAAAGCCATAAGGAACCTGCCATTGATATTTCAGGAGTTTGAATCTTTTTTCCTATAAAACAATACTCAGAAAAAAAAGGTGGAACAGGAAAATAGGATTTTTAACCTAAGGGCCAGATATTGCTCCTGTTGAAGAGAACTGCAAGTGTCCTGTTAGACTTCAACAGATGAAGGGCCATATACTAGGAATATAATACGATTTAAATACGCCTGAAAATAAAATAATATTCAATATCACAGAAGAAATATCTACTCACCTTTTCTCATCACATAATTGAAGAACTGCATGATAGATATCCTTCCATAGGGATCATTGTGGAGTAATTTAGCAAAAACTTTCGCTGTAAAGAACTGCCTATGAAACACAAGAATGACAACACTAAGGGTTTGTCGACACTAAGGGCTTGAAATGCAACAATCTAGACACTACCTATAGAATGAATTCTTCCATCAACCTAGTGCCGTTTACACCAGGGGTTAGGTCGGCTTAACTAGGTCGCTCAAGGGTGTGGATTTTGCACACCCCTGAGTGACATAGCTGGGTTGATCTAACTTTTTACTGTAGACCAAGCCTCAGACTGTGCAAATCTAATATAATGACATCAAGTTGACTGGTTGATACAGCTACAATATATAAAACAACTAACATTCTTCTGAATATTATTTCATGACAGGATAGGATATGTTATTTTTCTGGAAATGGATAAAAAGAATAGAAGACACTAGGCCAGATCTTAATCTCAGGCATGCTATCCAGGGGCCTCAGAAAATCTGTAACATGAATGAATTGCACAAGCAAAGTAAGAGATTTTAAGAGAGATGCGCAGTGACATACAATGGATATAAGAGATCAGAAAATGAACCTGAATTTTCAGAGCTGCCTGGTTTTCTACCACAAAAACAAAATATAAAATGTAATACTGCAGTCGCTCCCTGTCCAATTTTCCTCATTGGTTTCAAGAGTAGTTTCCCACATTATAATAGCAAACGCTTTGTTTCTATTTATAGAAAGTAAACTATGCACCACTTAACTAGGACAGCTCAGATTTAAGTTCAATAATGAACAGCATCAACTGCTGCTTAGTGGAGATGCCTTCTGATGATTTAATGATCTTTTGTGTATTTCAATTCTGGTTAAATCTATTTACCCTTTTAGCAGCTTCCAAGTCTCCTTAACTAGGATGATGTATGAAGAAACTGTATGACCTGCCTGACTACAACCTGTTCTTGACTATTAATTTGCTCCTGCCAAATCAAACAAACTAACTGGGCTGCTATGCTGGGTGTATAAAAGAGGCCTCTGACACTGGAGAGGCACCAGGATCAGTCCATCCGTTAGTGTAGATAGTGCTTCTTCCCAGCCACATGAGCTCTGCGGTTTCCTGGACAGTAGCATTACTATTAGAATGGTATTTCTATTCATAAGAACTTCCTCTTAATTAAAATTAAACAGGATTTACTGGGGCATCTCAATCAAAAGGATCCTACCATGTCTGACATTAACTTTTTTGCAGGGGTGGAAATTGAAGAGTCCAGTGATAATTTTCTTATATAATACCATTTGCTCACCCTTAGTTAAACTTCCTATTATAACTTTAAATAATCAGATAGTTAAATAGTATTATGATCTTAAATAGCTGTTTAGCTTTAGTAAGCATGCACTAGATAAAGGAGCCTTACTTGCACTTGGGTCCAGCTTTCTCACCAACTTTCAAGAAGCTCTCATAATTGATCATTGCTTCCTCCCCAATCATAGGCGGTGTCTGATGTTTGTCCAGCAGAAACCACAAATTCTTAAAAGGGATTTAGATTTGGTTAGGGAAATATCACATAACAAATGTTAACATGCTCAAACAGGTTACTCATATCTAGGGCTCTGTGTCTGACACGGATGTCATGGAAGACACGGATTTGGTGACTTTCTGCGACGTCCATGACTTCTGCAGGGGCCAGTGTGGCTGACCCCAGGACCAGCTGCTCAGGTGGCCCCGGGGACAGCCACAACAGCCACTGCTCCAGCAGACCCCGGCAGTGGTCCTGGGGTGGACGGAGCAGCCACAGTCCGTGGCTCCTGGCAGCTGGTGCCACTGGCCCCGGCTCCCTCCCCCCCGATGCCCCTCCCCAGCAGTGCCCCCGGAACCCTCCCCCTCCCCCCGGCCAAGATTTAATCGCATGCATTTTTGGTATAGGTCATGGACAGGTCAAGGACTTTGAATTTTTGTTTATTGCCCGTGACCTGCCCATGACTTTTACTAAAAATACCAGGGACTAAATCTTAGCCGTACTCATATCTAAGAGCATGTCTTCAATGCAGAGTTAATTTGGGCGACTGGCACTCAGCTTTGAGCACCCAGGTTGGCCTAGCTCAGGTGCAAGCCGCCACATTGCAAACCTATAGTTGAATGTGTCCACCCAACTGCATCCATACTGGTACTCTACTCATCTGTGTGTATCATTTGGGGGGCCACAGCCCATGGTTCTTTGTACCCAGTAAGTTAAGCTGTTCTTTGATTCTTTCTCAGTGAATTGCATAGGTACTGGAACTAGGGGTGCTCCTGCACCCCCTAGCTTGAAGAAGTTTCTATCATATAGAGGGTTTACAGTTTGGTTCAATGGCTCTCAGCACCCCATTATTGCTCCCACACCCCTGGTGAATTGTGGGAAGGCATTGGAGGACTATCAGCACTTGAGTGATTTAACCTGCGTTCACACTACAAAACTGGCAGGCTAGCAGCCCATGTGTAAACAGCACTTAAGCTTTAGGTCACACCCCAAGATGGGCCAACTATCTGGGGTGTGAAGCACCACCACACTCAGGTGAGAGGTTTTGTGGGTGGGCAGGAGCCAGGATAGGGGCAACACTTGAGGTAAGAGCTTGAGTTAACTCTGCAGTGAAGACAAGCCCTAACAATAGACTCATAGACTTTAAGGTCAGACGGGACCATCACGATAACCTAATCTCACCTCCTGCATGTTGCAGGCCACAGAACCTCACCCATCCACTCCTATAATAGATCCATAACCTCTGGCTGAGTTACTGAAGTCCTCAAATCATGGTTTAAAGACTTAAAGTTACAGAGAATGCACCATTTACACTAGTTTAAACCTGTAAGTGACCTGTGCCCCATGCCGTAGAGGAAAGCGAAAACCCCCCCAGGGTCTCTGCCAATCTGACCCAGGGGAAAATTCCTTCCCAACCCCAGATATGGTGAGCAGTTAAACCCTGAGCACGTGGGCAAGACCCAGCAGCCAGACAACTGGGAAATAATTCTCTATAGCAGGGGTCGGCAACGTTCGGCACGTAGCTCGCCAGGGTAAGCACCCTGGCGGGCCGGGCCAGTTTTATTTACCCGCTGACGCGGCAGGTTCGGCCGATCGCGGCCCCCACTGGCCGCAGTTTGCCTTCCCGGGCCAATGGGGGCGGCGGGAAGCCGCGGCCAGCACATCGCTCGCCCGCGCCGCTTCTCGCCACCCCCATTGGCCCAGGAAGGCGAACCGCAGTCAGTGCGGGCCGCGATCGGCCGAACCTGCCGCATCAGCAGGTAAATAAAACTGGCCCGGCCCGCCAGGGTGCTTACCCTGGTGAGCCGAACGTTGCCGACCCCTGCTCTATAGTAACTCAGAGCCTTCCTCATCTTCTGTCCCATCACCAGCCATTGAAGATATTTGCTGCTCGTAATCGTAGACCAGCTACATGCAATTGTAGGCAGTCTCATCAGACCATCCCCTCCATAAACTTATCAAGCTGAGTCTTGAAGCCAGTTAGTGTTCTTGCCCACACTGCTCCCCTTGGAAGGCTGTTCCAGAACTTCACTCCTCTGATGGTTAGATTAAAAAATGATACATTCTTAGTGCCTTCTTACCTGCAGCTCTTCATTATCTAACAGCTCTCTACTTTTTCTCTGTAGAAAAACTGCTCTAGATTCTTCTCTTAATTTCTGCAGTAAGACTTCATCCTCAGCTGGTAGCTAAAAATATTACAATGTTATTATTTGTATTGCATTCCTTAATCCCCAATCAGGATCAGGGTCCTGTTTTGGTAGGTGCTCTACAAGCATATCAGAATACAAGTCTCTGTCTTACAAAGAGTTTACAGTCTAATCTGTAACAATATGCAATCTACCAAAAAAAATAGGACGGAAGGAAGGAGTATGTTTTTATCGTGTATTATATATGGCCTAAATATTTCCATAGTGATATTATAAACTTTGTAATATGAACTGGAATTATGTTCGCTATGGAGCCAAAACCACTGCAAGATCTTAGTTTCTGATCTCATGAAAGACAAATAACTGCAAAATGTCTCAAGTCACTGTCTCCTATTACTTCTTGGTTTATAGCCCAACTTTGATTGATGCATAAAAATACCTTTTCATATTTTTTGCATGGTACAACTCTTGCCAAACATCTGACACTGAACAATATCCTGGTCAATGTAACCTAAAATCCTTAATACAGTTCCTGTGAATTTATAAGCATTTTCAATGTGTAAATTTCATATTGCTGCTTCATTAAGTACTTTTGCCAAACAGTGCACTCAGCTGTGTGCCATGGATTTTACTAGAACCTGAGAATGTATGGGATGTCAGTGCAATCTATATTTCAGTAGGAGCATCTTCAATCCTCAGCATGCTGTATTTAGGAAAATACTATTTTATATAATGGATACACATGTGAAAAAGTAGACAAAAATAGTTTTTACTGATTATTTAAAGGTCTAGGACAGAGCATTCTATTTTTATTGTAAAAATGCTCAGGAAACAGGGTAGGGACTTCACGATACTGGCATTCCAGGGTCATGAATTGCATGTAAAGGTTGGAAAAGATGGGAAGTGGGCTTTCAAGTTTTGAAAACAGAGAAAATATATATTTTATGTTGCTCAATGGCTAACCCGATTAACCAATTAGCTACAGCATTAGCAAACTATTTCATGGCTTAATCAGATCCTCCTCAGCAGCTGTATGAGATTCATTCAATCCACAGCTAGAAGGGAAAAACACTCACAACACAACTCTCTCAAATTCTGACCCAATGTAGCTTTTGCTACTAAAATGCCAGTATTAAAGAGATAAAGATTTTCTGCTTTGAGTGGTATATTCTTAGGTTTAAGTAGCTCTGGATATACCACTTACCCTGTAATAAAACCGTGGTATATTCATGTACGATGTATTAACGCTTTTTCTTCCTCCTTTCCATTCCATGTAGTATTTTGTAAACAACTCCATTTCTTCATCCTTTAGCTCTTGTTCACTTTTTTTAGCTGCTTAACACAGAACAGAATATCTTACATTTTACCCCCAGGTAGACTGATTTTAACAAAGTGTTGGGTTAAAGGAAATCCATTTTGCTTTTATATAATTGCATTTTTAAACAACCAATGTCACTATAATCTGTATAATCCGCAGAGGGCATAAAGTAAAAGGCATAAATGCCTGGAAAACAGCAGACGTACATCATGTTTGTCTGCTCCCCAAAGGCTTGCAGAAGACCCTCTCTGCTAACACCGTGTGGTCAGAAAGCTTTGAGTGAAGGAGGGCAGGGCTGTGGCTGGAAAAGGCAGGGAGCAGCAAGTTCTCTGGTGCTATTTTTTTAAATGTAATTCTGCTACAAGCACTAAGTCACCTCAGAGTCTTAATGTGCATTCACAAGGGAGGTTTCTGTGGCAACATGATTCCCTCAAGAGTAGCACTACTATTGGATGAGGGAAAGTCGGTGCAGGTTCCCACAATTTCCCTGCAGATGCACAAGTTCCTTAGGGTTTCAGGACTATGATTCCTGCATACTACTGTAAACCCTTGGAAGAAAGATCCTGTTTGTTTCATCATAATGTGAAAGTCAAGGTTCCTGTGGTTTTTTCCCCTCACAGGAAGAGTGCACATTCTGCATTTGCATTTAGCATAACTTTCTGCACATATCTAACTAAAGACTAATGAAAGCTTAGCAGTTGCTAAAACATACTTATATTAATTTAATCTATAATTTTTGCATTTACTATCTGTAGAAATTATAGATTAACTATCATGAAAAACTTGGCTTCAACACCCACTTGTCTTTTGGGCTAGGACTATTTCTCCCTCTCTCTTCAGATCATTCATTGAAGATCAATTATTGCTGTACATTACACCTGTATTTCTTTTGGGTAGAACTAAGGGGGCTCCAGTCCATTCCCATGCAGTATTATAAGCAAAGTTCGAAGTGTCAGAACCTATCTCCAAACATGTCTAAGTAATTGCTAATAAAGTGGTAAAATCTTTGAAGAAAACTGTAAGAATACCAATGTCCTCAGTAATGTGAATGAGAAATAAAAAGCACAACATTTTATTCAGTCACAACTAAATAAAAGTACAAATTACTACACGTTTATTTGCGTTTATTCTTCATACAAAAGGTATGCAAATACATCTCTACCCTGATATAACGCTGTCCTCGGGAGCCAAAAAATCTTACTGTGTTATAGGTGAAACCGCGTTATATTGAACTTGCTTTGATCTGCCGGAGTGCGCAGCCCCCCACGAGCGCTGCTTTACCGCCTTATATACGAATTCATATTATATTGGGTTGTGTTATATCGGGATAGAGGTGTATACTAATTAGGCACTAAGATACCACAGTAAGGGGCTGGGTATATGTGCCTGAATGCATTAGATAGGCATATCTCCTTGTCTATCAAAGATGCCAACCAAACTGAGGTCCTTGATATAAACAAAGGTTTGTCACTATTGTTCTAAAACCGATTCTGTGGCTGTACAAGCCTGCAAGTTGTTGTTCCTAGGATTCATACAATAGTTGAAGCTACTTTCTACTTGGGGGCAAGTGTTTTTTTGAAAATCATTTCTTTAACTTGTATCATGCAATGATATGGTATCGATTTCACTGTGCACACACTTTAACAATATATCGTAGTGGGGAGGGAAAGAAAACATTACCAGCATACGATGCAGACCCAGCACTTGGACTTGAAATCTGGCATGCTCTGTCACTCACATGTAACGTAAAACATCCTACGGGTTGCATCATTTTCAGCAGGAATGTTTTATGTGGGAAAGACGAGGGGTCTTTTTTTAAACGCAAAGAGCTGAAATGTGATTTGAGAGAGATCTTAGCTCTAGTTCCAGGTGTGGGCCTCGCAGTCCTGGAGGCATCTGAGGGCCCTCATGAGCACAGAGAGCTCCAGCGAGGCTACACTAGACCTTCGGATGTGGTAGATAGCACGTGTTAGCTAATACCACACCCTAAACGAGACCTGTATGACCTCACCCCGATCTGCAGGGATCGGGCTCCAGGGCCCGTTCAGGCTTTACCCCTACCCCCGCTGAGACAGCCTACCGGGGCGGGTCAGACACCCACTACGGTGGTGGTTTGTGACAGGGACGCCCGTCTGCTCGCTCACTGCACTGAGGGCCCGAACAGAGCCAGCTTGGGACCGGCTGGTTCCAGGGCAGGGCCGGACCGGGATGTCAGCACAGCCCCTTAGCTCCGCGCTGGATCGAGCCTAGGGCAGAGCCAGAGACTCTCCCGCCCGCTCTCTGTGGGACCCCGCAGCCTCTGCTCCCCGCTTCCCGCTCGCTCCATGTTCCCCGCGCACTCACGGCCGGTGCAGGCGGCCAGCCGGCCCCGCAACGCCTGCTTCCACTCCATGCCCCGCAACGCCCGCCCCAACGGCCACACATCCGGGTTACTGTTCCTCCATCACGTAACCACCATGCTAGGTGCGGGTAAGAAGCTGCTAAGGGCCCTGCAATTACTTCCGGCGCCTGCGACCTGTCCCATACACCTCGTACGTCTCCGGCCGACTAAAGCTGTTGGCGCTGATACCCTGCCCGTAACCAATATGGCGGCCACGGCCAACTAAGGCCGCTTTACTGTGCTCTGTTCTCATTGGATCCCTGTGATCACATGCGTAACACGAGCCGGCAGTCTGGACTGTGGCGAGCCTCATACAGAGCCCTGATTGGCGGAGGGACCGTTCGGCGCGCGTGACAGAGAGCAAGTTCAGAGGAAAAGTTCTTCCTTAGGTAGAGCGACTGTCCGGCGCGGCTCCGCCATTACTTGACCCGCCCCCTTCGGCTATGAGTGGCATCCACCAGAGCCGCTCAGCGCTGCGATACTGACACCTGCAGCGCATCGCCTGAGACAGGTCCGCATGGGGAAGGCAGCAAAGGCATGGCCCGCAATTGGACCACAGCGACTATATCCCGCAGTACGTGTTGCGCGCCCTGTATAAGCGGCCGGGTTGCATTGCATGCTGGGAGTTGTAGTTTTCAGCGTGCGGGCAGTAGTCACCAGGGCACGGGGCAGTAGTCACCGTGCGCTGCAGCGAACCCTCGCCTCGCCCCCGCGACTCCGGCCGGCCGTTCTGAATGAGCCGGCTCAGCTTGTGCGAGGGGATCGCAGCGTCTCTGAGCGGCCCAGGGAGCACGTCCCGACTGGCAGCGATTGTCTCCCAGGTCTGTGGAGAGGACGTGGACGTTGCACTATTACCATAGGCCCAAGCACGCAGACATCACTAGTCAGGCCCAGATACCGTGAGATTGAAAACGTGCAGAGCTACTGGAAAAAGCAACAGAGGGTCCTGTGGCACCTTTGAGACTAACAGAAGTACTGGGAGCATCTGAAGAAGTGAGGTTCTTACCCACGAAAGCTTATGCTCCCAGTACTTCTGTTAGTCTCAAAGGTGCCACAGGACCCTCTGTTGCTTTTTACAGATTCAGACTAACACGGCTACCCCTCTGATACAGAGCTACTGGAGTTAATTATACCTGTTGATTGTTTGTCTTCTGGTGCCCAGGCTTCACGTTTTCCAGTTAGTCTCTATAATCGTGCTGGCTAGAAACTTTTTTTAAAAGTGAAAGCTGAATCTCTTGCCTAATTATACCCCTTCAGCAGCGGGGGCTTTAAGAAATAGACCAAATACTGTGAAACTTGTGATTAAAAATCACAAGAGCTGGCAACAAAGGTCCTCTCACAAGGATCCTTTCTGCCTCCTCCAAACACGTAAGAACATAACATAAGAATGGCTGTAATGGGTCAAACTGATGGTCCGTCTAGCCCAGTATTCTGTCTTCCAACAGTGGCCAATGCCAGGTGCTTCAGAGGGAATGAACAGTACAGGTATTCATCAAGTGATCCATCCCCTGTTGCCCATTCCTAGCTTCTGGCAAACACACCCCTTCTCTTATGATTACACTGGCTGGATCCCAGCTATCACTATCCTTTGTGTACTTTTTAGGAAATAATAGCTTACTGGGAGGTGCCCATATTAAAAACTAATTGGCCCTGTCAACAATGGTTCTCCACTTGCGAAGTAACTCCCTGCTCTCCATGTGTCAGTATATAATGCCTGCATCTGTAACTTTCACTCTATGCATCCGAAGAAGTGAGGTTTTTACTCACGAAAGCTTATGCCCAAATAAATCTGTTAGTCTTTAAGGTGCCACCAGACTCCTTGTTGTTTTAGATACAGACTAACACGGCTACCCCCTGATTCCTGAGCTATGGTTATCACTGGGAAAGCAGGTTTTGTTTAAATGGTGAGAAAATTAATAGTCCTATATGTTTGCAGCATGTGAATGCCTGCCTTCCCGGATGTTTATCACAAGCTATAAGTGATAAGGGAGCTTTGGTAGAAGTCCCATGTTAAAATATTGGCAGTTTATCACTGGCTTTTAGGTGAGCAAATTTTGGGTGCCAGACCTAAGATAGGTTAGGTAGGTCACTTTTTTGGTTGTAAAAATGTAAACTGAATTGTAATGTTGAAGTTAGTACTCTGGAGGTGTAAGTACTAATTGTGTATTGTTTGTGGTCTGTTTTCTGTAGGTAATTTCCTGACCTGATTTGGATGAAAGCGACAGAACAACTCTTAGTTCTTAGGAAGTTCACATAACTTCTCCCCATTTTTATAGCATATATTTATGATAAACCTTAAACAGCCTCAGAGGTTGGGCAGGCACAATAAAGTACAGAACCGCCAAGCCTCTTTCCTGGGAAGAGAGATGCCCCCTCACTCTTTGTATTAATAGTTTGGTAGTTTGAAATATTTCTTCTTTTGGTGATGAAGGATTTTGCTATTTTTGTTTTAATGAGAGTCTTAAAAGCACCCTTGTGACCTTTATTCCAAAACATTCACAGCTTGACATCCCTTAAGACTTTTACTATAAACTTCCTCACACAAACTTCACTTCCCACTAGATCTCTCTTGGGGAGTGTTCCCAGTATATGCATTCTCCTCATCATGGCTTTCTTCCGTCCCACTAGCTTCTCGGGTTTGCAGACTTTGTGGAAATACCCCATGTTTTGGCCTGTTCCAAGGCGCCAACAGCTGTTTGCTGTCATCTTCCATCTCCCGAACAGGAAACATGTTAAATGTTTCCCTTTTACTACCACTTCTCAATCCGCAATACCAGTGGATCCCAAAGCAACTCATATGCTAACTACTAAGACCAGATCTAAAGGTAGAGATGGAGAGGAAAAGGAGGGCAGGGCCAGAGAAGACACCTCTTCTCCTCATCCTTTTTCCCTGTTCTCTGCTGGAGCTGCCAAGAGGAGATCAAAGAACCAAGAGGAACTGCTCATGATATCTAAAAAGAATGGTATCCGGCCCCCAGAAAAACCTTTGAGTGTGGCGGAATGGGAAGAGCTGAGGGGAGAATTTAAGAGAATTAGCAAGTTTGAAGAAGTAATGCTAGAGCAAATGATCAAATGCAACAGCTCCATAGATGTGGCCAAGTCCTTGCTGTCTATGGTGGCAATGAGAAAAGGTGACATCAGTTATAATTTATTGGTCAAGTACCTGGCTCTGTGTGTCCGGCAGGAACAGATGGCCGAAGTTTATGATGTCTATGATATAATGAAAGTCAGATTTAAGACTTTAGAAACTGGGGCTTACAGCCTTCTAATCAAGGGGCTGAGTGGTTCCAATCGATGGAGAGAGGCCTTGTCGCTACTGGAAGAGATAAAAAAAGTCATGATCCCATCAAAAGGGAACTATGGAGATTGTATCAAAGGGGCCCTCAATAACCAAGAAATAAACTTGGCATGTGAACTGTATCATGAAATGCTGGCTAAGGGTTTGATACCAAACTTGGATACGCTGCAGGTCCTTTTTGATACTGGCAAATGTGTGAAGGACGATCAGTTAAAAAGTGAACTCTTAGGAATCCTCTTGTATCTGAGAGAAAATCAACTATATCCTGGAGAAGCTCTTATGCAGAGCATAAAGCTATGGTTTGAAAGGTAACTATTGTTTCAAAAGCAGTTACTGATTAATGGGAATTGACTCTGTGATCCATTAAGACAGTAGTCCAAAGGCCAGTGTAAATCCCTGAAACCTTTTATCATTTTTTGTTGTTTTTCCTTTTTTTTTAAAAGCACTGCCATAATCTCTTTATTTCTACTGTAAATAGAAAGTTTTGCCAGGTCTGAATTTCCTATCACAATTTTTACCTTTTCATTTTGCATTTTTCATATAGGGTATAGGTGTAGCATATTCCGATGAGTCCCACATCTCAGAATTTTTGTCTTCACCAGTTCTCATCCTTGGTTTGTTGTGTTTGATAGCAAATACTGAATGTTGATGAGTGTCAGAATTTCCTCTGATATACTAAGGGAGAGAAATGGTAAATTGTACAAAATTGAGACAGTTTCCCTCTGTGGTACAAGAAAATAGCAAATGCCATGGGAAAAAAAAAATCTGGTTCACTCCTTCTAATATGTGTTGGCTCAGAGGGTCACCAGAATAATTTCAGTATCTTTCAAGACAGTTAAAGAACCTCATATATCATTGTGCCCAATGCAATGTAGTGATGTGTGTGTTGGCATTGTGATGATGCAGTGTCAAAAGGTCACAATGCAAGCATTGCAGTGTCAAGTTGCAGTGACTTTGTGTGGGATCCATAAAGAGACTTAGGCGTTGTAATGCTGAGTGTCACTGTGCCTAATGTCTAGGCACAGGAACAACATGGTGATCCACAAAGCCGAGTTATTTGCTTAGGCTCCCTGTACAATGAATGGGGAGAGATGGTCACCTAAAAAGTGCAATCCACAAAAGCCAGCACTGGATAGAGGGCTAATCTACACTGGCAACGTTAAGGTGTTGCCACGGCAGCGCTTTAACGTGGCTTTTGTAGTCGCGGCAGAGCGCTGGGAGAGAGCTCTCTCAGCACTCTAAAAAACCCACCTCCATGAGAGGCGTAGCTCCCAGCGCTGCACTCAGCAGTGTGTTTTTTCACACCCCTGAGTGAGAAAGTTACAGCACTGTAAAGTGCCAGTGTAGACAAGCCCCTGGTTAGCCAATTGGAGATGCTAATGACAGAGGTGTGTGCTAAACCCCACTCAGCTCTCTCAGAGATAGCTTCTTAAATCTGGGCTGCAGGGAGGTGCCTGTATCTGCTTAGTGATGCATGGATGGGAACCAGCTACCTGGAGTTAGTGGGTTTAGGTGCCTACGCCATTTTTTGTTGGAGTAAATTAGGCACCTGCCTCACTACATGCAAACTGGCCAGAGGAAGTGGTGCTGGTTCCCATGCCCACTTTATAATTTTTATTTCAGTGGTTAGCACACTTGCCTGGGATATGGAAGACCCAGTTCAATTCCCCTCTCTCTGCCAGAGGGGGGGAAGAACTGCTTCTCAGGAGAGTGCTGTAACCCCTGAGCTATTCTGATGCAGGGCTAACTCACACACTCGTGTTGAAGCTGTTCCACTGTAGATAAATCATGAAAAAGTGATTGGAACAGAGGGACTGGACCAAAATCTTCCACCTCCTGGAGGGGTATCCCTTAACCACTGGACTGCAGAGTTGTTTTCTTTCTGTCTGGCCCAAGGCCTGTTCCACTGTGGATAAATGCTTAAGTAGGCTACATCTACACTACGGGGGGGGGGGGGGGGGGGAGTCGATTTAAGATACACAAATTCAGCTACGTGAATAGCGTAGCTGAATTCGACGTATCGCAGTCGACTTACCCCGCTGTGAGGATGGCGGCAAAATCGACCTCTGCGGCTTCCTGTCGACGGTGCTTACTCCCACCTCCGCTGGTGGAGTAAGAGCGTCGATTCGGGGATCGATTGTCGCGTCCTAACGGGACGCGATAAATCGATCCCCGAGAGGTCGATTTCTACCCGCCGATTCAGGCGGGTAGTGTAGACCCAGCCGTAGTCATATGCAGGATGTTGCACATAAGCAGGTATAACGGATGAGCCTTCATATAATTTCTCCTTAGTGTAAACAGTTATTATTTTTATTTCTAGATGCAGACCAGAAAAAAATCTTTTGGCTGTACTGTAGTTCAAAAATGATGACACAGAAGTCTAACATTCTTTATATTATATATTTTTTTGTTTTTAGCATTCCAGGAGAGAAATGGCAAGGACACTTAACTACCATTAAAAATAGGTAAATACAATATTTTATGTAAAAACTTGATAAATAACGTGTTTGATTTTTTTTGCCATGAACTTTACTTTGGTAAAATAAGTAAAAGGACTATTTCTATTATGTTATTTCAAATTTCTTATTGAAATAAATTCTTTGATCATAATTTCTAACACCCACTTTTTGGTGCGTGTACAGGACTTAAACCCCTGAGCTGGTGCCATGGATCTGTAATCTCGCCCCAACAGTGCCCTTAGGAAGACTCTGAGCCTGACAGTGTATGTGTCTGGTGATGGGTTTATTTATTTTGAGTTAACTTTCAGGCAGGGTTCAAAGAGAGGTCTAGGGGTTGCTCTCAGCTGGGAGCTCATTAGGCCCTGCATGTTAAAGAGGGTCTGCGATACACCTGTAGCAGGAGGAGAAAGCTGTTTTGTTGACCACAGTGGGAAGGAAATGAACTGCTCTGTTTGTAGGGCTGTTCGTTTGTTTATTGACTGTAAACCTGTATGGGAGGTGGTTAGGAGCCAAGATTATTGATTAGACCCTTGCCAAGATTATTATTTTGGTTAAAGTAAACTGTCCCTATGTAATTGCTCAGAACCTGGCCCTACCACAGGGGTTTGCACCAAAAAAATGTTAATTTGCGATATGGACAAAATCAAGGAATTGCAAAGTATTTTCCTTCATGGACAATTTAGATACATATTTCTACAAAATATAATATACAAATATTTGTAACTTTGTGAATTTGTCTTACGTATTGTCAATCTAATTTGAAAGCCAGATTTGTGTATCGTGTATTGGCAATTGGAAATGTGTCAAAGATAAGAATGTTTTTGAGTTATATGCTCCTTAGGGTTTGTAATAAAAATAGAGTGTACAGGTGCTGACTCTTTAAAATTTCTCTTCGCTTTTCTTAAATGTGAGTGTGTATTGCATCTGGTGCTATTGAAGTCGGGGAGGGGGAGAGGAAACATTGACTGCTGTGGGAGCAGGAGTGGGCTGCTGATTTGAAGCATACAGGCTGCTTGTTTTCTTCCTCCTCCAGCTTCCTGGAGCTTGTAGGTTCTTCTAGTCCTGATAATCAGGAGCTTAAGACTTAGACTCTTCTGACTATTAATTTTTCTTTGAGAGTTAGAAAGCCTGTTTGACTTCCCAAGGTCAGTTATGGAAAGCTCTAATTCTCTTCTGCTTAGGGAGTCCACATGACAATTGGTATATTGGATCCTAACATCCAGAAGACTGGAAAAGAGCAAATATAGTGCCCATCTATAAAAAGGGAAATAAAAACAACCCAGGAAACTACAGACCAGTTAGTTTAACTTCTGTGCCAGGGAAGATAATGGAGCAACTACTTAAGGAAATCATCTGCAAACACTTGGAAGGTGGTAAGGTGATAGGGAACAGCCAGCATGGATTTGTGAAGAACAAATCATGTCAAACCAATCTGATAGCTTTCTTTGATAGGATAACGAGCCTTGTGGATAAGGGTGAAGCTGTGGATGTGGTATACCTAGACTTTAGTAAGGCATTTGATACGGTCTCGCATGATATTCTTATCGATAAACTAGGCAAATACAATTTAGATGGGGCTACTATAAGGTGGGTGCATAACTGACTGGATAACTGTACTCAGAGAGTTGTTATTAATGGTTCCCAATCCTGCTGGAAAGGCATAACGAGTGGGTTATTGCAGGGGTCTGTTTGGGACCGGCTCTGTTCAATATCTTCATCAACGACTTAGATATTGGCATAGAAAGTACGCTTATTAAGTTTGCGGATGATACCAAACTGGGAGGGATTGCAACTGCTTTGGAGGACAGGGTCATAATTCAAAATGATCTGGACAAATTGGAGAAATGGTCTGCGTTAAACAGGATGAAGTTTAACAAAGACAAATGCAAAGTGCTCCACTTAGGAAGAAAAAATCAGTTTCACACATACAGAATGGGAAGAGACTGTCTAGGAAGGAGTACGGCAGAAAAGGGATCTAGGGGTTATAGTGGACCACAAGCTAAATATGAGTCAACAGTGTGATGCTGTTGCAAAAAAAGCAAACGTGATTCTGGGATGTATTAACAGGTGTGTTGTGAGCAAGACACGAGAAGTCATTCTTCCGCTCTACTCTGCTCTGGTTAGGCCTCAGCTGGAGTATTGTGTCCAGTTCTGGGCACCGCATTTTAAAAAAGATGTGGAGAAATTGGAAAGGGTCAAGAGAAGAGCAACAAGAATGATTAAAGGTCTTGAGAACATGACCTATGAAGGAAGGCTGAAAGAATTGGGTTTGTTTAGTTTGGAAAAGAGAAGACTGAGAGGGGACATGATAGCAGTTTTCAGGTATTTAAAAGGGTGTCATAAGGAGGAGGGAGAAAACTTGTTCACCTTAGCCTCTAAGGATAGAACAAGAAGCAATAGGTTTAAGCTGCAGCAAGGGAGGTCTAGGTTGGACATTAGGAAAAAATTCCTAACTGTCAGGGTGGTTAAACACTGGAATAAATTGCCTAGGGAGGTTGTGGAATCTCCATCTCTGGAGATATTTAAGAGTAGGTTAGATAAATGTCTATCAGGGATGGTCTAGACAGTATTTAGTCCTGCCATGCGGGCAGGGGACTGGACTCGATGACCTCTCGAGGTCCCTTCCAGTCCTATAATCTATGAATCTATGAATCGGCTTGTTAAGTCTGGCATTATCCCCACCACTCCAGAAAATAATTGAACAGTGCACCTAGCTATCAGGGAATGGTGTTCTTTCCTAAACCATGCAGAGGTGTGATCAGCTTTCATTCCTGAGGGGAATGTATGCTATTTTTATTCTTCAGGAACCTGCATCCAACTGTGTGCTAAAAACAATGTTACCCTGAATAGTCACTGAAACTTACCTCATAGGAGGTGGTTTGGTTGCTTATGCTGCTCTTGGAACACCCACTCTGAAATGAGCCGCAACTTCTCTGTCTTTGTAATACACTTGTCAGTATTGCTGGCTGCTTTTCTGACCATTTAAGAAAGTCCCCCACCCCACACCTTTGCTGTGGCTCTTGGGTGATTGCTGAGTATTTTGCAGCATGTATGCATAATAAGAGCTATCTGAGATTACAAAATTTGAAATGTAATTTTAAGGTAGCTTTTTGAAGAGAAATTCAATACAAGAACCCAATTGTGCAAGGCGCTGAGTGCCTTTAATTCCCATTGACATTAAATGGAAGTTGAGGACACTCAGCAGGCTTTGGCTTATGGGAAACAATGTTATGAATTTGTTAAACAAAGCATAACATTTGACTTTACTTTATTCTACGATTAGATCTTTTTAACTAATATAAAGTGATACTGGCAAAAGATTCAAGGTTCAAATATGCCAGCTGTAACATACAGTCTGTAAATGTTAAGTTTAATAATTTTTTGGTGGAGTCTCAATAATTTTTGGGGTGGGTCTTGTGGGCTCTTAAATTGTGGAGTTTTAATAATGTTATTCTAATTTCTGCCTGTTGTACTTAGAATTATTTATCAAGAGTTTAGGATTATTTAAATAGCCAGACTTCTGATTAATACAAATGTGTGGCTTAGGCCTATGATCGCAACCAGTGGGTTGAGCATGTGGAAAGTACTAAAAGTTGCACATTATTAATGTGTTAAGTCAGCAAATACACTGTCCGCACGATAATTCAAGCAATTTTGGAATATTTTTTGTTTATGGTCTGTGTTTTGATATAGACCAGAAGTCTGGTTGTTGTGCCAATTATGTATTTATAGTTGTGTTGGGTAAGAAATATACGTCAACTCACTCTTCGCTTTTCTCTGTGCAAAAATCAGAGGAGAATGATTTACTGTTTAACATTTAAAGCTCAAAATCTATGGCAGTGTTCTAGGATTATGCATATCAGAACTTCACAAATTGATTGATGTAAAAAAGAATGATCCCTCCTTCAGTTCAGAGCATGCACAGCTGGATGAATGTAAGTCTCCAAACAGACCATTGTAAAGGGGAAAATGAGAAACATTAACATTATACTTTGCATCTATGAAAAGACCTAAGTGGGAGGATGCAAGGAAAAATCCTTTTGTCTGGCAGCCTGGAACAACCAAAGAACTGTTCAGGATAAATGACATTTTATTTATGTAATGCCTACTGGACAACCTGATGACTTGCACTTAAAAATTCTGGAGACAGTGGTTGGCATGTGCAATCTGAGGATGAGGATGAAAACAGGTCTGCTACCTCGTATTTTTTGTAAAAGCCCTCAAAGTTTTCAGGGAGAGCTCAGACATGATTAGCTTAGTTCCCCATGTGCCTACCTGGCCAAGCAACACTACAAGGGGAATTAAGCAAAATAGCTGATCCTGTGTTTCTTTATCCACTGCCACTTTTTACAAAAAAAGCGAAGGTTGGAATTGGTTGTAATTTTCATCCACAATCAAACATATAAGTTAGGTGGTTCACCCAGGATTTTTAAGAGTGTTAGATCATTAGCTTGTCTTTGAGGCAGGGATATGCAACACAACTTAATTAAAAAACATCAACAAAAACCTCATTCTGACCTCAAAGAAATTGGGGCAATCACATTTTAGTTGGGCAAATGAACTTGAGATCCAGGGTGTCCTTGTACATGGGCTTGGAGGATTTTAAAATATTTTTTCCCAAGATGGTATGTATAGAAAGGATGTGGAGAAACTGGAAAGGATACAGAGATGAATGACAAAGATGATTAAAGGAATGGAATGCACGCCATATGAGCAAAGGCTGAAGGAACTGGATATGTTTAGTTTGAAAAAGAGGAGACTGGGGCAGGGAAGATACTTGAAAGGCTGCCATAAAGAAGTTAGAGAAAAGTTGTTCTCTTGCCACGGAGGGCAGGACAAGAGGCAATGGGTTCAAACGACAGCATAGCAGATTTAGATTAAATCTCTTGAAAAACTTCCTAGCTGCAAGAACAGTGGGACAATGGAACAGACTGCGTAAAGTGGTTCTGAAAGCTCCTTCACTGGAGGTTTTCAAAAGGAGGCTGGATAGTCATCTGTCTTGGATAATTTAGACACAACAAATCTTGCATCTTGGCGGGGTAATGACCATTGCGATCCCTTCTAACCCTATGATTCTGTGCCTGGAAGATGCTTTACATGATACATCTCTGATGGATTTGGAGCTGCTCAGTAATAATTTATTAATAGTTTATGTTGACCTGGTTATTGGGATGTTTACTGTCTGAATATATTGATTTAGTTTAATAGGGGGTAGCTAGCAAAATGGGATCTTCACACCTCAAGCAGTGCCTTCCACATCTACACTGCTACATTGAGCAGTGCAGTGTCTTGCTGCCTCCCTGTGCCAGAGCCTTTCCTCACCTCAGTGAAAGGCTCCTGCTGTGGGGAGTTGCCAGAATCTTTTCCTGCTGCTTCCCCCCTGCCAGAGCCTCCCCCCTGCACAGTCCGGGGCAGCAGGTTTGTATAATTTTTGGTGGTGCCCAGAACGGGTCCAAGTCCTGCCCCCTGGCCCCACACCTGCCTTGTAAGTCTCTATATATTTTTAAAAATAATGTAAAAATGGACTGGAAACAGTAAGCGTTTAACAGTTTCCCTATATTGCACAATGTGTGTGTGTGTGGGGGGGTGAGGGTTCTGGGGTGGGGCTGGGTATGAGGGGTTTAGGGTGTGGAAGGGGGCTCAGGGCTTGGGCAGAGGGTTGGAGTGTGGGGGGATGAGTGCTCTGGCTGGGGTGTGTGGGAGGGGTTCAGGGCTAGGGCAGAGTGTTAGGGTGAGGGCTCTGGGGTGTGGGTGGGGATGAAAACTCCAGGATGCAGGGAGGCTGCCCCGGGGCTGGGGCCAGAGAGGAGGACTCCATGGTCCCCCCAGCCCTCTCCTTACTGGCAGTAGAGAGCTCTGGGAAGGGGCCCCCGTCTTCTCCCCGGTGGTACACTCACCTGGCACCGTCACTGCATGTGCTCCTAGGGGCTGGGCCCCCTCAGGTCCAGGAAGCCCCCTCGCCACCCCTGCGGTGGGTGCCGGGGGGAGAGGGCTGCCATCACATGCGTGCCTCCTCCCCTCCTCCTTCCGCAGTCAGCAGCTGCGCCGCCACCTCAGCCTGCTGCCAGTGCTGCTCCCTTTTGTAGCCGGCAGCGGCCGGCGAGGGAGCGCAGCGCAGAGTGGCAGAGCAGCCACCCACTGCCCAGGGCGCAGGCAGGCACGCTCCGGGGGAGGCGCACGGGGATGGCAGGAGGGGCTGTGGGATGCTCCGGGGGAGGCACACGGGGCCAGGGGAGGCATGCGGGGCAACAGGTGGGGCTGGGGAAGAGACCTGTCCCCAAATATTGATGGTGCCAGTCCCCCGGGTCCTGAATTTGCTGGCACACGGGCACCACTGGCCCATATAACTCGCCGTCCCTCTGCACAGTTAAAAGTTCCAGCAGTGGGGAAAGACTATGTCAGAGGGGGAGTCAACATGGAAAGGCTCTGGTAGCTCTGTCAATGCTTTAGTCAATTTTAGGCTATTTCTGTGGTCCCCTCTGTAGCAGCTGATGATCTGAGTTTTTAATGTATTTTATCTTTGCAACACACCTATGAGGCAGAGAAGTACTGTTTTACAGATGGGGTAACTGAGAGAGAAAGAGACTAAATGTATTTTCCAAGGTCATGCCGGAAGTTTGTGGTAGTGCTTGTAATTGAACACAGAAGTTGACCCCTAAATGTCCCCAAGGATCTGATCCAGAACCCATTGAAGTCAGTTGGAGCATTTCCATTGATTTCCATAGGTTTTGGATCTGGCCCAAACTGGGCACAAGTCATTTTCTGATGACTTATTTATTTTTTGTTTGCACAGAAAGAGGCATGCGTAGTCATTTAATAAACGGAAGTGAATTTTAACATATAGCTCTTTTACTATTCTTATTCTCACACATGCATACTTTGTTTGTGGTTTTATTACTGTTACAGTGGAAAATGTCCAGTTTGTAACCAAAACCTGGAAGCTATTCATCTGAGCCAAGAAGAGTACAATGCACTCAAGGAAAAAATAATAAAAGATGTGATCCAGGGAACTGATACATTCAGGAAGACAACTCCTCAGGTAGGTTTCAAGGGCCTTCAGGTTTATTGACTGGAGAGTCATAAGTGACTAATGCTTAATAGGTCTAAGACCCCCTAATAATTTTTTCAACACTTAATTTTATATTAAGGGTTTTTTAAAAAGTTGTGTCGTGCTAACACTATAAATTTTCACTGATTTATAGTAAAATGTATTCGAGAATTCATTTTGACATTCTACTTATAATCATATCAATTTATTCTTAACCTCACTTATCATGGTTTTGTCCTTCAGTATCTCTTTAATTTTTGTCTTAATCAGTAAGAAACTCACAAATATTTTAATAATCTGCCTACATTTTCTCCACTATTTAATAAAATGAATCCAAATGCTGAACTCTTCATTCCTCCCTTCACCCTCATAATTTTTCACATCTTTCTAGTTGGTCATTCAAGAAGAGGATACCTGGACTAGTAGGATTACATTTTAAGTAGTAAATGTTAATAAATGTCAATTTCTTCCCCATCCAAAAACTAATGGAAAATATTCCATGATTCATAACTGAAATTTTCACAGGAAAAAGTTAAAAAATACCTAGTTTTCCCTAGCAAAAAACTGTAAGTCTCTGCTGTCTCATTAAATATTGTTTCATTTCTGAAGCTTATATTTATTAAATCTTGAATGGTGGGTTTTTCAATAGCGCAATAGTTTAAGTCAAAACCAGGAAAAATCTTTAAAAATAAACATCAGTATTACCTGTCAACATTCACAAAAAATTAACACTAACCCCGCAGTCCTAAATGTACATGGGCTATGGTAATATGATATCTGCAGTGGGAACATCTAGCTTTGAACAGGGATCACTGCATACACATGAGATAGAAATGGTACAATATGTATGAAATCATGGTCAAATGCTCTTCTTATGTTTTCTTTTTTTGCTTTGCTTTGCCAGTCCTTACTCATCATCATGTGTTGACTTTAACAAATGAGCAGCCTGGGTACTTAATGGAGTTGAAAGATAAAAGACCACTAGATGGAGCCAGTGCCGCATCTGAGAAATTTTGTTTGTTTTAAATAGTAACAAGATCAAACCATTATGAGAATGCTGCGCTTGCTGCTGGTGGTGCCAGAATTCAGCTCCAACCTCTGTAGCAGGTAGCTCTGATGACCTTTAGGGAGTACAGCAGCTCCAGCTCTCTAGCACTTCTGCAGGTGAAGAAGCCCTACCAAACCCAGGAGAGTGGGGCATTACGGGCCCATTACTTGAGGGCTATCCCTGTCTCCACTTACTACTTCATTCCTGCTGTCTCTTCTGGCACCACCCCAAAACCTTGCTTCCCCCCTGTACACACACAACATCAGAAAGGTCAGGGAAGGGATCCTGATTCCCCACAATATACTTGTCAGATTGGCACTTCCCCTGCTGGTGTTCAAGAGATGGTTTATTGGATAGAGAAGCCATATAAAGAGCTGGGCTGATTCTTCATCTCCTGTATTGGTCTCAGGGACGAGTCCCCCACCCCTGTCTTTCTGCCCCCAAGAGGATGGAGGGAGTAGAATTTGTCCCTAAACTCTGTATGCTGGCAAGAGCTGCTGCAAGAGAGCTGAGCTGTTATCTACACACCTGTCACAGCTTCAGCTCACAGTTCTCCCCCCCCTCTTCTTCCTGAACTCACCTAGCCTCTTGTTGTATGGGTCAGGGTGAGGCTGGAAGTACAATTAACAGCTCAGCTAGGAAGCTTGTGCTTTGTGCCAGCAGCATATAGATTACCAGCTTTCTGTCATTGCACTCCATAGTGCCAAAAAGAAGGCTGATAACCTCTCATATTTAGATTTTAGACCTCTGATGATACCATGCACTAGATATCAACAAGAAGAGTCTAGCTATGTAAGTTTCATTACATACTCACTGTTTCTTCCCTAGTTATATACAGAAAAAGCATTAGACGTTTGTAACTTTTAAAACACCTAATTTTAGGGTACCCTACGTCTCTGAACCCCATTGTTCAAGTATCTTCATATTTTTCCCACAAAATTTATCCTGGCTCCAGATTTATCCTCCCAGTTTTCAAGCTGATCTGATTTCTTTTGTGAATTTTACAGGGGCTGCAGAATCAGTTTTAAAAAAAATGTGGCAGCATCCTTAATATTGTCAAATGGCTACTACTGCTCCATAGTATTAACATTTAAACAAGAATTGGCAAGAATTTGTTGCATGGTAACACGAGTAATACTACCTATTTTTTAGAGTTCCTCACAGAAATCCTGGTAAAGTAATAGGTTTATATTTCTCTGATTCCTTAACTAGTTAAGCTAATTTATGACGTTTGTTTGGATATGTTTACGTTGGAGCTGGGAGATGCAGTTTTCAGCTTGAGTAGACATACCCAGCTAGCCCTGATCCAGCTAGCATGATAAAACCAGAAGTATAGCTGCAGCAGAGTGATGGGCTGTCCCTCCTGAGTATGATCCCATCTGAGATCACAGGTATGTACTCATGGAGCTAGCCCATCCTGCCACTCATGCTGCAGTGGCTATGCTAGTATTTTTAGCACAATAACCCAATCAGAACTAGTACAGGTATGTCTGTTGGAGCAGGAAATTATACCTTGCAACTCTAGTATACAGCTCATATCCTTTGAGTCCCAGTTTGAGCCCTGTGGGGAATCAGGGTCTCCCTTGTCCCCTTAACCAGGTTACATCAATAGTACCTTACACCATGAGTGTTCCCACTGGAGTCAGTGGAACTACTGATGGGGCCCAGTGCTATTCCTTGGGAGGAAGGATATCCCTAAGCAGGCCTGGGAAATGGGGAATAAAAAATTGTTGGGGGTTAGACTAGATGACCCTTTTCTAACCCTCTGATTCTATTATCACAGTTCAGCCTCTAGTTTGGTTTAGTTGGTAACCTTCTTCCATTTCTCCATGAATGCACAGCAGTTAGAGCCATATTCCCTATTGCCTATTTCCATTACCTACCCAGCTGGCTGGCAGAACCATTTGGAGTATGTAGGAGAGGGAGAGCAGATCACACATTGAACTACCCCCTAACAGTGGGGGACCTAATTGAATAGTGTGCTAGGCCCCAGATTTGCTTGAACTAGCCCCGATACCGGTACTATAATCTGCATTGGGAACCATTGTTGTGTTAGTATTATCTTCATCTGTTGTCTGCTAGTTGAAAATCTGTTCCATTGAATTTTCTATAGTGGTGAAGGCCTGCCAGTTGTACTTACAATTGGCTAATAGAGGGAATACCACAGAGAATTGCAGGTTGATCATCTTTTCATTACCGTAGTCTGAGTAGGCCCTGATCAAAATCCAGACATATCCTGACACTTAAAATCTTGATGTGTCGAAATCCTAATCCTCAATATCCCTCAAACACAACATTCATGTCATACATGTCTGTGTGTGCACTTGTACAACTTTTTGTGGCCATTCTTGGATGGGTTGGTCCACTACTAGCTCTCATTTGGAAGTTTAAGCTGCATAGCTGTCCCATCTGCTTCCTCCTTTGTGGAGAGGAGGGGAAATCAGGCCATGCAGAATTTCCAGAATTTTCCTCTGTTTGGGGGAGGGTTTGGGGCACCTGGTCCCTATATGTGGTTCTTTGCCTGGTTCTCCCTGAAACTGCTGCCCCCTAAGGAACCAGAGGATCTTTGTGTGTCCCTAGTTGCTAGCGATGGGTGAGAGGATTGATAGGCAAGGGAGGAAATGGAAAGACTATGGGTTTATTTTTAGTTTGTTTGTTTTGCACTAGAGTCCTCTGCAGTTGTTGGGATGGCTTATCCCTGCCTAAAGTCGGGCACTTCTTACTTCATACTGACTTCAATCTAGAGTTCACTGTGAATGCATTTGTCATCTTCCCTGCAGTTATAATGATCTTCTGTATCTTCCCCGGGTCCCCCAAAGTAACATGCCACTTTAGGACCACTTGCAAAGCATCTATACCATATTGAACTGAGTCTTTAGGGACAGGCATACATCATTGTGGAGAAAGAATTAGAGACTATATTCTCAGTTTAAAAAATAGTCTGCTGGCTTTAAGTATTGAGTACAAGTGTTGGTATAGTGAAAATAGCCCTTGCTTGTAAAATACACTCTGGAGTAACTCCAATCTGCTTTATTCACCTTTTCTATCTTTCTTTATTCCCCTTTGCTGTTTGTACCCTTTGCTCATCCACAACTGCTCTTCTCTGACCTTCTCCCAATCTTGGTATTACTGGTGCAAATACTCCCTCCTTTTTTAATTGTCAAGACATATTGAACTGCCATCCTGTATCATACCACCTCAGTGACTTATTGTCTTCTTATGAATCTCAGACAAGTCCAGAGAATAGAACACAGGCCTGGGAGGCAGGAAAACTCGGTTTTGTTCTGGTTCTGCTGTTAACTTTTTGTGATCTTCGAGAAGTCCACTTATCTTTCTGTGCCTCAGTTTTTCCCATCTGTCTGATGGGCATAATGACACCTACCAATTTTTATAAAGCACTCCGAGATCTATGGTGGAAAAGAGCTATATCAGGGCCAAGTATTGTTATTGCTGTTTTTGGTCTCATCTATATATTTTGATGTATTCCTTTTCTATTAATTCTCTGTAATCCTATTTATTTAAGCTATGAAACATACTAGAATAAAGTTTGTATGAAAGATGATTGACCTCAGTGGTGCTGGCGTGTGTGCTGTACAGTTCAGTTCACCTTGTAGTTGGTATTAGAAATGTTAACACTCCGAGTATGCGGGCATGCTTATCTGTCTTTTGAGTTGTTATACAGTTAACACATGAAACCCTGTTATTCGTATTAGTTGCCATAAGTAGGAAATTATTGACTGAATTTGAAGCTATAGTGATAGCTCGGTATGGCTCTGCAGGGTTTTTTTAGCCAAATGAGTGTGTTATGCTCTGCAATAGCTTAGTGTGCTCTTTTTTCTTTCTTTTTATGATCAAAATCAGAGTTCATACTATCTTCTTTCCAATTATTGGTCAATAACCAGAGCTTGAAAAACTTTTCAGGAAACTTGTTTGTGATAGCTCTGACAAAGCACTTCTCACTCTAGCAGGTTGTGAGAGGTTGGACCCTTAAAAATCACATCCTCCTGATTATCATCCAGTTACCAAACAATTTAGAACTGTATAGGTTAATGACAATATTTTCTTAATTCCACCCTTAAACCTATTGGCACCTAGTTCAGACCCTGAACCTTTTGTGTAATGTGCTTCCAATGGGTAACTCCACTTAATAAGCTGGCCTGCATATTACATAGTAACTTTAGTTTTCACATGATGGAAAGATACTGGAATAATCAAACTTAAACAATCAATTTGTAAGCACCTAGAGGATAATACAATTATAAGAAATAGCCAGTGTGGATTTGTCAAGAAAAAATCATGCCAAACCAACCTAATTCCCTTCTTTGACAGGGTTACTCGCCTAGTGAATAGGGGGAAGCAGAAAACATGATATACACCCCTACCTCGATATAACGCTGTCCTCGGGAGCCAAAAAATCTTACTGCATTATAGGTGAAACCACGTTATATTGAACTTGCTTTGATCCACCGGAGTGCGCGGCCCCGCCCCCCGGAGCACTGCTTTATCGCGTTATATCCGAATTCGTGTTATATCAGGTCGCGTTATATTGAGGTAGCAGTGTATCTTGATTTTTAGTAAGGTTTCACACTAGATTCTCATAAGCAAACTATGGAAATGTGGTCGTGATGTATTTACTATGACATGGGTGCACAATTGGTTGAAAGACTATACTCAAAGAGTATTTATCAATGGTTCACTGTCAAACTGGGAGGGCGTATCCAGTGGTATCCCACATGGTCAGTCCTGGATCCAGTTCTATTCAATATTTTCATTAATGATTTGGATAATGGAGTGAAGAGTATGCTCATAAAATTTGCAGATGATACCAAGTTGAAAGGGGTTGTAAGCACTTTGAGAGCAGGATTTAAGCACCTTGACAAATTGGAGAATTGGTCTGAATTCACCAAGGTGAAATTCAGTAAAGATAAGTGCAAAGTACTTCAGTTAGGAAGGAAAAATCAAATCTACAACTACAAAATGGGGAATAACTGGCAGAGAGGTTGTACTGCTGAAAAGGACCTTGGGGTTATGGTGGATCATAAATTGAATATGAGCCACTATGTGATGCTATTGTAACAAAGGCTGCTATCATTCTGGAGTGTATTAACTTGAATGTCTGTAAGACATGGGAGGTAATCGTCCCGTTCTACTCAGCACTGGTGAAGCCTTTGCCTACTGTGTCCAGTTCTGGGCCCACAGTTTAGGAAAGATGTGGACAAATTTAGGAGAGTCCAGAGGAGAACAACAAAAATTATAAAAGGTTTAGAAAACCTGACCTGTGAGGAAAAGCTAAAAAATATTAGGTATATTTAGTCTTGAGGAAAAAAAAGATTGAGGAGGGGCCTGATAACAGTCCTCAAATATGCTAAGTGCTGTTATGTACAGGATGGTGATCAATTATTCTCCATGTCTACTGATGGTAGGACAAGAAGTAATGGGGCTTAATCTGCAGCAAGAGAGAGACTTAGTGTTAGATATTAGGAAAAGCTTTCTAACTATGAGGCTAGTTAAGCTCTGGAATAGGCTTCCAAGGGGATTTGGAATCCCTGTCCCTGGAGGTTTTCAAGAACAGGTTGGACCAGCATCTGCGAGGGATGGTCTAGTTTACTTGGTCCTGCCTCAGTGCAGGAAACTGGACATGATAACCTCTCAAGGTCCCTTCCATTCCTACATTTCTGTGATTCCGTTGCTTCAAAGTGCAGCACCATGTAGAGAACATTATATTGTTTGTCAAGGGTCAGAGATGAGATTAATTATGGCAAAGTCCAGATTGGAGTGTAAATGTTTCACTTTTCTAACTAGGTGCAGATGGAAAAAAGTGCTTTGGCATCCAGGAACAGCCCAGGTTGTAATAAAATACTTAGATTATACACCAATGTTACAAGTGGTGGTCATATTACCTCTGACAGTGGCACTTCACTAGCTCTTCTGGCTGCTTTCCCCAACCCACCAACATCATCTCAGTCTTATTCAAAATGAATCACGGGAACTAACCAAGTTTGTGTAGGCACTAGGTAATTTGTTCCACTGCACCATCTGGATCAGACTTGATAGAAACAAAGAGCTGGGTTTCATCAGCATATGGAGCACATTGCAGTCCATGTTTCTCTAATAACCAATCCTCCAGTGACACCTCTTAGGAAGAAGCTTTTTCCATACACATCAACAACAGCTTCTGATCCATAGTGTAAAAGGCTGCTAATAGATGTAAAAGAATCAGCCTGAACACTTTTTAATTGTCAGTTTCTAGGAGGAAATAATCAACTAATGCCACCAGCACAATTGTTGTCTCATGCTCAAGCCTATATCTGATAGAGCTCATGCAAATTTGAGGACTCCCAAAACTCTCATAGTTTTCTGGCTGCAACCCGCTCTATGACCTTTCCCAAAAAAGGGAGATTGGAAAGTGGTCAGATGTTAAAATTGTTAATGTCAGGAGTTAGTTTACCCTGTTAATCTCAATCAGCATGGAATCCAATACACCTCTACCCCGATATAACGCGACCCAATATAACATGAATTCGGATATAACGCGGTAAAGCAGTGCTCCAGAGGGGGCGGGGCTGCGCACTCCGGCGGATCAAAGCAAGTTTGATATAATGCGGTTTCACCTATAACACGGTAAGATATTTTGGCTCCCAAGGACAGCGTTATATTGTATCTTAACATTGGCCTTCACCACCTGAATGGTTTAATTAGTGATCATGGTGTAAGGATGATGAATCTTCAACTCAAATGTATTGGCCAGACAGCAGGCGCATTAGTGTCTCAAGGAAAATTTGAAAAGGGATGCCTTGGTGTCTTCAATAAAATATAAGTGGCAAAATTCCCTTTGACTTCAGTGGGAGGAGGATTGGCACCTAATAAAATGTCCCAAAAACTTTTAAAATGTCCAAATAACTTCTCCCAAGAAGAACTATTAATAATACCATTAATGGCATGAAAATGGTTTCTTGGGTGTACTGCAGGGGATACTACCCAGAATAGTTGCATAGGTATGTTCTTAGTAACAGATCATATAGCAGTTTCCTAAGAAACAAAAGTATACTTGTGTGGCTAGTTCTACTTTCCTTTTGTGTTGGAGATATGCAGGAGGTAATTAGAGGAGATTGATGACACACAAGTTGATTGGGTTCTTTTCGAAGACACACCTGCAGTACATATTTTCATTATCCATAATCCGAGGGATTTCCCTGCATGTTTGTTGTCAGGTAATTTCTCTTCTGAACGTTTAAAATGCACTCTGATGATGCTGACGTTTTCAGTATATTGCTCAGGTTTATCAGGGACTAATTTGGAATACATTTCAGAATAGTGCATGACATACCAGGAACTGAATACATATAGAAGCCTCTATCTGCTGAGGATTTTCTAGTGATTACATTACAAAAAGCTTGCCATTAAACACGAATTCAAAAACTGGGCTAAAATATGTGTAAATCCACTGATTTCAACTGAGTTTCTCTTTTTCCACATCAGCAGAAAAGAAAGCTGACTCTAGCACACTGCATTTGTTGGTGAAAGGGACATTGTCAACTTCCAAGCCACATTTTTGTCTGAAATTGTTTTACTTGCTATTGTTACAATAATCTCAGCTGTAACCTGTAACTGAAAGCAATGAGAGGGAAAATATTTTTTCTCTATTTTCGTAGTTTTCTTTCTATATTTGACAACTTTTTGAGTGTAGTAATTTCTGTATCTGTTTTCCTGTCTAATCAGTCAGTTTCCTCAGTTATTTGTGTGGATTTTTCAGAAAGCACGAGAGAGAAAAACAACACCCCACAAAACCCAAAACGGGTGACTGTAAAACCCAAAACAACGTCACTGGGGACTCCAGGTCACATATAGTCTGAAGCTACTTTTAAAAATCTGATTAGATTTCACATTGACAGCATCCTAGCCAACATAGAGTGGTAGACAGTGTTACTTACAGATGCTGCATGATCTAGTGCATGAATCTGGTAAAACTACAAAGCATTCCACAAAGATAATGCTGTGCCATTCCCTAGTTTCAAACAGCCCTATTTAGTACAAAGCCTCCCCTAATCTATGCAACTGCCATGTCCTATGGCTTGCTAACCTGTGCAGCTGCAAACCCTACTCCAGAGCCTGGCAGCTGCGCCATAACGCCATCCAGAACTGCCTGGTGAAAGCCATCGCACCACGCCTGGGGAGATCTCCGTGAACTGCGCCATCCCTAGTACCGACAGCCAGCTCCGACCTGAGATTGTCATCACCGACGAGGCCCAGAAAAAGATCATCCTCGTCAACGTCACGGTCTCCTTTGAGAACTGGACCCCGGCCTTTTGCAAAGCCCGAGCTCATAAGCTGGAAAAGTAC
Organism: Chrysemys picta bellii; assembly: GCF_011386835.1. Classification (NCBI taxonomy): domain Eukaryota; kingdom Metazoa; phylum Chordata; order Testudines; family Emydidae; genus Chrysemys; species Chrysemys picta. The sequence continues at coordinate 109,337,904 of NC_088794.1, forward strand.
GCCTCCCTGGCCAACACCCTGAGAGCGTCGGGCTATGAAATGTAGATGGATACCCTGATCATCGGAGCCCTGGGTGCCTGGGACCCCTGCAACGAGCGTGTGCTGAGGACCTGCAGGATCGGTTGACGCTACGTGTGGCTCACGTGGCGCCTCATGGTCTCAGACACCATCCGATGGTCCAGGGACATCTACATTGAACACGTTACCGGCCACCGACAGTACCAGGAGGCGTGAGCTGGAGTGACATCGCTCTTTGACTACAAGAAAGGGACCGAGAGACTTTGTCCGTTGGACCATATGAACTGGAACCATAAACTCACTGAACATTAAATCTCACCAAATGAGGGTCAACCCATCCTCATCATCGTATCCACTCATTATACTCCACACCTAAACATAGCCATTATATGAACTTCATACCCTCATATCTCAATGTCTGTACTTTGACCTGTCAACCTTTTATCCCCAATCGGGGATATTGCAGATTATTTATTCCTTATGCCACCCGATTTTAAAATGAACTTCACAGCCCTTGATAATCTGTACATTATTCCCTGATAATCAGAAACTTCTATGCTTAAACTCCGTACCTTTCACTTTTTTTTTAAAACATCATCTTAATAAAAATTTTAAATCTATTGTTATTCATGTTATATGCCACTCATCCCTGTATGCAGTGTTGTTGTAGCCATGTTGGTCCCACAGGATACTAGTGAGAGACAAGGTGGATGAGGTAATATCTTTTATTGGACAATCTTCTGTTGGTGAGAGAAAACCTTCTGAGTTTACACAGAGCTCTTCAGACTGGTCTGATGCAACTATGATTTCCCTTTGGCTACGAGAGTTGGAGAGATGCTCTTTGATCAGCCATTGGGTGACATTTCTGACATAGCAAAGTTCTCTATTTTACCTGCTTTAAAAGCTTTGTGTATGCCTTACAACCAGAGTAGTAAGCAAATATATCAACAAGAATCTCTTATTTAATGCTTTACATTCAGAGATCTCAAATCTGTTTACTAAAGAAGCTAAATAGTGTTATTCCCAGTTTGCTGATGGGGAAACCGAAGCACGGAGAGGCAACGTATCTTGCCCATGGTTATGCAGCTGGTCAATGGCACAGCTGAGAATGGAACCCAAGTCTCCTATTTTCTTTTTAAATGAAATAAAAAAGCGGTACCCAGCTTTGAAGCTTCTGTCAGATTTTGACTGACCTACCTATTTTTGTCAAAAATGTTCAGTTTATACTGTGAGTTTAAGAGGGGCAGAAGCTGTGGCGTTTGTTCAATCATAAGAAAAGAAAAATGTAATGGAAAGCATCTAGTACAATGTTAACATCCCTTGAAGCTGTTGCAGCAAATATTTCATTAAAGATATCAAAGGCAAGAGACGATAGTGAAGTGAGAGGTTTAGGTTTTTTTGGTCTTTTTTTAAAAAGCTAAAAAAAAAAAAAAATCCTGTTAATTTAATCTTTTTTTCTTTTCTCCTCCTTCTAGGAACTTAAAGAATTTCAAAACTTTGTGGAAAATCATCCTCCGTATGATATTGTGATAGATGGACTCAATGTTGCTAATGTTTCTAACAAAAGGAGCCAATCTCAAACTGTAAGTGCGGGTTAATTATTCATAAGGAGTTTCACTTTTCAGTACACTTAAGTGAGCATAAAGCAATCAGTGCCTCGTTTTATTACTTACCCTATCTTGCAAGTGATTGGCAGCATTTTTGTAGCACATGTTAGAGAAATCTTTTGAATTTGAATATTGAATATGTTAATGCAAATCAGTCAGGAGAAGATAATCATTGTAATGCATAACACTAGAGAAGAGAACCCCTGCTGGTCAGTTTCCTTGTGTAGACGGGAACTTGATGGCAGTTTAAATCTATATCCTGTACAAGAACTTTCTTTCACTTCCTGAAGATTCTCACAGTCTCAGGCTTGATCTACACTTGGGCGTAATTATGTCATTAAGGGGTATGAAAAAATGCATCCCTGACCAACATAGATATGCTGACAAAATGTCTAGTGTAGAGGTAACTGGCCAACAGAATAAGTGCTGTTCTGTCAGCATAGCTAGTGGACATGAGTGGCAGGTGAAGTTTCCCACAGCCCTGCCTCCTCTGATGGAGGCCCCACCCCTGCTCTCAGCCCCCTCCCAATGGGGAAGAGGGCACTGAGGGCTCGGTCGGGGCCACGGTGTAGCTCATGACCCTGGCTGGAGCTCTGAGCCCGGAGCCCCTCTTTCGTTTCATCCCTTCCCCTGCAGCCCCGTCCCCATTCCACCTCCACTCCGCCTCTCCCTTCCCCCTCAAGGCTCTTCTCCACCCCCTGCTTGCTCCTCTTCCCCCTCTGCCGTGTCTCCCCCCTCCCCCGCGCTGTGGCCCCGAGACCAGAAAAGCTCTGTGCCGTGGTGGAGGGAGATTTTTCCCCTTCCCACCTGGCGGCTTGAGGTTTGGGGAGGCTTAGCCTCCCCCAGCCTCCATTATGCACCGCCCATGCTAATGGAGGTGTTCCTACACCGACAGACAAATGCCTTTTGTCGACATACAAGACATCCACACTAGGGAGTCTATACCAGCTTTTAAGCTCTGGTATTACAGTGAGAGCTCAGATCATTCATTCCCTTCAGTGTTGACTGTAATCTTGCTTTAGTGATATCTATTATAGAGAGCTCTTAGCTGTTTAGATCAGGGATCGGCAACCTTTGGCACATGGCCCGCCAGGGTAAGCCTCCTGGCGGGCCGGACTGGTTTGTTTACCTGCCGAGTCCGCAGGTTCGGCCGATCGCAGCTTCCACTGGCTGCGGTTCGCCACTCCAGGCCAATGGGGGCTGCGGGAAGCAGTGGCCAGCACATCCCTTGGTCTGGCCCATCAGGGGACTTTACCCTGACGGGTCACGTACCAAAGGTTGCCGATCCCGAGTTTAGATTCTTTGTAAGGCAAATATTTAAAATTTTGAAAAAAAAAGTTCAGCTGCTGGCACTACTTCTAAAGTTAAATGTTAAGCTCTCACGGTTTTGAAAGTAAAGCTGAGTTATAAAATGAGCTAGATACTGAAGGAAGTAAGGCTGCACGCTATTTATAATAAAAGATAATTTTTGTGAAGTGCCTTTCAAATATCGTTGCAGATAAGTACTATTAGTTTCATATTTAGAGATAAAAGCAATTGAGACAGGGAGGTTTTGTAAGATTGCTTAAGACAATGAGGATGTTGGTGGAATTACTAGCCCATGAATGGGGGTACTTTCCCAGTTAAGAAAGTAAAACAGGAAGTTTTAAAAGTTGTTTATTTGGGAACACTCAGTGAAGGAAGTGTTGATTATCCCGGAAAAGTCCCGTGCACTATGTGCTGCACATTTTTTGTTTTGTTTTTTGTTTATTTTAAATACAGAGTTCAGGATTGTATCTTCCACTTCCTCAAGCATAGGGATCCAGTTCCAGTGAATCTATCTTGGGTATGAGAAGGATGGGGAGTGAAGAGAAGGGACAGTGTTGGTTCATTAGCATTCTTCCTGAACTCCACTGAAGGTCCTCTGGCGGAACTTTACGTAGTCAGGGTTCTAATTGCTTTATAGGAGCTGAAAGAAGTGGATTAGGGGGACTGCTTCCCTCTGCAGCTGCTGCTGTGTAGCCAGAGGGGGACTTCAGGGGTCAGGATGCCAGGGAGGTCCAGCAAGGCAGTATGGAGGGGCCAGCTTTCCACTTGAATACCTCCCTATCTGTGGATCTAGGGCTTCCCTTTCCAATAAGAACGGCCATACTGGGTCAGACCAAATGTCCATCTAGCCCAGAATCCTGACTTCTGACAGTGGCCAATGCCTGGTGCCCCAGAGGGAATGAACAGAATAGGTATTCATCAAGTGATCCATCCCCTGTCGCCCATTCCCAGCTTCTGGCAAACAGAGGCTAGGGACACCATCCCTGCCCACCCTGGCTAATAGCCATTGATGGATCTATACTCCATGAAGTTAACTAGTTCTTTTTTGAACCCTGTTGTAGTTTTGGCCTTCACAACATCCTATGGCAAAGAGTTCCACAAGTTGACTGTGCGTTGTGTGAAAAAAATACTTCCTTTTGTTTGTTTTAAACCTACTGACTATTAAATTTCATTTGGTGACCCCTAGTTCTTGCGTTATGAGAAGCAGTAAATAATACTTTCTTATTTACTTTCTCCACACCAGTCATGATTTTATAGACCTCTATCATATCCCCCCTTAGTCGTTTTTTTTCTAGGCTGGAAAGTCCCAGTTTTATTCATCTCTCTTTGTATGGAAGCCGTTCCATACCCTTAATCATTTTTGTTGCCCTTTTCTGAACCTTTTCAAATTCCAATATATCTTTTTTGAGATGGGGCGACCAAATCTGCACGCAGTATTCAAGATGTGGGCGTACCATGGATTTATAGAGGCAATATGATATTTTCTGTCTTATTATCTATCCGTTTCTTAATGATTCCTAACATTCTGTTCACTTTTTTGACTGCTGCTGCACATTGAGTGGATGTTTTCAGAGAACTATCGATAATGACTCCAAGATCTCTTTCTTGAGTGGTAACAGCTAATTAGACCCCATCATTTTATATGTATAGTTGGGATTATGTTTTCCAATGTGCATTACTTTGCATTTATCAACATTGAATTTCATCTGTCATTTTGTTGCCCAGTCACCCAGTTTTGAGAGATCCTTTTGTAGCTCTTCGCAGTCTGCCTGGAACTTAACTACCTTGAGTAGTTTTCTTATGATCTGCAAATTTTGCCACCTCACTGTTTACTCCTTTTTCCAGATCATTTATGAATATGTTGAATAGGAATGGACCCAGTAAAGACCCCTTGGGGGACACCACTATTTACCTCTCTCCATTCTGAAAACTTGACTGTTTATTCCTCCCTTTGTTTCCTATCTTTTAACCAGTTACTAATCCATGAGAGTATCTTCCCTCTTATCCCATGACTGCATACTTTGCTTAATAGCCTTTGGTGAGGGACCCTGTCAAATCTGAAAATCTAAATACACTATATCCACCGGATCCCCCTTGTCCACATGCTTGTTGACCCCCTCAAAGAATTCCAGTAAATTGGTGAGGCATGATTTCCCTTTACAAAAACCATGTTGACGATTCCCCAACAAATTATGTTCATCTATGTATCTGACAATTTTGTTCTTTACTGTAGTTTCAACCAGTTTGCCCGCTACTGAAGACAGGCTTACCAGCCTGTAATTGCCGGGGTCTCCGCTGGAGCCCTTTTAAAAAATTGGCGTCACATTAGCTATCCTCCAGTTATTTGGTACAGACGCTGATTTAAATGATAGGTTACAGACGACAGTTAGTAGTCCTGCAATTTCACATTTGAGTTCCTTCAGAACTCTTGGGTGAATACCATCTGGTCCTGGTGACTTATTGCTGTTTAGTTTATCAATTTGTTCCAAAACCTTCTCTAATGACACTTCAGTCTGGGACAGTTCCTCAGATTTGTCACCTAAAAAGAATGGCTCAGGTTTGGGAATCTCCCTCACATCCTCAACCATGAAGACCAGTGCAAAGAATTCATTTAGTTTCTCCGCAATGGCCTTATCATCCTTGAGTGCTCCTTTAGCATCTTGATCGTCCAGTGGCCCCACTGGTTATTTAGCAGGCTTCCTGCTTCTGATGTACTTAAATTTTTTTTGCTATTACTTTTTGAGTCTTTGGCTAGCTGTTCTTCAAATTATTTTTTGGCCTTCGTAATTATATTTTTACACTTCATTTGCCAGAGTTTATGCTCCTTTTTATCTTCCTCACTAGGATTTAACTTCACTTTTTAAAGGATGCCTTTTTGCATCTCACTGCTTCTTTTACTTCGTTGTTTAGCTATGGTGGCTCTTTTTTGGTTCTCTTACTATGTTTTTTAATTTAGGGTATACATTTAAGTTGAGCCTCTATTACGATGTTTTTAAAAGTTTCCATGCAGCTTGCAGGGATTTTACTTTTGGTGCTGTATCTTTTAATTTCTGTTTAACTAACCTCCACATTTTTGTGTAGTTCCCCTTTCTGAAATTCAGCGCTACAGTGTTGGGCTGCTGTTATGTTTTCCCACCACAGGAATGTTAAATTTAATTATATTATGGTCACCATTACCAAGCGGTCCAACTATATTCACCTCTTGGACCTGATCCTGTGCTCCACTTAGGACTAAATCAAGAATTGCCTCTCCTCTTTGGGGTTCCAGGTCTAGCTGCTCCAAGAAGCAGTCTTTTAAGGTGTCAAGAAACTTTATCTCTGCATCCCTTCCTGAGGTGATATGTACCCAGTCAATATGGGGATAGTTGAAATCCCCCATTATTATTGAGTTTTTTATTTTAATAGCCTCTCTAATCTCCCTGAGCATTTTACAGTCTCTATCACCGTCCTTGTCTGGTGGTTGGTATTACACCTCAACCCCGATATAACACTGTCCTCAGGAGCCAAAAAAATCTTATAACACAGTTTCACCTGTAACGTGGTATCGAACTTGCTTTGATCCGCCGGAGTGCGCAGCCCCCCTCCCGCCCAGAGCACTGCTTTACTGCGTTATATTTGAATTCGTGTTATATCGGGTCGCATTATATCGGTGTAGAGGTGTATATCCCTACTGCTATAGTCTTATTAGTCGAGGATTGTGGGATAGCATGTCAGACTAACAGCACTGCAAAGTAGGAAGGTTGACAGCCCAGGCTCAAGCAAAGCCTGAGCTTAAGCTTATACCCTCAGCTGTGTCTGCTAGCCCAGCCTTTAAAGTGCCTTGAAGCCCAGGTTAGAGGTTTTTCTGTATGAACAGAAGCAGGGGTTAGGGCCAGCACCTGGGCTATAGCATGGGCCAACTGTAGTGAATTTATACCCTGAGTGTTCAGATTCACTGCAGGATTATGCCAGTCACTGAACAATCACATTCTCTTCCTTCACATTTTCAAATTTCCCTTGTGGGAGAATGTCATGGAAAAGGATTGTTCTTGGGTTGTAAACATGGCATTTTATGACAAGAGCCAGTGCTCAGATTATGGGGAAAAAGTAGGGGGACCCTGAATGGCAAGTGACTTGCTTTAATTTAAACAGTAATGAGAAGGGAGCCATAAGACAGAAGTGAAATAACCCCTAAAAGTAGTAAGTGGGCCTGGCCCGCTTAGTTGACCCTCCCCCCAGTCATAGGCACCGACTTCTGCTCGTGCCGGTGGGTGCTCGACCCTCCCCTCTCCCGCCTCTGGCCCTTCCCTGACTCCACCCCTTCCATGAGGCCCCACCCCAACCCCTCCCTGCCCCTATTCCGACTCCTTTCCCAAATCCCCGCCCCGGCCCCGCCTCCTCCCCTGAGCGTGCCACGTTCTCGCTCCTTCCCCTCCCTTCCGGAGCTTGCTATGCCGCCAAACAGCTGTTTGGTGGTGGCCGGGCGGGAAGTGCTGGGAGCTAGGCGGAGGAGTGGGGAGGCGGAGGAGGAGGTGGGGGGGGGAGGGGAGCTTGGCTGTCGGTGGGTGCTCCACTAATTTTTCCCTGTGGGTGCTCTAGCCCCCATGGAATCGGCGCCTATGCCCCCAGTAATTCAAGCTCTGACAAGTACTGTGCAGTTCTACTCTCTCCTCTTCTATTCCTGCAAGAATTGTGAAGAATGCCACCTTCCATCCCCTTCCTCTCAGATGAGGATCTGGCCACAGTAATCCATGCATTCGTCACCTTCTTGCCGGGTTACTGTAGCTGATTGTACTTGACTAACTGTGGTAGCAATGCACACACTCAGCTTATTCAGAATACAGCAGCCTGCTTCCTCAGTAGGGAACACGGCCAGAAAGCTGGGCTCTGATCCCTCCTTTGGCTCCCAGCCCATTTTCATTCCATTCAGGGTTTTAGCCTGATCTTCAAAGCTATCAGTTTGTCAGAACTCAGATACATCAGTGACCACATCTCTATACAAGACTCACCGAGAAAGCTGTGCTCCCTGGGAACAGTCCCACCCACAAAGACTAGGATGAAGTGTGTGGGAGTCACCACAGAGTGTGTTCAAAGATGTGGAACGAGCTCTCAGAATCTGACACTTTTAGGGCATGTTGCAAGACTCTCCTTTATGATAAAGATTTCCTACTGTAATTGGAATGATAATTTTTTAACAGTAAATGAAATCTACTGTAAGTTGAGTCTATCCATGCTTGAGGATAGTGGAAGAGAAGACCCCAACAAGGGCCACTAGGATTCTTGCTACACAGCCCTGATGTACTTGAGAAGCTCTTTGATACTGTAGAAAAGCCCCACCTCCCTTGCATCCAAAGTCCCCCTGCACCCAGACCCCCCTGCCGAGCCCCAGACACTCTGCTTCTGGACTCTCACTGAGCCCCTCACCCCTGCATCTGGACCCCTACTCCTGCACTCCGACCACCCTGCTCTTGAACCACCACCCTGATGAGCTCCATCCCCCTTACACCTGGACTACCTCAATGAGCCCCCCGAATCCGGACCCCCACCCCACTGAGCCCCAACCAGCTGCACCCAGATCCCTCACCCCACCAAGCTCCAGGCCTCCCCACCCCCAGACCCCCCCACCCCCACCTGGACCCCCTGCACAGTCCCATTCCCACTGCACTCGGAACTCCCCACCAAGCCCCTCTGCATCCAGATCCTCCTCAGACTCTTCACTGGGCCGCCTGCATCCAGATTGCCCCACACAGAACCCTCTCACCCCACACCTGGATCCCCCCACACTAAGCCCCTCCACACTTGGATCCTGCCAGGCTCCGCCTGCTTGCCCCACACCTGGATCAGGGGCCAGGGCTGGGCATGTGTGCAAGACTCTGCCCCTTTTACTTGCTATCTTGGTGTGCCTGGTGCGGAGGGGCAGGGCCCCAGGATATTTCTGGGGCAGGCCCAACCCTTGCGCTGTGTCAGGGTCAGGTGCAGCCTCGCCTCCGAATCATGTCCCGGGCAGAGCACTGCAGGTGATCTCCCACCTTTGTGCAGCCAGTGGCCTGTGCTCCCCACTGCCATGCTGAAGCTTCCACATAATTTATTGACAAATAAAATATACAGAATTTTGCCAAATTTTAAAATATTGTGCTCAGCATTTTTATTTTTTCTGCACAGCATTTTTAATTTTTTTGGCATAGAATTCCCTCTGGAATAATTTATAAACACACACCCTGTCCCAAATCTGTCTGATATTACTGTATGCAGATTTTCAGCTCTTCAGACCGTGTCTTTTATTTTGTCTGTAAAGCACCTGGCACACTTTAGGTCAGGGGTCGGCAGCCTTTCGGAAGTGGTGTGCCGCGTCTTTATTTATTCACTCTAATTTAAGGTTTTGCGTGCCAGCACTACATTTTAACGTTTTTAGGTCTCTTTCTATAAGTCTATAAAATATAACTAAACTATTGTTGTTTGTAAAGTAAATAAGGTTTTTAAAATGTTTAAGAAGCTTCATTTAAAATTAAATTAAAATGCAGAGCCCCCCGGACCGGTGGCCAGGACCCAGGCAGTGTGAGTGCCACTGAAAATCAGCTCACGTGCCGCCTTTGGCACGCGTGCCATAGGTTGCCTACCCCTGCTTTAAGTGCTCTTTAAATAGTCATGTGAGACATTGCTATATGCAAGAAAAAGAATAGGATTCAAGTTACTATAAATGATCACCTTAGTGCATCCTCATTCGTTATTTAAATGTTAATAGAATGTGTTTTTACTGTGTGAGATTTTTGTAAGACTTTGTATTTATATTTAGTGACTAAATATTTTACTACTGGATATTGTACTATTGCCAAAGAAAACCACAGTTTACCCTTAAGTATTCATGTGATTAAACCCCAAAGCAGTGATATAAGGTTGCTCCCTTTACGTAATGTCTGTGATTCCCTTGGAGTATTTGGTAGATGTCTTGGGAAATGCCTGCAATGTGTGGGTGAGGGGGAATTTCTCTCTAGAACGGGATGGTTAAAACAGCAAAAGTTGAGGAAATGACTAAATTAATTGCATTGTCATCCCTAACATATTTTGACATTTAGGAAATTTACATGAATAACTGTAAGTAGCCCCCAGACAGCTTATATCTTCATTTGGTTAGCAGGTCAGTGGAGTTGGCAGCTATATAGAAATGTTTTGGAGCAATTTCTCCGATGTATTAGGCACTAGCAGCCTTCTCTTTTCACCAGTTTTTCTTCAACAAATGTGTATTGTGGCTATTGCAAAGAAAATTCCAGGAACAGGATTTAATTGTATACTCATGTTTTGGGAAGTTCTCTGGCAGAATACCATGAAACCAGCATTCATGCTTCTATGGATAAAGTGAACATGTACACATAAGGCACAAAGTGCAAAAATCGAGGCCTCCATGTTACAAGTGACTCTACCTCCTTAACAACATGACTTGATCACTGTTAAAATCTTTCTCTAAATGAACAAAGTCAGTAACCCTTTTTAAACCACCAGCTACACCAGTGTCACGTCCCCCACTATTGGCTCATCCGCCACGCCAGGATGTTAGGGCGGAAACACTCTGGCAAGAGGAATGGATATCTGTTATAATCCCCAACCAGTCCTTCGTCGCCGGCCCCACAATTTGCCCGCCTGGTTTTGACTGCCCTGCTGCCAGTGGTCCCTGTTGAACAGGTTACAGACCGAGCAAGGTCTCTGTGCAGCCAACCAGTATCGCTGGGGCCTTCATGACAGCCCTTTGTGCAGCTGCAGCATAACACCTATGATGATGCACATTGTCGATGAATGCCTGCTGACTAGGTTCAGCGGTGGCCTAGAAGAACTGCATCATGCCACTGAAGATGCCATCGCTTGGCTAAATGACTATGCACACACTAAATAAATAAATAATCCTTATGAAAAATTGCTGTTCTTTGTGTAAACAATGGAATAGTCTCTTTATATAAAAAGCTGTATTTGAATAGAAATAGAACATTTTCTGACTTATTGTTTGACATAAAATGCTACACCTACAGATGTTAGAATCATTTCCTTATAGAAGGACGTCAGAGAATGCTTCTGGCTTTTGGATTATATGGCATATCTAATTTCTGGTCTCAAATTAAAAACAAAATCTCTGGCCTCTCTTAAAAAAAAAAAAAAAAGTTTGTGCACTATATCTTTTGCAATTTTGTATGCAGTTTAATGCTTTGCATAAAGCAGACTTGCCTTGATGACTCAGTGTTTATAAGCTGCTGTCTTGGTTGTTCCTTGTACTAGTGCAAACACGGATATCTTCCCAGTTTGATTAGGAGAACCCTGCAAAGAGATGATTCATGCTGCGTCTCCAGATCTACCTGTTAGTCCTTAGAGAGCACAATAGAATTTTGGCACTTGCAACGTGACACTGTGGTACCTCCTAACAGTGGCTCTACCTTTCACCTAGTAAAGATTAAGAGTCAAGAGAGACTAGTTAGTTTGCGTTGATTAGCAGAACAGAAACTAGTTGCATAAGTTTTAGAAATGTGTTCCTGTATATTAATGTTATGCACTTTCTTATGTATGTGTTCCTTGCAGGGGGGTGGCCAGCTGGAAGTTTCACTGCAGTATTGTGAGTTTACCCTGATGTTTGTCAGTCGGCACTGGTCCTTAAAATTAGAGAAAATGTTTACAAAATTGTGAATAAATACTGCGAGATACTGATCACCCTGAACTCCTGTTTAAGTTGAAGGAAGCTGAGGGCATGTAAAACCTCACAGGGTCATGCCCTGTGAGGGCCTGGGGAAAGAGAAAAAAATAAATATTTTTCTGAAGCCTACACAGTAAGAGGCAGGCAGAGTTACCCCTTTAAGATAGTCCCTGGCTTTGGGAATGAAGCTAGGTAGAGTTACTGAAGGTTTGTCTAAACTAACACTTAGTTTGCAGCAAGCTGTGTGGACCCTCCTGACATCCACTAAAGTTCTGTACTATTGCACTTTGATCTATCCCACTTTGAAACAGGAGAAGATCAAAGGGCACTAGGGCACTAACGTGCAGCAGCAGGGTGCACATGAACATTTAGGGCATAGCAGGCTAGTGTGGGGGTAGATCTATACCTTAGCTTGCTGCAAACTAAGTGTTCATGTAGATAAACCCTAAGAAAACTACCAGGCCCAAGAGTATTTATAAATATGCATTCCTATTACTTCATCTCATTATTTCACGTGCCAGGTGAAGCTGAAAAGTATTGTGTACCACTATGGGAAAGGTATATTTATTTTTAAAAATAGAGGGAAAATGGTCACAGTTGTCTCTGCTGTTGGAGAAATTCAATCAGAGAACTTCCCATTTCCCCCACCCCACCACATACTGTTGGGAAGTCCATTCTCTGATTGAGTTTCCCGACATTCAGAGGCAATGTCAGGCAATTTGACATGGCCACTCTGTAAATCTCTTCTCTAAAATCAGAAAACCCAGTTGGGGCGCGTCACATGTGGCCTCCACCCTCTTAGGGTATGTCTGCACTGCACAATAAGCATGGGTCTGTGAGACCTGCGTTTGTAGACTTGGTGTTTCCATGCCTGGGCTTCAGTGTCCACACTTCATTAGCAACCTGGGTTTACAATTGCTGGACCCAGGTCTTGTGACCATGCTAATGCGTCCATACTGCATTACACAGACCTTCTGACTGAGGTCTGCGGCTTGAGTTGCAGCCACACTGCAAAATGACAGGGCTTGGATCCAATTCAAAGTGGAACTTGGGCTCTGACCCATCTCCATAGCAGTGTCATAGGACTCGGGTCCTGAGTGCTTGCGGACCTGAGTCAGGCTGATTTGTTGTGGCAGAAGGATTTGTTGTGGGCTCAAACCTGATTTAGAGCCCAGGGTTAGAATGCAGTGTAGACACACCTTAGAACAGGGGTGGGCAAACTTTTTGGGCCAAGGGGCAGGGGTGGGGAAATTGTATGCAAGGCCGGGGCAGGGGGTTGGGATGCAGGAGAGAGTGCAGGGTGTGGGGGGGTGCAGTGTGCAGGAAGGGGCTCAGGGCAAGGGATTGGGGCAGAGGAGGGGTGTGGGGTGTATGAGGGGGCTGAGGGCAGGGGATTGGGGTGCGAAGTGCAGGAGGGGGTTCAGGGCAGGGGTGCAAGAGTGCGGACTGTGGGAGGGGGCTGAGGGCATGGTCGGGTTGCGGGATGTACGAGGGGACTCAGGGCAGGGAGTTGGGGTGCAGGAGGGATGTGCGGTGCAGGCAGGTGGCTTAGGGCAGGGAGTTGGGGGGCGGGGTGCAGGAAGAGTTCGGGCTCTGGGGTGGCAGCGGCATGCACCGGGGCCAGGGCAGGCTCCCTGACTGCCTGCCTGCCCGCCCTGTCCCCAGCCCCGCGCCGCTCCAGGAAGCGCTGCGGCCCCTGGGGGAGGCAGGGCAGAGGGCTCTGCATGCGCTGCCCTTGCTGCGCCTCCAGGTACCTCCCCTGAAGCTCTCATTGGCCGCGGTTCCCCGTTCCCGGCTAATGGGAGCTGCGGGGTGGTGCCTGGAGGCCAGGGCTCCGGGGGCCACAGGGATGTTGGACCGACCACTGCTGAGAGCGGCATGGGGCCCGCGGCGCCACGCGGGGCAATCCCACAGGCCGGATCCAAAGCCCTGAGGGGCCAGATCTGGCCTGTGGCCGTAGTTTGCCCACCCCTGCCTTAGAATATGTCTTCACCACTGCGTTTGAAATCGATGGCAGTAATCTCAGTGCCTGGGTCTAGAGACTCTGGCTCACAGGATTTGTGCTACTTTGCTAAAAACAGTAGATGTTGCAGCTCAGGCTCTGAAACCCACCCCCATCCCTGGGCTTTAGAACCCAAGCTCCAGCCGGAGGCCAAACATCTACACAGCTGGTTTTAATGCCTCAGTGCAAACCCAAGTCTGTAGACCCATGCTCTTAGACTCACTGCTGTGGGTTTTCAAACTAGAGCGTCTCCTGCTGACAAAGCGCTGTCCACACCGGCGCTTTTCGTTGGTAAACTTTTTATTGGTCGGGGTGTGTTTTTCCAACAAAAGTTTTACCAACGAAGATGTAGTGTAGACATAACTTAAGTGTCCAGCAGTCCTCTAGTCAGCCTATATTTCTGCCTGAAACCCACCATGATTAAGTTGCTGATGTATTTATCAGTCTCTCTGTTGTTCATTAACCTTAGCCTTTGTGTATGACGATAAGAAGCTATAGAACAGGAATTCCCAGGCAGCCCCTTTAGGGCGGAAGTTACATTATATTGTATCTTTTGTACGTCAGTTTGGAGTTGAGTAAAGCAGAGGGGAGTTGCCTTGATGAATCATTGTTGAATAATCTCTGTTCCTATAGCAACACTTCATTGTTACTTGCAATATATGACAAAGAGGTCTTCCAAATCTGGTCTGTAAAATCAGATATCAAATAAAGGATCAGCTGAACTGGATGACTTATCACTCTTGCTACTTTAGATCAGTTTTGATGAAACTGTTCAGTTAGAAACTGAAGGACATATTTTTTTGTTTTGTTTTACTTTTCTTGGGCAGCTAGATTAATTCAAGCAGGTAGAGGCATAGTACTTCTACCCTGAGAACAGATGTGTTGGATCTCCAGATACGAAGCCTTATTTTTAGTGAACTGTGTTTCATCTTCATAAGTGGTTTGTAAGTGGCATCCCTTACTATTGAGCAGTATTATTAAAAATCTGGGAGGCAGTCCACAAGAGCATATCCCTTTCACAAAACGGTCTGCAGAATGAAAAAGCTGAAGTATCCCTGTTTCACACAGGGTGCAAGATTATTCTGTCTAGTAAAACATTTTACTTGATTCAAATTGGGAATACTTTCCTTAGAGCCACCATGGAGATAAAATGTACATAATCCTATGAACAATCACTTAATACGTTCACTCTTCTGAGGCAAGATTTCTTCAGTTATCTGAAGAGCAGGCAACATATTGGTTCACACTTCTGTGACTTGTCTTTGGTGTTTTGGTTGTTCGGTGGTAGAAATGGAAAAAGAAATAAAAGAGCTGGAAGCAAAACCAGTTATTTGTTTCTGGCAACATTTCAAGAACAAAAGAAACTGTAGGGCAGAATTTAAGATGACATGGGACTCGGAGTCCAAATAGCGATTTGTCAGTCAAATTATGAAAAGAGAATTTTTACACAAAGAGATAATTAACAAAAGGCTTAGCCTAATGACATGGTTAGTCACTGTGGTTAACCCCAGTTTGACAACATTTGTTCTTTCACGCCAGGCTGTTCTGTGCTTGGGATGTTAACATGGAGAAGGCACTCTTATACATAGATGATGGAATTAATCTTAATTGGGGTTATTTAATGTGCAGATAGCTTTTAACCAAACTCCGGTTAAAATCAAATAACGCCCTCTACTGTTCTAAATCCAAGTCTGTTCAGAAACTAAATATTATATAATGTCTGGAATGAGAGAATTATTTATCTAGCTCCCATATGGATTTGGAAGGAAGAACACTGACCAAACCAAACTGAGATCTGTTTGCTATGAATATGGTCCTATTGAGAATGTACTAGCCTGAGACCATACAATGATAATATAAAAACACAAAAAAATCATTTCTCAGATATGGATTCTGAAAAATTAAATTGTAAAAGCCAATTAATCACCATTAATAGACCAATCCATATGAGTTCCTACTCTGTATACTGATTATGAAAAATGATTATTCTTTCCAACATCAGTTTCATATACTTGGACCAGATGCAAGTCTGATCACTTCTGTACTTTTAACAGATTCCCTTAAATCCACTTAAATACATTTTACCACCATATATAGGAACCTAAAAGTTGATGTAACTTAAACACCAAAGAGCCAAAAGACTGAATTTTAAATTAGCGTGGAGTCTATTTGAATGTATACCTCCTTCCTTGCCACTAGTGTCTAAATTACACCAGCTTAGGTTCCATTACACAGTGTTAGAAAGGGTAGAAGTAAGTTTAAGGGAGTGTGCTAGAGCACTGGCTCTCAAACTTTCTAGACTACGGTACCCCTTTCCAGAGTCTGATTTGTCTTGCGTACCCCCCAAATTTCACCTCACTTAAAAACTACTTGCTTACAAAATCAGACATAAAAATACAAAAGTGTCACTGCACACTATTCATGAAAAATTGCTTACTTTTTCATTTTTACCATATAATTATAAAATAAATCAATTGGAATAAAATATTGTAGTTTCATTTCAGTGTATAGTATATAGAGCAGTATGAACAAGTCATTGTATGAAATTTTAGTTTATACTGACTTTGCTAGTGCTTTTTATGTAGCCAGTTGTAAAACTAGGTATGTGTACCCCTGGTTGAGAACCACTGAGCTAGAGTAAGGGAGCTAGTCTTATTTACACATCACCTCTGCATATGGGTCATTGTCTCCAATATGCTGCTATGATGATAGATTTCCAGTACCATTAACATTTATATATCTTATGTCCTCTGGGATCTAAAGTAATAACAATGTACAAAACTTCACAATATATGTAAACAAAGCCCTCCTACTCATATGCCCCTCCTTTTGTTTGTTCCTACCTCTGGCTGGATCTTTGGATAGCTGTGACCCAATATGGTGCCTCATGATTAGGGGAGGTATGGTCCACTAGATAGGGTATTCGACTGGAACACTGGAGATCTGGGTTTTGTTCCTGTCTCAGTCACTAAACTACTGTCTGATCATGAGCAACTCACTTTACCCTCCTTCCCATCGTGTCTTTTGTTTATTTAGAGCCTCAGCTTCTTGCAACAGGGACTATATTTTACTATGTGTTTATATAGCACCTACCATGTTGTCTCTGATCTCATTTGGGGACTCCAGGTGTACTCTAATTCAAATAAATAATGGGGCATCATAGTGAAGAAGAAAAGGGACAGCCACGTGTTTGTGGGAGCTTTTTCATCTAAAAAACAAAACAAAATCAAAATTGTGCACATCCAAAGTTGTGAAGGGAGATGGGGATATTGATTATAGTGCTATATACACCTGGCACAGAGATTTAGTTTCTGTAGTAGATTCAATATTTCAGAGATGGTGCAGGAGCTGAGAGAAACAGCTTATTCTTTAACATTGTTTTTCATGTTATGCACCTGATACGTGTTCTCCTAAATGGTCAAAGTAAATCGTTGCTAGTTTTCTCCCAATGAGGAACCAAAATGACAACATAGAAATGGAACCTACTTTTTTCATTATGTCGTGCAACTGGCTCCTGAAAACCATGCTGAAATGCTGTCTAAGTAACTTTGTCGTGCTCACGGCTAATCTTATTAGCATAAGCATCTGGCAAATTTTGCATATTTTTCATTTTAATTGAGTTAGTTTCTTACAGAATAAAAGTTGTAATGGAGTTGATCTTTTTCCCTTTTAGTTAAATATAAGGAGGCAATTACAGTAGTGGGTTTTAATTGACATTGAAATTGAATTAGTACCTCAGTATGGCCACAAGAAGGTAGTATAAGTTCTTGTGTGTGCTGCAATAGTAATTCAGTATCAGTGTATTTAGAAAGAAATGAAAGCCTTCTTCACAGGGTGATGTGTTGTGACTTTGCAGTAGGTCAGGTTAAAATGGAAATAGATCTCTCACCCGTAGGGAGCTGGGGGGTTTGTTTTTTCTTAATCCAATTTAAACATAGTGTGAAATGGTACAAAATGTGAAATTATTCGGTGTTTAGGAATTACAGGATTGATCTTTATATACAAATTTACAATCAGCAAATCATAGTAAAATTCTTACCATACGTGCTAGGAACTTTAGATGGTTTTGTTGCTAGGTATCAGGCAAAGAACAATATTAGCAACATAATAAAAAGACTATAGCTATTTATGTCAATGTTTTGCCTCCTGAGACTTTCAGGAAAACCCACCACAAGTTAATTCTGGCTCAGTAAACATTAACTTGTATGGATTTCCGCTCTATAATATATATGGAACAAACTTCCTGAAGAAGGGGGGGGCAGTTCCTTGGGGTAGCATGCAGCAGGTAAGACCTGAGCAACATGGCTCAAACAGAAGCAGAGAAGCTGAGAGGGCAGTCTGGAAGTACAGGTCATCCTTGCAGATGGGCCTTGCCTCTCCTGGCTCCCCTCATATCCGTGGGATGTATTCATATTCTAGAGGGACAACTTTTATGTGGCCACAAACCTCTCTATGGTGTCATGCCTAATACCAGGTTTAAAGCAAGATAATTTCTGCCAGGCCTTTGTGATAGGGTTTCTTGGTACCTGCAGTGGATCATTTGTTTGGTCAGAAGGCCTAGTGGCCTTGGTCTTTGACTCCAGTCTCTCTTTCAGCCCACTGTGTCCTGGACTCCTTGCCTGTAACCCTTTGTACAGTCTGCCTTGGGGCTCACAGTATGGGAATCTAGGGTGCGTAGGAGAATCCAAGACCTCCTGCTTTACCAGGTTTTGGCCTAGGGCCCTGAAGGTGTAATAGCGTGCGGTGTTCAGAGGCTGGTCCACCTCCTGTGTACCTTCCTCTGGACCACTTCCTATCAATGCCTCTATTTAGGCTGTGACTGCAGTTGAGTTAAAGTCCTTTGCTTCAAACCCTGCAGTCTAGGGGTTAATGGGGGCGACGCTCTGGTGCTACTGTGCAGGGTTCTCTCCCCCTTTCTGGTAATGTCAAAAAGGTGTGGGAGAAGACTCACAGCCAGATCTCAGCGGGGGCTGCTTCTACTTCCATTGCCTACCAGTACTCCTCCAGTAAATGGCTTCTCTCTTCCCAGGCTTCTGGAGCCTTCTTTATACTGATCCTTTCTCCAGGAGTATGCTTGGCAGTGCTGATGGCCAGAGCTTTCCTGATCCAGTACTGCTCCAGCCCTTCTCCTGCCTCAGCCTTAGTGTGGGATCTGTAAACCCCATCACAGTACTCTTTGTATTTACTTCTTAAACTGCTACACGGTATTGTTTGGATGATCTTAGTGCATTATCATGTTTTTATGTCCTCACTTCTAGTTTTGTTTTATTTTGTAGCCATTATAATACACCCTTGGCTTGCATTTTACCACACTGTAGAGCATGAACTACAATAGATTAATTGTTATTTGTATCACTGTAGCGCCTCAGAGCCCTAGTATCAGGTGCTACAGATCTTGAACCTAGGCCCTCAGGGTTGTCAAGCAAGAGCCTTACCCTCTATTGTCATGCTGCAAGGTCAGATGTAGGAACTGCAGCTAATACTCCACCACCAGAGGCTACCCCTGCTGACTCAGCAGGATCACCTGCCTTGCAGCAGACTTCTGATTGGACTCCACTGGGTATAAGACTTCCTATTCCTAGCCCACACCTTGTCTCAGCTGCCCAGATCCCTAAAACCAAGTCCCTGCCTCCTCTCCTGGTTCCTACTCCTAATCCCTGGATCCTGCCGCTTCGCCTTGCTCCCTGTTCCCACTGCCATGCCTCATCCCTGCTCCTGTTACCATGCCTTATTCCTGATTCCTTGCCATGCTACAAGTTGCTGTTTCTGGTTTGACCCTTGGTACGACTTCTCACTCCGGCTCTGGATTAATCCTTGGCGTGACTTCTGACCCTGACCTCAGACTTGACCCTTGGCATGACTTCTAACTCCGGCTTGACCCTTGGTGTGACTTCTGACTGCGACTCCAACTTCACTCCTGGCTCCAACCACTATGGAAAATTGCCTCCATTATGGAGTCGTGGACCAAGACCCTGTTGTGTTAGGTGCTGAAAAGACACAGAACAAAAAGACAGTCCTTGCCCCAAAGAGATTGCAATCTAAGTAGACTTCCTCTTATCCAAAATCCCCCATTGTGTGAAATTAGATTATCCCTAGTACAGTAACTCCTCACTTAAGGTCCTCTCACTTATTTTTCAGGAACATAACTACAACGTTAAGTGAGGAGTTACTGTACATCACTTACATTTAAAAGAGGGACTGGGGGAAGCTCGCTTTTCTCTGAATTCCTCTGCATCTGAAAAAAATTCCCTGTCCTCTATTCCATTTGGATAAATATTCTTCTATAAATGTTTTCCTGAAAAAACACATTTTCAAATCATTTTGAATTTGTTTAATCTTTGGCTTCATATGTGGTGACCCTGCCCTGTGTCATCTTCAAACCTACCTATCTGTGAAGAATTCCCTGTTCCAGGACATTTATGAACAAGATTAATTTGATGCTAACCCTTGCAAGCCTCTATTTGCTTTCCTTTTTCACCCAGAAGTAGCTCCAACTGTCACTCCCTTCTGGTTTACTGTTCATCAGTCAATTCTTTATTGATTGCAGTAGTTCTGACTATTCCATTTGGACACACACATCGTGTTATAGGGTGGTTGAGTATGTAAAGTCATGAAGATTACATGAACATAATATACTGTGTCTTTTTCAGCCAATTTTGTGATGTATTTACTGAAGTTTATTGATTGTTTATTAATTTTACCAAAACATGTATAGTATTTTCAAATGTTGCATCATCCTGTTCTTAATCAATATTTCCTAAAAACTGGACTTACAGGTCTGTAGCTGTTTATAATGATGCTGATTTGCCAATGACATAAATCAGGAAAACGCATTAGTCATCTTTTGTGACTATCCTCATTATGGTGTCAGGTGCTCATTTATGTAGCTACATGTTTCTGTTACATTCTAAGGAACAATACTGGATTGGCAACAGCATGTCTCTTATCTCTAGTATAATTTTGACTTTGTTTCCCTCTCCAGTTTTAATCCTAGCTTTGACGTGGACTCTCTGGCCTTGGCCAAGTTACTTAAGCTTTCTGTGTCTGATAAACTGTTGTAAGAAGACAAATGCCAGTAGACTTCCATTGACTTCAGGGGAGTTGCTCTTGATTTACATGGTGTAAGTGACAGAAGAATTGGGTCCTTAGTCTGCTTCTCTGTCTATAAAATGGTGATACTGCAATAGTACCATTTTTACCACCAAGCAGTATGGTGTGAGATTTAATTAGTTATTGTTTATAACATGCTCTGAAGATGAGAAGTGTTGCCTAAGTGCTTATCATTATAATTGCTGTTTATTTGACTAGAACTTGTGATTTAACTCCAGTATAATATGTAAATGTAAAGGTGAGGCTATGCAGAGTGTTGGAGAAGATGTATTCCATGAGCTCCTGTTCCAATAATAGCTTTGTTTGTCCTGTTGTAAGTTTTTCCCCCCCCCCATATAAAAAAACCCTATATAAATATAAACTGGCTCCAAATTGGGATCATTTGAATAATGGCATAGAATACAAAAAGCATGCTTCAGACCTCAATCACCCATTGAGTGGCGCACACATCCTATAACTTGTAACACAACCTGCAGCTTTATTTTATACTACAGATTAATTTCTGTACATCAAATCTTTGAAACTGAATGAACAAAATCAATCCGTGGATTGATGCTCTGCTAGCAGTAGGAATTTCCACTCTATGGGTGTGATACTTTCCCCAGTGAAATCAATGGAAAAACTTCCATTGGCTCATTGGAGGTTAGATTGCGCATACAGTGCAGATCTACTCAGAAAAGTGACTATAAAAATGGTGGTTCTTTGAATGATCGTACCCATATCTATTCCACACATGGGCACGTATGCACACCATGTTCCTGAGTCCCGAAGTTTTTGCAAGCAGTGTCTATTGGCCCACATGTGAGCCATAGCTCTCCTCATGCTCCAAATGAGGGCATAAAGTGTGGTGCAGGCTGATTCCTCTCCAGTTCCTTCTTACCACTGCACAGTCTGAGCTTTATCTTCAGTGTCTTCAGCTCCTTCCTATTGCATCATTTCAGTAAATATATTTGATATAGTTGTTTTAATAGTTATCTAATCTAATCTAATATAGTTAGTTCCCCCCTGCCTCAAGAAGACTGGGATTATGCCCAGGGTTCTGGGGTTCAAAAACTGCCCTTGCTCCTTGCACTGCACTGCCCTTGCACTGTTTACTGCCCTTGCTCCTTTTTGTGAGTGACGAACATCAGTGCTGCCTCTACTGGCTGGGTGAGCTCACATCTCTGTAAAGTGCAGCATCTGCTGCTCCTTTCCCCCCAGAACTTGTGAGGGTCAAGAACTGAGCCTTAGGAAACATCTGATGGAGAAGGCAATAAGACCCCAATCAGATCTGAGCTGGGGACCCCCTTCTATATATTAGTCTCATCAAGCAGACAGCTCCTCTCCAAGCACACGCTCAGGAACAGAGGCTAAGACTTCTGTGCTTAAGGAGAAGGCTTCCCATGAGAGTAAGGGACGATCTCATAGGCATAGGGACAAACCAGCCTTGTCAAAGACTGCCCCAAAAGAAAAGATCCCTCTTTGACCCCTTCAAAGTCAGGAGAGCATTTATCGGTTCCAATAGTTAAGGCTCAAGATAAACAGCTTGAGGGGCTCCAGTCCACATCTAGAGCCAGTGGCGTGCCTATAACAACATGGCTCGGATGGATCCAACTTCCACTGTGACCAGGGAACCTCCGGTTCTGATAGCTCCACCAATGGTCTCACCCCACACTCCAGGACTGTTGGAGAATTATATCTCCCTGGAGGGCATCTTTGCTGTCCCCTATCATCATTCACCCTTACTATCGGAATTGTCTCTATTCCAGGACAGTGTTACTCCAAAGAATGAGAATATCTCAAGGGTGCAGTTATTCTCCCATCCTATCTGCCAGCGCTGGTGTGCAGCAATCAGTACTGTCCATTCTGCCGGTAGTCCAGGATTCGGCTTTCTCTTCCAATGACTTGGAAGCTCCACATGAGTCTTTGTGCCACTACGTAGAGGCGGCCCTGGACGGAAGCCCTAGAAGATCAAGGTTCCGGCCTTCCATCAGACATGATTGGCCAAGGGACAGATGGTACTCTATGCCAAAGGGTCCTCCCAAGCTGGTTGATCCATCCTAATGGCACTATTGGGGGCTGTGGGAGCTGTATCCCAGACACCTAGGAATGGTATATGAGCCCTGGTTACCATCTGCAGCCAAACCCAACTGACCCCATCAGAGTATTTGGAGGAAGAAGGCAAGCTGGATCCATTGGTTCTGGGAGTAATTTTATCATAGTCGCTAGATGAAGTGGTTACTCCATCTTCTCCATCTCCACCTGATGACTTCAGGCAACAGGACTGTGGAGACCTGCATCGCTTTATTGATGCTACATCATTCCTTTCCTCAGATTTTTGGAGACCACGTTCCCCAATTTGCTGACAATGGGAGGTCCCTGATTACCAACAAATGGGTAATCTCATGGTGGCAATCTCATTGAGTTTCTGGCAACTCCTACTCACAAATTCCCTTCCCAGTTCCTTTTCAGGGACTACTCTCAAGAGGAAGTTCTCTGACAGGAAGTGGACTCACTTCTCCTCCTGGAAGCCATAGAAAGGGTTCCACCTCAACACCAAGGAAAAGGGTTGTACTTCCCTTACTTCTTGATCCCCCAAAAGAGTGAGGGATGAAGGCCGATTCTTGACCTATGATGACTGGCCATATTCATCCGAAAGCTAAAATTTCGTGTGATCTCCTGGGCATCAATAATTTCCTACCTAGGGGAGGGCATGCGGTTTGTGGTTTTTGACATGAAAGGTGCATAATTTCACATAGACATTCACCCACCCCATAGAAAGTTCAAGTTTCTCTTCGATCATGACCTTTACCAATTCAGAATCCTCCCCTTTTGACTGGCCACTGCACCCAGTCTACAAAGGTTTTTTCAGTGGTATATGAGAAGGGAGGGATTTACCATCTTCCCATGCCTCAATGATTGGTTTCTTCCTTCCAAATCCATATGGGAGCTAAATAAATAATTCTCTCATTCCAGACATTATATAATATTTAGTTTCTGAACAGACTTGGATTTAGAACAGTAGAGGGCTTTATTTGATTTATCCTACAAAGAAGTCAAATGGGCAACCCAGTTTCTGCCCAGTCTACTGCCTTCCCTATGTGAATGCGTCAACATGAGAAACTCCCATTGACTTCCCACAAGGTCCATAAACTTCATAGGGGTGATGGACTCATCCATAGCAAAGGCTCGAGAGATTTCAGGCTATAGGTGCTCTCATACACCAAGTTGCTATCAGATCCCAGACTTCAATCAGAACATACCTTTCCCTCCTCGGCCACGTGGCCTCATGCACACACATAATGCCATTTGCCAGGCTTTCCCTTTGTTGTCTGTGGGTTAGAAATTTTTTCACATTTGTTTTATATCTTCCCCCTTCTGCATCAGGGACAAGAAACTCTGTCATTGTCCACTCAGTGAGTTTCCTTCCTTTTTTTTTTGTGGGGGTAGGGGCTGGGGCATGGTTAGCCCAGTATGTCTGTCTGTCTCTCTCCTCTCCGCCCTCCCCCATGGAAGTAATCAGAAGTTCTGCTCCCCAAACCAGAGAATCCTGAGATCAACAGCAGCCAAGGCTACCTTCACTATCTTCCCTGTGCCTTTGCTCTGGCTCCCTCCTCCTCCCTGCCCCTTGACAGCACAGCTTCTTCTGGAGTTGTGCTACTAGGGTGTCCTCCACTATCCCTGAAATCCTTTCTGAGAGGGGTTTCACTGTGTACAGGAGAGAAAGGGCTAAGTTAGCACCTATAGAGTCAGTATTTACCTACTAGAATCTTACAGGTTTGGTGGGGGAACAAGACCACAGAGGATAGCTATTCCCATCTCCTCAAGATATTCAGAGCCCATTCCTCTGCAGAGGGGATTTTAGAGCAAGAGAAAGAAGGGAACAGTGCTGTCAGGGTGGCACCATTCCTGTTTCAGATCCACCTGATTTTTGTCCATTCTGCTTGCAGTTAAAGGAACAATATGAACTATTATTATTATTTGTATTACCGTAGCGCCTAGGAACTCTATTTCTGGACTAGGACCCCTTGTGCTAAGCACTGTACAAACACAGAACAAAAAGACATGAAGTTCTCATAGATTTTAACCTCCCTCCCGCCCTTTCAGAAAAACTCCCAGATCATTATAATATATATTTGATACAGCAGCCTGAATTATTCTCTTGTCAACACATTTTTATGAAGAAGATAAACAGTTCAGTGGTATTTATATCCTCGTATAATCCTTATTATTTCTTTACCTAGTCACCCATTGTTCTTGTTTTTACAGCACCATTTTAACGTTTTAAAATAATTAAAATGGGAACCCCATATTCCTGAAAGATTCCACATTGACAGTTCTAAAGACGCAGTCTTTTCTCCATAGAACAAGCACTATAGAATGAGTACTGATATAATTATGTTGGCTAAGGGTATGTATTTTTTTAACCAAAATAGCTATACCAGTACAATCCCTAAGGTGGACACTTTATACTGGTATAAAAGTGCCTCATATGGGAGTAGCTTATACCGCTTTCATTATGAGAATTGCTATACCAGGATAATACACTTTTATACAAATATAACAGTGTCCAAGCTAGAAGGGGTTGTATTGCTTTAATTTTGTTGGTATAGTTAAAGCGGTATAGCTTTTGTTTGCAGACAATACCTCAGTTTTTGCGCCTCTGCAGTCCTTAGACAGTTTGCTGAAATTGCCCTCAAGGTGCCAGTTGTGGAAGTGACTTTTTTGTTATGTTGACCTCTGTCCACTGGGAAGTGAATGGAGACCAGAATTCAAGAGTTACAAAATAGGTAACTTTTCCATGTTTCAAAGCCTTTTTGAGCTAAGTGATTTTTGCCTCAGTGAGGGAGCAGCAGTTGAGGGAACTAAGTGTCTAGGAGCTGTAGCTTTAAAAGGAAGGCATTAAAAGTTTGTCTTTTTTTTTTTTCTTTGACATTTTAGTTTGTGGTTGACACGTATATTTTTAGTTCAGCTTCAGACTTTCATACATAATAGACTAAAAGACTTTTCTGTTGGTTGGGCATCCCCAAAGGGCTTTTTAGAAGCATAGTTGCTGTAAGGGAGGGATTTCTGCTTTCCATCCCAGCAACTTTTCACTTCAGTAAGTTAGTTGCATTTCTTACAATTTCCACATGCTCCCTCCCTACCCCTTACCCCACACCTAAAATGATCAGTAATGAGGCAAATATATTTTCTAAAATTGAATGCTACTCATTAGCTGCTGAATTAGCATTCATGTGATGTAAATGGCTAATGCGAAATACTTCTCAAACTGTACATACTTCTAGGTGTCTTTCACTTGGGTATTGCTCTTTCAGTATTCTGAGCTATGTTATTATGGGAAAATGGAAAATCTTGCTTCCCTGGAAAATGGAATAGGGGAAAGGGAAAATCCAACAAACTCCTCTACCAGTGGGCTCCTCCTCTGCTAGTGGTGCCCAGGCTTTCAGGCCCTTGGCTGTCTCAGATTTCCAGGCATAGACAATAGCTGCAAATGTTACTAGTAGTGTAGTAGTGTGAACCGGTAGCATTGCACAATATAGGAATGGGATTTGGGTTCTCAGGACAAATTTTTTGATGGCCACACTCTCCTGGTGGTCGCTCTCATACTTTTTCCTAAAATACTTAACTAGCTTTAGGAAAGCCAAATAAATATGCACTTATATACGTCCAAATTATTATAATTTATTTATTGCTAGCTAGTAACTCTGTTGTGAAAAGTGATATTAACAAACATACAAGTATCACTTTTCACAGCAGACTTAATCAGCCATGGCAAGCCTGACAAATTAAGCCCTGGATGGAGGGTTGGGGGAGGTAGTGGCGGGCCAGAGCCTGAAGCCCCATGGCCAGAGCCCGAAGCCCCACAGCCAGAGGATGGGGTCCAGGGATGGAGCCTGAAGCCGTGTGGCCAGCGCCCGGGGCCTGCCACTGCGCAGCCATTGCCAAGGCTGGCGCCCGAAGTCCTGTGGTGAGAGCCTGCTGCCCCACCACCCCAGGGCTGAAGCCCAAAGCCTGAGCCCCACCACCTTTGGGAAGGTGGGTAACTCACTGGCTGCCTGCTCCTACAGTGTTGTGTCCCAGGTGACTCCAGAGGGGGGCAAGGCTCATCCCCTGCTGCTGGCCCCAGCAATCAACACCAGGGCGGTGCATGCAGGAGCAAGAGGGATGGGGAGGGGTCTCTACTTTGCCCTCCCCCCCCATCACAACCCAGGAGGCTGTGGCTATGGTGGCCATATTTGAGAAATGCTCTAAGATGCACTGCCCTATACTAAATAATGCTGATATGCAGTCAGCGTTAACTTGTGATGGAATTTGTGACAGATCTGATGCTGTTTTGACAGGATCATATGTTACTTATAATGAATATTACCTTAATCCTGGCCCCAACCCTCCATGGGGCTTTCACGCCCCAGCTCCCTTTTTTACATACTACCGCTTGGTATGCATGGGGTGCAGAGGGACCTGGTTGTGATTGCACAATAATATCCTAAGAAATCTCTTAGCCATTCATCCATTTCATATGATTTTCTTGGGCCCTTTGTACCAAAACTTGCATCCATTTACTTCTCTCCAGGCAAAGGGGATCATATTTCCTTTTCTCTGTTCCCTAACATGCATGTCAATGATACACAGCAAGTCTATCAGTTTTCTGCATGAACATAAGGAGAATTGCACAGATCTTGTATAGTCTTTGTTAATGCATTTATTTGTGTAAAGGATTGGAAAACTCTTACCAGTATATTCACAAAATGAGTAAGAAATGCTTCCCATGTAAATGAGAGAACAATACTTGTTATGTAATCAAGTTTTTCCAAAGCTGTAAAGTTTCCTATGAACCAGTTTATCTTTTACAGTAATTAGTTTTCCTTTTTCAATAAAAATGGAACTCCATTTTTAAAAACTAATAGTCGTGATAGTATGTTATCTAGATATGCTAGATGTTATAAACAGATGATAATTCTTTGGTTCTGCTTACTTAATTTTTCAGGAGTATTTACAGCCAGGGGCAATGCCAAACCATAAAAAGAACAATGGTTGTTGTGATGAAGAATTTATTTTTAGAGGCAGTCTTTGTGTATCTACATATTAAACATTGGATGCATGGACAGCCAAAATGAATAGCAAAGAGGGAAAGTTTTGTGTAATAAATGTCTCTTGCATATTGCAATCTGACTTTATACTGTGAGTTAATGATAAATTCACTGATCTGTTTGCTTTGATTCCAGTACAATACTACTTAGATCAGAATTAAATTGACCCTTAAGCTGTAGTAGCTTTAATAGAGGTAGTATGTCTGGGCTGTGGAGTTTTTTCATAACTCCAAGTTTATTTGAATGTAGGATGTCTCAATAGAAGTTGAAGTTTAAAGAGCTTTGAAATGCCCTCTGGTTGCAATAATGGTCATCTTCCTAGTTTAGATGGCACCTTTCCACAAAAAATAAAAGTACCTTCTGGGACTTTTTTCAACCACAAAATGGATGGGAGGAAAAAGCCACTTAATATCAGACAGGGAGGGTGACTCTGTGCAGATGTATGCGTAGGCCAGTTGAGAGAGCTAAAATATTGATATCTTTTAAACCGTCAGTTTCAGTCTTACAAATCTAACTATTGGCCTGCACAAAGTTCTTTCTAATCAGTGGAAAAGATCACCATGCTTGTGATTTTACTTTCATAACTCCCCCTCAAGATCCATCTCACATCTTGGAATTTCAGTGTTTAATTGTAATTTGTGACCCATTAATAAATTGTGATACTGGCACAGCTGTATCTGGTTCACAAATCTTTCCTTGTAACAACTAGACTTTTACATTCTCAACAAAAATGGAAAGTGATACTGGAAACTCTTGAAGTCTTAACTCTAGTATGTGCTACTATGCACCTGCTGCAATAAAGTTGTATAAGTGTGCGAACTTATACTGCCTGAGTTGTGTGACATACAAACAAGACTGGGCCTAAAATGAGAGATAATAGGCAGAGAAATTGTTAACAAATTGAAACCAGTCAGAGAGAATGAAGTCACCAAAAATGGTGACAGTGCTGATGGGAAAATTCTTCAATTTACAATCTGTGGCTCTGATAAATGCAGCTTAGCTTCTCTGTGCTATAGGAAAAGTAACTGTAAATCCTTACACCTTTTCATTTTTACATAACTCACTTCACCAGGCCTCCTGGAGCTGATCATGTTCTGTGAAATGACATCCTATAAAGGGAAGCACAAAGGTGAAGTATTTGAAGTGCTTACTAATTGGTGCCAAGTATCACATAGGTAGGACCCTGCCAAATTTACAATCCGTTTTGGTCAATTTCACAGTCATAGGATTTTAAAAATAATAAATTTCATGATTTCAGGTATTTAAATCTGAAATTTCACAGTGTTGTAACTGTAGGGGTCCTGATCCAAAAGGAGACGGGGACGGGAGGGCGCAAGGTTATTGTATGGGGGTCCTGATATCACCAGCCTTACTTCTGCACTGCTGCTGGCGGCAGCACTGCCTTCAGAGCTGGGCAACCACAGAACGGTGGCTGCTGGCTGGGAGCCTAGCTCTGAAGGCAGAGCCACCACCAGCAGCAGCGCAGAAGTAAGGATGGCATGGTGTGGTATTGCCACCATCACTTCTGCGCTGCTGCCTTCATAGCTGGGTCCTCAGCCAGCAGCCGCCACTCTCTGACCGCCCAGCTCTCCAGGCAGCAGCACAGAAGTAAGGGTGAAATGGTATGGTATTACCACCCTTACTTCTGCGCTGCTGCTGGCAGAGTGATGCCTTCAGTGCTGGGTGCCTGGCCAGCAGCCACCATTCTCTGGCCACCCAGCTCTGAAGGCACTGCAGAAGTTAGGCAATGCGACCCCCCCCTACAATAACCTTGTAACCTCCCATAGCCCCCTTTTGGGTCAGGATCCCCAGTTTGAGAAACTCTGGTGAAATCTGTAAAATCTGTATAGTATATGGTAAAAGTACACAAAAGACCAGATTTCAGTGGGGGAGACCAGATTTTATGGTCCGTGACGCATTTTAGATGGCCGTGAATTAGGTAGGGCCCTACACATAGGCAACAGTAAGAACATACAGAAGAAACAAGAAGTGCTGAAGAATCTGGGAATGAGAACAAAGGGTAGAATTGGTAAATGGAAGCTTTTGGTCAACACAGCATGTGTGCCTTGGACTTTGCCTACTTGCTATCCTTTTGATATAGACTCAAATGTTAGGGATGTAAAAGGTGTATTGTATCATCCAGTCCATCTCAATGAAAAGGAGGATCAATATGTTAACTCTGTATAGCACTTCTGCAAAGGTCCAGTTATTGGTATAAAACGTAAGTGCTCAGGAGAGATCTGCAAAAAGGCAAACATCCAAATGTTATTAGTATACACCATAAGTTTTCTTGAGAACTTGGTGTTCTTTTTGCAAGTTGTATAATAACCGCTATTAGGCCATGTACACCAATGGAAACAGTAATGTCTGGGGACTTGGTTACAACACTGTTCCTCTGACAGTTAAAACATGGTTCATATGAAGACATTGAAAAGACTGGGATTGTTTACCGTAGAAGGGAGATGGGGGGATATGATAAGAGAGGATATGATAAAAGTATATAAAATAATTAATGGTGTAGAGAAAATAGCTCAGGAACTTCTGGTCTCCCCTTTTTGTAACTCAAGAACAAGGGGACATTCAATGAAATTAAAAGGTGGCAAATTGAAAACTGAAAAAAAGAATTTTTTTCCTGTACACTCTGTAATTAGACTGTAGAAGTCACTGAAGCCAAGAATTTAGCAAGATTCAAAAAGGGACTGAACATTTATATGGATAACAAGAATATCCAGAGTAATTATAATTAATGGTGATAACATTTTTGACAGGGATATTAAACCTCTTGCTTCTATCTAGCTATTAGAGGTCAGGATGAGACCTAATGTGGGGAGCAGATTATTCCACATCTGCCTGCTGCAGAATTCTTGTACCTTACTCTGAAGCGTCTTGTACTGGCCAATGTCAAAGACAGGATACTGGACTAGATGAACCTTGGATCTGATCCAGGATGGCAATTCTTATGTTCTGTCATGCAGTATAAATGAAAGTTAACAATGTTTCAATGATCTGCAATTCATGTTACTGATATGTGCCAAGTTTTGAACCCAGGCCCATGAGACAGCCATTGCATCCTGGCATCCACCCAATATCTGCTGAAATTTCGTGGGCCAAGAAGCTAGTAGGACTACAACCTCAGTCAAGGCACCACCCTTGGGAGCCCTGATTGGATGATTACTCGGCCCCACCAATTGGTTCAACTATGTTATTTGAACCAGAAGTAGCACTGGAAGTTGTCTGAGCAACTAAGTCATTTCCTGTTGTGGCTGCATTGGATCCTACTTGTGCCTGCCTCCTGCATCCAACCCTGTTCCTGCTCCATTCCTGGCTTTTACCTCACCCGTGTTCACTCTTGTTCCCACTGTGTTCCTGCTTTCCTCCAGTCAGTTACCAGTCCTGGCTCTGACTCTGGCTTCTGACTCTGATTTGACCCTTGGCTATGGCATTTGGTATCTGACCCCAGCTCCGACCCTCAACTTTGATTCCTGGCTCTGACTGTCTTGGCCCCTGGCTCTGATAATCTGCAGTTGTTGCTAGTGCTGACCCTAGGCTTTATTTCCCAACTTGAATGCCTGCTCCGCCTACTATACCTGACTCTTGGTCTAACTACTAGGCCAAACCACCTACATCCCGATCCGTAACAGTTACAGCCCAGCTGTGACGGAGACTGTAAGATAGCTCAAGGAGTAAGTGAAAAGATGGTTGGGTTTATCTGTGCTGCAATACAGAACCATATCTTAACTCTAGAGGGACTGCTGTGCCCCTGAAATAGTTGTTCTTGGGTAAATGGGCCCTTTGGATTTTATAATCCTAGTAAAGAAAACAAGGTGATTCAGGATTAGTAACTTCTTAAGTATTGAATTTCCCTTCTCGATTTCCATGTTACGGGGGGAAACCCTGTTTGTTTAATTTATGGTGTTGGCTTATAGATTGAACTCTTAGGGAAAAGCTAGTTTTTCAAGAAGGGAAAGGTTCAGGTTTTTCTGTTTCTTCCTGTTGTTAGTGAAGATTTAGTTGAATAAGTTAAGAGGGTGACTTTTTTTGGCATAAATATAGTATGTCTAGAATAACTTTTAAATATCTGCTCTTACAATGTTTGAGAAAAGGCAGAATTTCAATAAAATTATGCTTTTGTTCCTGAAAAGACTGCTGTGACACAGATTTTCAGTCTTATTTCCAAGGAACTGTCACAGACAATAAATAATCTTCACGGGATTTAAAAATGGCAGTCTAAAATTGACACAGTTTGGAACAAATAAGTATGTCAGGACGGTCACCTAATTTTCCTTTTTGTTTGAGTTATTTCCTAGTTCATTGCTGTCAAAAACCGCATTCATTTCAGAGAGTGGCAAACACTAATCTTAGAGCAAAAATCTGCTCCCTGCACTGCATGGCAGACCTCGCTAAAAGTCTGTTTTTCCTATATGTGTACAATTCTCCACCTTTTTAGCAACTTTTGTAATTTGTTTCCTAATCTCTAATCTGCTTTTCAATTTTAATTGCAGGAATAGGATTGAACCAAAACCAATCAATATCTGCAGAACCAAAAAGTTTTCCTTGAAATTAAGTTTCTAACAATTATGACAGTGCAGAGAAAACTTTCTAAATTTGACCTGATGAGTGGTTGTTTTACTAAATCTGGAAAGAGGTGGGCAGAAGCAATAGGGATGAGAAGAGTAAATATCCTCAGTTGGATGATAACTCTGAATCCCAGTGATGGTGACGCAAATGTCAATGTTGTTAACTGTTTCACAGTCAAGAATAGGGAACCCAATGGGAGGAGCTGATGTAACACAGAAAAGAGCAAAATACTATATTAGGGCCCTACCAAATTCACGGTCCATTTTGGTAAATTTCATGGTGATAGAATTTTAAAAATAGTAAATTTCAGATATTTTAATCTGAAATTTCAGGATGTTGTGACGGGGTGGGGGGGTGTCTCGACCCAAAATTATGTTGGGGTTGCAAGGCTATTGTGGGGGGTTACAGTATGGTCACCCTTACTTCTGTGCTGCTGCCTTCAGAGCTGGGCAGCTGCTGGCCAGGCACCCAGCTCTGATAGCAGTGCCACTACCAGCAGCAGCGCAGAAGTAAGGTGGCAATACCATACTATGCTACCCTTACTTCTGCGCTGCTGCTGGTGGTGGCGGTGCCTTCAGAGCTGAGCTCCCGGTCAGCAGCCACGGAGCTTTCTGCAGCCGGGGATGGTTCTTGGAGGTGGGTCTGACCTGGCCACAGGAGTGGCCCGTGCAGGCGAAGTGGAAGTCCTATCCCTCCCCAGCCCATCTGGGATTAGCAGATGGAGCCCAGTGCACAGGAGGAGATCCCAGCTGGGGTGCCCCCAGCCCTCCCCCTCCCTAGCTCCAGACCCAGTGCTTAGGAATTAAAGAGGCATTGGGCTGTATGTGTGTGTGAGGGAGTGACCAAGGCACCTCCCTGACCATGGTGCCCTGGACGGTTGCCCACTCGCCCATCTGTAAAGCTGGCCCTGCCCCCCCCCCAAAGTGATACCCTCCCCCCATATCATGCCCACCCTCACTTTTGTGCTGCTGCTGGTGGTGGTGCTGCCTTCAGAGCTGGGCTCCTGACCAGTAGCTGCTGCTCTCCAGCTGCCCAGCTTGGTGAAATCTGGTTTCCTCTACAATAGCCAGTTTTCACGGGGGAGACCAGATTTCATGGTCCATGGCGTGTTTTTCACAGCCATGAATTTGGTAGGGCCCTAGCTATGAGCAATAGAGAACAAGGGAGTGAATATAAAAGATAGACAATGAGGAGAAAGAAGGTGCAGTTTTTCAAAGAAAGAAAAGGAGAGACAGTAATAAAATAGAAAGCAGTGCACAGATGAGAAAAATAAACTGATATGGAGACGAACAAAGAGAATATGAGCAGGAAGAAGCAAAAAAAAAAAAAAAGAATTAAGTGTGGGGACAGGGAAGGACACACAATTTTAAGCTTAGTGAATTATATTTATTTATGCCCCTTTAGTATGTTGCATTTCCCTAACTGATGTCCTTGATCTGTGAAGGATGGAAAGGGACTGTATGACAATCCTGGCTAGTGCTGGCTAATTTTGATTAGGGAAAATACCATGAAATTCCCTTTGTTAGGTGGAAAGAGTACAAATGTTGGCAACGTGTTATTGGACCTCATCGCAAGAAACTGGTCTGGTCTGTGCTTCATCTGCAGCAGAGGAGACTGGTAGCAGTTCAGAGTCCCTCACCCTCTTTAATTAAAACAAGTCTTTCAGTTCAAAAAGGCCCCAAAAATCAGCTTTAACCCCAGGCGATCTGTGAATCATCTCTGTCATTTTATTGCTAGTTTATAAAACGTTTTTGAAACATGTGCCAGCTAATTGTCTTGAGATACACAATGTACTGGGAAATTACAAGATATAGCTCTCCTTTTAAGTTTGCATTATGTACTACAGAAATGACAGGTTAATAATTACCACACCCAATGTGTGTGAGGCATGTTTTTAATTTATTTTTAATTACTTGGTTGAGGAACATAATTAATGTGTTCTGCTTCTGTTAGAAGAACTTCTTATCTACAAATATCGCCTCAGAGTTCTGTCACTGGCTTACTTCAGTGGGAACAGGATTTGGTCCTTACTGTGGGGGTGTTCCTAAATTTTTCTTGTACTTCCAAATAGTGTACTGAGAGTTTAGGAATCCGGGTTCTACTGTAACAATGAGTATCTTACTCAGAACCATTTTTACTTCTTTTCTAAAAACGGAATTTGTGCTGTTTCTTTTCCATATCCCATCTGTGGGTGAGGATGAATACTTCTTTCTCAGCCCCATTAAAGTCAGTAGGCTGACACAGGGTAGATAGGTGAGGGCACGATTTGTTCCACTCTGTGTGATGTTGTCACGGGGGCCAATGCTCTGGAACTGTTCTATATGAAGCCAGTCAGGACTCTGGTGTAGCATGCCTCCACACTGTCACCAGCATCTCTTTTCACACCGTGCGCAGTGTACCTCTTTATATCCCAAACGAACAGAAAGCTCTCCCTATATTGCTCCAGGGGACCCAAGGGTTGTGGCTCCCAGGATGATGCTCTTCTGCTGTCCTGGACAAACAATCTCAGATATGCCTTTCCTCCCATTCCCATGCTTCCACAACTCATAAGGAAGGTACATCGAGACTGAGCCAACGTCATTCTCCTAGCACCCAAGCAGTTCTGGTTCATAGAACTTCTAACTATGTCTGTCCATCTCCCACTCAGGATCCACCTATTCCCAGACTTCTTAACCCAGGAGATGGGGAAAAATCAAGCACCCCAATCCGGGCTCACTCCACCTCACATCCTGGTGTTTGGATGGGCATCAGAAGTAGAATGCTTATGCTTGGCAGCCCCCATTCAGGCCATCCTTAACCAAAGTAAAGAAGATTCTACTGGAACCTGCTATCTGGCCAAATGGAGATGCCTTTTGGCCTGGACACAACTCCACCAACATTTTCCAGGCACTGCAAGCATCCCAGTTGTCCTAAACTATCTCCTTTCCCTGGAGACCTCAGGTCTTTCTATTGTTGCAAATACACCTAGCAGCGATTAGTGCCTTCTTCCTTCTGGTAGAAGAACATTCCATTTTTATTCATCCAGCTACAGTACTGTTTATGAAAGGCCTAATCAGGATCTTCCCACCAGCGATCAAACCTACATCTCAATGGAGCCTTAATCATCTCCTGTCGAACCTCACAGGTCAGCCTTTTGAACCCATGGCGACATGTTCCATGACCCACCTGTTCGTGAAGGTGGCATTCTTAATGGCTATCATGTAGCCAGGAGGGTCAGCGAATTTGGAGCCATCATGGCAGACCCTCCTTATACAGTTTTTCACAAAGAAAAGGTTTCTCTCTGATTACACCCCAAGTTTCTCCCCAGGATTGTTTCTGAGTTTCACATCAATCAAAGTATACATTTACCTGTATTCTTCCTGGAACACCACGCTTCCACTGAAGACAAGAGACTTCACTTCCTCAATGTCCAGTGTGCCTTGACATTCTATCTTCTGAGAACCAAACCCATTAGAAAATCACTGAGACTTTTGATTGCTACAACGAAGAGATCTCATGGTCAAGCCATATCCTCCCAGAGGATTTCTAAATGGGTCTCAGGATGCATCCTTGAGTGCTACAAGGTAGCAAAAATCCCTTCTCCTGGGAGAGTCACAGTTCACTACACATGAGCAAAGGCTGCCTCCACAGCATCTCTATATGACATTCCAGTGCACGTCATCTGTAAGGCGGCGACCTGGAGTTCTATCCAGATCTTCATGACACACTATGCTTAAGTTCATGCCTCGGCTGCGGATGCAGCGGTGGGTTCTGCAGCATTCAGACACCTTTTCTACAAGCTTCCTCACACCTATCGCCAATCGGAGTACTCTTGCCAATAATCTACATGTGGAATACACATAGGGACCATCACTCAAAGAAGAAATGGAGGTTACTTATTGTAACTGTAAGTTCTTTGAGATGTGTGGTACCTATCTGTATTCTACTACCCACCTTCTATCCCCTCTGCTTTGGATCCTGTGAGATTGTCGTAAGAAGAGGAACTAGAGAGATATCGACTCTCACTGATTCTTATATCCTTGGTCAGGAGCCCAAGGAGATCTATGACGCATGTGTGGGCCAATGGACACTGCTTTGAAGAATTTCCAGACTCGGGCGCATTGTGTGCATGCGTACCCACCTGTGGAATACAGATAGGGATCACATCTCAAAGAATTTACAGTACATTTTTTTGTGTATTGAGGAATGTGTTTGACTGCAGCTGAGATTTCAGAAAGACTATTCACAGGAGTTGTGCAACTAAATAATGTTCTTTAGTCATATGTTGCTTGAACTGTTGTAATATTCTGAAAGCCTAGCATGCTTTTGGGTACTGTAAATAATAATAATATAACAAATGCTTAGATTAAATATTTGCTTTTTTAAATGTCTAATTTTCTAAAAGAATATCTCTTTCTGGGAGAAGGATAGTTATGGTTTTTTGGTTAGATAGTTCCTGACCTTCATACATCACATATGGGAAACTCACTCCTGCTGTCTCATAGCTTAAGTCAACTCATAGAGAAGGTGGAAGGGTAGAAGTATATTGGTCAGTGTTGTATTCTAATATTGCTACTGTTTCCCAAAAATTCCAATTACAAGAACTCTGTACACATTTGAATTATATGCTAAATACCCTGAATAGGAAGGATCAAAGGAAAGGCATTCAGTAGAACCCTTCAAACCAGAGGAGCGCAAGCTGTGTGTTACGAAAGACTACAGTGCCAGCTTGATAGAAACTTGAGTTTGGTGTCTAATTTAGCATGAATTGTCTTCACTTGTAGCAAAAATAATTGCAAACCTGAAGCTTCTTTTGGATGTGATTCCTTTTTTTTTTTTTTAGCTAATAATACAATTATTAGTAAATTAATAACAAAATAAAAAATAAAAAACCCTACAATAAGCAGTTTTATCCCAAAAAGGGAGCAGTGCCAGAGAGTCCATAAAATCACTAGGGACTTTGCTATTGCTGTTGATTTTACATGGAAGGCTCTCCGATGCTACAGTGATGGGGGGCAGTTCTAAAACCTAAGATAGCTAGATAGAGGTTTCTGATGAGAGATAAGGAAGGTGCAGCCAGAGTTAGTTGACAAAGTAAGGTGGGCTGAGGTAGCTCTCTAGGTTTGTCTATGCTGGGAAAATGTACCTGTTGTTGTCAATAAGTGTTGGCAACAGGTGCAGCTGACCTCTACAGAACATAGCTGAACTGCAGGCATAGATCAGGACAAACTGTATTCAGCACTGTTTCAGGAACATGGCGAGCAGGTTTTACTTTCAATTGAAGTCAATGGGAAAATTTTAATTACATTCAGTGAAAACAGGATCAGGCCTTTAAAGGTGAACTGCAGAGGTTTGATGAATTTTGAGCTAATCTTAGACTTCTGTGATAAATGCTCCTACTGCACAGTTTGCAGCGTGATAGAGGCAGTTAGCACAGAAATAAGTGTTCAGTTTTACCTTTCATTGAAAAAGTAATCCCCTCACCACAAAAGTCTGCTGCATTTCCAGAGTGTCAAAAGGTGGCTCAGAATGCATTGTTCTGTGACCTCATTAATATTGGAAGTTTTATACAAGTACTGATTTTATTTCTTTCTCCATACAGTGCACCCATCACTGTGCTGTCTATGCACAGTATTTTCCATCTTTGTAATGATGCACTCAGGATGTTTTTAGCAAACTTGGAAGCGCAGTTAATTTTCATGCAGGCAAAAATACTTTCCCCCCCCCAAACGAAGTTAAAACCTATTCCTGAATTAAGCCTAGACAGTGGGTTCATTCAGCACTGATATGTAGGTTTAACACAACATTTTTTAATCCATTCCAGTTCTCCCTTTAAATATGAATTAGGATTGATTCTTCTATTGAAAATAGATTAATCAAAGCCCATCCCCTGGCCTTCTTCTCTTCCCCATCCAAATTGGCGTAAGGAAGTCAGAGCAGCATGACACCAACCCTAATAAACATTAAAAAGAAAAAAAAAGTCCCCCAAAGTTCTTGAGATTACAGATTTACCAAAAGGCAAGGATGACTTGATCATTTTCATCCTGTGCCAAAAAGTCTGGAAATCATTCCAATACTAAAATCACAATCTGTGATTGAGTGGCACCTACGATTTGCTATTTATGTTGGCCACACAAGGGTCTCTAAAGTTTTGTTATTTTCATAAGCATTCCTAATGAAATCAATAAAATAAAAAGGGTGATGGAAAATGGGTGGGTAATATAACAGAGCCTAGCCTTAACAGTGGGTGAAAGAGATGAAAACTAAACACCTTTACATAATGCTTAAAATTCTGATACAAAGTTCAAAGTTAAAGCAAACACTTTACTCGTAATGACTCCCTTTAATAGGGTTCTATCACGGTTGCAGTCCTATTTGTGCTGCATATGTAAAAAGTGATTTTATTAAATACAGAAAGTAGGATTTAAGTGGTTCCAAGTAGTAACAGACAGAACAAAGTAAGTCACCAAGCAAAATAAAATAAAATGTGCAAATCTATGAGTGTTTGTATCAATGTCAAGTGTGATGCACCATGGGTAGATCTATCAGTATGCCACATGCCACCATTTGGCACAATGCCTTTTGGGACATTTTTGCCCCCCCCCCCCGCCCCCCGTTGGCCCAGTGCGGGGTTGTTACAACCTATCACATTCGCATCTTTTAGAACACAGACTGTTCAGAAAGCTGCAAGCAGGGACTTTCTTTCACATCCAGCAAACTACCATTGGTGATGCTGAAATGTCAGTAGTGAGTCTGAGGGACCCAGCCTATTCTTTGCTCCCTGCCTCGTGAAGCCGTACACCTTGACAGCACAAAGGAAAAATTCAGCTGCTAGCTCAGTAGGTACCGAATGACAGTTGAATGTACTTTTGATATATTGAAGGGACGCTGGCATTGTTTACTCACTAGATTGGGTCTCACTGAGAAAAACATTCCAGTGGTTATAGCTGCCTATAATAATAGCTGTCCTGCATAATATCTGTGAGGCAAAAGGGGAAAAGCTGATGCCAGGGTGGAGGTGGAGGCGTGGAGCGGCTGTCTGCCGAGTTTGACCATCCAGACACAAGGGACATTACAAGAACCCAACGTGGAGCGATGCGGTTGAGGGAGGCTTTGAAAGAGCACTTTACTGTCAGTTGCAGTAGAGTGGCTGGAGTGTTCTCTGAGCTTGGCGCTTTGCGTGCCACTAAAAACTGTGTGTGCTTCCGGTACATTTATAAACAGGGCTGGCTGTTTTCCTAAAGCTATGTATTCTGTGATGCTTGGTGTGCATTTAAAGTACTGTTTGCTTTCACTACTGTTGTGCATTCTACAATATTTGTTGTGAACTCGAAAAGATAATTTGATTCTCCAAAAATAGAACTTCACTGAGTGGGAAAACAGTGCAGAAGATCAACACACAAAAAACCACACAGGCAATGTTAAACACATTTTAAACGTAAGTTAACAAGGTGAAAATTTTAGAATTAAAAAGGAAATAAATATGTGACCACACGAGTAAATAAATGTAGTCAGTTGTGGCTACACATACATCAACTGTGGTTTTCCTCTCTGTCCCCCTGCGTGGAGTAGTAGGTGTAAGGATGCCCTGTGGTGTCACGTGGTATGTGTAATAAGCAGTGACCATGGAGTTCTTCAAGAACTGCAAAGGGTGAAGAGTCTGGAATTTTTAGACCTGTAGGTCAGCAAGGGTCTGCACCATTTGGGTTTGCTGCCTAAGAAGACTCCATTATGTCCTGGTGCATTTCCTACTCCTTGTCCTGCTGGGACTCCTGGGCCTTTCTTCTGCCCTCTTTTTTCCTTCTGCATCCTTTTGGTCCTATTGGGGAGGTTCTCCGAGTCCTTTGTTCAGTCTGATTCAGCAGTAGTTTGGAGGATTTCTCAGAATATGGCCTCTCTCGTCCTCTTCTTTCTCATCTTCATCAGGGTCAGGCGTTCTCTGAGCATGAAGGGGGCACCCCTGCAGGCAGCCTGCCAGAAGCTGCTAAAACCAGACAGGTGTGCCACTGGATTTACAGTCACAACGGAAAGGGAAAGATAAGTTTCAAAACTCCCTTCCCTTATTCCCATAAACACTTTTTAACAAGAAATGCTTATTGACACTTCAGTTTTGGAGTGCCTCTGCACAGTATTGTTCTCCAGCCCCAGCCCTGGTGAGTATGGCCGGCCAGGAGCAAGTGGAGGAGGATTTTCTGTTGTATGAAGCTGTGAAATTTTGATCCCTGTTCCATAGGTATGAATATAAGGCAATGACACTGAATGTTAGCATTGTTTTCACCAGGCAGTGGTGATTTTAGCTGATATTCTCACTCCTGAGGGTGACAAAAGCACAGAGAATACAGCTGCTACTGACATCCAGAAGCTGCCCAGGCCTATATGCCACTAGCCACTTTACTACAATGGTGCCAGTCAAACACATCACAGAGTGGTGTGGGAAACTGTCCTACCGTGGAGACAGAAATAAGGCAGCCAGCC
This sequence comes from Chrysemys picta bellii, assembly GCF_011386835.1. Classification (NCBI taxonomy): domain Eukaryota; kingdom Metazoa; phylum Chordata; order Testudines; family Emydidae; genus Chrysemys; species Chrysemys picta. The sequence goes on from NC_088794.1 coordinate 109,378,704, forward strand.
ATAGAAACTTTTGGGAGAGGATTGCAAAGTATCTCCATGAAAGTTTCATCGAGATCTCTCTGGAGGATAAAAGGGGCATCCCTATGCACATAAACAAAGTGCTCCACCTGGCCCCCCACCTAACACTAACAGGGAAATGAAAAGCAGATGCCAACTCTGCCTCTGTTTCTTGTACCACTACCTCTTCTCATATGAGTAAAACAATGAAAAGTTGATACTCTGGCCTTGTTAACTTGGGAATGGATCAGGTACCATCTTTAAATTTAAACATAAGGAAAAACGTATGCACACATTTATTTGAGTTTCTTCCTCTTCATCAGGCTCAACCACACTCGCCTGGTGGGACAGGCTAGATTCTGAAGGAGTCTCAAACAGGTCATGGCATGGCTGGAGTCCTCTGCTGCATCTTCCTTCTCCTCTTCCTCGTAGTTCACAGCAAGGGTCTCTGTCTTGGGCTCCTCCAATGTATCCACAGTGACCTGTGGGGTGCTGGTTGGGTCTCCACCAAGTATGACATGCAGCTTGTTGTAGAAGTGCGAGGTCTGCAGTACAGCACCAGATCTATTGTTGCGCACTCTTGCCTTGTGGTATCCCTGGCAAAGTTCCTTTACTGTCATGCGGCACTGCTGCTGATCCCTGTCATGCCCTTTGCCTGCATCCCCAGTGCAATCTGCTCATGGATGAGCTTATCCAGAGCTGTGCCTGCACAGCCTCTTCTCCCCACAGGCCCAGGAGATCCAATACTTCCTGTTTACTCCAGGCAGGATTATGTCTATTACTTCTCTGTGTGCATGGAGGCAACATAGTCAGTTGGGCAATTGTGATTTATACACAACAAGGATGAGCTGGTAGGCATGCTCATAAAATTGGGCAATCGGGAAGAGGCATTTCAAAAACACATGGAAGGCTTTAAAGAGGGGTGTGCCTCTGGTCTCTGTGACCCCTGAGCAGTAAACAGACAATTGTGACCAGAGTGGTCACTATCACAGGGAATGCTGGGCATTACGGAACAGCTGCTGGAGAGTTAAGGGTTAAGCTGTTAGGGTCAACACAGGTCATGCAACGTCCACACTCACACTATATCGACCATGGCTCTGTGCCATTCAGAGAGGTGGTTTTACTCTGTCACATAACAGGTCGTTTACATCAGCCAGAGACAACTTTAAGTGTAAACACACACACAAACAGATCGACGCAAGGTGACTTACGTCAACCTAACTTTGTAGCATAGGTCAGGCCTCAGTAATGCCACCAATGGCTGGGATCACTGCAGCAATCTTTTTTATCGATTTCCACAACAGTAGCATTGGGCAGGCTTGTACCACTGCCCTATGACAACACACAAGTTATCGTCTGTTAGCCATGGTCAGAATATCTGAAGGGATTTGTTTCTGCTTTTGTATGCCAAAATTACTAAGGCCTGCCAGAATGTTTAGAAGCCATCTGACGTGAATTGTTAATAGCAACGCTGTCTTCGCTTTGTGGTGATTTATTTCTTTGAGCTACACCTATCGAACAGGTGAGCCACGTTTGGCTGAGTCATTACACATCATGTTTTCCTGGAGAAGTATGTAGGGAATTCCCACCTGACAAGCGTTCCCAATAATGTCCAGAGGAGGAAGATTTTTATACAAAGAGCCTGACCTTTGAAAATATGACACACTGTACAGTGTGTGATGTAGTGATAAGAGCAGATGATTGAAAGTCAGGATTTATGGATTCTGTCACCCCTATTCCGCTAACTCATGGTATGAGTCATCCAACTTCTCTGTCTCATTATAAACCTCTGTAAAATGGGGAGATGGTTATTTACTTCCTCCATAGGGGTGTTGTGAGGCTTAATGAATTAGGGTCTCATCCTTAAATGTGCTGAACACACTCTGCTCCCACTGACTTCACTGTTACATTTGATCCCTTGTTAAAGTGTCCAGAGTTATGACTACACTACCCTTCTAAGACCTTATTTTCAGGCACTTATAATATATGAAAAAATACCTTTTGCCCTGAAATTGTTCATACTTGTTCTCAACAGAAAAGTGACTTAGAAATATAAAAATTGTATTGCAATATTTTTAAAGGTTAAATGACCATTTCAGCTTTTTGCAGATGTATTATTTATGCTCAGAAAACTCAGTTCCCCCTCACCTTTTTATTTGTCAACTTCTCCTGGACTATATCCTCAAAGATGATAAATGCCTTTGATATGTTTGAACAGATCTGGTTTAGAAAAAATGTTTTATAAAGATTTATAAATCATGGATTTGGGGTTTTTTGTTTTTTGTTTTTTTGGCATATGTAATTAACCCTGGCTGCAAAACTATAAATACTGCAGCTGTCAGAATCTAGGACCTCTCCACCAAAAACCGAGGCCTCTACCACTTGAACCATAGAAGAGCTCTTTTACTTGTGGGTAAATTGTAGGCTGCTGTTTTCATTGGGAGTCGGCCACTCGAGGGAAACAATGACTGCATACATGAACCAGAATCCTGTATGCTGTTTTCTGCTCATTTTCAGTAGCTCTAACTCTGTATCCTGATATGTTATCTGGAGCAATGCACATTGAATAAATGCATGTGTGCAATCCTGCTTCTCCTAGAGAAAGAACTTAATAGTGGCAATACAGAGAAGGACAGGGATATCATATAGGAAGATCTGGATGACATTGTAAACTGGAGTAATAGTAATAGGATGAAATTTAATAGCGAAAAGTGTAAGGTCATGAATTTAGGGATTAATAACAAGAATTTTTGTTATAAGCTAGGGACACATCAGTTGGAAGTAACAGAGGAGGAGAAGGACCTCGGAGTATTGGTTAATCAGAGGATGTCTATGAGCCGCCAATGTGATATGGCCGTGAAAAACGCTAATGCGGTCTTGGGATGCATTAGGCAAGGTATTTCCAGTAGAGACAGGGAAGTGTTAATACCGTTATACAAGGCACTGGTGAGACCTCATCTGGAATACAGTGTGCAGTTCTGGTCTTCCATGTTTAAGAAAGATGAATTCAAACTGGAACAGGTACAGAGAAGTGCTATTAGGATGATCCGAGGTATGGAAAACCTGTCTTATGAAAGGAGACTCAAAGAGCTTGGCTTGTTTAGCCTAATCAAAAGAAGGCTGAGGGGAGATATGATTGCTATCTGTAAATATATCAGAGGGATAAATACCAGGGAGGGAGAGGAATTATTTAAGCTCAGTTCCAATGTGGACACAAGAACAAATGGATATAAACTGGCCATCAGGAAGTTTAGACTTGAAATTAGACAAAGGTTTCTAACCATCAGAGGAGTGAAGTTCTGGAACAGCTTCCAAGGGGAGCAGTGGGTGCAAACGACATATCTGGCTTCAAGACTAAGCTTGTTAAATTTACGGAGGGGATGGTATGATGGGATAGCCTAATTTTGGCAATTAATTGATCTTTGACTACACTGGTCTACAATTTTTGAGAAGTCGTCTGCTTCAGAGATAAAATGTGCTATTTATTATGTATTTTGATGTGCTGAATTCAAATATGACAATTAAAACAACTGATTGGCTACTCTTTCTAAGATATTTAAGTTTTTAAATTTTAGGTCTATGTATATTCTGTAGATAGTAGAGTTTTAATCATAAATTGTAAACCTAGGTCTTTTCGTGGGTTTATGGTTGCTTTACATGATAATATTTCACCTGTCCTGTTTATGTAAACACTTTAAAAATCAGCAAAAGGGTTATATAAATAAAATGTATTATGAAACAAAAGGCAAAAAACAGTTATGTACATAGTTTAGTCCTATTCAGTGTCTATTCGGCGCTTCTTGGCTTGTCTCTGGTGTTCATTAAATGGAGCATCTCTTGTCACTGTCCAGAAATAGTCTGCAAGCATTGATGGGCTCCATTTGCCCTGATAGCGTTTCTCCACTGTTGCAATGTCCTGGTGAAATTGCTCGCCGTGCTTGTTGCTCACTGCTCCGCAGTTCAGTGGAAAAAAATCTAGATGAGAGTGCAAAAAGTGTATCTTTAGTGACATGTTGCAACCAAGTTTTTGTATGCCTTGAGGAGGTTTTCCACCAACAACCTGAAGTTGTCTGCCTTGTTTCCGAGAAAATGTATTGCCACTAACTGGAAGGCTTTCCATGCCGTCTTTTCCTTGCTACACAGTGCATGGTCAAATGCATCATCTCGAAGAAGTTCACAAATCTGAGGACCAACAAAGACACCTTCCTTTATCTTAGCTTCACTTAACCTTGGAAATTTTCCACGGAGGTACTTGAAAGCTCCTTGTGTTTTGTCAATGGCCTTGACAAAGTTCTTCATCAGACCCAGCTTGATGTATAAGGGTGGTAACAAAATCTTCCTTGATTCAACAAGTGGTGGATGCTGAACACTTTTCCTCCCAGGCCCCAATGACTGTCGGAGTGGCCAATCTTTCTTGATGTAGTGGGAATCTCTTGCACGACTATCCCATTCGCAGAGAAAACAGCAGTACTTTGTGTATCCAGTCTGCAGACCAAGCAAGAGAGCAACAACCTTCAAATTGCCACAAAGCTGCCACTGATGTTGGTCATAGTTTATGCACCTCAAAAGTTGTTTCATGTTGTCATAGGTTTCCTTCATATGGACTGCATGACCAACTGGAATTGATGGCAAAACATTGCCATTATGCAGTAAAACAGCTTTAAGACTCGTCTTCAATGAATCAATGAACAGTCGCCACTCATCTGGATCGTGAACGATGTTGAGGGCTGCCATCACACCATTGATGTTGTTGCAGGCTACAAGATCACCTTCCATGAAGAAGAATGGGACAAGATCCTTTTGACGGTCACGGAACATGGAAACCCTAACATCACCTGCCAGGAGATTCCACTGCTGTAGTCTGGAGCCCAAAGGCTCTGCCTTACTCTTGGGTAGTTCCAAATCCCTGACAAGGTCATTCAGTTCATCTTGTGTTATGAGGTGTGGTTCAGAGGAGGAGGATGGGAGAAAATGTGGGCCCTGTGACATTGATGGTACAGGACCAGAAGTTTCATTCTCTTCCTCTTCCTCGTCTGACTCAAGTGAGAATGATTCTGGTGCATCAGGAACCGGCAGTCCTTCTCCGTGGGGTACTGGGCGTTTAGCTGATGGAATGTTTGGATAATGCACCGTCCACTTTTTCTTCTTTAACACACCTTTCCCAACTGGAAGCACCATGCAGAAGTAACAATTGCTGGTATGATCTGTTGGTTCTCTCCAAATCATTGGCACTGCAAAAGGCATAGATTTCCTTTTCCTGTTCAACCACTGGCGAAGATTTGTTGCACAAGTGTTGCAGCATATGTGTGGGGCCCACCTCTTGTCCTGATCTCCAATTTTGCAGCCAAAATAAAGGTGATAGGCTTTCTTAACCATAGTGGTTATACTGCGCTTTTGTGATGCAAAAGTCACTTCACCACAAACATAGCAGAAGTTATCTGCACTGTTCACACAAGTACGAGGCATCTCTGCTCACTTTGGCTAAACAGAAACGTGTCCCTTTGCAAAATCAAACACTGAGAAATAAGAGAGCACGACACTGTATGATTTCTAGAGCTGATATAGGGCAATTTGTTCAGCAGAGTGATGTAAGCATCATCCATGACTTCTAGGAATAACATGATGCAATTCATATCTTGTATGACGCAATACCAGCTTCAGATTGCATCATTCATTGTTTTTGCCTAAAAAGCAAGTACTGTCCAAACCCAGTCATAGATTTATTCATAGATCCAGTCAAAGATGTATTTTAGTCATTCCTGGTTTAAATTGAGATCCCTTCCCTTTATAACTCACTTATCCTACGTCATTCCCAAGTCAAGGGTTGTATATACTGACCCAATAGCATATCTTGAAAACTAGAGCCAATCAACAATTTTAAGCATCATTTTCATTCTCAGTGACCCAGAATTAGTAAAGTTTGACTACATTTATTTGAGAAGCATTTTGGCTGTAGAGCAGTGCTATTAGCGGTAAATATGCCCAATGGCGTGTGATGGGATGTTAGATGGGTGGGATCTGAGTTACTACAGAGAATTCTTTCCTGGGTGTCTGGCTAGTGAGTCTTGCCCACATGCTCAGGGTTTAGCTGATCGCCATATTTGGGGTCGGGAAGGAATTTTCCTCCAGGGCAGATTGGCAGAGGCCCTGGGGGGGTTTTGCCTTCCTCTGCAGTGTGAGGCACGGGTCACTTGCTGGAGGATTCTCTGCACCTTGATCTCTTTAAACCATGATTTGAGGACTTCAATAGCTCAGATATAAGTTGCGGGTTTATTAGAGGGGTGGGTGGGTAAGATTCTGTGGCCTGCATTGTGCAGGAGGTCGGACTAGACGATCATAATGGTCCCTTCTGACCTTAAAGTCTGTTACTCTGTGATCAGAGATCAGAATTGGGAGCAGCCTTGACATATTTATTTACTGTTTGGAAGACTAAGTGAACAGTTGGACCCAGATACTGCAGTGACCTCTGTGGAGGCAGAGATTCCTGTGGTTTTAGTAGGGCTCCAGGCAGGCACAGAGCTGAACTTACACAGAGCTCATCCAAGCCTAATTTAGCAAAATATTTTGAACTCCAAATTGTTTACATTATTAGAAAATGCTAAAGTTAAGGAGAAATTCAAGAAGGCTCTAATTAAACTCAGGGATTGGGTAATGGCAAATTTAAATGTAATTTTCATACATGAGAACAAATGCATACAGGGAAGAAACTTTTAATATGATAGGCTCTGAACTAGCAGGATCCTGTCAGAGATAAAATCCAGAAATCTTCATAAATAGCTGAGTGAAAATGTCTGCCCAGTGCACGGCAGCACTTGGAAAGGAATAATGTTGCTTTGAAATATGTAAAAGGGAATAGAAAGTAAGAATGAATTAAATTATGACAGGGATAAAACAGCTGTGTGTCTGTTCCTTAAGAACTTTGTTCATGTGCTGGCAGAGCATGTGTCTGTGGTTTTGAGTTCTTTGCGCTACCAGTGACTTGCTGTGTGAACATGGACAACTCTCTTTAACCTCTTCTTGCCTCATTTTCATCATCTGCAAAATGGAGATTATAATATCTATTTCTCAGGGATGTTGTGTGACTTTATTATTAAAAATTTGTAATATGCACTGAGATCCTCAAATGAATGGTATGATATATTTGTGTAAGCTATCATTGTTTTATTAATTTTAATCACCTCCCTTCAAGAAGCAGAGATTGCATATGTTCAGCAAAGGGCAAGCAAACTGGTTAAGAGGCATGGTGCAGATTAACAACAATCATTGTTTGTGCCATCAGAAGCCGTACACCTGAAGACCAACAAGAGATTCCATTCAACTAGGGGAAGGGTAATAAGTACTAGAATGAGACCTACAAATTAATGTAGGGTAGAATGAGAACTAACTGGTTCCTCCTTCTTACCATGTTCTCAATATGAGAACAAAGGATGCTCAATGAAACTAGAGGGCAGCACATATTTTAAAAAATAAGGAAACTTTTTATACAGCTTGTCCTTCATGTGGGATTGAGTAACACAGAAATACATTCAGACAGGTAATTTAGTAGGATTTGTTGAGACTGGATAACACGTGTAATAATGCAAGCTAAGATGATGAAGGGAAAGCAATCCTAAATTTTCAGGGAATAAATTAATTGCCTGTAAATGTTAGGAAGTATTTTTTCTCCATGGCAATGCACAATTAGTTGGCTGAATTACAGGGTGCTTTCACCTTTCTCTGAAGCATCAGTTTCTGTTCGCTGCTGGAGGTGGAATCCTAGATTTGATTGAATAACATGTCAAAGGCACTCACTGGTCCTCACTGAGGTCAGTAAGGCTGTCAAGCTCAAGTTAACATGAAATGTTGTAGATGGAGAGGAGTTGATTATGAGAATTCTCAAGTGGCGTGTGTATTTGTGCCATTTTTTTCAATTGTCTTCCAAAGACTTCCTGCTGAACAGATTATCCAGCTGCATAGCTGATATTTGACACTTAAGTGATGTGGCAACCTTCATACAAATTCTGCTGCATGGAATCTTATTACAGGAAGCATATTTGCATTATGCAGTTACATGGAAGAGTAATTAGGTAACTTTACTATATTTTAGATAACTTTGAATTATTTGACAGATCAAGAAAGGGTTTATTCGTGCCTTTTTAGGCAAGGGACTTCTGCTGCTCTTTCCTTGTTACTTGTGCTATAATCTGTTTTCTTTATGACTAAAAGTAGTTTGATGGTGTGTCTGATGTCTTCCTTTCTTGAGAAACAGTCAGGCGTGGGAGTATACTCAGTTAGGAAATCCCCCAGCACAAGTGATGTGACTATGTATAGACCACCAGAAATAAATGTCCAAGTCTAAAATTAGACACAAAGTACCCTTTAGTAAAGTAGCATCAAGAACAGGAGTGTTCAGGAGGAATCATGTTTTTTCGAATAGCAAAAATGCATTATTCTAGGGTTCAGGCAACATTTTAGTTTGTATGAATAAAAGTTAATTTTAATGGAATGTGAAGCGGGGTGCTATTGTGAATGAAGGATTTTTAATCACTCTTCTTATGGTAGTTCCACTTAATTTTCTTCATATTTTAGTTAACTGTTAGTTTTTCCATTGCAAAACTGAAGCAATTTAATACTCACACCTCCAAAATGTTTCCCCAAACACTTTAACTTTGTTTTCCTTATTCAGCGGAAGTAACTTCCACTTTAAAGTACAGAATCACTGGTGCCACTAAGATATGAGCTGTGTTCTGTGGGAGCAGAAAGTCCAAATGACTAGCATTTACAATCTAGTCATGTTCTTTATGATTTTTAAACACTTAAGGGCAGGGATCTAGCTTCCCTAAGCCTTGTATACATTCGGGTGTTGCCCCAATTCAGCAGTCTTTGGCCATTGCTGACCCCTAAGTGTAAACATGGACTTGGAAGGGTTTGCTGATTGAGTTTATCAAGTTTTACTCCTACTTCAAGCATGAGCAAACCCCAATACATTCCATCATTGCAAATGCTGACACACTAAGGCCTTGTCTATACTACCGGGGTATGTCGACCTAAGTTATGCTACTCGACCTAAGGTTGTTGCTCTCTTGCTTGGTCTGCAGTCTGGATACACAAAGTACTGCTGTTTTCTCTGCGAATGGGATAGTTGTGCAAGAGATTCCCACTACATCAAGAAAGATTGGCCACTCCGACAGTCATTGGAGCCTGGGAGGAAAAGTGTTCAGCATCCATCACTTGTTGAATCAAGGAAGATTTTGTTACCACCCTTACACATCAAGCTGGGTCTGATGAAGAACTTTGTCAAGGCCATTGACAAAACACAAGCAGCTTTCAAGTACCTCTGTGGAAAATTTCCAAGGTTAAGTGAAGCTAAGATAAAGGAAGGTGTCTTTGTTGGTCCTCAGATTCGTAAACTTCTTCGAGATGATGTCTTTGACTATGCACTGCGTGGCAAGGAAAAGACGGCATGGAAAGCCTTCCAGTTGGTGGCAATAAATTTTCTCGGAAACAACAAGGCAGACAACTACAGGTTGTTGGTGGAAAACCTCCTCAAGGCATACAAAAGCCTTGGTTGCAACATGTCACTAAAGATACATTTTTTGCACTCTCATCTAGATTTTTTTCCACAGAACTGCAAAGCAGTGAGTGACGAGCACGGCGATTTCACCAGGACATTGCAACAATGGAGAAACGCTGTCAGGTCAAATGGAGCCCATCAATGCTTGCAGACTATTGCTGGACAGTGACAAGAGATGCTCCATTTAATGAATACCAGAGACAAGCCAAGAAGTGCCGAGTAGACACTGAATAGGACTAAACTGTGTACATAATTGTTTTTTGCCTTTTGTTTCATAATAAATTTTATTTATATAACCCTTTTGCTGATTTTTAAAGTGTTACATAAAAAGGACAGGTAAATATTATCATGTAAAGCAACCATAAACACATGAAAAGACCTAGGTTTACAATTTATGATTAAAACTCTACTATCTACAGAATATACATAGACCTAAAATGTAAAAACTTAAATATCTTAGAAAGAGTACCCAATCAGTTGTTTTAATTGTCATATTTGAATTCAGCACATCAAAATACATAATAAATAGCACATTTTATCTCTGAAGCAGACAACTTCTCAAAAATTGTAGACCAGTGTAATAGCCCACCTTAATTAATCACTCTCGTTATAGTTGGTATGGCAACACCCATTTTTTCATGTTCTGTGTATATATACCTTCCTACTGTATTTTCGTTTGCATGCATCCGATGAAGTGGGTTTTAGCACACAAAAGTTTATGCTCAAATAAATTTGTTAGTCTCTAAGGTGCCACAAGTACTCATCGTTCCTTTTGCGGATACAGACTAACATGGCTACCACTCTGAAACCTGTCAAATTATATATATTTTTAAATAACAAATTTCCTTATCTATGTTCCTAATAACACATTAGAGCTGAAATAATTTTAAAGTTCAATAATATTTTCTCACTATTTATGTTGTTTATTTTTTGCATATCTCAACTGTAAAGGGATAATTGATGGAGCGCCGAGAGGAGGGCGGAGAGCCCGACTGGGGCTCCGCTCTCCCCGGCGGCCTGAGTGCTGGGGGGAGGGCGGAGAGCCCGGCCAGGGCTCCACTCTCCCCGGCGGCCAGAGCACCGGGGGAGGGCGGTGAGCCCGCCGTGGCTCCGCTCTCCCCGACCGGCCGGAGCGCCAGGGGGAGGGCGGCGAACCCGGCCGGGGCCCCGCTCTCCCCGACCGGCCGGAGCGCCGCGGGGAGGGCGGCGAACCCGGCTGGGCCCCGCTCTCCCCGACTGGCCGGAGCACCGCGGGGAGGGCAGCGAACCCAGTCGCGGCCCTGCTCTCGGGCCGGAGCACCACGCCGCGCCGCCCCCCTCCAGGCGCTGCCCCAAGCACATGCTTGGTGGGCTGGTGCTTGGAGCCGGCCCTGAGCACAGGCCAGGTGCTGCAATGTTTGGAATGCAAACACTGAAAGAGAATATGTTTGGTTTCTTAAAATTGTTTCCACAGAAATTAAAAATCTTAATGGAAATATTTTTGGTGGTGTTCTAAAAATTGATTGTTACAACATGTAGGGCCAGATCCTAAGCTGCTGTAAGTCAATGCTACTCCAATGTACTGATTTATACTACTTGAAATTTTTAAATTTTAGGCCAAAAGTTTAAAGGAAGACACGACTCTTCTTTTTGCCATTTACATCATTTCCACTCAAATGCCTATTTACCATAATCCCACCTAACTAATCAGTTCACACAGCCTTTTAATTATGCACAAAAACCTTTTTTTAAAATAATGAATTCTTCAGGGCAAGACTATATTGCTTTAATAAAACATGGTGTTCAAAGTATTTCCACGTGGTAGAATTAACTGCATGCAATGGCTTTCAGGAAATGAAGTCTGACTTTGGGTAAAGTCTCACACAGTGGGCTGAGAATGGCAGAGAGATTTTCTGAGTAATCCTAGACAGCAAATTTTCCATTTTTGATAGTGGTACCGTAGCGATTCTATAGTTGATATAACTAGCTTATTCTTAAAAGTGACCTGAAGAGAAAAAGGAAATGGACTTGTGCTTTCTTTTTGCTTTTTTTTTTTTTTAAATGTACAAGATGACTGAAAGGCTGGGGCGTGGAGTTGTTTGATTTCCCCCCTCAGCTTGTTTTTTGCCTTAAGACTATCAAATCTTAAGGCTGGTCCGCGCACAAACTGCCACCCAAACCTAAACTGGTTTTAATTAACATCTTCTAATATTTTGTTTCAAAAGTTTATGTATGGACATTCTTATTTTGAAATACAAGTGTCTTATTTTGATTTAGCATAAGTCAATTCCTTTCTCACTTAAATTTAGGCCTGCTCTACTGGTTTAAATAAAAGTGTAATTTTAAACTGATTGAGTTATATCAGACACACTTATAACAGTTTAAACCTAAGTTATGTTGGCTTAGCTTGCACATGTAAATTTAGAGTATTTAAAAGTAAATTTACTTTTACTCTGAAATCAGAGTGTTCTCACACAGAACTTGCACCAAAATAACAAAAGGTGCAAATTACAACAAATTTAGTTATTTTGGTGTAAGTTTGTCTGTAGACCAGCCCTCGGTCAATGAGAAACAGGTTCAACTAAACTCAGAAAAGGCATTCAAAGGGAAATAAGTGTCTACACAGGAGTTTGCACCACTTTAACTTGTGCAGACCACCCCTTTTGCAGTCTGAATAAAAAAATTCTCCTTGTACTTATCCAGGGTTCACCCTGCTTGGTATCAAGGGGATGTCATAATCCTACTTTCTCTACTCATTCACACAGGCTTCCTGAAAAAACAAGACCAGACTTTAATGAAAAAATCATTTTTTAAAATTTTCTCCATCAACCCCCTTCACCATCCCTCCCCTCCAAAAAAATCCCTAAACCCAAACACCCAACTTTCAGGTCTTCTTTATACATCATGAGGAGCAAAAGACCATTTAAAAAACCCTTTGTAGGTCACATTTATCTTCTCCTGTTCCCTGGAGTTTCCCCTGTAAACTGAAGCATCTTGACTGATTGATGATCATCTTTGTTTCTGACCCCAAAATGAAACTACAAAGGTGTTGGCATTTATCTGGTACTGGAGAGGGGTGGCTACAGTTTTTTGTCTCCCTGCTTAATAGTAAAAGTAATACTTGGCATACTTTTTTATATCTCTTTGAAAAAAACCCAAATCCTGAGCTTTTTTCTCAGTTTATTCCACCTCTTTACCTCACACAAAGTTCTTACTCTGCCTTTGTTGAGACGTTATATGAGGAAAGACCAAGATTTGATGCAGTATTTTGGGATTATGATAAACTAATTTGTTGGACTCTAGGGTCTTGTGTTATTTGTAGATTTGATGCTCACCACTGCAGCATCTAGCCACTGTACAAAATTTAAAAATTTTAAAATATAAACACATGTACAATCTTCAAAGAGTGGAAAATCCCACCCTTTTGATCCTTATTGGATCTTCCTGGCTGAAGCATCAATAATTATGTGAAAGCTAGACTGGAAAGGTACATGGGAGTTAGGGTGCACGGTGCAGGCTGGGGAAGGGGGTTGGGGTGCAGGAGGCGATGCAGGGGGCGAGCTCTGGGAGGGAGTTTGGGTGCAGGGTGCAGAGTCTGGTCTGGGGCAGGGGGCTGGTGTGCGGGAGAGGGTGAGGGGTGCAGCGCTGACCTTGGGGCTCCCGAAAGCGACCCGCACACCCCTCTGGCAGAAGCTCCTAGGCCGGGGGCTGGAGGGGTCTCCATGCGCTGCTGCCCACAGGCACCGCCCCTGCAGCTCCCATTGGCTGCAACTTGGGGCGGCGGCAGCGTGTGGAGACATGCTCCCCCCCAGGGGGCGCAGGGACATACTGGTCACTTCCGAAAGCAGAGCAGGCAGGCAGGAAGCCGCCTTAGCCCTGTTTGTGCTGCCGGTGGAGAGACCCAGCCCTGAACTTTGGTGGAGCTGGGCCCCCATGCTCTCATATTGGTGGAGCACGGGCACCATAGGCCTATACAACTCGCCGCCCCTGCTGACAGGAAGAGTGCCTCAACTGATTTCAGTAATCACAATGAGGCACCAAAGAAGGGGCAGTGCTAAGACCAGTCTACATATGGCCTCAATTCAGCAATCAGGATAGCTACTCCGGTGCTGTCTCTAAGGCCATGACTACACTAACTGAGGATAGACGCTGCTGCGATCGATGCAGCAGGGGTCGATTTAGTGTCTCTAGTGAAGACCCGCTAAATTGACCGCAGAGTGCTCGCCGGTCAACTCCAGTACTCCACTGGAACGAGAGGAGTAAGGTAAGTCGATGGGAGAGCATTACCCATCAAGGCAGCGCGGTGTAGACACTGCAGTAAGTCGACCTAAGCTACGTAACTCTTCTTAACCATAGTGGTTATACTGCGCTTTTGTGATGCAAAAGTCACTTCACCACAAACATAGCAGAAGTTATCTGCACTGTTCACACAAGTACGAGGCATCTCTGCTCACTTTGGCTAAACAGAAATGTATCCCTTTGCAAAATCAGACACTGACAAATAAGAGAGCACAACACTGTATGATTTCTAGAGCTGTTATAGGGCAATTTGTTCAGCAGAGTGATGTAAGCTTCGTTATGATTGCATCATCCATGACTTCTAGGAATAACATGATGCAATTCATATCGTGTATGACACAATACCAGCTTTAGATTGCATCATTCATTTTTTTGCCTAAAAAGCAAGTACTGTCCAAACCCAGTCATAAATTTATTCATAGATCCAGTCAAAGATGTATTTTAGTCATTTCTGGTTTAAATTGAGATCCCTTCCCTTTATAACTCACTTATCCTCCGCCATTCCCAAGTCAAGGGTCGTATATACTGACCCAATAGCATATCTTGAAAACTAGAGCCAATCAACAATTTTAAGCATCATTTTCGTTCTCAGTGACCCAGTATTAGTAAAGTTTGACTACATTTATTTCAGAAGCATTTTGGCTGTAGAGCAGTGTTATCAGCAGAAGAAAAAAAACTTTTGTAGTGAAAATCAGGATTGCCCATTTCCAACAGTTGACAAGAAGGAGTGAGTAACAGTAGGGGGGAAAATTAGCATGAGGAAATAGTTTTTACTTTGTGTAATGACCCATCCACTCCCAGTCTTTATTCAAGTCTGATTTAATGGTGTCCAGTTTGCAAATTAATTCCAATTCTGCAGTTTCTCTTTGGAGTCTGTTTTTGAAGTTTTTTTGTTGGAGTATTGCGACTTTTAGGTCTGTAATTGAGTGACCAGAGAGGTTGAAGTGTTCTCTGACTGGTTTTTGAATGTCGTAATTCTTGACGTCTGATTTGTGTCCATTTATTCTTTTGCATAGAGACTGTCCGGTTTGGCCAATGTACATGGCAGAGGGGCATTGCTGGCACATGATGGCATATATCACATCGGTAGATGTGCATGTGAACGAGCCTCTGATAGTGTGGCTGATGTGATTAGGACCTATGATGGTGTTCCCTGAATAGATATGTGGACAGAGTTGGCAACAGGCTTTGTTGGACGAGAGCTGAGGAATCATTGTTCTAAGTCAGCCATAAGCCCAGGAACCTATCCTTGCAATAAAGAGAGAGAGAGAGAGAGAGAGAGAGCCTGTCAGACAACTTACTTTATCTGCCATTTTATAGGCTAAAACCATATTGTTTAGTTATCGTCTAGCCATATTATGAGCTATTTCTTTCAAGCAGAGGAAAGTAGACCCCATGTATGTAAAGAAATGTTGGATGTCTAGCACGATTTCCTGCAAATGGCAGCCAACTCTGTCAGTCACTAGTAAACTCCACTGCTCCGCTCCAGCACCGAGACCACCTAGGCCCATCTTTAAATTTGGGCTTGTCTGCACTTACAGAGCTGCATCAGTGCAGCTGTGCTACTGTAGCTCTTAGTAAAGACACTACCTATGCCAATGGGAGAGCTTCACCCGATGTCGCAGATAGTTCACCTCCCCGAGATGCGGTAGTTATGGCAATGGGAGAATATAAATATAGCACTGTCTACACCAGGAGTTAGGTTGGTATAACTGCATCACTCAGGGGTGTGGGTACCAACACAGTTATACTGATATAAGTTTGTAGTCTAGACCAGGGCTCAGTGTACAGAGCCTTCACCCCCATCGTTCCAGTATTATAGCAGCAGCAGCTAGGAGAGCCAGCAGACAATAAACCATAAAACATTTTTGGCTCCCTTTCCCACTTCTATGGCTACTAAGTGAATCCTGTCTTGTTCCTATGGCAAAGGAGCCTGTTGAAGACAGTCACAAAGAGGAGGAGAGGATGGGAGAAGAAACAAGGGGGAGGAGGGGCAGGGGAGAGGGCTAGGGAATCAGCAGTGATAGAGGAAAAAATACTAACAGACTATGGAGGCAATAGCAATAAAGAATTAGGGAGCTCTCTTTCCTAAAGCATTTGTGTGTATAGTCCCCAGGCAATGTGCTGCAATCTCAGGAACTAATTTTCCTCCTTTTTTGGGCAATATGGTAATGCTATTTATTTGCAGTCGATCCATATGTGTGTTCAGTGTACTTAGAGGGTTAGGTTCTCCACCCTGTCCGATCTCTGCCTGGGTGCAATGGAGAGGGAAGGCCACAGGGAGCCAATTGTGGCTCCCTGATCCTCAGTGACCTGGCCCCAGCACAAGTTAGAATGGCACAGGTGCAGTTCTAACTTGCACCTTTGGTGTATGGTCCCTCAGTGGAGACTCTGACATAGTGGTGACTTTTACCACCCTGGAATATTGATTCATGCATTGGTTGATACTGGTCTTAATGATGCTTTCATCAACCACGTCATACTTTTATAGTCTCTCTTCCTCTGTAGTACCGATCAATTATACTTTTGCAACCACTACAGTAGGTGGTGCTAGTGGAGCAGCACAGGCTAAACAATCAAGCCTTCTTCACTTCCTTGACTAAGCTCAAGGGCTTCACCTCCACACCATTCCCAGTGTGAGAATCCCAAGGTGATTCAAGTCTTCCATTTGACTCTTACCTATTGAGCTGTCCAGAGAGCTCTGCATCAATTCCCATGTATTAATTACAAGAATGTTGCGAAAGTTTAAAGCAGTTAATAACAGTACATTTTTCTTTCTGTGTATGTGTTTGATAATTGACACTTTTTAACAGGTTAGTTAATTTTTTTATACTTAAAAATGAGAGTTTCCTACCTACTGCTGACCCTAGGAAAGATTCCTGGGAGACTGTCCAGGAAATTATAGGAATCCCTTGACTAAAGACATAGAGAAGAAAATATAGTTCCTGTCATTCTTGTTTTTACAGCTAAAACAGTCTGTGCTTTTGCTTTTGTTTCCTGCAGCTACTTGATGTTGTCTTCCACCTGGCACAGCAGAATCTGCGGTTGCTCGTGCTGGGCCGCAAACACATGCTGACTGGATCTCATAGCTGGAAAAGGCACATTGTGGCTGCTATGCAGAAGAAAGCAGACTTCTTCTTTGCTGAAAATGTGTAAGTATTGATGAAGATGACTCAATTTACTGGCAGTCAAAACTAGATTCATTTTTATATTTAATTACTTAAACCAGCTAATTTTGTGACTTACTACAATACTATTTATTATTAAGCACTGACAGTGCTCAGCCCTATACATGCAAAAGAGAACAACATATTCCTTGCTCCATGGAGTTTACAGTCTAAATGGACAGAGAAAACAGATTAAAAATTGTGCTAAAATACAGAGCTCTAATAATGTAGATGTCTAAGACCAATACAGGAATGAGGATCAAGTGGAACGGGGAAAAATTGAGACAGAGGCAGATTGCAATTCAAAAACAGGTGGCCGTTTATTAATGGGGAAAAAATCACAACTTGGGCTGGGGACAAGCACTTTTACCAACCAACAATACAAATTCAAACAAGTAACCAACCAGAAATATCACCAGAGCAGTAATATAAAACAAGCTATATACATTTAACAACAAGGAATCTACAACCAACTATTTACCAAAAACCAGAACAAACATACAGAACTGAATAAACTGTAACAATTTGCCCTCTATACACTGTACAAGAGATTTGGTACCAAGTAATAAAGAAAAAAGGGCATAACCAACAGAATATCTACAAAAATTAATACCTGCATGCCACACTCCAGGCGCAGCTGACCAGCAGTACAGACACCAAGGACATGATGAGATGGAACCCGAAATTACACGACACGAGCTAGCTAAATCCGGAGGAGATCCTGGCTGAAAGGGTGATCAGGCCTTTCAGCTAACACGCGGACACTCCTGCTGATTTAGACCAGAGACATAGTTTTGTTCGAAGACCCTTGCACGTGCTAGCATCTAATTGGTTCCCCGCTCCTACACCAACCAGGCTCCAAGCTGGTGCCCCCTACGTAACAGGCACTGCACACGGCACACTAGGCTTATGCACACTGCCCGCTGGAATTGTAGCACACGATACCAATGTGACCTACAATTGACCAGGCAGAAGGTTCGAGAATGGTCACACGGCCCCAAGGTGCTGCACACGACACCGATGTGACCTTCTGACCGACAATTGGCCATCCGGACGCCATGACAGAGCATAGGGCTGCGACAGTAGAGTCTTAAGGTATGTCTATACTGAAATAAAAGACCCGCAGCTGGCCCAGGTCAGCTGGCTTGGGCTGTGGGGCAAAAAATTGCTCTGTAGATATTCCGGCCCAGGTTTGAGCCCAGGCCCTGGGACCCTCACCCCTCATGGGGTCCCAAAGCTCAGGCTCCAGCCTGAGCCTGAATGTCTGCACAGCAATTTTACAGCCACACAGTCCGAGCGCTGTGAGCCCAAGTCAGTTGACTTGGGCCAGCCGTGGGTGTTTGAGCGCTGTGTAGATGTACGCATATTGACACCTATATGGATCATCAGCAAGGTAGGAACCTTTAGATCCACAGGTAGACCTCTGCCAATTGAGCTAACAGATTAACTGATAGTATAGATTGTCATCCTATATGTCAGTGGTTTTCAACCTTTTTAATTTGCGGATCCCTAAAAAATTTCGAATGGCGGTATGGACCCCTTTGGAAATCTTAGACATAGTCTGTGGACCACCAGGGGTCCACGGACCACAGGTTGAAAACCACTGCTCTATGTAGATCAGTACTAGAAGGGGATGAGACGCACATTTTGCCAAATGTTTCTTGACAGCAGAGGAATGTTGAGAGTAGGGAACCTTGAGTTCTACTCCAGGTTCTGGAAAGGGAAGTGTTTTTGAAAAATCTTAGTTCACACATGCTCAGTAGAGACTTGTTAGAGTTTGGCAGCTAAGTGTAAATGGAATCTACAGAGAATTTAGCTAAGATTTTTCAGAAGCTCATAACTTGGCCAGATGGGGTTGTTTTTCATGGGAACAGGAAAAGGCACATCCCTGGCACAAAGATTCCCTCATCCACTATGCTGAATTTAAGTCCTGCTCCAGTTTGGATGTGCTAGAGAGCTTCTCAGCAAAATGGTTGTAATAATTTTTAACATGGGCAAAACTGCATTTTTTCTTAATCTTCTCAGAAGGAGATAAACCAATTTTGCTGAAACTTTAAAAACAAACAAACAAACAAACAAAAAAACCACGCTATCCAGCCTGAGCAGAAAGCCAGCATGGAAAATTTCAACCTGAATGGTTAAAGTTTGGCAAAGTTGTAAGCAACTGAAAACAGAATCTTGTAATGCACAGTGTTAACTATAGACACACCTACTGGCTCTACCTATAATAAATGTGCAGCATTTCTTCTGACTTACCTATTTTTAGATCCTTGGATGGAAAGTACTGTAGAATTGCAGAGCTGTTGTTACGTAATGGAGCTTTTCTCAAGGAGGGATAAAAAGTTTAACAAAAAAATTAATGTCCCCTCCCCATCCCACATCTGTCTGATTTCAGTGAAGATGAAGTCGAGTATATTCTCTGAAAAAATCTTAGCGTTTCTTGGGAATGAACCCACCCACAAGTCTATGAATCAGAGTTACACTGTGCTATGAATGACACTAGAGCAGGGGTAGGCAACCTATGGCACACGTGCCGAAGGCAGCATGCAAGCTGATTTTCAGTGGCACTCACACTGCCCAGGTCCTGGCCACCAGTCCGGGGGGCTCTGCATTTTAATTTAATTTTAAATGAAGCTTCTTAAACATTTTAAAAACCTTATTTACTTTACATACAACAATAGTTTCGTTATATATTATAGACTTATAGAAAGAGACCTTCTAAAAACGTTAAAATGTATATAAGTGTCTTGCATCCCACTCTTACTACAAGCACTGAGAAAGATGAAGCATGACGCTTGCCCAAATGCCTGAGCACACTTCTTGTATGCAAGTGTCTTGCATCTGAAGAAGTGAGGTTCTTACCCACGAAAGCTTATGCTCCCAATACTTCTGTTAGTCTCAAAGGTGCCACAGGACCCTCTGTTGCTTGTTACAGTTTTGTGCAAGTGTGTGGGGCCCCTGAAGACACAATCTGAATGTTAGTGCTTCTGTTCACGGTAGCAGTTTATTGTGAAATCACATGGTAAGTTACCATTTTGTTACTTGCTGTGTTGTAGTGGGAAGGGAAAACGTTCTTTCTTCTAGGCAGCTAAATTTTAATTCCCTTCCGAAAATTTGGATGCTTTGTGGTAAACAGGAAAAGTTCTTTGTTTTAACAGAGAGCTTAGTGGTGATGGGAATTTGCATTAATGATGATGAATAAAATTCAGCTGAATGCTTGATTCATTTCCTGCATCCTTTTAGTGCCCATGAGTGACGTCCGTCTTTACTCTTCGTGGTTTATTTAGGTCAGAAGATGACCCCTTCCTATTATATGCCACTCTTCACTCAGGCAGTCATTGTAAGTTTCTTACTAGAGACCTCCTGCGAGATCATAAGGCTTGTCTTCCCGACAATCTTACTCGGCATCTGTTCTTTAAGTGGCAGCGTGGACACCAAATGGTGCTTTCCCACTACTGGCCAGGAAAGAGAATAAAATTTCAGGTAAGTTCTCTGCTCTCTTCAGAAAACCTACAGAACATACTCATTAAATGCATAAAATATGAGCCACAACTAATAAAAAAATGTAGAAAAAATTCCTATTGAGGCCTAAGGGCAGAATTTGTATGGATGAGCACATAAGAGGCAGTGTGCTCAAAACTCCAGTTTCACTCTCAAATAGCACTTCTGCTCACAAAATGTGTGATTTGCCATTGTAGGCAAGAGGACTGATTAATAGACAAGAAAGTGACACTTCAAGGGGATAAACATCTGTTTACCTGTACAGTTACATGTTTGCCTTTACAGACCTTTTGGGTGAAATGTATCATAGGTGGACATACTTGAAAATTTTACCCTGAGGGTATGTCTACACTGCAATGTAAGTGCACCATTAGTGGGACTCGAGTCAGCTGACCCGTGTTAGGGACTCATGGGCTTGAGTGTCTACATTGTATTTTAACCCTTTGTTAAGACTTTTCTAACCTGTGCTCAAACATAGGGCTCTGGTGTCCACACTGCAGTGTGCAGACCCAAGTCAACCCTAGTAAAGTAAACTGTATCCCAGAATCCCTTGTGCCCCTCACCCTTGAAATGTCGCTGCTCTAGGCCTAGGACAATGGTGTACTGTGTGAAAACTTTACTGCCTACCCTGTACATTGCCAGGAAGCAGCTCATTTTGCAAAAGTCTTGATCAATTCGCTCTCCATTGCAAGCCCAGGAGGCTCTCTGATAGCATACTTGCAGACCAGTGATCGGAAGAGAATGGGTTAATGGTGACCTCAGCTGCTGCCATTTGCAAAGGAGGGGTGGGTTATATTTCAATAGAGTGGATTGAAGATTCTTGGGATAGAGAGGGCTAAGGAGGTTGTCCTGTGGAATTGTGGGATACTTCCAGCTGACTCTTGGGACCTGAGTCAAATGGTGTCTACACTGCAAAGCAATAGGGCTTGAATCCTGGTTCCCAGCTCACCTTGAGCTCGGACCCTCCAGACCTGCAGGGTCCTGGGACCATGGGTCTGAGCCCTGGGTTAGTGCAATTGCAGTGTAAATGCAAGGGGGTTTAGGCTTGAGCCTAGGCTCAAGACCGGCTTACACTGCAGTATAGACATACCCTTAGAGCCCTTCATATCCGGCTTCCAAATTCTGCTTTTTCTTGCATCTGTTATAAGCGTGAAAATAGATCATTCTCCTCTTCAATTCTTCCATAAAGTGTGTATTTTTAATTCCAAAATAGAATGCATTTTTAATTCCTTTTTAAAGACGTGTTCACAGACAAATACAGGTATTCAGTGCAGCAATGTTCTAAACAGGTAGGTTCACAGATATGTAAGGTGCAATAAAGAGAGACATATTAGTCAGATATGCAATCAGTATACAGCTAAATGAGTGACGACCTTCTGAGCATAGTATGCATAGTTTTGGCTGGAGGAAGTCACTTGCTGTTTCCTTGGCGAGACCAATAATAGAATACTGCATACAGTTATGGTGTCTACAGTTTAAAAAGAATGTTGAAAAATTGGTGAGAATGCAGTAAAGAGCCACAAAACAAATTCAAGGGCTGGAGAAAATGCCTCTCATTGAGAGAATTAAAAAGCTAAATCTGTTTAGTTTATCAAAAGAAGAGTGAGAGGTGACTTGATTACAGTATGTAAGTAGCTTCACAGACAGAAAATACCAACTACTAAAGTGCTCTTTAATCTAGCAGAGATAGGCATAATTAGAACCAAGGACTGAAGTTAAAACCGGACAATTCAACTTAGAAATAAGGAACACATTTTTAAACAGTTAGGGTTGATTAACATTGGAACAAACTACTAAGGAAATTGGTGGATTCTCTATCTCAGGGGTTGGCAACCTTCAGCACGCGGACCATCAGGGTAATACGCTGGCAGGCCGCAAGACATTTTGTTTACATTGACCGGCTGGAGGCACGGCCCCCCACAGCTCCCAGTGGCCGTGGTTCGCCGCTTTCTGCAGCTCTCATTGGCCGGGAACAGCAAACCACAGCCACTGGGAGCTGCGGGGGGCCATGCCTGCAGATAGTCAATGTAAACAAATTGTCTTGCAGCCCGCCAGCGAGGATTACCCTGATGGGCCACATGTCGAAGGTTGCTGACCCCTTTTCTATCTCTTGATGTCTTCATATCAAGATCAAATATTTAAAGATACACAAACCAGAAAGATTCTGTGTAGAGGAAAAAATATTGAGAAGATGAGTCATGATCCAATGAAAAAGATCAAGTAAACAGTAGAAATCTTGAAGTCAACAAA
Organism: Chrysemys picta bellii; assembly: GCF_011386835.1. Classification (NCBI taxonomy): domain Eukaryota; kingdom Metazoa; phylum Chordata; order Testudines; family Emydidae; genus Chrysemys; species Chrysemys picta. Next base: position 109,401,450 of record NC_088794.1, read on the forward strand.
GAGATTCCTGTGGTGGTGCTTTTTGAGTTCAACAGACTATAGTTAAAGAAGAATACTAGGACTCTGTTAACATTTTGTATATTTATATTAACTGGGATTTATACACGTCTTAGGTGGGTTGGGTGCAAGGTTTATGAACAGAAATATCCAGTGTTCCTTGCAGTCAGACTACCTATCTATTTACTTTAACATGCTCTGCTTTTCGTGTTTGCTGTTCTGCAAAACCATCCAACAGCTTTCCACTGATACTCCTGAGAAAGGGCAGGAAATGTTTGCTAGTCATTGCAACATTTTTATTTTTTTTCCATTGAGTAAAGTCAATATAACATTTTTTTCTTGTCTTTACCCACAGCCTATTCTCACTTACAACACAGTGGTACAGACTACTGGTGACACTTGGCATATTCCCTATGATGAACAGCTGGTGGAAAGATATTCCTATGAAGTGCCAACAAAATGGCTTTGCCTTCAACGGAAATAATAAAGAATGCAGTTTTACAAACTAAAACTACAATTGTTTGCCACTGTTGCTAACAGGCAGAATCCAGTGATCATGCACAGTCATGGGATTAATACACCAAATATGAATCCTACAGCTGACTAAATGTTCACCAAATTCATATCTGCTGTAACTCCATTGAAGTCAGAGTTCATTTTGCCCTGTAATAAATAAGAGATTTGTTGTAGCACCATTTATTAAGATTTTATTGGGATGAGGTGATGAAGGGATTGAGCACTAGGATGGTCCATAGATCCTCCTAATAAATTTTAGCTTCTAAATTTCCAAAGATATAAAATCTTGAACTTATTTCTTAGTTAAAATAATAGTTTGTTTTTTACATAAAAATTGATCATATTAGGGACTTCACTGTGGGCAATAATATGACACAGCTGAATTTTGTATAGCCTCTCATAGAAACTTGAGGTAATTAGAAGACAGCAAAAGTGGTATAAATTACAGAAAAAGTGTTGTAAACCATTATCATTATTTATTAACTATTTGTATGACAGTTGTGAATCCTGTTTTTTCCATCTACCAGCCTTATACGAGAAAGTCAAATGGAAATGAAATATTTATCTTTGTGGAAGGATCTGAAGAAAAATTCACTGTCAAGTTTTGCAGTATAAGAAAGCTGATGGGCCTCTTACCAAATGAAGTAGCTCCCACCTGGGCCCTCACAAACAGCTTTCCAGCATGCAAGCCACACCCTGAATGTCTGCGTGAATACAAATAATGAGGCATAAGGGTCAGAAATGGTTACAAGAAAAATAAATATAAGATGTTTACTAATACCCAACTTCATAAACTATAGCAGATTCGAGCAAGTTTCTCATTATATGCTTTCAGCAGTCTTACTGACCAAACCTTCCCCCAGAGTCCAACAAATGTTCCTTTGTCGCTTCAAGTGTAGTGAATACGATGGGTGGGGGGTGTTTGTACCTCCCTTTTATAGTTTCAGTCCCTCTCTTGAACAACATTTCCAGCTAGGCACCAGGAGACAAAAGTCTATGAGGAAGGATGTTCCCTGCTGCTTTTTCCTCACCTCTTTGAGCTTTCTTTGCTCCCTGCTTGATGACTCTGTTTACTACTTAAATGCAAATTAAGCAGGGCACTCATTCCTTTGTTTAGGACAGACTTATTTGTCAACTTCTGTTTGAACAGGGCTGTGGGATTTGGAACATGGGAAAATACATGTTTTATCAGCATGATACTGACCAGCAAATTATGAGTCTTCAAATGATACCTTACAAGGCATACTTTGTACAAAGATTATTACAATAGTATGTAGGATGTTAACAAGGGATTCTGTTAACTTGATCAGAATTTACTTAGCTGCTGTTTTGGCACATCACCTGCATACAATTTCTTCACACCCAACTGTGAACAAGTTTCTGAGGGATCTTGTCAGAGTTTTTCCTCCAATTAAAGAACTGCTCTTTTTGTGGGGGGCTTAACTTGGTTTTATCTGCCCCGATGGTCCCACCATTTGAACCATTTTTTGAAAAATGCATTTTTAATTGCAATCAGATCAGCGAGGAGAGCTGGTGACATTCAGGACTGCATGGCAGACCCACCATATGTATTTTTTTATACAGACAAGGTATATCTCTGCACGGGCAAGTTGTCAAAAATTTCAGTCTCAACCAACATTTGGCCTTAATTTTCCCCAAGCCTTACTGTTCTGTTCCAAAGGAGAGGCTAACTTCAGCATTTTAATTGTCACGGAGTCCCCGGGCGATGCTCTGGAACTGCTCCCTATAGAGCCAGTCAGGACTCTGGTGAAGTCTCCTCCCTGTGAGCAGACTGTCTTCAGGGCAAGGAGCTCACACGGTTTCCATCTTCCTGGGTCTGACCTTTGAGCATTCAGCATCCTCTGCCCTCCGTGCGCTTCCCACAGTGAGTCCGCCCTGGCGGGGGTCCTGGGGAAGCCACAGGGTCCTGCACCCCCCACTTTGCAGTCAGACGTGACTCTTAACCAGCCAGTAAAACAGGTTTATTGATGACAGGAACATGGTCTAAAACAGAGCTTGTAGGTACAGAGAACAGAACCCCTCAGCCGGGTCCATCCTGGGGGGGCAGTGAGACAGACACCCACGTCTGCACTCACTCCTCGTCCCCAGCTAGCTCCAAAACTAACTCCACCTCCAGCCCCTCCTCCTCTGGGCTTTGTTCCTTTCCCAGGCCAGGAGATCACCTGATCTCTTTGTTCTCCAACACCTTTAGCTATCTCCTTGCAGGGGGGAAGGGCCCCGGCCATTAGTTGCCAGGAGATAGAGTGTCGGCCATTTATGTGCACTGGCCCTTTGCTCTGCAACAATCTCACTCCATAGAGACTTAAGAAATGCATAGGGGAAACTGAGGCACCCACACAGTATTCAGAGGAAACATTAAGAACAGCCCCACTTCGTCACATTTATTGCAAAGGACTAAGCCATTTAGACCCACCTTTATGGGGATTGTCTGCCCCAGTCTTTGCAGTTCACCCTCATTGAGTGACCTTAGCTGGCTCCCCACTAGGAGCCCGGTCACAGTGTCTGAGCCACAAACTCTTCACTTGATATCTATCCCATAGAGATATTGCACCAGCTACAAGAGCCTTGGTCTACTTGGGACTGGATAATGACTTAACTTTTCACTGACTTTCGGAGGTGACAGCTCATATAAACAAATCCAACTCCATGCTTTGACTACTTCCAGGAGGTTGGAATGGGTGGGATTCCAAACAACTAATGTTAAAATAATAAATTTGGAGATACCAGTAAATGTCACAATTTGTTACTGAATATTTTAAAGGGAAATCAAAGGAACTTAATTGAAATTAAATCTAAGGACCAAAATAAAATGATCTACCAGCAAAAGAGAATTTTCTTACAGAATGATTACTGGAAGCTTTGGGGCTGTACCACATAGTATACTTCTGAGGGAATTCTGTGCCAAAAAAATAAAAATTCTGTGCACAGTATTTTAAAATTCTGCAAATTGTATGTGTCAATAAATAAATGTGGAGGCTCCAGCATGGTAGTGGGGAGCACAGGCCACTGACTGCACGGAGACAGGAGATCACATGCAGCCCCTCCTCCCAAAGACAGGGACTTGGTAATGAGGCTGCACTGGACCCTGACACAGTGCCAGGGCCAGGCATGTCCTGCCCCAGAAACACCCTGGGTCCCTGCCCCTCTGCACCATGCATAGTAGGTGTGGGTAGGCAGGTTCAACCCAGCAGGATCCAAGTGTGGAGGGGCTTAGTGTGGGGGGAATCCAGGTGGGGGGTGAGAGGGTTCTGTGTGGGGCAATCTGGGTGTGGGTAGCTCAGTGGGGGATCTGGATTCACAAGGGCTCATTGAGGGGTTCTGGGTGCAGAGGCAATGGGACTCTGCAGGGGGTCCAGGTGAAGGTGATTGGGGCCCGGTGTGGAGGGATGGGACTCGGTGGGGGCATTTGGTTGGGGGGGGACCTTAGCGGGGGCGCTTGGGTGAAGCTGGTTGGGGCTCAGTGGGGTGGGAGTCTGGGTGCGGGGGCTTGTCGGGGTGGTCCAGGTGCAGGGGAGGGGAGGCTTATTGGAGTGGGGGTTCTATTGGCCTGCTTAACAGAGTAGCCTCAGCTGCTGCTGCTAAGGAGAAGCCATATACCAGGCTCTCCTCCCCCCGCGCCCATTCCCCTATACCCTTTTCTTCCCCATCCAATCCCCTTCCCCACTGCTTCTTCCCCTCCCCACTGTCCCCATGCCTCCCCCTTCCTCTCCCCAATGTCACTTCCCCCATCCTCCTTCTCTTACTCCCACATTCCCCTGCCCTATCTCTCTCCCCTCACTCCCACATCCCCCTTCCCCTGCCCTATCCCATCCCCTTTCCTTCCCCACTGCCTCTTCCTCCCACCCCACCTCACCTCCTTCCCCCATTTGCCCCACCCCTCCTTGCCCCACCGCAGGGCTCTTACAAAGTTATTGTTAAGAACTTTTTATATGTAGGAAGGATGAAAGTCTCCATTGTTTAGACTCTAAATTTTAGAAGGACAGCACAAGCCCCATGAGGAAGCTTGAACTGATTCTACTGTTCTTTAAATAGATTTTCAATCTCCAGGAATGTCCATTTATTATTCATTAGCACTAAGCGTATGCCTACATGGCAGCTGGGAAGTGTAATTCCCCAGGGTGAGTGGACAGACACATGCTAGCTCTGCTCTAGAGCTAGCACCTAAAAGTAGCAGTGTGGCTGCAGGGAGACAGATGGCTGCTTGGGCTAGTCCCCTGACTAACAGGGGTTAGGCGGCATTGTACTTAGGTGGTTAGCCTGAGCTGTTGCCTGTGCCACTGTGGCTACACTGCTATTTTTAGGTGCTAGCTTGAGATTGGTAGTTCATTGCTGGCGATGTTGACAATGTTATCACAAATCTCATCTGTGGCTATGCATATGACCGAAGACCAAACCCTGATGTACAGAGTCACTGTACACTATGAGCATGGGGAAGTCCTGTATCCATGATGTTTGAAGATACAGCTCTATGGCGCCTTTCACGTGCAGCCTGGAAACGATTTAGTTGATCCCGCTCAAAACTAATGCATGCTGATCTTGTCAGAGACCGCCTGTGAGTCCTGTCCTGAGCCATTTGCCAACCCATTGCAGACTGCTCTTCAGGCTGTCTTTGAAGTGCTTGAATGGACGACCAGGGGTGGTGAGTTATATGGGCTCGTTGGTGCCCATGCTCCAGCAAATTCAGGGGCCTGAGGGCCCAGCTCCACCAATGTTCAGGGCCGGGTGTCTCCTCGAGCCCCACCTGCCACCCCACGCACCTCCCTTGGAGCATTCCCCAGCCCCGCCTGCTGCCCCCGCACGCCTCCCCCGGAGTGTCCCCCGGCCCTGCCTGCTGCCCCCACAGGCATCCCCCAGGTCCCTGCCTGCGCCCTGGCAGCAAGCGGTTGCCTTGCCGCTCTGCGCTGTGCTCCCTCGCCGGCCACTGCCGGCTACAAAAGGAAGCGGTGCTGGCAGCAGGCTGAGGTGGCTGCGCAGTCGCTGCCTGTGGGGGGGAGGAGGGGAGGAGGTGCACACATTATGGCAGCCCTCCCCCTCTCCCCCCCCCCCCCGGCACCCACCACAGCGGAGGCGAGGAGGCTTCCTGGACCTGAGAGGGGCCTGGCCCCTAGGAGCACATGCAGTGACAGTGCCGGGTGAGTGTGCTGCCGGGGTGGGGGGTGAGGGTGACCCCTCTTCCGGAGCTCACTGCTGCTGGGGGGAGAGGGCTGGGAGGACTGCGGAGTCCTGCCTGACTGCACCCCAACTCCTTATCCCCAGCCCTGCCCCATTCCAGAGCCCGCACCCCCAGCCAGAGCCCTCACACCCGCCACACCCCAACCCTCTGCCCCAGCCCTGAGCCCCTCCCACACCCCAAACCACTCATGCCCAGCCCCAGCTGGAGCCTTCATTTGATATGCCATCTATAGAGAGTTCATGGCTGAGAAACATAAAGGAGAGATGTTAAAACTACTGTAGTATAGATCTTCAGTTTGGTAGAGAGATGGTCAGCCAAGGGCCTGGCTGACTTTACTAATTCTTAAAGAAATTTCCTTGTCAAGGGAACCCCTCACTGGAGATGGTACTGCCCAGATACTTGAATTGATCCACATTTTTCAACTGTGTGCTTCGGATGGAGATGGCTGGTACTGGGGCATTGGCTACCTTGAGCAGAGGTAGTGCATGCACATCTACCCAAGATGGGAATTGCATCTCCTAGGTCTGTGTAGATGTACCCCATATTAACTAAAAAAATCAGAGACAACAGCCTTCCTGTGTAGTTCTGATTTCACTGGTCTACAATTTTTGAGAAGTCGTCTGCTTCAGAGATAAAATGTGCTATTTATTATGTATTTTGATGTGCTGAATTCAAATATGACAATTAAAACAACTGATTGGCTACTGTTTCTAAGATATTTAAGTTTTTACATTTTAGGTCTATGTATATTGTGTAGATAGTAGAGTTTTAATCATAAATTGTAAACCTAGGTCTTTTCATGTGTTTATGGTTGCTTTACATGATAATATTTCACCTGTCCTGTTTATGTAACACTTTAAAAATCAGCAAAAGGGTTATATAAATAAAATGTATTATGAAACAAAAGGCAAAAAACTATTATGTACATAGTTTAGTCCTATTCAGTGTCTACTTGGCACTTCTTGGCTTGTCTCTTGTATTCATTAAATGGAGCATCTCTTGTCACTGTCCAGCAATAGTCTGCAAGCATTGATGGGCTCCATTTGCCCTGATAGCGTTTCTCCATTGTTGCAATGTCCTGATGAAATTGCTCGCCGTGCTCGTCGCTCACTGCTCCGCAGTTCGGTGGAAAAAAATCTAGATGAGAGTGCAAAAAATGTAACTTTAGTGACATGTTGCAACCAAGGCTTTTGTATGCCTTGAGGAGGTTTTCCACCAACAACCTGTAGTTGTCTGTCTTGTTGTTTCCGAGAAAATGTATTGCCACTAACTGGAAGGCTTTCCATGCCGTCTTTTCATGCCACGCAGTGCATGGTCAAATGCATCATCTCGAAGAAGTTCATGAATCTGAGGACCAACAAAGACACCTTCCTTTATCTTAGCTTCACTTAACCTTGGAAATTTTCCACGGAGGTACTTGAAAGCTGCTTGTGTTTTGTCAATGGCCTTGACAAAGTTCTTCATCAGACCCAGCTTGATGTATAAGGGTGGTAACAAAATCTTCCTTGATTCAACAAGTGATGGATGCTGAACACTTTTCCTCCCAGGCTCCAATGACTGTCGGAGTGGCCAATCTTTCTTGATGTAGTGGGAATCTCTTGCACAACTATCCCATTCGCAGAGAAAACAGCAGTACTTTGTGCATCCAGTCTGCAGACCAAGCAAGAGAGCAACAACCTTCAAATCGCCACAAAGCTGCCACTGATGTTGGTCATAGTTTATGCACTCAAAAGTTGTTTCATGTTGTCATAGGTTTCCTTCATATGGACTGCATGATCAACTGGAATTGATGGCAAAACATTGCCATTATGCAGTAAAACAGCTTTAAGACTCGTCTTCGATGAATCAATGAACAGTCTCCACTCATCTGGATCGTGAACGATGTTGAGGGCTGCCATCACACCATCGATGTTGTTGCAGGCTATAAGATCACCTTCCATGAAGAAGAATGAGAGAAGACCTTTTGATGGTCACGGAACATGGAAACCCTAACATCACCTGCCAGGAGATTCCACTGCTGTAGTCTGGAGCCCAACAGCTCTGCCTTACTCTTGGGTAGTTCCAAATCCCTGACAAGGTCATTCAGATCACCTTGTGTTATGAGGTGTGGTTCAGAGGAGGAGGATGGGAGAAAATGTGGGTCCTGTGACATTGATGGTTCAGGACCAGAAGTTTCATTCTTTTCCTCTTCCTCATCTGACTCAAGTGAGAATGATTCCGGTGCATCAGGAACCAGCAGTCCTTCTCAGTGGGGTACTGGGCGTATAGCTGATGGAATGTTTAGATAATGCACAGTCCACTTTTTCTCTTTGACACACCTTTCCCAACTGGAGGCACCATGCAGAAGTAACAATTGCTGGTATGATCTGTTGGCTCTCTCCAAATCATTGGCACTGCAAAAGGCATAGATTTCCTTTTCCTGTTCAACCACTGGCGAAGATTTGTTGCACAAGTGTTGCAGCATATGTGTGGGGCCCACCTCTTGTCCTGATCTCCAATTTTGCAGCCAAAATAAAGGTGATAGGCTTTCTTAACCATAGTGGTTATACTGCGCTTCTGTGATGCAAAAGTCACTTCACCACAAACATAGCAGAAGTTATCTGCACTGTTCACACAAGTACGAGGCATCTCTGCTCACTTTGGCTAAACAGAAACGTGTTTGCAAAATCAAACACTGACAAATAAGAGAGCACGACACTGTATGATTTCTAGAGCTGATATAGGGCAATTTGTTCAGCAGAGTGATGTAAGCTTCATTATGATTGCATCATCCATGACTTCTAGGAATAACATGATGCAATTCATATCATGTATGACGCAATACCAGCTTCAGATTGCATCATTCATTGTTTTGCCTAAAAAGCAAGTACTGTCCAAACCCAGTCATAGATTTATTCATAGATCCAGTCAAAGATGTATTTTAGTCATTTCTGGTTTAAATTGAGATCCCTTCCCTTTATAACTCACTTATCCTCTGCATTCCCAAGTCAAGGGTCGTATATACTGACCCAATAGCATATCTTGAAAACTAGAGCCAATCAACAATTTTAAGCATCATTTTCGTTCTCAGTGACCCAGAATTAGTAAAGTTTGACTACATTTATTTCAGAAGCATTTTGGCTGTAGAGCAGTGTTTCCTGTGGCAGAGCATGTGATTGTTATAAGACTTTGAGAGAGATGATGAGTAGGGTTACCATACGTCCGGATTTTCCCGGACATGTCCGGCTTTGGGGGGCTCAAATCCCCGTCCGGGGGGAAATCCCCCAAAGCCGGGCATGTCCGGGAAAATCGGGAGGCTCGGACGGGGCCTCTTTGTCCGGGGTCGGGGGGCATGGTGCCGGGCCGGGGAGCGCGGTGCCGGTCCGGGCCCGTGGGGGCCGGGAGCCGGTCCGGGGAGCCGGTCCGGGCCCGTGGGGCCGGGTCCGGGGGAGCCGGGCCGGGGGGTGCGCCGGGGCCCGCGGGGCCGGCAGCCGGGCCGGGGGTCGGTGCGCCGGGGCCCGCGGGGGCCGGCAGCCGGGGCCGGGGTCGGTGCGCCGGGCCCGCGGGGCCGGCAGCCGGGGCCGGGGTCGGGGCGCCGGGCCCGCGGGGCCGGCAGCCGGGGCCGGGGTCGGTGCGCCGGGCCCGCGGGGCCGGCAGCCGGGGCCGGGGTCGGGGCGCCGGGCCCGCGGGGCCGGCAGCCGGGGCCGGGGTCGGTGCGCCGGGCCCGCGGGGCCGGCAGCCGGGGCCGGGGTCGGGGCGCCGGGCCCGCGGGGCCGGCAGCCGGGCCGGGGTCGGGGAGCTGGGAGCCGGGGTCGGTGCGCCGGGCCCGCGGGGCCGGGAGCCGGGGTCGGGGTCGGGGAGCTGGGAGCCGGGGTCGGTGCGCCGGGCCCGCGGGGCCGGGAGCCGGGGTCGGGGTCGGGGTCGGTGCGCCGGGCCCGCCGGGGCCGGGGAGCCGGGGTCGGGGTCGGTGCGCCGGGCCCGCGGGGCCGGGAGCCGGGGTCGGGGTCGGTGCGCCGGGCCAGCGGGGCCGGGAGCCGGGGTCGGGGTCGGTGCGCCGGGCCAGCGGGGCCGGGAGCCGGGGTCGGGGTCGGTGCGCCGGGCCAGCGGGGCCGGGAGCCGGGGTCGGGGTCGGTCCGCCGGGCCAGCGGGGCCGGGAGCCGGGGTCGGGGTCGGTCCGCCGGGCCCGCGGGGCCGGGAGCCGGGCCGGGGTCGGTGCGCCGGGCCCGCGGGGCGGGGAGCCGGGGGGTGCGCCGGGCCCGCGGGGGGTGGTCGGTCGGGGCCGGCACCCCAGGGCCCGAGCCAACCCAGGCTGGAGCCGCCGGGGGGCCAGCCTGGGCCGCGCCTCCTCCCCCCGCCCCCCTTACCTGCTTCAGGCTTCCCGCGAATTAAATGTTCGCGGGAAGCAGGGGAGGGGGCGGAGACTTTGGGAGGGGGCGGAGTTGGGGCGGGGGCATGGGCGGGGCTGGGGGCGGGGCCAGGGCCCCGGGGAGTGTCCTCCATTTGGAGGCACAAAATATGGTAACCCTAGATGAGGATTGGACTAAAAAAAAATGCATTTTATTTCTTGGCTGGTATTTTGATATAAAAGCATGGTGTGAAGTTTGTTAACATGCTGCATGGGGTGAGGCAACCGGTGGAGAGGCGCTCTGAATGGGGTATGTCATCCACCCTCTCATGCCCTTTGGTATTAGGTAGCTTTTTATTTTTTTATCCATCGTGGGTCTGAATGAGATATTGAATCTTTGGTCTGAATGAGATATTGAATCTTTGATTCAAAATACTTGAGTATATAACCTACTGCCACAACTGCTTGGCAATCAGACTGAATATTCAGTAATTCTCTCCATTTCCCCTTCCAACTGCTTTTCCAAAAGGAACAAAAAGATTCTGGAAGCTATCTCCTTTAGCCCCATATATTTCCAATATTTGTATTGCTGTATTTATATTTTTTCTTTGTGTGCCTATGGAGTGGGTTACTTACTATAAGGCAGTGGTTTCAAACTGTGGATCGGGACCCCAAAGTGGGTCAAACCCGTTTTAATGGGGTCGCTGGGGCTGGCTTAGATTTGCTGGGGGCAGGAGCCGGGACCAAAGCCCAAGTCCAAGCCTGAGGGTTTCAGCCCTAGGCAGCAGGGCTCAGGTTACAGGCCCCCTTCCTGGGACTGAAGCCCTTGGCTTCAGATTTGGCCCCCTAGCCTGGGGCTGTGGGACTTTAGCTTTGCCTCCCCGCACTTGGGATGATGGGGCTTGGTCAGGCTCAGGCTTTGGTTCCCCCCTCCTGGGGTCGTGTAGTAATTTTTGTTGTCAGAAGCGGGTCGCGGTGCAATGAAGTTTGAGAACCCCTACTACTGGGGAAAGTACCAGTGTATTTGAATGCACAGAGAGACTTTTTGTTCTCCTGTAATAAATTAAAAAAGTAATTTTTTAAAGGCATGAAATATACAACATGATCCAAAATGCAGATGCAAACATGCAGCATTTCGCCAAAGAGACATATTCCATCTAGTTCTATTATATTAAAAGGGAAATGGATATTGGAACATAGCTTTCCCAGCTCTTTTAATGACATAATTATAAAATAAAATAATAATAATTCCCAGCAGGAGAAATCCAATGCCAACAGAGGATTCCGTTCATGGCTTTATGGTGGGGAATTTCCCTCTGTACTAGATACTGATATAGAGAATCAGTCTTTCAAATGTCTTGCGGTATGATGATGCAGCTGTGGAAAAATATTGTCTAGAAATAAAAGCCCAAACTTCTATTCTGAGGTCAATAGATTTCCTTCTTTTAAAAGAGAACTTGATGGACATATTTTATTACAAAAACAAATTCTTTAAAAATATTATTTTGAGATGTAGTTTTTTATCTGAAAGAGTTTTTTCTGAGACCAAACTTTCTGAAATTTTTGATGAATCATTTCTAAACATGTCAAATGTGAATCACAGCAGTTTTTCAGTGTTCAGAAAATATTAGACTGCAGGGATGTTAGTTTGTGAGTGTATATCACAACTTAAGAGTTTTGTCACAATTTAGCAATAGTATTGGAACACAATTCACTCTCACCTTCACAGCAGGATCAAACCATGTTTTATTTACAACCATAGTTGCTGTGGAAGCAGAGAAAGAACTGACAGGAAGGGGATGCAATACATGACAGTTCGTTAGCAAGAGTCAGGCTAACTGTAACCCTGATAACGCGAGATTTGTAGAAGCGAGGATTGTGTAAGGCGGGTGAGAAAGAACTGTGTAAGAAGTCATTATGACCTGGTATAGATAAGGTGTAGAAGACCTTGTGTAGATAAGGTATAGAAAATATTGTATGTTGGCAAGAGTCAAAACAAGTGAGGAAATGAGATATCAAGATGGCCTATGTATAAACAAAATGCAACTGTTGCTCATTATTGTCTGTAACAAAAGGTATAAATGCTTGCTGTAATTGTTTACCTGTTGAGAGACCTGCTTAGCTCTCTCCCTCTGCGCAATTGTGAGAGTTAATAAAGCATCTGACTTGCTATACCTAAACAAATAGTGAGAACTCTGTTTTTCTCCGACAATTTGGGGGCTCGTCCGGGATGGCAACGCCCGCAGAGGCACGGCAGCTGCTACGGATCGTTCCCCTTTGAACCCCATGGCGCCACAATAGAGGTAGGAGACCTTTTGAAATCTCTATTGGGGTGTCGGAGGAGGACTGTCTGTGGGGCCGTCTGTCCCTGTTGGGCTCACGCCATCCGAACTTATTGACTGTGCAGCAAGGTCAGATGCTGAGTGGCTTAGGGGAATTGTTGCCACCCCCTGTATGCATATGCGAGGTGCATAGGTATGCACCGGTGTTGAGGGGTTGTTACCGCCTCAGGAGGGGTTTTTACCGCCTCGAGTGATGCATCGAGGTACTTGGGAATAGTACCTGGAGGTACTTGTGAATAGTACCTGGAATAAGGCCTTGGTGTGTGTGTGTTTGTGTGTGTGTGTACACCAGTGTGAATTGAGTGTTACCGGAAGACGCCCAGAGTACTCTGCGAAGTCTTTTGGCTCGTGACCAGAACTACTCTAATGCAAGCCCGGTAACTAGAGGATCTTTTAGGAGATCCGACCCACGGTGCGCTAACTCGGCCTGGCATCGTCCGGCGAGGAGGCTACCTGGGTCTAGGAGTGTGTGAACCCATCTTCCCTCCCCTTTTCCTCTCCGTGTGAGCCACTGACAGTCTGATCATCTCACTGGATGCAACAGAGTAAGCGGCGCCATCTCTCTGAGACTAGCCGACGCTCTTTGCTGAAGGGAGGTGTAGGAGGGTCGTGGCCATCCTCGTTAGTCTCTCCTGTGTGAATACCCTGTAGGGAGAGATCCTTAGTTTATGTGCCGCTAGCGCGGACAGGGCATCCTCCTCCCTGTGTGTGTGATTGGAAAATGGGTGGGGGACAGTCTAAGGATTCCCTCTCACCCACTAAGGGTATCCCAGCTTATTTCATGTACGTACATTATGGTACTAAAACCTGCAGGTATTTAGAGAATTGAAATCATTACACACGTGAAAATTCATCTAAACAATGCCCACTAGAAGGTACCTTCAATCTAGATAAGATCATACATCTCAGAGGAGCTTTTAATCACCAAAAAGCCTCTGACACACAATGGGAGCAATTTGTCTATTGAGGAAAGGAACGGGTTAATTTGAAATTCAGCTTGGTCCAGAGATAAAGAGAAAGTTAATCTGCGTTCAAGGTCAAGAATCAATGCAGACCAGGCTAAGTACAAAGAAAAACTGCTTTCGGCCCCAGCTGACTGTGAAAAAATATAGACATAGTGAAACCAAAGGCAATACAAGTTACAGTGCTGAGATTACATTTGCAAAGCTTAACTGTCCAGTGAGATCCAACAGTCTGCCTTTGCGACCCTGGAGCTGGCATGGTTTGGGGAAGCTGAAGAAGCCACAGGCAGCTGGCCTGGACTGGAATCACTGAAAAGACGCCCCAGGAGACCTCAGGGTGTAAAAGAACTGCCCTCCCAAGAGAGGAAGCAAGTTGGAGATTGCACAGCACCTTCTCTGAACGTTATACACAGACGTGGCCAGTCTGGACGTACGTGTGTGAGTATGAAAGTGTGCCTACTCTCAGCCACAGTAAGTCTGAGAACCGGAGAGGGATTTAGCATTCCTCTTTCCACCCCGGCTGACCGGGAAGGGTGTCAGGTGGATCTACCCCAGTCGTAGCAGGACTGGGCAATAGAGAAGTTGGAGAAAAGGGAAGAGTTGTGTACTTGATAACTAGAATTGAGCAATTAAGAGCATAGATCATGAACCAGGCAGCAACTCAAACCTACGCCCAGGGCAAGTTGCAAGCCTTGAGACAGGACTTCCAGGCAGAAAAGGAAGCACTGGCTAAGCAAGTACCGGTCCTTCAGGGACTTGTCAGAATTTAACCATTTGTGTTTGCATATGCTGTAAGAGCAGTGTGTTTGCCACAAGAGAAAATTGAATAGTTAAATGCCAATGGGTCATGCGTTTTGCCCAAGTGGCAAGCCTCACGAGGGAGGACTCGGGTAGCCTTGTGAGTAAGAATGTTTAAGAGAAGAGACCAGGAAGGGTGGGGGCTAGTTGAGAAGCCCACCCTCCTATCTAAATTGGTAGTGAAAAAGCTGGTGCCCATGGAAGGGACGGTTCAGCGAGAAAAGCAGGATCGGGCCCAAGCGGGCAGGCAATAGATAGAGAGATTGGAGAACAGGTTGGAAACTTTGAGGGCATAGTGGAAGGAAAGGAGTAAGTAATTATAAGCATGGGGATTTCAAATCCCCAGGATAATAATGTGTGTAAGACAGAGTCTTTGTACCAAGGTGCAAGGCTCTCCTTTCTTCTGCTGAATAAAGCAACTCTTCCTTATCCCTGTCTGGCTGTTATTGGCTCTCAGCTAGGTGGACCCGATATTTTGGTGACAGTTACTGGCGACTCCGGTTAATGAATTTCTGTCTTATACATTTGGGTGTTAGGTGTGTGGACGGAACTGAGCCTCTCATTTGTAATTCCTCAGAGTGGAAGTCATCGCGTGCGATGAAGCTCTGAGGTCGAATTGGGATCCTTCTGTCCCGTCCCCTGTAGTGGTCAGTATTAGTAGAAATTCCTGTAATAGGATCCTATTAGGCCATAATTCCCTCTGTTCTCTGTGTAATTCTCTGTTAGAGTATCAGCAGGCAGATGGGTGGGTCTCTGGTAAAACCCTCTAAGGATAGCCCTTTGAATTATATGTTAAGTAAATGGCTTTTACCCAGTGTTCAGGAAAGAATAAAGATTTGAATTTGTTTTTGGGTAACAAAATAGCAGATAAAAGATCTGGTAAAAAGAGAGAGAAGGACAGTGCCCCTGGCTCTGTGTGGTCGAGCTGTCACTTTACTAGGGGTGCATGGAGATTTTGTAAGCACAAAAGAAACAGTTACACCTTGTGTAGAAATTGATGTGGCTAGTGTTGTGAAAATTGAATTGTGGAGAGGATGTGCATTTTCCCCAGAACATGTGCAGTGTATATTGTAGCAGAGGTAAAAGAAATGCAAACCTACCAATATAGGTTGTGTTGTCTCTTTCAGATCACTGGGTGTTTGAAAGCAGGAGTTAGAAGTAAAAGGCAATCAAAAGTCTGGGAAAGTTAATTGTGTCCCTTTTTACATAAGAATTTTTAAGCTGTGGATAGCTTTGGATCTGGAAGCAAGCCAGAAAGCATCTGTATTAATGCAATTTTCTAACTAATAAGGTAGAAGCCACTGAAACCTGGGCTGCCTATGAAACAAATACAAGGAAATATGGGGTAATTCCTCTGTTTTGTCTAAAATCAACAAGAGTATGTGTGTATATAAAGGAAATATTTTAAGCAATGACTGACTGCCCAGAAGGGGTAGACCTCTGTTCTTTTGTCTTTCAGATCATCAGAGAAAACGGATGCCAGCTGAACAGCATTCAATGTACCAGGCATTTACTGGTACAATAGGAATTATTTTTGTGTTCTTTGTCCTGTCTTGTGGTGTTTGTCTTGTGGCCAGAATTGTTGGGTTTAATATTTTCATAAGACAGTCTAGTTCAAAATTAAATAGAAGGGTTAAATCAAAAAGCAGATACTTGTTTTTATTCAACTTGGAATACAAAAAGTGTTTGGATAAATCAGGAAAATATGATATACTAAAGTCTAATACAGTTGCTTAAGTAAGAAAAAGAAACTTCATTGGCCAGATTTTTTTTTTAATTGAAAAAAATTGTTGTTAAAATTTGCATACCAACAGTCTTTGGAAGCAAGGACATGGAAGGTTAACCCACTCCCCATATTGCCCATGGGATCCTTCTGGCTACTTCAGATTTGTAGCCAGAGGGCTG
This sequence comes from Chrysemys picta bellii, assembly GCF_011386835.1. NCBI lineage: Eukaryota > Metazoa > Chordata > Testudines > Emydidae > Chrysemys > Chrysemys picta. The sequence continues at coordinate 109,417,488 of NC_088794.1, forward strand.
GGGAGGGAGGAAAGCTATTGGACACCTGAGGTTGTACCGAGTGGACTCCTCAAAAGTGGGTGTGCTTGTCCTGGTTTGTTGCTCCAAAGCTCTGTAATAAAGTTATTTTACTGGAAGGGTGTACATGGCATACATTGAATAATAAGACTAATGTACTGTATAATGGCAATGTGTATGTGTTCATTGTTGGGAAAAGGTGTATGAGTGAAAAGTGGAAGTTTCCTTTGTAGGTTAAAAGAAGCCAAGAAGGGGAGAAGGAAAAAGAACAGAACGAGTTAACTGAGGAAAAATAGCTAGCAAGCTCAGTCCAAAGATAAGATGCTGGCACCATCCAAGGACACTGCCCACAGCTAAGACTTGGCTGATAGCCAAGAAAAGGGGGGCCTGAATGTGCCCAAGCAACTATGAGATCTGCAAAACACTGCCAGGCATTAATGAAATGTGTTAGGTTTCTTTTCTCACAGATAAAAGAAGTGCTACCCAAAGACCCTAGCAGCCCTGCCATTCATTGAAACAAGGAGACTGAGTCTACGTAAAGTCCATCAACGAAAGACTGCTTTGGCTCCACACTGGAAAGGCCCTTTCCAAGTCCTGTTAGCCACCACCACCACTGTGAAGTGCCAAGGACTACCTGCCTGGACCCATGCTTCTCACTGTAAAAAGACCCCTCCACCTCGGGAGGACTCTCCGACTGATGATAAGCCTATTTCTCCTTCTAGCTCTGCTGTGTCTTCTGGACAGCAGGAAAAAGAAAGAAAGAAAAAAAAAGACAAGGTGAAGTGCTAGTAACCTCTCCCTTGTCCACTGACAGACCTACTGTGCCTCTGGATTTTTCTAGAAGAAGCAAAACCATTACAGGGTGATGTGCTAGTAACCTCTCCCCTGTATGATGCTAAACCACACTGTTTCAGGAAAAGAGAAGAAGGAACACTTGCTTCACTGAAACCACAAAGTCCAGGGATTCCTGACTACAAGAGACATTAAGAACTGACCCTGGTGAAGAAACAAAGAATTATACACTGGCAGGAAGAAACTTGTGGGACCCATGCTTGGGAACGTGGTATTGATTGGATTTTGGGGTTTATTCTACAGGCTGCGCCCTGTGTTTTGGATAAGTCCTTCAGCATGTATTGCCCTCCCTAATTGGATTTTAAATGATAAGTACCAAAGGCACCTTGTTGCCATTGCCCCTGCCATCTCCCCCATTACACTATTACCCCTGTAACACATCCAAATACAGACAATGCCATATATTTGATAAAACCAATGACTAAGGCCTTCACACTTTAGTGATTTATTTAAATATTGTTTGAAAAAATATATTTTTAAGGTTCAGGATATCCCATATAAGCGAACAATTGAATGGATCAGTGGAGATAAAAGTATATGATATCACTACCAGTGAATCCCAAGAATTTATAATTGCTCACAGGGGGCTGCCATTAGATTAGCACAACAGAGGGCTTGGGTTATTTCCTCTAGAAAGAAGAGAGACTTGACCGGATCCCTTTGGGATGGGGCCAATAATGCAGCAGCAGTTTGGAATATTTTTAAGAACCAAGAACATGATGAGAAATTGGGGCAACTAGAGAAGGCCATTGGCCTTGTTTCTGGAGTACAACTAACCCAGGTACAGGCTGGAGTTGATGAGTTACATGTTATTTCCGCCCTTAGTTCAATGACCCAGAAGTTGCTGACAGAGATGGTATTGAATATCACTGAGGCTGGGAAGGCATTGCAGTGGGATCTAGCATGCTCAGAAATTCAGGATTTCTTGAATGACCAGCTAATGGCCATTCGGAATGATCTAGAGCACCAGGCTTGGCCCACTGCCCTTACAGACACATCAGGAGTACCATCTGATCTGTGGCCATGGAGACATACTTGGAAACTTTCTGGGTGGAAGTGTGGACGTTCTCAGTGCTCCTTCCAAGCATATGGACCGGTTCAGGGGGTGTGGGCTCCCACATACTGAATCCTGCCGGGTCCATGGGGAGGATGCATGTGGGATTGGGTAATTCACCGAGACATCTGGGAAATTAGACCTCCTGGTATGCCCAATCGATTTTTAGTCAGTGCTCCTGGGATTACATCTGACATTTGGATGGGGTTAGGGAGTCAATGGACATTTTGGCCGTTACAACCCCCACAGCTTCAGTGTATCCGTAAACTGAAGCCAGGAGAAGTTGTTACTCTTCATGACTACGTTTGCTGGGAGGGTAGGGGACAAGGAACTACCCTGACAGGACACTTATTTTTTAAGCTAATGATAGCTGTGTGTATGTTAAAGCCACCACATTGCAAGACATACATTTTAATCTCATTACCACTGCAGGCAATCATATTATTTACTGGCCTGCAGATAGAATTTTGCAAGTAGTCCTTAGGTTCCAGATACCCTTTAATTGGACTAGTTTAGTACCTGATCGATTTCAAAATTTGCTTTCACTGTTACCAGAGGTTCAGAAAATCTCTGAAGTACAAGGGCAAATTCACATGCTTCAAAATATGTATCAAGTTAAAAAGTATGCCTTTCAGACAGCTTATAGAGTATCCACCTTATGTACTAAGTATGATGTATTGTGTTATATGACTAAGATTGTACAACAACCCCATCATATTATCGCTATGGGAATGTTATTGCTTGTGTTGTGCAGGATTATGTTATTGTTGTTGTAAAGGACGTAATAATAGTAATACCTTTCATGTCCATGCTCATCATGCATTGTCATTACATCCAATCAAAACCCCTAAGGTTGAAGCATCTGATGTAGAATCTGAATTCCGAGATTTAATGCAAATAGAGATTTGAAAATGTTTGTTGTACTAGTAGTACAAAAGAGGGGGTTGTGGAAGCAGAGAAAGAACTGACAGGAAGGGGATGCAATACATGACAGTTCGTTAGCAAGAGTCAGGCTAACTGTAACCCTGATAACGCGAGATTTGTAGAAGCGAGGATTGTGTGAGGCAGGTGAGAAAGAACTGTGTAAGAAGTCATTATGACCTGGTATAGATAAGGTGTAGAAGACCTTGTGTAGATAAGGTATAGAAAATATTGTATGTTGGCAAGAGTCAAAACAAGTGAGGAAATGAGATATCAAGATGGCCTATGTATAAACAAAATGCAACTGTTGCTCATTATTGTCTGTAACAAAAGGTATAAATGCTTGCTGTAATTGTTTACCTGTTGAGAGACCTGCTTAGCTCTCTCCCTCTGCGCAATTGTGAGAGTTAATAAAGCATCTGACTTGCTATACCTAAACAAATAGTGAGAACTCTGTTTTTCTCCGACATTGCTAAGTTTTAAAAATGCAGTAATTTGTTCATAGTGTAGAGCAACTTAAAGCTATAATGATTTTTGATTGAGAAAAGCTCAACTGTAGTCCAAGTAAGCGACTATTTTCCTGTTGTTACCTAAATGTGTTTGGGATCAGGAAAGGGTAATAACATTGTTGCAATTTGTGCAAGTCTAAAGCTCTGTTTTAATTAAGCTAAGACAAGCCGTGGTGGTGTGTTTTTAAACCGATGGCAGAAACTACAGTGATCTCTAAAACGTCTTGCTTTTTCCTTTCTCTATTAAAGTGAAAAAAAAATCCAAAATGTATTGCCTTTGAGCAATGCCTTCTACATGCCTTCGAGCAATACATTTTCTTTCTGCACGCAAAAATGCATTGGATGCTGGGCATCCTACATTCCCTCTGAGCACATTTGCCTTGTCTATCCTCTTTATCTTCTGTCCATATTGTCTCCCCCTTCATACCCTTTTTGTTTGTTTTCCTTTGCTTTGAGTGCAAGGGATTTTGTTGTTCTTTTACTCCTCCTGGTTGGGTATTAATTCCCTGTCCCTCTCCCTTTCCTCACTCAAACAAGTATATCTGCCTTTTAGGGGAGGTTGGTTGGAGGTGGTGTAGTTTGATGCCCATCTGGTCTGAGGGCTGAACTGAGCACCATCGGTGCAGAAACACTGGGGTCACGGTAGCCTTTTTGATTAATCTTGTGAGGTGCTCAGATAATTCAGTGTGATTTTGTCTCTTGTGATTTTTGTCATGAGTTTTGCAATATTGGCTTTTCTTAAAGCCAGAGATCTTGAAGTCGGGAATTTACATAAGAATCTCAGCTTTCATTTTGAAAAAGTTTCTAGCCCTCATAATTATGGAGTAAGGCTAGAAATTGTGACCTCTAAAGTCTCAAACATACAAAAAAGCCCAGAAAGCAAATAAAAAGAACCCATATATTATTTTTAAAATGTAAGATTTTTTAAAACAATCTTGACTTTTTAGGAACTTATCTAATGATTTTTGATTGCTTGGGCTAGATAATACTGCTTCAGAGACAGAGGCTGGGAATGTGTTAAAAATACATCTAAAAAACCCTTTCAAGGTCATAGGTGTTTGGTGTATTTGGAGAAGCATGTTTTTTTTTAGGTGTCTTTTTTAAAGTAATGAGTGTATCTGTAGCTATATTTGTGGCTACCACTGGGAGGGAGAAGAGGTGGTCTGTTTGCAAAGATCCAGCCACTCTTATAGTTAGAAGAGCATGTTCACAGGGGAAGAAGAATGGATCCAGCGTCATGCAACTTCCCAAACTGCTTTTCTCTGCTTTGGGAGGACCAACATCCCAACTTGGCTGAGGCCAGAGTTTTCCAAATTGTATACTGCTGGTTGTACATGAGTTTGTACATGTTCCATCCATCTGCTTCAAACCAGTTCTTTTGGAAGGTGTAGGTGAACCAACATGTGAGAGCTACAAGCCTGATCTGTCACACAGTGCTCCCACAATGCAGGAACTGCATATTGGGGCCACTCTATGAGTCTTCAATATGCAACAGGGGCTGGGTGGCAGCGATAAATTGCAATAGTGCAATCATCTCCTGAGTCTGAGGACAGCTGGATTTGTTGGCCCTCAGTTTCCCAGACAGCCTTGCCCACGCCTCACTGGTGAATTACATTATTAAACTTTTACATATTGCAACTTCCAAGCCAATGTGGACGGGTGGCAATGCTCCCACACCCAGGACAGGCTAGGTTAGGCTGTGGTGGCAGCCCAGTTTCCCCGCTGGCAAAAGGGGATGATGCTGGCCACCTCCAGGCCTAATAGGGCCACCACCAAAGGGTACAGCCCTTCCCCCCCCGGCCGCCCTGTTCGCTAGGGACAGGTGCAAAGGTCACAGCGAGCCCCTTGTCTGAGCAAGCGAGCGCCAGCACCCCCTCGGAAAGAGGACAGCAGAGCGCCTGCGCAGTGAAGCGGCGCTAATTGCCGTTTTGTTTGCATGCTCAGTATCAAGGCACCTCACGCTCCTGCGTCTGCGCAGTAGGCGGGGGTTTGTAGCTGAATGGGGGGAGGGGAGGCGAGGCTGTTGATTACACGCGTGCGCAGAGGAGGGGGTGCGTGCTGTCGCAGCGTGTCGCGACTATACGCGAGCTAGCGGCTCCTCGGCCCCGGCGGAGCAATGGTGTGTTATTTGCGCCTGCGCGGAGGAGCACGTGGTTGCGTGTCCCGGAAGCACTCCCTGTCCCAGAGCGGCTCCCAGACTCAGGCTGGTGGGAACGGGCCTTGCACGCTGCGTTACCGGCCGCTTCCCTGCGCCGCTGCCGCCTTCCCCCCACCATGTCCCGAGGCTCCAGCGCCGGCTTCGACCGCCACATCACTATCTTCTCCCCCGAGGGCCGCCTCTACCAAGTAGGTGAGTGTCCGGCCTGGCAGCCGCCGAACTGCCCCGTCATGGTGCAGGCCGGGCCCACCCCGCTCCGGGGCGCCTGTGCGGGTTGCTCCCGGGGCGCTCGGGTCTGATGCTGCCGAGATTGGGGTGACGCTGCCGCCGTTTGCCGGGGCAACGTCCCAGCGCGGACTGCACCGTCATGGGGGGCGGGAGCTCAGCACGCCTCCCCCCACAAACGCTTCTGGGGCGCGGAGGCTGCAACGCGCCCATGAGATGCCCAGACGCACAGCTCGCGGGGGAGCGTAACCGGCCCGGCAGGGTCGCCCCCATCATCTTCTTTCCCTAGCGCGGGGGCAGCGGCTCCGCAAAATCCACCCCCACCCCAGCGAAGTCCTCTCCGCACCGTGGGGGGGATTGTAAAACGCCCTGCTTCAGAAATCCATCCCCGGGTGAGAGTCTCCTCTTCTCTCGGTCCCCAGCCCAGGATGAATAAAATTATAAGGCCCAATCTAGGTTATACGGTGCCCATCACCATGATGTCAGGGTACCTACAGTGTCCCTATTTTAGGAGACAGATTTGAAAGGACGGCGTTGTGTACATGAGAATATGCCACCAGTTTAATTTGAAGTGTGTTTTTAAACAAATTTACTTAAACCAGTGCAGAAACATGTTGGGGCTTCTCAACACTACTTTAGTACAAATAAAGTAATTATGTGATTATCAAATATGTTGTAAAGAGGTTTTTTGAAATTATATCCTCTCCATAGTCACCAGCATAATCATATCTGCAGAAAACTTGTTGAAAATGGTTTACCGGCTATATAGATTATTCTTTTTGTACAAATAGGCCTAGATGTTCTGTGTGTTAATGGAGCAAGAGTTTAATGCCTTTGGAAAAGTATGTATTCAAATTCAAATGTATTAAAATTGACTAAGGTGTGCCTATGTTATAAGGAACTATTTGATGCCAAGGGCCAGATTTTCAAGGGGGCCTTAGCCTAGCCTTTGAGCTTGCATGCCATTAGATATGCAAATATGTGCATGCATGCTCAGTGTGCTGTCATTTGGCCTACATGGGTGATAGAACTTACATGTGCACTAGTGTGGGCAGGTAATAGGGCATGAAAATGCACATGCAGATCTTTGTAAACACAAAGTTGAGCAGCACAAAGAGAGGTGATTGAAAATTTGGCTACAAATGTCAGTTTAGTTCTTGTATAGTGCTGTACATTTTAAATGTGCTATACAAAGATTAACTGATAAATGCACCCTTACGCCTTAGTCCAGTGATTCTCAACCTGTTTACCATTGTGGGCTGCACGTGCAGCTCTCTGTGTTATGTGGGCCTCAGTTACACTATGTATGCTATCTGTATGGCCCTGAGATTGTCACATGGGCCGCAGTTGTGTTGATTGGGCCGCAAGCAGCCCGCGGTGGAGAACCCATTGCCTTAGTCAAATGCAGCAGTTACTCCCCTGGTTATCCAACCCAAGCTGGTGTTGAAAATAGTTGTCCCACTAGAGTAATGGGAATCAACAATGTTTAAGGCCTGGTCTACACGGCTGCTACTCTGAAAACTAAAATATTAGGTTGACCCAGCTATGTCGCTCGAGTGTGTGAAAAATCCGCACCTGAGTGGCGTAGTTAAGCCAACCTAACCCTCCCAGCGTAGATAGCGCTAGGTTCATGGAAGAATTCGTCTGTTGACCTAGCTACTTGGTGAGGTGGATTACCTACACTAATGGGGAGAACCCTGCCTGTTGATGTAGGTAGGGTCTACATTGAAGCGCTACAGTGGTGCAGCTGTAGCATTTCAAGTGTAGACTAAGGGTACATCTACACTACAGGGGGGAGTTGATTTAAGATACGCAAATTCAGCTACGTGAATAGCGTAGCTGAATTCGACATATCGCAGCCGACTTACCCCGCTGTGAGGACGGCGACAAAATCGACTTCTGCGGCTTTCTGTCGACGGCGCTTACTCCCACCTCCGCTGGTGGAGTAAGAGCGTCGATTCGGGGATCGATTGTCGCGTCCCGTCGGGACGCGATAAATCGATCCCCGAGAAGTCGATTTCTACCCGCCGATTCAGGCGGGTAGTGTAGACCTAGCCTAAGTGTAGTATAGGGAGCGCAAGAGTAGTAATGGGGGTTCCTGCATTCTGAAGGTACCATTGATGCTAAAAGCAAGTGTATGATAAATTTGTCTTGATTTTATGTAATACGTGTAGTGTGGTGTTAATGTATATGTTTTTACAAACAAATATGTATGTAAACACTTAAAATATTTATGAATCAATTAAACTGTGCTATGGAGCCATCATTGAGAATCATAGGAAACACAGCTTTATCACATTTGTTAGAACAAAACCATTTAGTTTGATTAATATTGAATATTTTTGGGAATGCATTTCAAGTTTGTCACAAGTGCTTTTTTTATTTAAAAAAATAAAATGTAATCACATTTTTAAAAAGCCTCCAGAAGTACAGTTAGAAAAGGGATGGATCACTTGATAAGTTCCCCTGTTCTATTTACTCCCTCTGAAGCATCTGGCACCAGCCTCTGTTGGAAGACAGGATACTGGGTTAGATGGACCATTGGTCTGACTCAGTATGGCCATTCTTATGTTAAATTTAGTCATGAACTCTCTGATTATAAATGGTACAAAAGAACACATCTTAATGTAGGGAACAATCTGCATCAGGCATTTGGACATCCCCTTGGTAACTTAATAATTGGTCTTATCTCCAATTTGATTTTCTCTTGCTCTTTGATGTCCTAGTACAGTTTTTCCACTGATGATGCCACTGCCATACTTGTATAATTATTTGCCATTTGAATATTAGCATACAGGGGACTTTTTTTTAGTTTGTGCTGCATGTCATTAGGGTGTCATAGAATCATAGAAATGTAAAGGTGGAAAGGACCTCCAGAGGTTATCTCGTCCAGCCCCCTGCACTGATCAGGACCAACTTTACCTAGCCTAGACCATCACTGGCAGGTGTTCGTTTAACCTGTTCTTAAAAACCTCCAATGATGGGAATTCCACAACTCCCTTGGAAGTCTATTTCAATGCTTAATTATCCTTATAGTTAGTTAATATCTAAATCTCCCTTGCTGCAGATTAAGCTGATCTTTGAAGATGAGACAAGAAGCAGATATGGAGAATAATCAATTGCCATCTTTTTTAATAATAGCTCTTAACATATTTGAAGACTGTCTTCAGGTCCCCCCAAAGTTGTCTTTTCTCAAGGTTTTTAAACCTCTTATCTTTTTTTTTGTTGCTCTCCTCTGGACTTGCCCTAATTTGTTCACATCTTTCCTAAAGTGTGCAGTCCAGAACTGGACACAGTACTTCAGCTGAGGCCTTACCAGTGCCAACTAGAGCAGGAGAATTACCTCCTGTGTCTTGCATGCAACATTCCTGTTACTACAGCCCAGAATCTTAGCTTGTTTCAAAACTGGGATCACATTGTTGACACTCATTCAATTTGTGATCCGCTATAAACCCCCAGATCCTCTTCAGCAGTACTACTGCCTAAACCAGTTATTCCCCATTCTGTATTTGTGCATTTGATTTTTCCTTCCTAAGTGTAGAACTTTGCACTTATCTTTACTGAATTTTATCATGTTGATTTCAGACCGTTTCTCAAAATTGTCAAGGTCATTTTAAATTCTAATGCTGTCCTCCAAAGTGCTTGCAATCCCGCCCATCTTGGGGTCATCTGTAAACTTTATAAGCATACTCTCTACTCCATTAACCAAGTCATTAATGAAATTATTGAATAGTACTGGACCCAGGGCAGACCGCTGTGGGACCCCACTAGATAACGTTCCCCCAGTTTTACAGCAAACCATTGATAACTATTCTTTGTGCAGTTTTTCAGTCAGTTGTGTGCCCACATTATCGTAATTTTATTCTGGACCACATTTCCCTAGTTTGTTTATGAGAATGTCATGTGAGACTGTGTCAAAAACCTTACTACAATTAAGATGTATCATATCTCCGGCTTCTCCACTAGGCCAGTAAACCTGTCAAAGAAGGAAATTAGGTTGGTTTGGCATGATTTGTAATCTATGATGACTATTACTTTAAACCCTGTTCTCCAAATGCATATAAATTGATTGTTTAATAATTTGTTCCAGTATCTTTCCAGGTATTGAAGTTAGGTTGACTGGTCTATAATTCCCATAAAGTAATCAAAATAAAATGAGAATTTAGCATTCTAGGTTTGCTAGGTGATTACCTGAAGTAGTTGGGGGGAGGGAATTGGCTCCAAAGTAATAGAATGTGACTTGGCTACTCAGAAATAATATTTTTAATTAATCAGTTTTCAGGTTGACTCTTCACTTACTTGGATGGCCCATGAATGTTTGTTAGTTCCAAATGCTTGTGTTGGCTGCCATACCAATGAAAAAACATAAACCACTGATTCGTGTAATGCTAGACTGTCCAGATACTGTACTTTTCATTCTAACAGTGTTCTCAGTTGTGCATTATCTTACTAGCAAACTTCTTATGTATTGGGGAGAGATTGGGCAGTCTCTGGAATTCCTTGCCAAATCAAGAGGATTTTCTCCACTATATAGCACGTACATAATTATTTCCTGCAGTTATTACCATTTCTCTTCCTCACCTCACTTTCTCGACCTTCCACAGTCCCCATCTCTCCAGTTACAGACCTGGATTAGATGGGGGTGCTATTCTTAGGATCTAACTGTTACAGCACCTTCACTGGCTTGAAGGGTGGTGGTTGTGTGTGTTTATGCTTCTGCAATATTCCTAACCTCTTGCCATCCAGGGAACCAGAAACTTGGGAATTGAACATGGCAGTGCAAAGCTCTTTCACTCACTTGCCATACCCAAGTTAGTCAAATGCTGAATCCCGTTGGGTTAGAGAAAGAACTGTGGTTCTGCATAATTACAAAATACTATTACAGTATAACAACTGAATTGGGGCAATCTGATTTGAAAATAAGAAAACTGTTTTAGATTTAGGATATAGATTTAACATGGGGACAAACGAATCAATATGTGTAGTACAGAATGGCTTTTTTTTTCTCCCACTTTAATCCCTTATAAATTCAAATTGCTTAATATAATTATTCAAAAGATACTTTAGTTTGCTAAATTAAATGTTGAAAACAATTGGGTAGCACATAGAATGTGACTGTGTGTGCTATATGGAAGAGCTGACTTCAGGAAGAACTTTGTCTTTTACTTCCCAAAGCTGAGAAACTTGCTGCTGAAATGATGCATGGAAGCTTGGAGAAGGCAACAGTTCTTTTCATAAGCACCCCTTGTTGCTGTTAACTTGCCTCAGAGTACGGGCATTTCCTTGTCTTCTATTGTGTCAGCCTTAGAAAGGGGAGGTTTCTTTCAAGTAGAATTTGTTGCATTGGTGTGTTTCAAAATGTCCCCTTTTCTCATTGTTGTGAAGTTCTGCATGCTGTGCAGAGCCTGCTGCAGTTTGAATACATATGCACAGTACCACTGAAATGCTGAAGGATGAAAGAGCCTGTATAGATGTCAAATACTATTGCAATACAATTACTTAATTGGGACAAGTTAAATTGCAAAAAAAGGCTTTCTTCGGATGTCTCCCTGGAAACTGAGGTAGAGCAATTTATAATGAATACTTAATCAGAACATTATTAGCATAAATTTTGTTTACTAGTTACAAATTTAGCTAGTGCCAACAGTTAAGTGGCTGATAAGTAGGTGTTATGTAAATATGAATTTATAAGCTCTCATCTTTTAATATGCAAGTTACCAAATAAAAATCATGGGGAACTTGCTTGTTCTTAGGTGCTTGGGAGGGCATAATAAACAGCAGCATGGTTTAAGAGATGGAGCCAAATAATTCTAGATAATTGAATTTACAACTTGAGTTGTCGGTTTCTTCTAGGTAAGTATAAATAAAATAAATAATAAAATTCCTTTTTGGGGATTAAAGTCATTAATGCAGTGTTAAGATCCAGAATCCAGAAAATGTTGAGGTACTGCTGAAAGCTCAACCTTGATTTCTGGGCCCCTTGTGATTTTCTTGTTATATAGTCTCTCTGACACAAATTGTTTCCATTGATTAAGTGCGGTGTATGTAATATAATAAACAGGAATTGCTTATTCGTTCTTACAGTAAATTACAGTACAGGCTTGAGTTTTGATTTAATGTTAAGTCTTAATTAATACCTAATCCAGTGGCTTTAAAATTATAACCATTTACTTTTTGCAAGTGGAAAGGTTTTTTTATTCAGTTTTTTACATAGGTTCCAGGTTAATGTTTTAACATTGGGCCATTTCAATCAACCACTGAACTGCTTTTTCTCTAATTGGCTTGTTTTGCAGATCTTGTTGAGATTTAAAAATCAAGCCAAGCATAAGTACTTGGCACTGTAGTGTAGCTTACTATATGTAAGGTTTATAAGAAACTGTATTTTATATGCTATATTTAACATAACTTTACCACCTTCAATAAGTTAAGGTTGAACTTTCAAACTTAAATCTGTATTTCCTGACTTGACTGCCTGATTATTTTTTTTATTAAACCTTTATGTTGCTTGCCTGCTCTCTGGCAGGGACACAGAATTTCTTGTTTCAAATTTTAAAAGGGAGAGCAACACCAATGTCTAATACTGTTCAGCACTCTAATTGAACAGAGGAGAGTCAAACTCAGTATTTTTGTCCATTGGGACAAGCTATTGCAAACAAGAGAACTCAATCCCCAGTGGGATATGTTTGTGTGGGGTGGGCTTGCAGGCTCTGCCCCAAACATATTAGTGGCAATGGTACAAGTATTTCTGATTATTTTTATATGTATCTTTCTAGAATATGCTTTTAAGGCTATAAACCAGGGTGGCCTTACATCAGTTGCTGTTCGTGGGAAAGATTGTGCAGTAATTGTAACACAGAAGAAAGTACCTGTAAGTAAAACAAACACAAACCTATTTTTGGAATGTGAATAGTAAATTTAGTGAAATTATCAGCCGTGTGTCTGTGAATTAAACCCATGGTTTTCAAACTGCGAGTCACGACCCAGTACTGAGTTGCGAAATGTAAGGTACTGGGTCGCGGTGGCTCTTGTCAGCACTGCCGATCGGTCCGTTAAAAGTCCCATGGGCAGTGCTGCCCGGCTAAGGCAGGCTAGTCCCTACCTCTTCTGACACTGCACTGTGCCCCGGAAGCCGGGGGCCATAGAGCGCCGCGCACTGCCCCGAGCACCAGCTCCACACTCTCTTTAGCCGGGAACCAGCCAGTGGGAGCTGAGGAGGGTGGTGACTACGAGCCGGACCTGCTGCTGGCCACTTCTGGGGTGCAGTGCGGTTCGCGGTGCCAGGACAGGCAGGAAGCCTGCCTTAGCTGCACCGCTGACTGGGAGCCACCTGAGGTAAGCCCGCACCCCAATCCTGCACTCCAACACCCTGCCCCAGCCCTGAGCCCCTTCCTGCACCCCAGCCCCTCATTCCCGGCCCCAGCCCAGAGCCCTGACCCCCTCCTGCACCCCAACCTCCGGCCCCAGTTCCATTGGGTCACAGGCATTAACTATTTTCTTCAACTGGGTCACCAGAAAAAAAGTTTGAAAACCACTGAATTAAACAGTACCTGTTTGCCATTGTGCCTGCCCTGACTTGCCTCCCCTTTGCTGCTCGTGTGTCTTCTCAGCACCCCAACTCCACACCACTTAATTTCATTATTGCAAAGCCCTGGACCACCTGAGAATACATCTGTCTTGAGGTGTGGGACTGTTTACCTGTGCATTTTTCCCAGTCCTACTCTTCTGAAACCTTACCTGTAAAGCACTGTATCAGTGGTACAGAGAGCAAGACTTCAGTAAATGTCTGTCAGCACATTGGATGGAGTGACACAGTGATGCTGAGGAAGAGAAGCCAGCAAGATGAGAAGAGTTTAACTCCTAATTTGAAGAGCAGGAAACATACTAGGGGTTCCTAAATATTTGTATAGGGATCCTCAGAATTGTCCTGGGGAAGAGGATTTCCCCTTCCTCCATTTCCCCTCAGTGACTAATCTTTGACGAATGTTGGGCGGTGTCCCCTTCTTCCTTTGCTACCTGTTTGACTGATCACTGGAATATAGTAGTAGAAATTCTTCCCACGTTTCTGCAGAACAAGATACTAGGGACTTATAATGGAAGTTCAGCGACTCTTTGCAAATGCAGTGTTATGTTGGAACTTCCCCCTTTTCCATGCTGAAAGTAGATAATGGAGTGCTTGGAAGACAGTTTCCACCTTAATTTTCTGATTTCTGCCTCTTGTTAGCCTGAGGGCAGGTCTACACTTAAAATGCTGCATTGATACAGTTGCACCACTTAAGTGAAGACGCTCCTACACTGACAGGAGAAGCTTTCCCATCAACATAGCACTGTTTGCATGGGGAGGTTACTGTCGGTATAATAGTGTTGCTCGGGGTGGGGGGATGTTTTTCCCCTGTAGTGTAGACCTGGCCTCAGTGATCTGGTATTAATATGTCTTTTATATGTGGGTAAAGGACTATTGTTTCTTTTAAATTATTTCAGTATTTTTGTCCATTAGGACAAGTTATTGGATTCCAGCACAGTGACTCATTTATTCAGAATTACTGAAACTATTGGATGTGTAATGACAGGAATGACAGGTAATTAATTTACCTTCTGTTTAAATATCCAGATTTTCTAAATACTTTTTTCTTTTGTTACTTCATTTCATGTTATGTTGATGTTTGCAAACTCCTGTAATCCAAAACTGGAGATGAGGTTTAAGAGATTTGCTATTTACAAACTGACACTTAGTTTAAATTTAGCACACAGGATCTTCCAGAATGGAGATCAGATTAGTGCTATCAACAGCATATCCAGCAATGCAATGTGATGTGTTTTCAAGAACTTTCTCTAAACATTTTTTAGTGGAAGTAATGCTTACTTTAGTGGGAGTAAATATTTTGTCTTTTATATTAGCTGACAGCAGGTCTCAGGTTCAGAGAGCCCGCTATGAGGCTGCTAACTGGAAATACAAGTACGGCTATGAGATCCCAGTGGATATGCTGTGTAAAAGGATTGCAGATATTTCTCAGGTCTACACACAAAATGCTGAAATGAGGCCTCTTGGTTGCTGTAAGTATACTAAAGTGTACCAAATGGATAAATCTAACAGATACAGATTTTATTTTTTTAAATTAAACGTATGGGAACAAATTCTAACCGACTTTTCTAGATATGGGCATAATATAAAGAGTAGTGGTGACTAATGGTTAAAACAGGGGTGTTGGAGTCTGGACTGTGGGATTATATTGCTGTTTCTGCTATTGACTCACCATATGAACTCAGGCAAACCTGAGTCAATTTTTCTTGTGTAATAGTAGGTGTTATGAGTAGAACTGGTTAGACACTTTCTGAGGAAACCTAATTTAATCAAAAAATGCTGATTAAGGAGGCAAAACGTTTTAGGAAACCTGCCTGCTTTCCTAGTGGGCTGCTTGCAGTCTGGATCCTAGGGTCCATAGCTCCGGAGTAGCCCTGCCTTCAGGGACCATGAAGTATCTGACTCCCTCACATGGAGCAGGGAGCCTAGCAGCCCTTGGGACTTCTAGGCTCCCAGCTGTGTGGCAGGGAGGGCATCAGAGCATGGAGCCTAGAAGCCCTGAGAGTCTTGCTGTAAGCGTAGCCCCATCAGGCCAGGGCTTCCAGTTTCCCTGTTTGGACCCACCTCACCTGTAGCTGAGGTTGGGCTTCCAACTCCAGAGCAGGGAGCCTGGAAGCCTAGAGAACCTCAGCTCCAGCAGGGACTCTAAGGGGTTCTAGGATCCCTTCCACAGAGCTTGGAAGTCCTGGGACTGGCTTAAAGGTTCTGCTGCTCTGGGGCAGCCCCAACATGCAGACTTCCCTGGGGCCAGGGACAGCTCACAGGTGGGCTGCAGCAGAGCTGCAGACACTGGGAGCACTAGCAGCAGCTCAATTAAGTTGACATTCTTGTCAGTTTCACAAATTTTATACGGAAACACCATCTTTTGGTTATTTCTGAAAAGTTTCTTGGTTTTGCTGGGAAATTTGGTTTCATTTCAATGCAAAATGACCCCAATTTAAAAAACCTGAAAATTAGTGTAGATCAAAAATACAAGTTTCAACCAGCTCTATTTATGGTGCTTAATCTGTTCAGAGTGTTCCAAAGTTTTAATTTACTGTTTTAAAATTGCATACTGAATGTAAATCTCAACTTAGCATCTGTTTATTACTTGTACATGTGTAAAATTAGTAGTTCAAAGATCTTATCTATGAAATTAAATAGAAATGCAATGTAATGCAGTGTGAGGCAATATTGTAAAGTTAAAATGGCAGTCAAAAATGTACTTAACTTGACTATGCAACGTATTTGTAAAACTTCCTATTTTTTTCAGGTTAAATGTATGCTTAATGTATGACATTCTACAATAAATAGCACAGGATGTGCACTGCAGCTGATTTTACCTTGTTACTGGCACCGTAACTTTTGTATTACCCTGACCTTGTGGCTCTGTTGCAAAGTCAACACTGCATTACATTTTCTGCATTTAATGAATGGTTTGCTTTGTGTGAGATAAAAATCTGGTTTGGTCTAAAATGAGGTACATACTTGGAAATGAGGCACAATTGAGAGGTATAGAGATATGCCTTGCATCTGAAGAAGTGAGGTTCTTACCCACAAAAGCTTATGCTCCCAATACTTCTGTTAGTCTTAAAGGTGCCACAGGACCCTCTGTTGCTTTTTACAGATTCAGACTAACACGGCTACCCCTCTGATAATTGAGAGGTATGTCACCTTAGTGATAAAGGGGAAACATGAACCTCAGAATAATGGGACTAGGTCCAAAAAGGTATTTAACTGTGCACTGTCCCAGTTCATACTAGAGGAGAGTCTACGTTCTAAAAGTCAGAATCCCCAATCACATGACACTTTGGTTATATAAAAAAAAAATTTTTTTTTTTTTTAAAGGCATGATACTGATTGGTATTGATGAAGAACATGGCCCTCAGGTATACAAGTGTGATCCTGCAGGTTACTATTGTGGGTTCAAGGCCACAGCTGCGGGGGTCAAACAAACAGAGTCAACCAGCTTTCTTGAAAAGAAAGTGAAGAAGAAATATGACTGGACGTTTGAACAGACAGTAGAGGTAAGCCAGTAGGGGAAAATCAAACTGAGCCAAAAGTGCTCCACTACCTGTAGTACTTGTGTAAAGGGTTATGATGCAAAGAAGTATTGTGTTTCCTCCTTTGTTATGGTGCCCAATGTCACTGCCATAGTAAGCAGCCGTTTTCACTAGGAAGTAATTTTGAAAGTGCTTAAATAGTGCTAACCAAACTGTTTGCTTGTGCTATGCATTTTTTGTATCAGTGTTTCATAAGGCTGTTCATATGCCCAAATGGGGTAATGGCACTAGTGGGACATCTTATTCTGTGTATCGAAAATTCCTTGTAAAACACACAAGTCACATACACATTGGCATTACTTGCTACCATTTGCCCTCCAATATCTATGTATAGTATGCTTTGCCTTAAGGATTTTCTTAATGTTGTCATTGTTTAGTTGTTGGTTGTGTAATATTTTCCTCCTTGTAAACTGACAAAAGTAGTGAAATGTTGTTGTTTTGTTCCACCTACAAGTTCTTTTGAATATAGACAGGCTGTTTTTTCTTTTAAAAATAGGATTCTTATATTGGCACAAACTGAACTAAAGTCATTTATTTGGTTATCAAATTTCAATACTCCTAGCCTGTTACTGCAGAGTCACCATTGCCATTTTAAGTATGTTGGTTGTTCAGGACCCTGCATTGTGGAAGCCAGAAAATCCTGCCACCTCAGTTTGTAGTTGTCCTCTTGGATTTGCTCTCTGAAGAGCAAGTCACTGAAGATGGTTTTAAAGGCTTTTAAACCAACCTGCATGCTAGAAAGCACTTTAAAATAGGAAGTTACTGTAGCACCAGTGCTGACAGTTGGTGTTGTGATAAGTGCACATGCTTTTTGCAGCAGCAACACTAGAATAATCTTGGTCAAGGATGCATCCCCTCTAATGCATATGTATATCCATAGGGCTATGAGTAGAAGCCTTGATAGGAAGATACTGACTTCCTGATCCTCCATATTTGGCCTGTTAGAGGGGCAAGGTACTAAAAGTGCAGTTGTGCCAGAGATTATAGTGCTGTTTTCAGCGAGGGAAGTGGTGAGTTTACTCTGCATTTTAGGGCAGACTTTAAAATTACTTTCTGTAAATCAGGTGGGTGTCGGGGGGGGGGGGGGGGGGTTCCAGCTGTAGCTTTCTTTCCTCTGAAACTGACCACAAAACAAGTAACTCCTAAAAATAAGTTATGGAAGCTAGTATGTCCCCATTGAGCATCAATCCCACTAAACTCTAATCTCTTGTGCATTGGTACTATTTATCCTGCTTTTCCACTGGAGGAAAGATGAAGGGCCAGGGAATCACCCTGATCCTAGCACTAGCTCTGCAGTGTGTGGCTGGGTATAGAAATGCACTGTCCTATGATACTCCATTCAGCAATTGTATGCCCGTTATTGCATATGTGTACATGCAGTAAGTGTAAAGCCAGCTATTATGGAAATTATCATTCAAGACACAGCCTTAAAATGTAAACTACTTATAAAATAAGCCAACACACTCTCTTGTGTTTGATAATTTTCCTTACTGTTTCAGCTAAACATAGGAGGTTTGAGTTTAAACAATCCTTTTCTATTTCTCCTGTCTCATCTTGTTCTTAAGTCATAATGCTGATCTTGTGATACACCAAACACTGCAGTCACATAAACTGTATTAACCTTAAAATAAAATTGACTCCATTGCAGGGATCAACAGGAGATGCATTATTTAAATACAGATACATGTTTAGAAATGGAATTGAGAGGTTTTTAGCTAATGTTTGGGTTTTTCTTCAAGTCTGCACTACTGTGTGAGCTTTTGAAAAGCTTTGTTAGCATTAGAACATGTTCACACATTGCTTATATTCAGTTATAAATTACAGCCTTATAGGGACAATTAAGCAGTCATAATTTTAACACCCAAAATTATTAGAGCTGAAATCTGGGGTTTTCAAAAGAGCCTTAAGGGTGCTAGGCACTCAAATCTTATTCAATTTCAATGTGACATGAATAACTAATTCCCTCAGACTCCTTTGAATATCCCATCCAAAATAGTTGTCTCAAAAATAAAATTTATTCTTTTTCCATTGTTTCCTGGCATCTTGTATATCACTCACATTGGGCAATTGATTGAGGCTATTCCTAGTCAGTTTCATATCTGTTTTTAATGCACAGCACTGCAGTGTTTTGGAAGCAAATGCTTGAAATGAATGTTTAAATGCAAATGAGTTCCAATCAATTCATAGAAACACTTCTATTGGTGGCTTTTTTTTTAAAGGTTGTGTAAAAATATCTTCACAAACCTATATTTTGGGCCTATGTTCACCCTATTAAGTGTTCCTTTTAAAATTTGAGTCAGCCATGATAAATGACTCTGCTGGGCAAAACCAAGAAACCTGATGGCATCTTCATGCTTTCCCAGGATCCTTGTGAAAGGCTGTATGTGTTTGATTAAAAAGATTCTTTCATAATCTGGCTTCTACTGGACCCTGCATTGAAGGCATAATTCTAGCACGTCAGTTTAGTGTTTCAGAAATTATTGCATTTCTATTTATTTTTCAATTTAAGTAACGAAGAAGATGCCTATCCAAGGCTCTCATTATCCTAATGCACCGTTAACAATTCAATTAAATATCAGCAACATTAAAATCAATTCAGCCAGCTAGCGACCTACAAAAGATCTTTTCTGTCCCTTCATCATTATGAAAAGATAGCCTCAACATTACAATTATGACTTCAGTGCAGGATTAAGTATGGAAAGAGAAGTTGAGAGAGAACTTGTAACACATACCTTGGATAATTAGTAAAAACGGAAAAGGTAATAATCTTGGTTAAGTGCAGTATTTCTTAAATCCCCAATATGAGGGCATGTTATAAAAAAGAATATTACAAAATAGTAACTGCACAAGTGACTTGTGTATCTGTTTGAAAAGCATGGTGGTGATTCCATGTCCTAAAAAAAAAAAAAAAAACACACCCATAACCACCAAGGTAAAACTGGCTTGTAGATGTCTAGATTGTTTTGGGTTTTTCTTTTTTTGGTGGTAAATGTGTTCTATTTTCAACTCAAATCAAAAGATTTTAACCTTTGCATGGTAAACAACTTGTTGGATTTTCTTATCAGGAAATTCCAAGATACCCTTAATAATAAGGGTATCCTTATCTTGTATGTTGTTTGCCGGGGTGAAGAGAGAGACCTGAATTTTGCTACAGGAGCAATTTATATTTGAAAATGTGGGAGTATGTGGGGGAGAGAGGGAGTGATTTAACTTGAAATTGAAAGATGGGTAGGTCTTGACAATATTTTGAGTGCTCTTTTTTCAGTATTTATCTTTTATCTAACTTACTTTTAGACAGGAATAACTTGCCTGTCTACTGTTCTGTCCATTGATTTCAAACCTTCAGAACTAGAAGTTGGAGTAGTTACAGTTGAAAACCCTAAATTCAGGTAAGTTAAATGACTGCAGTGGAACTTAGTGTGCTTTCCTGGTTATGAATGGCTAATTTTAACTCCATCCCTTCATAAAGGTAGATTAAAATATAGATGGAAATGAAAAAACATTGGGGGGGGGGAAATCACTTGCCATTTTCTAAAAATTTGGGGTGGGGGAGAGTTTGGGGATATCCTTTCAGATCACTCTTTGCAGTTGGGAACTGTGGCCCTACTTTAAGCTCTGACTAGACAGGAAGACTTAAAAAAAAAAAAAATTATATAACATGTTTTTAACCTGTGCAAGCATGGTATAACATCAGTTTTTGGGATTTCCTAACTTGAATGCTCTTTAATGCAACATTAAGGGTGAAATAATGCTGGCTTTTTACATTTCATACATTTTCGGAAAACTAAATGCAAGTTAGCTCAATGTTAAATGGCACAGAAGATTAAATAAATAAAAAAATAAAAAAATTCCCTCCTAACAGGGCACCTACTGCACCTTTTGCCGCTGCCATTCAAGGGCCCATGCTAATGAGCCTTGTATTCCCTGACAGTGGGTGTGTATGCTGGGGGAGGAGGGACTTCCATAATCTGGTCATAGCCATCCTTTCAGGAAAAGAGGACCACAAAATTTGAATCCCCTTTGGAATAATCGTCCTACTGATTACTTTGGACCACTCTTATTTTTTTTCCCCACCCCAGTACATCATGGTAGCTACCTCATCAGCTTTGCAAGGGTATTACTAGTGACCTGTTCTGTCCCTCCACTGTCCCCATTGCTCGCCAGGACCCTAGACTCTCCTGTTGGTTTTTCAAAAATAATCAGCATGGCTCATTCATTGCTGTAGCAATTATTTTAAATGGACAAAAGATGCAGCTGTACTACTTACATTTATTTGTGGGGACACTAAAGATGGAAGATGGTGGGTTAAGGAGAACAATAAACAAAACTATTTCCAGAATTCTTTTTCCCCCCCCCTTTAGGATCCTTACAGAAGCGGAGATTGATACGCACCTTGTAGCTCTAGCAGAGAGAGATTAACTAGTCGTCCTAGTCGCATTGACTGTGCTTCTGGCCAGGATGTTTGGTAAAAAGAAAACACTTATTAATGGCTCTGGATTATGGTTTGAAAATGGAATGCTATATGGTGTATTTTACTCTGTCCAAATAAAACAGAGGTTTTTGAAAACGTTTGGTGTCTGCTTTAATTGCCATACTTTGTTTAAAATGAGCTTGTTTTTTCAGTGCTGTGAAAACATAATTCAAAATATTTGATAGCATGGAACACTTCTGCAGTAATTTGCCTCTTGCCTAATGGGTTCTTGAAGGAAAATGTGGTAATGAACTGATTCCCTAGGTTTGGCATGACTAACTTTTTGTGTCACTATTAACCCAAAATGCTGCCCATGCTCATTTGGGATTGTTATGCTTAGTTCTGATAATATGTCTTGTAATATTTCTGTACGTTTCTGTAGTGCCATTCACTACAAACCTCAGTCTGGCTCCTTAGAGGAAGAATATTCTTTATTCCCTAAACAGTGCCTTAGGGCAGGACTTTGCCTTTCTGTTCCTTGCTGCTGCTCTGATTTTTACTACAGATGCAGTTAGACCGGTGCCCACAAAGCCTGCTTCAAAACAGGAAGGTAGGAGGCAGAGTTAGAAAATGCCAGACTTGATCTAATTTAAAAAAATAAAAAATTCCAAAGGACTTTTAATATAAAATCAAGGGTTTACTGCTGCTAAATCCTTCAGAATTTAAAGTGCTCAGTGTGGCTTGAAAAAAGATGAGACCTATTCTTTAAAACCATAACATCCCCTGCCCCTTCTCTCCCCCATTCTATATGACTGACTTTACCTGTTCATTAATCATGATCAGTGTTGCATGTGAGCTGTGAAGAGGAAAGACATTTACTACAATCATTTCTTTTATAAGGTATCACCGTGTTGTCTCTGTAGACTACCTGATTCAAGGTCATGGTTTTGTGTGGAGCAGAGCAACTACCTTGCTGTGCTTTGTTGGAAGTCAGGCCATTGAGACCGACCCAGCTATTGGTTAACCACATTCAGCTGGTAAATGAAATGACAAGGCTTTACTTTTCCAGTAAGCATTCTGGCTATAATTAGGTTCTTTTAGAAGGTATGTGTTAGAGGAAAAGCAGGGGAACCCTGGGGTGGATTGAGTAGATGGGCTTCTTTATTGCCGTACTTGTTCCCCTCAACCCAATTGTCGTGTAAACACTGAGTTAATCACATCACACTCTTTTATCTAAGTTAATATGTAAATACCTACATTTACTACAACACCCCCAAACCCCTTATTTAGTAATATGAATGTCCATATACTGAATGTAATTTTCCCCAACCCGGTTTACTGCTTACAGCATTACGCAGATTAGAGACATTTTTTTTCCCTTGAAGATACATTTCTTTGCACTATTTGTAGCCACAAGTTCCCTTAATCAGCAGTTCACAGGGGATGGAGGAAGGGTCCGTGACCCCGAGCTTGTTTAAGTAGCTGGGAAAAGAAGGGACGGGGGAGATAACACTGCTTTACACAAAGAGTATCCTTTAGACCCCCACATTCCTTATGCAGCTGCAACACTTATCAATCCTTAATAAGCAGAAGGGAAGGGAAAAGGATGGCAACCTATTTATCACGCAGAGAAATAGTGCTTGCCTGTGCTTTTATTCCCTAATACCATGCCAGCACACCAGCAGTTTCCCAGGTCTTTACTTAACCCTTACTTATCCCAACAGTATGACTGTTGGTAGCTATTGCACTGTAAGCTTCACCTACAACTTGCAGCGAGCCTCCCAGCCCAGTTGACAGACTTGGGTCGGCTTCAGAGCCCAAGTTGCAACTTCCAAGTGCTGTCTACACAGCTTTTATAGAGCACTAGCATGAGCCCCACCAACCTGAGTCTGTCAAGGCAATTTCTTTCTGTCTTCACCTTGGAAACAAAAGATGAAAAGTCGGGTAGTATGATCAGTAGTATCACTTTCCAATATTTCAGGCACTCTTTAATGGAACGGATCTTTGCTCAGTTTGTAGTAGACAAAGCCAGACCACACTGTCTTATTGGAAAGTTTTCAGTAAAGACATTTACTTCCTTGTACAGGAAGCTAGTAAATTGATCCATGCTTATATGCACTCAACACGTTAATGGCATGACCAAGGATATTGCATTCCCCTTACCTCCCTCCCATATATTTGTGGCAAGTCTTGTTAATCTGATAACCTAAGTACCTACAATGAAAAAGTTTTGGTCGGGAGAGAAAATCTGTCATCTGCTATAGGAATTACTGGTACAAAAAAAATTTGCTTTAAAAAAGCAAACCAACCCTTTCTTGTTATACTTAAGACTTATTCTCAGCATGGGAGTGCACCTTGCAGACTGAGTTATTAGAAGTAGCTACTAAATTTATATAGCTTGCTGACATGTGGAAAGCAAAAGATTAGCATTGGATTTTTCTCTTACTAGACATTAAAACAAAAGTTACTACTGTTCTGAGAACTCAAAATGACAGGTCACTGCCTGACAGATATAATAGTCTCAGGCTCAGTAAAGCTTATCATGTTAATATGTGAATATGCATGTTTTCTTGTAGCATAATTACCCTGATCATATATGGGTTTTTTTAGAGGAGTTAGTTTTCATTTCAGTCATTTTCCAGACAGGATGTCATTAAAGTGTCATAGTTTGTTCCAGCTAATTCTGCAAGTACAGATTTGTTTTGTACTGCGTATTTGCTGTAGTAGTCCAAATAACACTTGTAACAATGGAAAACAGCCTGTCCAAAATCTCATAGGAATATGAACTGTGGTCGTACTTGTTTGAAATGTCAAAAGTAAAACTATAGAAACACCATAATTTGAAATCAGACTCACTGGGCTAGATTTGTCTATGGAAGAAAAGGATTGAATAATTTTTTGGTCCTTCAATTTTTGCCTAAAGAAATAGTTTCCATTTTGCTCTGCTTTTCTCTATTTCTTGTGCCAATTCCCAAATTTCTGTAGATACAGAAAAACAGCACCTCTGTTGTGTGTGTGAGATGCATTAAGTGTTTAAAGTACACCTGTTCTAAGACTGTATGACTACTGTCCCTTTCACCTCATAGGGAAGTGTCCGTTAGCAGGCTTAGTGAGCAGCATTTCAAATAAACACGATACAGAACTGTTGTAAAATTAGCCTTCAAAATTTAAAAATAGTCACATCCTCTGGATGACCACAATGCTCACTGAAGGCAATTTTTTTTACATTGAGTTATTTGCAGTGACACCTACAACTTCCTTACTCCCACTCAGGAAATAGACCTGAGCATCTCGATAGGTAGCTGAATGAGCACAGCTGCTCAACTTGCAGTGACTGTCCAGAAAGCAAACAACGTTGGGGTGTACAAAAATGGGATAGAAAATACCAAATGAAAATAATGAATATTTATAAATCAATGGCATGCCTTCACCTGGAATACAAGGTTCTGATCATCTCAAAAAGAACCTAGCAAGGGTCCAGAGACACGTAACAAAAATTATTAGCGGCATGGACAGTCTTCAGTATGAGGAGAGAGTGGGAAAGATTGACTGTTTAAATTAAAGAGGATGTGAATGAGAAGTAACTGTAAAGAATGATAGAGAAGGTAAAATGGATCATCCTTTCTGATGATACAAAAAGCAGTGTTTATGGAAGAAGGAATGAAGAGTACGATCCACAAAGCAAGTTAGATGCCTAAACTCCCTGTGTGCAGTACCACTGTGATTTTCAAAACTTCTGCCTGGCTCCAACCTCACCCTATAGGTGCCTACACTTGGCACCTAACTTTATGCTGTGAAAGTTCCGAGTGCCCAACTTTTAGACCTTGAGGCATATACACTACTTCCTCCCTTTAGTGCTTCCTCCCTTTAGGTGCCCCTCTCCCACGTAAGCTCCAGAGTGATGCATGAACTGGTGAAGATAGACATTCGGCCACCTAAGTAATTTGTGGGGTCTGATCTGATAGGCAGCCTCTGAGCGTTGTTACCATATTTGCCTGTTACTTTGGGGTATGCTCATTTATTAGGGTTACTCTTTGGGGGAGTCTGTAATTCTATCAATGTACTGCTTGTGTCACTTCTGTTCTCATATGGAGCTCTACTTTTTGCTGCAAGTTCCTTCCAAATGGAGCTGTCCTGTAGGACCTAGGTTCCCGAGGGCTGGGTTCTTCCAGCCCCAGAATCAGACGAACACACACACACACACACACACACACACAAACAGCATGTCTGAGAGGACTGGGTGGGTCAGGTTTTGTGGCCCGCATCATGCGGGAGGTCAGACTAGATGATCATAATGGTCCCTTCTGACCTTAGAGTCTGAGTCTATGAGACTGGGTTAATCAGCACTCCCAA
This sequence comes from Chrysemys picta bellii, assembly GCF_011386835.1. Taxonomy (NCBI): domain Eukaryota; kingdom Metazoa; phylum Chordata; order Testudines; family Emydidae; genus Chrysemys; species Chrysemys picta. Next base: position 109,443,089 of record NC_088794.1, read on the forward strand.
GCTGACCCCTTATATGTCTCTGGACTCAGTAGGCTGGGTCCAGCAGCATTTCCAAGCTGTCACCCTCATATGCAATGGGCACCGCACCGGAATAGAGTACACCTGAACAGGCTGGGTCGAGCAGCACTTTCAATCTGCCACCCTCATATGTCCCAGGTTCAGCATGTCCCTATCCCTACTTTCACATTACAATTGTTCTGGTAGTAACCAACTTGATGAGCAAACCCCACAGGATTTTTGGGCGCTCCGGAGATCTTTTAGCTTAGGTATGAGGAGCATTGCTGCAGAGCAAATGAGGAAACCAAAAAACACCCACGAAGGGGAGAGAGAGAGAAGCAAGTAGCTTAACCATGAAAGTTATTTATTGCCAGGTAATAACCATAAAGGAGCTAAACAAACAAAACAGTTATAATATTAAATCTAACTTAAATTTTTATTATAAAAGTCAAATTTAGAAAACTATAACTGATCTCACAACTCAGGATCAGAAGGCTATACCTAGAGAAAGAGAACTGGGTTCTCACCACTCCGTGAGGCTTGAATTGATCAGGGGGTCTCACCTGGGACCCCTGATCAATTCAGTGGTAGCTAAGGGCCTGGAGTGCTGGAGTCAGGCAGAGCCCGCAGCACGATCAGTCAGGAGAAGATGAAGTCCCAATGGAACTGATGCATATTTTGGATCCAGGCATCAGAACACTTACTTGAGCATGGGTAGGGTTTTTATAGAGAAACAACAGTGGTTCAAGGGAGAACACTAGATTTGTTTGTGTAAACAGATGTCTCAAGGGAGTATACCAAAGTTGTTTTGTTCAGACTAGACAATAGGAACTGATCATTCCTGGCTATGGGCTATGTTCCTTGGAGGGAGCTCACAATGCAATTAGGGAGCGTCACTATTTTGAATACCAATAAAGGATTTATTACTAGAATTGGTCTGATAACTACTGAGCTGGGTGTGTGCAGGTATGGGTTCATTAACATGTGGAGCAGAGATGCCCCCATCATGCAGTGCTTCCCTGCTTTTCTGGTCCCAGAGTTTCATGCAATTCTTGCCTTGGAATCTCTGTTCCCAATTCTGTATGCCAATGGAGATGCGTCCTTGTCCCATCTTCAATGCAAATGGAGCTAGGGGAGTTTCCTTAATCCTGTCCCCCTTATCCCAGGGGTTTAGGTGTGTCTCACACGGCCTTTTCATTGCTTTTTGTAAATCTTGCTTCTGATTGGTTTTGGTTCAAGCAGAGGCTTGGGGTGGGAGGAAGGTCTTTCGTGAGTCAGACAGGCTGGGTACTGTGCCTGGTTCCCCAAGAACACAGAGTTGCTAGGTAACAGCATGCCTACCAGATCAGGTCCCATTCACAATACAGTTGGAGGAGGTGGAGATGCTGCCACCCACCTGATCCCTTTTAGCCCAGTGGTTAGAGCCTGAGATGTGGGAGACCCAGTTCAGTTTCCCTCTCTCTGCCAGAGGGGGAGAAAGAATTTGAGCAGGGGCTCTCCCAGCTCTCAGACGAGTGTTCTAACCACTGAGCTGTGGGGTATTTTGATGTAGGGCTTCCTCAGTCTCCTGTTGGAGCTGTTCCACTGTGGATAAATGATGAAAGTGATTGAAGCAGGGGGACTGGACCTCCAAGTGTCTCCCCTACCAGGTGGGTGCCCTAACCAATGGTCCACAGAGTCATTCTCTTTCTCTCTCTCTCTCTCTGGCCCAATGACTATTTAAATATTTATCCACAGTGGAACAGTCATTGGGTCATTTGGCCATTTTTTGGAGCTAAGGCAGGCACCTAACTCATTCCTGAAAGAAATCCCTTAGGTGGCAGGTTCCCATTCATGGATCACTAAGCAGAGATAGGTGCCCCCCATCCCTCTGGCAGCCTGGACTTGGGTGGCTATGTCCAGGAGAAGGGCGGGGCTTAACACAAACCCCTTTCATCAGCATCTCCCATTGGCTAGCTTAGGTGGCTCCCCCCTCAGTGTCCTGGCTGTGGGTCTTGTCTAAGGTGCCTGCCTGGTCCCATTCATTGTATAGGGAGCACTTCACTGGGCTTGGTGGAGCTGCAGTGTTGTTCCTTTGATTGTCTAGGTGCCTGAAAGTTAGGTGCTGTGAGGCTCACTACTGCAATGCCTGAGTCCCTTTGTGAATCCCATCCAAAGCGTTTAACTGTCTGTAGACTGAAGAAGCTGCAGGCTTTAGTGCTGATTCCACACATAGGCGCCGACTCCATGGGTGCTCCGGGGCTGAAGCACCCATGGGGAAAAATTGGTGGATGCTCTGCACTCATCGGCAGCTCCCTTGAGCGTGCCGCGTGCCCGCTTTTCCCGCCTAGCACCCAGTGCTTGTGCCACGAAACAGCTGTTTTACCCGGCAAGAGCTGGGAAGAGGGGGAACGCGGCACACTCGGGGAAGAGGCGAGGCCAGGATGGGGATTCGGGGAAGGAGTCCAATAGGGGAAGGGAGGGGGTGGAGTTGCGGCAGGGACTTTGGGAAAAGGGTTGGAATGGGGGCAGGGCAGGGGTGGGGAAAGGGTGGAGTCAGGGATGGACCAGGGGTGGGGGGGGCGTGAGCACCCACCGACGGGGAAAGTTGGCGCCTATGATTCCACATGGCTGGACAGAAAACCTTTGCAGCATGACCTGGCAACTGCTGCTAGCACTCTTCTTTGAGCTGCTTTAACTATTATTGTGTATGTGACCTTTTCCCCATTTAGGAGCAGATGTAATCACAAAGTGGGGGAAGGTGTGTTCCTGCACTGTGGCAAGCAGGAACTTGCATGTATGGCTTCATGATTTGGTGCAGCGCAACAGTGCTGGCGGTGCCAAAATGCTCTAAAAAAAGCCCCGTGGAAGTGGAGCATGAGGATGGGTTCATTGTTTCAGCTTCCAGGGTCAGAGTCACTATTTCAGGCTTCTAGAGGACATGCCTGAAGAGTATTTGCTCAGTGCAGGCTGGATTTTCAGCAGTTCCGGCCTGTCAAAATGTAAAAACATGACCCTGAACTTGTACATGCAAAAAGGGGTCACACACAGCAGATTGCTGAAGTTTGGGGGTATTTTTTTAAAAATAACATGAGATGGAAGGCTTCCCCTAGGACAAATAACCACTTTCCCCCTTTTCTCTCCCTTCCCACACTTGTATATCGACACTACACTGCAGTAGCACTGCCCATCAACAAAAGTAAAATCAGGTTTCATCACTGCAACTGGACTAAGTGTTCTGCGACTTGGGCCCAAATGTTCAGAAACACATATGGAGGAAAAATTCACATACAAAACGTACCTGCATAGTTATTACAATTGTGTGTAAAACTGGCTCATTAAGGACTAGATTTAAAAGTTTATTCTCAACGGATAGCTGAGCTGCCCCAGGAACACACCAGGGAATGAATTGTGACAACTTTCAGGTTCCCCTCACTCTGGGTGGAAGAATTTGCTACTGGTCTATACCAAGAGTAGGTTACTTTGGCTGCTTGGTCAGCTCAGCTGCGTTGGGAGGATGGACAGAGTCAAGGTTCTGCCCATTCCCCACCTCTTTCCATCCAGCCTCTTCTGCCAATGGGCTCCCTTGTAGAGCCTGTAGGGGCAAGCCCCAGTCTTGCTCAAATCTCTCTCTGGCCCTTTACGTATACAACTACCATGACTGTGCATTTGCAACAACTGTCTGTGAGCAAAATTGTGCATTCATTTTTGTTCACCCACTTTCGTACATTTGGAAAGAAGAATAACCATGTCCTAGTTTAGCCGCAGTCCAAGGCTGTTGCCCTAGTCATCCATCAGCGAGCATCCCACCTAGAAACAGCATTTGCGCCTCACTATGGCACTATCAGTGATCCCACCGGCCCCATTTTCATTGACTGTAGAACAGTGTTTAGAAACAGTGAGTAAACACGGTTGTATAGGGCTCCCAACCCTCCAAGATTGTCCTGGAATCTCCAGGAATTAAGGAAAATGAAAGATTAGGTCATGTGATGAAACCTCCAGGAATACGTCCAACCAAAATTGGCAACCCTATGGCTGCAGCAAAACCTGTTTAGCTTGTTTCAGCTGTGTCTGTGCTTGGTTATGCTGGCAAACATTTCCCACTATTATTAACACTGGTGTAGCTTCACTGGTGATACCGCTAGTGTGCACCAGGCTCCCACTGGCCTAATACTGTCATCTCATGCTGCTCACTTGCTGCAGGAGCCTTTGGCTATGTCGCCCACTATTGTAACCAGCGGAGACACTGTGCCGCACTGTTAGCAATTGTGGGAACTATTTACCCCAAACACCTGCCATTGACAATGCCAAATATATTTTTTAACATGGTTTGGCTGCTGTCCACATAGGCTGATAAACTGTTATGAACCAGTTTCGCTTGTGACCATGTTTGAAATCCATTATGCACATGTTCTAGATGTGATTCTTTGATATGGATGAGAGGGCAGCAACAAAATATTCCTTCATTTCATATGAAAACTATGATGAGCCCAGAAAAACTTTGTAGCTGTTGTCTTTAAAGGCATCAAGAAAGTTGTAAAGTAGCAGAACAGCAAAATGATAGAATCAGTCAAAGGACCTAAAAGTTAGCAGCTAATAGCCACTAAAAAGCTAATGACAGGGAGGAGTCAAAGCAGGCTTCCCCCACCCTCCAGCCACCCCCAAAGGGAGCAACAAAAGAACTGTGCTTAAGCTTATCAGTGTCATGCCCTTTGAAAAGGCAGGACTACCCGCTACTGGGAATTCCGATGATCAGCAAGTAGCAACAGCAGCATTCGGATACTGAGCTCTATAGCAATGCTTAAATGTAAAATAAATACATTAGTGCACACAGCCATCTGGATATCCTTCATGCCTTTGGAGATCTTTTATCCAAATACACCTCTACCCCGATATAACGCTGTCCTCGGGAGCCAAAAAAATCTTACCGCGTTATAGGTGAAACCACGTTATATTGAACTTGCTTTGATCCGCCGGAGTGCGCAGCACCCTCCCCCCCCCCCCCCCCCCCCGGAGCACTGCTTTACTGCGTTATATCCAAATTTGTGTTATATTGGGTTGCGTTATATCAGGGTAGAGGTGTACCTTTTAATCTATTGAAAATGGACTAATCTGAAACCAGTCTGCTTGGAAGTCATCCTAAACTCTGCAGCTATCTCAGGGGTTCTCAAACTGAGGGTCGGGACCCCTCAGGAGGTCACGAGCTGTCAGCCTCCACTTCAAACCATGCTTTGCCTCCAGCATTTATAATGGTGTTAAATATAGAAAAAAGTGTTTTTAATTTATAAGGCGGGGGGGGGGGGTCACACTCAGAGGCTTGCTATGTGAAAGGGGTCACCAGTACAAAAGTTTGAGAACCATTGAGCTATCTCAATATTTATTTCAGTTCCAAGGTGTAAACCAGGGGTCAACAACTTTTCAGAAGTGGTGTGCCGAGTCTTCATGTATTCACTCTAATTTAAGGTTTCGTGTGCCACTAATACATTTTAACGTTTTTAGAAGGTCTCTTTCTATAAGTCTATAATATATAACTAAACTGTTGTTGTATGTAAAGTAAATAAATTTTTAAACTGTTTAAAAAGCTTCATTTAAAATTAAATTAAAATGCAGAGCCCCCTGGACCGGTGGCCAGGACCTGGCCAGTGTGAGTGCCACTGAAAATTAGCTCACATGCCACCTTTGGCACGTGTGCCATAGGTTGCCTACTCCTGGTGTAAACACTGACACTTCCTCCACCAAAAGTGTAGTCCTGTCCACGTTCATTATCTATGTTGTGTGACCTTGTTAAAATACATTTCCTTCTGGTATTGTAGATAGAACCGCCTCATGTTTTAAAAGTGTGGCATTTATGACCAGGTCCTTAAGCATAGCTGATTTTACAGTGTAGATGGAAACACAACTAAGATCAAACTACATTAGACTACTGTTAGGTTACTACCATACTTAAACACTATAGATCTTGTCCAAGGTGATTGTGTGATTTGGGAACACTTAAAATGTGGCTAGGACGTGTCTACACTGCAAGATGGAACCTGGATGGTTGATTTTGTAAGTAGTTGGGACCACTGTGGGCAGAACCAAACCATGTTATATCCATAGTAAAGAACTGTAGTCTGACCTAGTCCTGCCAGTAAACTCTTTACTGTATAGAAGCATCTGGACTTAAAATTAATTCATTTGCCTGTGGAGGGCGCTTTGTGTGCATTTGTCACCTTTCAATCTTCATACCATTTAATGCTTTGTGTGAGCCCTCTGAGCTCAGAGTAGGGCTCACAAACCCCTCCTCCTGCCTGAGGTGGGAGAGATGTCACAGAACTGGAATCCAAGCTACAGTGGGTGTCAGTGTGAAGAAAAAAAGTGGGGGTGGGGGGAGGGAGAAACCCTTCTGGTTTCCATATTTCCAAACTTTCTGCCAGTTCAGAAGCACCCTTTTATGAGACACTGCTGGAGTCTGGGAAATCCCAATTTTACACAGCTTCCTTCCTGATTTCAACTCAGCCTCCTGAGGAAATGCAGTGGCTTTGACATTACAGAACTATAAAATGTTCTGTATGCAAAAAATGGGAGATCGTTATCAGATTTTGCCCTTGGGCTTTGCAGTTGGTATTGGCTGGTCTTATGCAAAAGTACACTCTAGATTGAACAGTGTTTTTCCAAGTACAGGTCGTAATTCAGTACTGGGTCGCAGAATGTCAGGCAGTGGGTCGCCTTGCTGATTCAAATTATAATGATCACTGCTGTGCAGCAGCTCTAAAGGGCGATGCAGCAGGAACCTGGAGAGGAGAGAGGTAGAGAGTGGGTGGGAACTGGAGCAAGTTGGGGCTTGCAGGGCTGCTGCGGGTCTCTCCTCCATCCCCAGAGCTCGCTGCTGCGGGTAGGGAGAGAGGGAGACCCCTCCCCTGGAGCTAGCTGCTGCTGGTGGGGAGAGGGCTGGTGGGGCTCCTCTGGCCCCAGCCCTGGGGCAGTCTGCCTGCATCCCAAACTCCTCATCCCTGGCCCCACCCCAGAGCCCACACCCCCAGCCACAGACTTCACCCCCCCTGCATCCCAATCCTCTGCCCCAGCCCTGAGCACCCTCCTGCACCCTGAACCCCTCATCCCCAGCTCCAACCTAGAGCCCTCACCCCCAGACAGAGCCCACACCCCTGCACCACATCCTCTGCCCTACTCTGGGCCACCTCCCATACTCTTTACCATTGGCTTACCAAGGCTAGGGTTTAGTATTGGTTATGTAAAGTGGGTTACACTGGAATGTATTTCAATATTATGATTTTATGAAAACTCTAGTCAAAAGATATAATTATGTTGCATCACAGGCATCAACAATTTTCAACTGGGTCACGAGGAAAAAAGTTTGAAAACCACTGCCCTATGGGACACTGGGGTCTGCTGTTGGCTGAGTGTACTATCTGGCTCTTCACTAGCTATACCTACGTTTAGGCCAATAAGAAGGGTGCAAGGGGAAATGGCCTGCAAAGCAGGATCTTTCTGGAGGTCTTCAAATGCCCAAAACTGGTCCTGCTTTCAAGCTCAGCTAAATATGCAGGCAAATTAGAAAATAAAAAACCAACCTAACTATAGGCTTGATCCTCCCACGCTAGGTATTAAAATGGGTACTGATGGAGTGGCTAACAAGCATTCCATAGCAGTGGCACCATTTTATTTCATTTCTTTCGTAGAGCCCTGAGGTTGGTTACTGACTGCAATAAAGGAAGCTGGGTTTTGAGACAAAGCTGATCATCTTCCTCTTAAAGTCCCCCTGCAGCAGGAACTGAGTAAGCTGCAAAGAGCCATGTGCACTGAGGTTAAACCTCATCTTGCTCTTTTCCTGCCCCATCTCTGCCACAGCGGACAGTAAGCCAACAAAAAAATAGCCAAGTGAAAAAATAAAAAGGGAGAAAAAAAACCTAACCCTCTTTTGCTGAGTTCAGTTGTGGGGCAAGGCCACTAAAAACACAGGAGGAATATGCCCCATTTTGGAAAACATTGTGGAGCCAGCGTCCTGAATTTACAATTCAGATAGAAACAAAAATAAAGAAAACCTAACTAACAGAATTAAATTAAATTAGCAGAAAAATCTGGCTCATGCTTTTCACATTTTCACCGCCAAGCTGCAGATTGTTAACTTTTTAAACACACACTTTAAAGAACATAGCATCTTTTGCAGAGGTCCCCTTTAAGAGTTACTTGAAATACTACAAAAGTTTTTTTTTCCTGCTGATAATAGCCTACCTTAATTAATTACTCTCATTATAGTTGGTATGGCAACACCCATTTTTTCATGTTCTCTGTGTGTGTATATATATATATATATATATATATATCTTCCTACTGTATTTTCCACTGCATGCATCCGATGAAGTGGGTTTTAGCCCACGAAAGCTTATGCTCAAATAAATCTGTTAGTCTCTAAGGTGCCACAAGTACTCCTCGTTCTTATTGTAGACCTAGTGACCCATCAATATGGTCATATTTGCAAACATGCCTATTAATTTGTTATTATAGCACCTTGGAGCCTTAAACATGGCCCAGGACCCCATGGTGCTAGGTGCTGTACAAACAGAACAAAAATACAGTCCATGCCCCATTCTTAATAATTTTCGCATCAGTTCAAATCAGATAGGAAAGCAGGAGATCCAAGGTGACATTTGGAATTTTGGGACCAGATCCTGGTGCTCAGTCTAGATCCTTTGTGGTAAAGGAAAACTTAATTACTTAGTAATTAATAAATGGAATAATAAGACTTAGCACTTGCACACAAGGGGTCCATATGCTCCTCAGCAAGCCAGGCCTAAATCCTGCACAGGCTCCCTTGCTGTGAGAACACAGCAGTGCAGCAGACTGAAAATTCAGTGGCAGCTTCATTGAAACACAGAAATGAATCAGGAGGCCTGCCATTACCGGAGCGGAGACATGGCTGGAATCAGGGAACAGAATCTGGGGTGAAGAGGGACAGATGTTGTCATCTTAGCCAGCACTGCACAGCTGGATCAGCAGTTACAGCATGGCAGAGCAGGTGCTGGGAGATTTCAGGGGTGGTGTCTGAGTGGCACAATGGTTGGGGGGCAATCGTTAAGGATGCATAGCTGCTGAACTAATAAGGTCTGCTGGCTGAGGGAGCTGTCAGCTCTCATTTCCCAATACATCCCTGTGCATCATTCACACTGTCATGCACTTGGCTGAGTCTGCACCAAATCTGGCTACCCTAATTCTTTCTCCTATACACTTTTGGGACAAGTTATGCTAATTACTGCTTCCCCCAAAATTAACTGCAGCACATTTGTATGTGGAGACACAGGGCCGGCTCCAGCTTTTTTGCTGCCCCAAGCAGTGAAGAAAAAAAGAAACCCGATTGAGCTGCTGCTGAAGACGAAAAGAGTGAGTGAAGGACCCGCTGCCAAATTGCCGCCGCCGCAGCCCCGGCCATGCCACCCCAGCAATGGATGGAGTGCCACCCTTTCTATTGGTTGCCCCAGGCACCTGCTTCCTTCACTGGTGGCTGGAGCTGGCCCTGGCCCTGTGGAGACAAACTGGATACTTTGCAATCAATACCGAGCTAGGGAAGGGACCAGTGTAACATCTCTGACACAGACAAGGCATAACTCCCCTCTGTAGCATGGCCTTTTACTAGAACTTTGCCCAGCTTGCCTGTCTGGCATTAACTCGCCCTTTAGATTGGTCAGAGCTAAACAGTTTTGCCTTAAATTGGCAGTTTAGCAATTGGCAGCTGTTAGCTACAGTGTTGCCAATTGCCACAATAGTTCGTGGTTTTCTTAAAGCCCAACTTTGAACCACAGGAATACATGAGGATCTCAGGTTTTGGTTTAATAAAATAAATAAATAAATAAAATCTTGCTAGGCCTTATGGTTATGGAGAAACGTGAACTTAAAGGTTCAAAAATAAGAAGGTAAATAAAAAGAACCCTAAAAGTATTGGTTTAAAAATTATATATATATATATGCTTGTGGGGGGAGAGGAATTGACTCGTTTTTTGAACACTCAGCATTGGCAGTATTGTTGCTGTTTGTCTGTTCTAGCTGGAAATTACCAGTTTATCCTTTTTAATTGCTCAGGAAATAGCTTATTCTCACATAATGCTTGATTAAAACCTCTTTTTAGATGTTAACAAATGTGTGTGACCCTCTAATGCAGGCAGTGAGCAGAAAGCAGGCAGAGACTGTTTTATTCTTGAAAGGAATCATAACAGCAGACCAGGAAAAAAAAAAAATGGTGACAAGGACTGTAAACAGGAACTGGCAAAAGGTACGTACAAAATAGTCTTTTTAAATAACTGTCAAAACTAAAACACAATCAGGTGTTTAGTTTGAAAATTAAGGCAGGATGCCCAGCTGGCCTGGTAACTGGCATTTGGCCAGAGCTTCATATGTTGAAAGCTTTGACTGTATTTCAGAACCCTATCTAAGGTCTAGTTGCAGCCCTTGAATAGGGAGTTATTTCAGGTCAAACCACACAGCGTCTGAAGATATTTCAAGTTGTAAATGCATGGGGCATTTTAGCTCTACGGAAGGCTGGTTGCACCCACCTCCATGTACACTTGCAATAGTGCAGCACCACTGTTAATAAGTGGCTATTGCACTCCCACAATCCTCCTACCCCACTTTACTAAAAGCATTGACAGCCCAGAGCTCTGGCTCTGCCATCTGCTGAGCCACACCCCTACTGGCTGCATGTATCCCTAAAACCAGCCATGCACTTTCAGCTCTGCCTAGCCCCGCCTACCCCCTGTTCAGGGCAGGCCTGAGAGCATCTGAGGCAACACTTGCCTGGTCTTGGCCCTGGTCCCTTCCACCAGTAGCGTAGCTAGCGGGGTGCAGGGGAAGCAGCCACTTCCCTGGCCTTTCCGAAAGCGTCCGGAGGAGCCGGGGGGGGGGGGGGGGGCATGCAGCATGCGGCTCGCAGCACAGCCCAGCAGCGGCTGGAGGAGCGTGAGAGTCGGGGGGCGGGCCCGCGGCATGCGGCCCGCAAAACGGCCCAGCAGCTGCGGCCGGAGGAGCAAGGGGGGGGGCGCAGCCTGGCAGCACGCAGCACGCCCCGGCAGCCGCGGCCGGAGGAGCGAGGAGGGTGCAGCCTGGCGGCCCGCAGCATAGCCAGCAGCCATGGGGAGGGGGGGCGGTGGGCACGGCCGGAGGAGTGGGGGGGCGCAGCATGGCGGCCGGCAGCTGCGGCTGGAGGAGCGGGGGGGCGAGGGGGGAGGGAAAGGCTACAGGGGTTGCACAGCAGGGCCGGAGGAGCCATGGGGGGGAGGGGCGGGGCGGGGCGGGGCGGCCGGAGAAGGCACCACGGGGGTGTGGCCGGAGGAGGAGCCAAGGGGGCTCCCTCTCCTCTTAGAAGCTGGCTATGCCACTGCCTTCCACATAGGCTCCCAGTCCCCCCCACATACCCCCAATCACAAAATATGAGAGTGGGGGTAACAAGGAGGCTGTGTAGAAGGGGCCAGGGCCAAGACCAGACAAGTGTTGCCTCAGATGCTCTCAGGCCTACCCTGAACAGTGTGTAGGTGGGGCTAGGCAGAGCCACATGCCGGGGATACTCTTAGGGGGATGGGGTGGGTGAAGAACAGTTTAATAAGATTCTTTAGCAGATGTACACTTTTCTGTTTGCTTTGTCTCATGGTGATTCACTTGAAAAACCATAATAGACAAAATCAATGGCTAGTTGGCAGACAGTCAGGCGGCACCTCCAGCCACGTACATGTTAGAGGAGGTTGCCATGGCAATGTGTCCACTGCCTCAGCAGCATCTCCCACACCCCTGAGATCTGTCAAAGAGAAAACAGAAGAGGGTTGTTAGTTCAGATGCACAGCAAGGCTATAATCCCACTCCCGCATCCAAACCCCAAGAGAACCTGCTCACCCAGGAGCCCCAGCACATGCTCTGCATGCCTTGTCTCGCTGACACAACCCCATGCCTGGTATTGAGTATGGAGTCAGGTATGGGAATCTCACTGGACTGCATTGAAGGGCCTGGAAAAATGCCCCACCTCCAAATTCTGGTAAGAGAGAGTTTGCCTCAGATTCCTAGATAGAAATGCAAGAGAGAGGGAACCAATAGTTCAGCTGCAAAACAAAGCATCCAAAAAGGAGAAAAAACAACATCTCAGTTCCACAAATTGCTGACTAAAAAGGAGAGAACATGATGCTCCTGACCTCCTTGAGCAGTAAGAGAATTTGCCATGATGGTCAAGTGCCCTGGTCGTGTGTCTGTCTGTCAGTGGGTGCCATGGGAAATGCTGACCCTCCACCAGAGCATTTGCAAACATATGGGTATGTGTCCCTCTGGGCACGTGAGCAGATCCTGGTGTAGTACAGGACCATTCAAAGAAAGGAACAGAACAAACCCAAAATGTGATTAGGTGCAAATATACCATGAACATTATGGGTGGGATTTTCAAAATGCTCAGAGTTAGCCTAACTGTGCTCCCATTGCAGGCGATGGTAAAAGGCCTGGGAAAGACATGGGAGCTACCTGAAATAGCTTATGAATATTATATGTTCTGTTAATCTGATTGTTATTGTGTTGTTTACTGTAGGTCTATAAGGGGTTAATTCATCATAGGCTGACTGCACATATGGAGGAAGTGGGTACAATGTCCTGATAACAGTTGCACCACAGACACCGGAGAACGCTTTGAAGTACAACTCTGAGTCTCTGGGGAGCCACCCGAACTGGTTTAACCAGGCTCAAGCAAGACAAGAGAAAACCAAGGCCTTTGGCTGGTTTTAAAAAGAGCCACACTCCCTGAAGGGGGGAGACAGGGTTAGTGAGCTAATGTATAGCCAGGCTCCAAAGGCTGCAGTTTCTGGGGTATGACAGGCCAACCTAGGACTATGGGTAAGATAGATGTGTGTGTAGACCTTTTATTGTGTTAAACCTCTTTTCTCAGGTTATGCTTTGTTCCTATGTTGAGATTAAACAATACTTTGTTTTAAGAAAACAAAGTTTGGGTCACTGCATTCACCACTGGTCAGAGCTTCCTAAAGGAAGACTTGCAGGTGTTGAACCCAGCTGAATTTATGGCGTAATCACAGTTGGTGCCCAGGGGACCTGGTATGTGAGTGGGAGTCACAGGAGTTCACCCAAAAAGCTTAACACATGCGGGGGGCCCTCAGTGAGACCAGAGGGGTACAACTAGCTCTGTAGCATGATGCCCATTGATTTTAATGGAAGCAATTTTGAAGATCTCAACCCACGTACCTACTGCAGGAGGCAGTGCCTGGACCTGTAGGATAGGGGCAACAATCCACAGACTCTGCATTGCTCACAGAGAGTGCTGGGGGGCACAGGCACCAAATCCATGGATGCTCCAGGGCAGGAAAACCCACGGAAAAAAAAAACAGTGGGTGCTCAGCACCCACCAGCCACAGCTGTTTGGCAGCAACCGCAGTCAGCTGTTTGGCAGTGCCCCCCAATTAACTGATAGGAGGCACCACCAAACAGCTGATTGGAAGCTGGGGAGGGTGGAGAGTGGAGAGCAGTGAGTCGGCAGGGGCTTTGGGGAAGAGTGCGGAGCCGAGGCGGGACCTCGGGGGAGGGGCAGAGTATGGCCAGGGCCTGGGGACAGAGTGGGAGTGGAGCACCCCCAGGGAAAAGAAAATCTCAGAGCCTATGCAGGGAGAATACAATGCACTGTGTGCATCTGAATTGTAATCGCTGGAGTGGGGGGGCACTGTACCATCTCAATCACACCGCAGTGCCAGTTGCAGGAGTGAAAGCATGGACAAATGGAACGCAAAATAACAGCTGCCACCAGCAGAGACCTGCTTTCTGTGTTCTGCATCTTTCAAGAAAACTAAATCACAACAGGCAGAGAGCTACACACACCACACTGGGCCCCGCAGCCCTTCCTGCCCTGCTCCATGATTCGGCTACCTCTGCGCAGCTGGGCACTCCACTGGCAGGCAGCACAGTTTTGAACTGCACCCTGACATGCTCTTGCCTCAGCCCCGAAGGAGCCTGGCACTGGCCAGCAACACCCCCCTGGAGCTGGGCTCTGCCCATGGAGCCGGAGATGCTCCCCGAGGTGCTCCCTGAAGTACTCAACCCTCTTGGGCACCTGCTTCTCAACAGCCTGATCACACCTGCTCGCTGCCCGGGGATGTGCCATTGCAGCCTGGCCACTCTCCTCACACTCCCTGTGAGCAGAGCAGAACCTTCCCTTCCCTGCCCTGCCCCAGCCCCATGGCTACTGGGCTTGTGGTCACACAGCTTGAGCTCTGAGCTTGGCCCACGAGCCCAGTGCCCATCCTAGGCACTGATAGGGTGACCAGATGTCCCGATTTTATCGGGACAGTCCCGATTTTTGGGTCTTTTTCTTATATAGGCTCCTATTACCCCCCACCCTTTGTCCCGATTTTTCACATTTGCTGTCTGGTCACCCTAGGCACTGAGGGCAGGAGGCTGCTGGTAGGGTGGACTCGTTCCCGCCAGCTCTGGAAACCAAGGCTGTGAGAATGGAGTGATCCCTGGGGTTACCATATTTCAAGTTGCCACATAGAGGACAATACTGGGGGAAGGAGGAGCTGGAGGAGGTATTTAGGTGGTGCTGGAGAGGGTGTCTGGGTAGTGGGAAGAATATTTGGTGGGTGCTTGAGGGGGTACCTGTGGGAGGGGTATCCAGTGGAGGTGGACTGCCAGTGCTGGGGAGGGGATGGGCTGGCTTAATAGGAGAGCCCCAGCTGCTGCTACTGCCAATGCTGACGAGACACAGCTTGCGGGGCTCCTGCTCCCCATTCCCCATCTCCTTCTCTTTCCCATCCCTCTTCCCCACTGTCCCCTGCCCCACCTCCAACATCCCCGCCCATCCCAGCCCCCTTTCTTCCCCACTGCCTCTTCCCCCCACCTCAGCCCCCTTCCCCCATATCCTCCCCTTGCACACCCCGGCACTCACCCAGCCTTGTACAGAAAACAGGATGCTGGCTGTGCAGGGAACCCAGCAGATGTAGAAGGGGACGACGACAAGTGCCAGGAGGCAGCGTCCAGCTGCAGAGGCATCAGTGGGCAGGAAAAGCAGCTCTATACTCCACTCCTGGCCCAGGCCTCTGTTTTGGGGGGGACTGTACCCCACCCTCTCCAAATTACACCCATGGCCTCCACCTGATGTTGTTAGGCCCAATCCTGCAAGGGGGGGAGGAGCTTACACAGCTGGGCCTCATCCTGCTGCACACACACACACACACACACACCGAGCTCTGCACCCTGGGCAGCTCTAGTTATGGCCCTGGCTAGGTTGCTAAGAAAAAGACATTCAGTTTCACAGTAAAAATACCAACTTTTGTCAGTTTCTCTCCATGTTGTATCCCTTTCTCTTACTCCCCCAGCCCTTTGCTTAAGGTACAACATAGCAGCAGATTAAGGTTTGATAAATCTCTGTCAATATCTTTCAAATACAGACTGATTTTCCCTTAGTGCTATTGGATAATAAAACATTACTGCCAGCCGCAAACAGTTCAGATGCAGTCACATTCTGTTGAAACTTTCCAGTTACCCTGTTTGATCAAGTCAGTTTTTCCATTAACAGCCTAATGGGAAATTTCTTAAACCCCTCAGTTTAGGAGCAGGGAACATCACATTTTCATTTTTTCAAAATGACCTACCCTTTCGACCACTGGTATGGAAATCACAACCCACTTTTTAATATTGGCTGGACACATCAAGCCGTCTAAAACACTTACACACACACACACAGGATGTAAAAAGATGTGCATGCACAAGGCTAACAAGATACCCCTCTAAAAAGGTGCTTTAGTAGTTCTCTATAGGTTGAAATTCTGTCTGGGGTTCCAGCATTTGCTCTGATTATATAGACTAGTTTTATATAGGCATGCCTACAAAACAAATTTGCAGAGGGGAGCAATTAACTTGAGGAGGAGCCTTAGAAATTCCCAACATTGACAGCAATGGCTCTATCAGATCCTCCCTAAGCTAATTGGCTTCCATTTTGTCTCTGTACCTCCCACTCTCCAGACTCATGGAAAGCATTCTATGCAGCTGAAGAAATGAGTTTTTTTACTCACGAAAGCTTATGCCCAAATAAATCTGCTAGTCTTTAAGATGCCACCGGACTCCTTGTTGTTTTTATGAAGGGACTTGTAAGGACTTGAAGCAGAGCCTGCTTTTATTTGATTAATTGACTGACTGATGAAAAACCCCTGCAGGCTGCGGCTCAGTTTATCTGATGTCAGATGTCTTTTCGAGATAAGCCAGCTTGCCATTTTACATGAGCTAACCGAGTGCATGGAAGCCCCAACAGTATCATAAATTAACAACTGAAGGCAGCCCAAACATCAGGAAATAGAAATCGATGACATGGGACAGAACAGCTTTACATTGGATAAGTCTGGGTGGGTTATTTCTTGCAAGTGTAAGGGGACTGTTGCCCCCTTACTAACACTCAGTGGGGGTGTTTTGGTTGGCTAGCTCCCAGCACTAAAAGGAGAAGGGTCAACGGCAAATCAGGAGCCTGAGACTGACAGTCCCCAGAAACAATGGGGAGATGCCAATGCTCCAGATCAGCCTGACTGACAGGGCGGGCAGGCTAATCAGAGAATCAGGGGGGGTCCCTTCCTCTGTGTGAACTGGAATTGCTTGGGTCAGACAGAGTGGGGCCGAGCTAAGGAGAGAGCAGGGGCCCGAGCTAAGCTGCTGGAAGCAGAGCTGCAGCCCCCAAAGCCAGAGCACAGCCCAGAGAGAGCAGAGCTGCAGCAACCAGAGCCAGAGGGGTCAGACAAGCAGCCAGGAAGCAGGTCAGAGCTGGGAGCAGAGTCACAGAAGCAGCCTGCAGAGCAGACCTGTCCTGGGAGCAGAGCTGTAACAACCAGAGCCAGAGAGGCCAGAGAAGCAGCCCAGGGAGCTGAAGGCAGAGCAGCAGCAGCAGCCGTGCTGAGGCAGAGTGGAGCTGGGGCTGGAGTAGTCCGGAGCTGGGAGCGGTGAGCAGCTGGGGAGAGTGAGGAGGACCCTGGGCAGTGGGCCCAGCACAGGGAGAAGCCTCAGCCAAGAGGCCTTGCAGGCCAGACTTGGAGGGGGATCATAACCCCGACCGGGCAGGGGCGATGCTGGAAAAAAGGGTCCTGCCACCTAGAGCCTGAGGGCGTGTGGCCACCGCCAGAACAAGTGTCTGACCTGCAGCGTCTCTGCAGCACGGCCAGGGCCTGAGAAGGAGGCCTGGGACCTACAAGGAACAGACTGTGAACTGCCCTGATGTTCCAGAGACACTGTTTGTAATGTTCCATGCCACAGAGCGCAGTGACGTGTTTTCCTTTAACCTTTCCCATTTTTCCTTATTCTTTTTTTAAAATTAATTGTTAATTAAACAACTTGTATTTGCTTTAAATTGTATGAAATGATCAGTGGGTCAGGGACGTGCCCAGTGCAAAGAGAGTACCCCGGAGTGGGGACACCCTAGCCCCTGTCCTGGGTGAACACAGCAGGGTTGGGGGTCGAGCCCCCCAGGAATCCTGGGCCCAGCCTTGTCGGAGTTTACAAGGACTCTGCCAGACAGGAGAGTGGAAGGGGAGTCCTCAAGGGCAGGGAGGCCTCTGGGTAAAGGAAGTGGGAGCGAGGACTCAGATCCTGTCGCTAGCCCACTTCACCGGGGTAGTGCAGAAGCCAGGAAAGTTCCCCACAATAGCGGAACCATTCCCCGGCTTACACTAGGATGGTTGCGGGTTGAACTTCAAAATACAGACTGGCTTGTGTCTAGCATAACTAAATTCAACACACACTCACTGTGTCTCTCAGCTGTGATGACACCAAAAGCCAACGGACCCTTCTCCAGTTGTAATTGCTAGTGGCCTTTCCTCAGTTCAGCACAGCAATTCAAACACACTGTCTTGTGATTCAGCTCTTTGTCTGAGATTTGTGGCCTGACATGCCTGCCTAGTGCCTACTTTCCCCTAGCACTATTCCCAGCCCTAGCCTTTTTTCCTCTCTGACAGACTCAGCTTCAGGGTTCCCAACCTCTTCTCTGTTTTCACAAGCTGTTGTGCAGATGGTCCCTATTGGCTCTCCTCCAGGCAGGGCTGGATTAACTTTTTTGTGGGCCGGACGCCAAATATATTTGTTAGCCCCCATTGGGGAACTGGGCATGTGATGGGGGATGGTCCGTAGAGCGAGGGGCCGGCTGGGGGCAATGAGGTGCAGCACAGCGGGCGTGGCCCCACTCAGCCCAGCACAAGGGCACTGTTTACAAACCCACAACTGCTAGACACACACTGCCCCCCTGCCCAGTGCCCTGCCCTTATGCCCAGCGTCCCCTCGCCCAGAGACTCCTCCCGCTGACCTCCCACCACAACTGCACAGCATCCTGCACACCATACCCCCTGCCCAGCTCCCCCACCCACAGATCCCCTACTGTCCAGCATCCCCTTCACAGTCCCAACATCACAGCTGTACAGCACCCCATATTCCTGAGAGAATTCCGCATCAAATTCTGTGCATAATATTTTAAAATTCTGCAATTTTTTTTTCTTTACAATAAATAAATGTCGAAACTCCACCATGGCAGTGGGGAGCACAGGCCACTGGCTGCATGGAGGTGGAAGAATACCCAGCAGCCTCCCCCGCCCCCGTGGGACAGGGACTTGGCAGTGAGGCTTGAGGAGGTGAGGGGGGAATCGTCCCCCCAGCATGAGCTGGCGGAGCGGGCTGGGGCCGGGTCTCTCCACTTCCTGCCGCAGCCGCCTGGTGATTGCAGAGCGGGCCCAACCCCACACTCACAGGGCAGCGGGAAGTGGAGTGACCCGGCCCCCAGCCCACTCCGCTCTGCTCCCCTGGCTCCCAGCCTTGGGACTGGGGGGCAGGGGGGAACTGCCCCCCAGCACTCACTGGTGGCGCGGAGCAGGCTGGGGCCAGGTCGCTCCACTTCCCGACGCCTGATGAGTGCAGGGTGCTCCCAATCCCTGCTGCAGTCCCCCGGGATGTTGTTCAGGGAAAGGGGTGGAGTGGGGGCAGGGCTGGGGCGGAGCAGGGGTGGGAAGAGGCAGGATGGGGGTGGAGCAGGGGCGGGGGCAGCTTTTCTGGCCGGCTCAGGCGGCCAGGGGATTGGGCTGGCTGGGACCCCTTCTGACTCTGGGCCCGGAGCCATAGCACCATGGTAAACCCGGTACTGCCTCCAGGTGCCCACAACTGTCTTCTAGATAGGCCTGCGGAATCCTTATCCCAGCATTCTTCTTGGCTTCTAGCATGGTACAATGACAGCTTGTTCAATCTAGCACTAGCTGCCAGCAGAGATGAGTTACAACAAAACTCTGGATCCAAACACACCTGAAATCTGGGGAAGCTGGGGTCTAAATCAAATGGTATAAGGACCCTAGCAGTAAACTATACAGAGTTTCTGGACTAATCAAACAGACTTATCTCTGTGGGGGTCAGGGCCGGCTCTAACTTTTTTGCCGCC
This sequence comes from Chrysemys picta bellii, assembly GCF_011386835.1. Lineage (NCBI taxonomy): Eukaryota > Metazoa > Chordata > Testudines > Emydidae > Chrysemys > Chrysemys picta. Next base: position 109,462,479 of record NC_088794.1, read on the forward strand.
CCAAGCAGCAAAAAAAAAGCACTGCCCCGCCGTAACCCCCCCCACACACACCGAGTGCCGCACCGCCGAAACCCCCCCCCGGTGAGTGCTGTGCTGCCGAACAACTGCCGCCCCCCCGCTGTGCTGCTGAACCCCCCCACGTGGAGCGCCGCCAAACATCCCCCGCCAAGCGGAGCGCCGCTGAATACCCCCTGCCAAGCACCGCGCAGCGCCGCCGAACAGCCCCCGCCCCCGCCGCGCTGCCAAACACTCCTCGCTCCCTGCCAAGCGCCGCGCCGCCAAACAGCCCCCGTCCCCCCGCCGCATTGCCGAACACCCCCCACTGAGCTTCCGAACACCCCCGCCCCCCATGGAGCACTGCGCCGCTGAAAACCCTGCCGAGTGCCGTGCCGCCGAACACCTCCGCCCCCCGCGGAGCGCTGCACTGCTGAAGCCCCCCACGCGAGCACCGCCAAACACCCCCCGCCGAGCGCCGCGCTGCTGAACCCCTCCCCGTGGAGCGCCGTGCTGCCGAACACCCTCCGCCGAATGCTGCGCTGCCGGACCCCCCCCCGCTGAGCGCCGTGCCGCGCTGCCCCCCGCCACCCCAAGATTGGCCGCCCCTTACCAGGAGCTGCCCCAAGTACGTGCTTGGTTGCCTGGTGCCTGGAGCTGGCCCTGGTGGGGGTTTCTGCCTTCTTGGGCAAAATAAATAGCTTTAATGCTGGATACTTCCACGTATTTTGGCACCACTACAGGCCTAATAGTACAAAGAATTAAAATTGAACAGAAAAGCTTTAGAAAACGCTTAGTGATGCCCTTGCAGTCTGAAGGGGAAAACACTGTTCAGTATGTTCCTGTGGTGAAGTCACCCTGTCCACACTGTGCTGCAGAAGTCTCTGGTTGGTGTCAGCTTCATGTGCATGTACTTCATGTGAATGAATCTCTAGCGTTCTAGGAGGAATCTCTGAATCACATAAGCCACAGTAAGTCTCACTAACGTCTCATGAATACATTACGGAATGTACGTTCTGAATGGTAGAGACTGTTTGACATCTTGGTTGCCAGTTTCCTTGTGTCACTACTTAATCCATCTGCCTATCTAATCTTAGGGTTCTTTATAGAGCCTAGCACTCTGGTATCTAAGTGCTGACCTACTCTGTGTAACTAATGAATAAATGCAGAGTCTTTTTTTTTTTTTTTTTAACAAAGACAGGGGCATTTCAGTTCTGTACAATTAGTTGGGAGTTTTATGCCTTCCTCGGAAGCTTATAGCATTGGTCACTACTGGAGACACAATACCAGGATAAGTGCTGGAACTAAGGGTATGGGGTGGTGCCGCACCCCCCTGGCTTGAAGTGGTTTCCATCATATACAGGTTTACAGTTTGGTTCAATGGCTCTCAGCACCCGCAATATACAAATTGTTCCAGCAGCCTCTGGATTAGATGGACCATTGCTCTGGTAATTCCAAAATCCCTATGGTGTGTTGAAATCCAAGTCCTTTGCAAAATGTTCTATTTTGTTCATGCAATTCATTCACCCTGAAGCTGCTTGAAATGGCTTGTGTAGCACATACAGTTCAATAGCAATTCAATGTGACTGATGCACTTTGTGGTGCAAAGTGCTCCCAATAGTGGCTATCCCCAGGTTTGCTCACCTTTGAGACACAGGTGAATAGACCATTAGTTTGCTATACAAGTAACAGCAACTTCGACCGCAGAAGGTCCTAGGCCGGGGTGGGCAAACTTTTTGGCCCGAGGGCCACATCTGAGTGGGGAAATTGCATGCAGGGCCATGAATGTAGGCAGGGCCGGCTCCAGGGTTTTTACCGCCCCAAGCGGCAGGAAAAAAAAAAAAAAAAAAGCCGCAATCGCGATCGGCGGCAGCTCCACCGTGGCGCTTTCTTCTTCGGCGGGAATTCGGCGACAGGTCCTGTCCTCCGAGAGGGACAGGGACCCTCTGCCGAATTGTCGCCGGAGAGCCCGACATGCCGCCCCTTCCCCTTGGCCGCCCCAAGCACCTGCTTGCTCAGCTGGTGCCTGGAGTTGGCCCTGAATGTAGGGCTGTGGCAGGGGGTTGGGGTGCGGGAGTAAGTGTGGGGTGTGGGAGGGGGTGCAGTGTGCAGGAAAGGACTCAGAGCAAGGGGTTGGGATGGAGGAGGGTGTGGGGTGTACGAGGGGGCTCAGGGCAGGGGGTTGGAATGCAGGAGGGGGTGTGATGTGCAGTAAGGGGCTCAGGGCAGGGGGTTGGGGTGCAGGAGGGGTGCAGGAGGGGTGCGGCAGGGGACTGAGGGCAGGGGGTTGGGGTGCAGGAGGGGGTCGGGATGCGGGCTCCGGCCCGGCACTGCTTACCTGGAGTGGCTCCAGGGTGGCAGCAGTGCACACCGGGGCCAGGGCAAGCTCCCTGCCTGACTGCCCTGGCCCCACGCGGCTCCCGGAAGTGGCTGGCACCACGTCCCTGCGGCCCCTGGAGGAGGGGGGGCAGAGGGCTCTGTGCGCTGCCCTCACCTGTGCGTACCTCCCCCGAAACACCCACTGGCTGCGGTTTCCCGTTCCCGGCCAGTGGGAACTTCAGGGTGCCATCTGGTTCTGGGAGTGGCGCGGGGCCTGTGGCACTATGGGGATGGCAATCCCGCGGGCCGGATCCAAAGCCCTGATGGGCCTGATCTAGCCTGCGGGCCGTAGTTTGCCCACCCTGTCCTAGGCAAAGTGCTGGTTCTCATGTTGCGCAAAGATTCACACTAATGAAAGCAGCTCCTTGCGGAACTGCTCGAGGACCCACTCAGGATGAATGGAGATGAATGGCTGTAGAAGCTGTAGTCAAAGTGCTGAGTTATTGGAGATGCTGCTGCAAATAGTAGTGACAGAAGGTTCCCTGCATGTATAAATATTGGCACCACATCCATATATAGCTCCAATGGCTGGAGATGGGACACTAGATGAGGAGGGCTCTGAGTTACTACAGAGAATTCTTTCCCAGGTATATTCCTGGTGGGTCTTGCTCAGGGTCTAACTGATCACCATACTTGGGGTTGGGAATGAACTTTCCCTTGGTCAGATTGGCAGAGACCCTGTTTGTTTTCTTTTCCAGCATGGGGCACGGCTGGGTCACTTTCAGGTTTAAACTACTGTAAATGGTGGATACTCTGTAACTTGATGTCTTTAAACCATGATTTGAGGACTTCAGTAACTCTGCCAGAGGTCAGGTTCTATTACAGGAGTGGGTGGGTGAGGCTCTGTGGTCTGCAATGTGCAGGAAGTCAGACTAGATGATTATGATGGTCCCTTCTGACCTTAAAGTCTATGAGTTCTCTCAAGTGACCAAATGAAGGGCTGGCTGTTCCTGCTACAAAGGTTGTAGAAACTGGCTTGGTTATCCCCTAATCATCCAGATCTAATCATGCAAAATAAAAGGGCGGACAGGCTCGTAAATACTCCTTTGTGGGAGCCAACCTACTAAGTATGCAAGCTTCCATTTGGCAAGGCTTTTCACATTCTAAACAGCTGGAAGCTGTTTCATATAGCTGGCTGCTGCTCCCTGAGTAGAGGGAAACTGCAAAGAGGCAGTATAATTAAATGCTGGTGTAACACTGACAGATCCTGGTAGTTGATGGGTGGGTGGGATTGAACCTGGGAATTCTGAAGCTTAGTGTATGAGTCTCTACAGCATGAGCTAAAAGTCATGTGGCTCTTAACTCAATAGCAGACGCATCAATCTCTAGCTGGGTTAGGTGCCACTAGAGGGGGACAGAATGCCCCACCAGGGCCGGCCCACAACATTTTGGCACCTGAGGCGGGGAGCTCAAATGACACCCCCATGTCCCCTCGCTTGGGCCAAAACTTTGAAAGGTCTCAATTCTGCCTTCTTCCTGTTCTACTCCTCTCATGGTACTGCTCTGCTACCTACCCCAATAAAGGAGAACTAACAACTTAAAATGCCTTGTTCAAAAATTATAAGTAGCACTTAACTTTCAATCGCCTGAACAACAAATGTAACTTTTCTTGTCTGCATAGTAAACACTCACATTTTTATCTGTTTGAATAATCAAAGTGGTGCTTTCCGTGCCTTCTTGGTTGCAAAGATTTGAACTGCATCCTGGAGGTCCACAGTCTGGGCCAGCTCATGCTCTTTTGAGATGGTTGCAAGGCCGACCAACCTCTCCTGTGTCATTGTGGAGCGTAGATGTGTTTTTATTAACTTCAGCTTGGAGAAGCTGCATTCTCCACTGGCAACTGTTACAGGAAGTGTTAGAAGTATGTGCAGAGCAACAAAAGCATTTGGAAAGAGGGTGGTCATCTTATTTGTACACATATATTCCAGAACAGCCTTTGGAGTTGATCCTGCTGAAATGTATCTTGAAAGAGCTTTCAGTTCATCACCTAAATCACTCGCATCAATATCGCACATGTCATGTGTCAACACTGTCTCTAATGCCCTGCATCGCTGGTGTAGGTCTTCTTCAGGTACAGTGAGGAGTTTTGGAATATCATACAACATCTCAAATATACTGCTGTGTTCCTTGAGCTGCATGAAACATTCTTCAACTGACTGTATTGCACAATCTAGCACCTGGTTAAAGAATTCAACTTTGAATTGTTGTTTAGGGTCTCTTATGAGATTATCCCATGCATTGTAATCAAAATGTCTTCTTCTTCACTGACTCTTGTATTCTTGAATGGGTGGGAAAATAGCTTCAGTGTGAAGTTCCTCTGTCAACTTCTGTGCACTCTTCAGAATGTTTTGAAATCCCTCATCTGACTGGTAAGACTGTAGGTATGACTTTGCTTTGTCCAGTTGTTCCATTGTTCCAGATATATCAAGGTCAACACCTTGGAGTCTCTTGCTTACATTTATTTCAAGCTGTTTGTCATGCCACAACACTAAGCCACACAGAAATTTGAAGTTATGTATGTTTCTGGTGATTCCATTTCCCTCTGCCATTGTTCTCCCACGAACAGTTCCTGTCATAGCATTATCCTCCATAATGGCAACTATGGCATCATCTATCTCCCCAATTTGGTGTTTGATAGGCTTTATCGCCTCCACTTGACTTTCCCATTGTGTGGCACTCAGTGGTTTCAGTGTCAGAGAGGATGTTCCCAGATGTTGCTTCAGAAATTTGCCATCGATGAGTTGGTGTAGAGAAAAATACATAGATGCTTTGAATTACATTAAAAAATTCAGCAGCCTCACTAGAAGCTGATGCTGCATCAGAGACCACCAAGTTCAATGAATGAGAACTGCATAGGACAAAAAAATCTTGAGGGTTTAACTCTCAGATCCGTGTCTGCATTCCTCTGTTCTTTCCTCTCATGTTGGCACCATTATCGTAGCTCTGACCTCTCATGTCAGCTATCGTAATTCCCGTATCTTCCAGCTTTTTAAGAAGCACATTTGTCATACTGGCTCCTGTAGTATCATCAATGTCAATAAAATCTAGAAAATGCTCTCTGACAGTCACCATTGCAGGGACATTTTCAGTAGGTTCTGTTGTTGTTACAAAACGCACCATTAAAGTCATTTGTTCCGTATGGCTGATGTCAGGTGTGCAGTCCAGAATAACAGAGTAATATCTTGCTGATTTCAGATCTGCCACAATCTTCTGTTTGACTTTTGTTGCCAGTAACTGTATGATCTCATTTTGAATTGTTTTTCCAAGGTAGTTGTGTGTGTAGATTTCTTGGGTGGTGACTCTTCTTAGATGCTCCTGGAGTACAGCATCAAACTCAGCCATCAGCTCCACAATTTTAAGGAAGTTTCTATTGTTTGGCACATACAGCTGATCTGAAGTGCCACGCAGTGCTAGGTTTTGGGTAGTAAGCATTCTCACAATGGCAATAAGCCTTTTCAGAACATTTTGCCAGTAAAGAGACTCTGATGCAATCGTCTCTTGATGCTGATCATCTATGGTGGCCTTTAACCTTAGTCTCATCTCATGCTCTTTCCACTGTGACAGACCCAGACCAGTGGGGTACAGGAGTCTGGTAGAGGGCAAATATACTGGTCACTGGATGAGTAGTTTTCTGTTCCCTGAGTGACCAGAGCAGGGGATGCACTAGAGTAATCAGGAACCTGCTAGAACCAGTTAACGCAGGCAGGCTAATTAGGACACCTGGAGCCAATTAAGAAGAAGCTGCTAGAATCAATTAAGGCAGGCTAATCAGGGCACCTGGGTTTTAAAAGGAGCTCACTTCAGTTTGTGGTGTGAGTGTGAGGAGCTGAGAGGGAGAGCGAGAGCTGCTGGAGGACTGAGGAGTACAAGAGTTATCAGACACCAGGAGGAGGGTCCTGTGGTGAGAATAAGGAAGGTGTTTGGAGGAGGTCATGGGGAAATAGCCCAGGGAGTTGTAGCTGTTATGCAGCTGTTACAGGAGGCACTATAGACAGCTGCAGTCCACAGGGCCCTGGGCTGGAACCTGGAGTAGAGGGCGGGCCTGGGTTCCCCCCAAACTTTCCAATTGACCTGGACTGTGGGTTCTTCCAGAGGGGAAGGTCTCTGGGCTGTTCCCCAACCCACATGGTGAATCTCTGTGGCAAGAAAATCTGCCAATAAGTGCAGGACCCACCAAGATAGAGGAGGAACTTTCTCACACCACCTATGGAATGCTCTCTGGTAACTTGCTGCCTTCTCCTGGCATGCCAGATTTCTAGCCAGATTTTTTCAGTCCTTTGTTCCTGTAGAACCCAATGTGGTTAGAACATTAGACTAGAAGAGTTTGCAACAAAAACAGTATGCAGCATTCTGGGTTTTTGAGTACATAAGCCATGGCCTCTCCACTTCGTCACCATTGGGGATTTCATGCCAGTAATGTGTTGGATGGAAACTTCTATTTTCATTGTCTTTGGGGAACATAAAGTTTTTCACTTGCTGTGGCCCATGCAGTACAAGGAAATCCCTCAGACTACTGCTCAAGTGGGTCCACAGTCCTGGATCATCTAGACTTAAGGAACTAAACTCAGCAGCAGCTGTTTCTTGCGCTTCCACCACACTCTTCTGATCTACACTTTTCTTCAGGAATGTGCGTGGTTACATCCGTTTGAGATGGAGATAAGGATGCTGCAGTAGCTGCCAGGTCACCTGCACTCTGACTAACTGGAAGATCCAGTATCTCCTCACCACTCTCATCCTCACTGGGGCCAGAAGGCTCATAGTGAACATTTGTGTCTATGTATCTAAGGAGAGCTCCTTCCTGCTTAGATAAAAAAGCTTCCTTTGCTTTCTTTCTTTTTCTGAATGCTGCCCCAAAGGGACGTTTTCTTCTTTCACCCATGACTGCTGTTCTGTGCCAGCTATAGTGGCTCTCAATACTCAATTGAGGGGGACAAATACTCAGGCTGGTAGCAGGGCCTGAGTGAGGGAAGATATCAGTGTCTTAAAGGCCTAACTGGCTCCTACTACTTCAGTTGACTGTCTGTTCTCCTCAAGTGGGTTCAGGGAAGCAGCAGGAAACAGGAAGCTCCCTGAGAAGCTGGTGTTAATCAGTCCAGGCTCCTGGGGGTGCAGGAGAGGTACATAAGAGGCTTCTCCTCCTCTTCGCTCTCCCTGCAGCTCCTGTTGCTTTTTGTTATTCCCTCTCACCTTTTCTCCTGTTATGTCTCTTGTGCCCTCCTTTCTCCAGCACAGCACTCCACCATCTCTGTGCAACTGGAGCAGAGAGAATACATATGCACCAGCAGCAGACACAATTTTCTACACTCTGGGTCCTAGTGGCACCCCTCCACAGCCTGGCACCTAAGACAGCCGCCTCAGTTTGCCTCATGGTAAGGCCAGTCCTGGCTCCACCAAGCAGGCATGGGTTACACTGAGAAAGGGGGAGATTGTATTAAAACTCTGAGGCTGGCTGTTGACTCAGCAAGCAACACTGTGCAGAAAGTCACCAGTATCAGCCAGCCTTGCCAACAGCATCACAGGGTGTATTGACATTGCTGTAGGGCATGAGCCTCCAGCCCAGGTGAGACAGACTTGCACCCACAGGGCTAGTGCACTAAAAGTAGCAATGTGGACATTGCAACTTGGGCTGCAGCTCACTGCTCTCAAGCCTCGGGGTTGGGTGGCTTTAGGCCAGTGGAGCCTCTGTAGAGCAGCTCCAGAGGCATCTGAGAGGATTCCTCCAACCCTTCCCATGATGGAGATCTTTAGAGCCCAGCCCAGTGACCTAGGCTCGGTGCTGAGATTTCACCTTTGGAAGGAAACTGTTGTATGGACATTCATTGCATTAAATAGTTTGTCACATTACTTTTCCTTGCAATGGACAAGCCCTCATGCCAGAGTGCCCAGCACTACGACTGGGACGTGGGGCTTTTGGGTGACTTGCATATATGGGACCCTGCACTATGTTGACTTGGATTTGTGAGAACTGGCTAAAGTGGGGCAGGTGCAATACCCGCAGCTTCCTATCTATGCTGTAGAAGGAATGATCTAAACTAGCAATTCTCTTGACATTTCTCATGGTTGTATTAGCACTGGTGTGGGTGGGAGCATAGGTGTAGACCAGCCACCAGTGTTTTTACTACACTACCATCTAACCCCGCTCAGAGCGGGTCTAGGCAATGTGGTGGTAAAAATACCAGAGTCCCCTTTACATCATAGCTTCTGCTGCTCACTAATGGAGCTGCACTAGTAGTGAATTGTGGTTATGAATGTGCTAGTAGTGTAGACAGAGCTAATGTATTCCAGCCAAGCTTTCTTTTTGCAATGCTTTTTTACCTTGGGTACACAGGGCTTCTGATGAATATTAGAGAATGTTACATTCACACACACACAAAGAAGCTAGATAAAACATAAATACTTCTTCTGGAGGTTTGGAGTGTAACACTGCTTTATTTTTTAGAATTCAGAACAATAACAAACAAGAACCCCAAAACAGAGAGAGAGAAAGCAGGCTGCTCCCTAAAAACAGAGCCGATCAGCTCACCCCTCCTTACTCTACACTGGCTCGGTGCAGACTGACTCTGATTACACGCTTCCCTACAGAGCTCCCTAGCCTGCAAGCAAAGACCAGTAAACCCTCCTGAACATTTAAAGCCATAGCTTATAGTTTTAACACTGTTCTATACACCACAGAGAAGGACCCTAATATTGTAGTAAGAGGTGGAAAAAGCACATCTCTATATGAGGGCAGTGCAAATCTTGTCCCTTCTCTGTATGTGGAAGGCTTTCTGCTGTATAAGAGGGATAGGCTGCACAGGTCCCATGTTATACATATCCCAGTTCTGTTGAGAACTGATCTGTGTGGCTGACATCAGAGATATAAGGATGGGCCAGGAGTGGGGTGAGGCTGGAGCGGAGGATCTTTTGCTATGTAGCTCTCTAAATCTTCCCTTCTCCAGGAAGGGGTATGTGTGTGCTGGGGCTGTAGAGGTAACAGACAGCGTAGCTTCCACAGAACAACTCCTCTCAGCTCCATCACCTGATTCTTCTCTCCTTCCCACCATGGAGCTCTCCAGCTGAGTTACTCATGATGGGCACTAGAGAGAAAATGTGTCCCTTAAAGCCACATCCTGCATCCTTACTCATATGAGCAATCCCACTGACCCTGATGGGACTCCTCATATGAGGAAGAGGAAAAGAGTTTTTTGTTTGGACAACGTCATTGACTTTAACCCACTCCCTAATCCTGGAAAACAACTGATTGTGCTGCAGTCAGTCATGTGATCACAGCTCATTGAGGAGTAGCTTTAAATAGACTAGGCTTTGTCCAGCTGACAGAGCTCAGAAGGAGCAGGAAGTGGAGGCCCAATCAATGGGAAGGAAGCCTCACCAGCGCTTTGTGCATTTTACCGTCATGCTAGCATTACTATTCTGCATTTCTCTTTTTAAACACGATGCAAGGATGATTCATGTGATGTTTCTCAGCTCAGCCCCAAGCACTGTTAGAGTAAGTCCCTAGATAAATCATTTCTTTCTCCCTCTGATGCTGAGCTAGGTGGGAGTGACGCAGGAGGTGATTAAGTGGGCAATTCTCAGCCTCAAAAGAAATTTGAGCCTGGTCCTGGGTGATTAATAAAGCGATCTGAGGGGCTGTAGGAAAATCTGATCCTTTGATTTTCGCATAGAGTGAGGCTCTCGAAAGCTGCATGTATTAAAAGTTGAAGGTTTGCATTTGCATGCAATGCCTTCCTGAGCAGGGCTGAGTAAAGGTGAAACCTATCGCTGTGCAAGGCCCCGGGTTTGATGAGAAATCCTGCTAAATTTCCAAATGACTGGGGCATTCTGAATGACTTGGCTTACATGCATCCAAAGGCTTTTTCCTCTTTACATTATTCTAGGTTTAAAAAATCATTGATGGAGAACCGGGGGGAGGAGGGATAGCTCAGTGGTTTGAACATTGGCCTGCTAAACCCACGGTTGTGAGTTTAATCCTTGAGGGGGCCACTTAGGGATCTGGGGCAAAATCAGTACTTGGTCCTTCTAGTGAAGGCAGGGGGCTGGACTCAATGACCTTTCAAGGTCCCTTCTAGTTCTAGGAGATGGGATATCTCCATAATCTTAGCAATTATGATTATTCCTTATTGATGTTGCACTGCTGCCAGGGCCAGCTCCAGGTGCAAGTTGGTGCTTGGGGCGGCAGATTGTTGGAGGCGGCATTCTGCCCAATCCTAGGGCGGCATGGCTGCTTTTTTTTGTTTTTTGTTTTTGTTCTTGTTCCGCTCTGGCCACCCTGTGGGGGCGGCGGCACGGAGAACCAGAGCGCCCTGCAGGGCAGTCCTCTTCCTTCTCTCCCCGCCGACCAGAGCGGAGCCCTGGCGGCAGGAGGTGGAGCAGCGGGAGGGGCAGCGTGGCAGCGCCCCTGCTGTAGCCCTGGCTGCCCCCTTCTCTCTCTCTCCCACCCGCTCCCTCCCCTGCCCCCCCCCCCCAGCTGGTCCCCCTGCACCCGCGCTCCGGCCGTGCCGCAGGTTTTTTTTTGTTTGTTTTTGGGGTTTTTTGTTTGCTTGGGGTGGCCAAAAAGCCAGAGCCCGCCCTGACTGCTGCCTAAAGATCCTAACTGAGATCAGGGCCCTATTGTGCTAGGTACTGTGGAAACACACATTTACAGCCAGTCACTGTCTCAATGAGCTTACACTTTAAATAGACAAAGCATGGGAAAGGTGAGAGACACTCTGCCAAGGTCACACGACAGGTTTGTTGCAGAGTTGGGAATAGACCATGGCTCACCTGAGTGCAGGTCAGTGCCCTGTCCAGTAGACCAGGCTGCTGCTTGTCTGTGGGGAGCTACCTTTTTAAATAAACATTTTGAGACTCTCTACTGTCTTGAGAAACAGTGTCCTGCTTCTTGGAACTCCTCTTCGATCACCATTCCTTGCTCTCTGAGCATATGGGAAGAATGGGGAAAACCTGCCTTTTAGTGAGATTAAACTGACTCAGACTATTTGGTGTTTATAGTGATTTAAATCCACACTTTTCAAACTACTTGGTTCAATTTGTTTAAAAAGGATGGGAGTGCTTTATCTTCAGCAGAGTGGCAGCCTGCTTCCGTGGACCGAGCCCAGGACTGGAAGCCAGGGCTCTCTTTGGTCTCATCCTAACTCTGCCACTGGGTTGGCTGAGTGGCCTTGGGCAAATCAATTCACCTTTCTGCCTCAGTTTCCCCCAACAGAGCATAATAGTACATTGAGTGCTGAGAGAATTTTATGCAGTGCTCTGAACACACTAACTAGTATTACAGGTCCTAGCTAAAATTGCCTGCTATTTATCAGTAAAAGATTTTTTTCCCACGCTTTTGATAAAACTGAACGAAGAGCTCAAATCTGTCACCACTTCTTTTAGTTGGGTTTGACCATCAGCTTTCATCAGTCAATGGGAGCTTTGGTAACCTTTTGGGGGTGACCGAACCCCCTTCAGAACTGAGCCACATAACTCAACTCTTGGTAGCCCACACACTTTTAAATATTATACAGAAACATAAAGCTTGATTCTCCTCTCACCCAGCATACATCCACTGACTGCACCTGAGCACCTCTTGATTTACACAGGATCACGCTTAGCTCCAAAGTTAAAACTGTGCAGGCAAAAGGCAAGGGATAGAGGCCTAAGCGAAGATCTGTAAGCAAGACAGGTAGTTACAACACGGTTAGCGTGTTGTTTCACACAGCTTGGACAGCATACGCATGGCTCAAAAATAATTTCCTCTTTTTACATTGTTGCTTACGTCAAAGGCAGCTGGGTGTATCCAGCTCTCACTTTTCAGAGTGCATCTTCATGGCACGGTTCTTCCCCATCTCATGACTGACTGTTGGAAAGAGGATCCTTATGGGCATCGATGGGACTAAAGGGACATGTAGAACCATGCTTCTGGACAAGAAAAATTACTTTCAGTACTAGATCCATGCAGAGTCAATGAAGTGTCATGATCAAATGGTATATGTACTCAGATGCTGCAGTGCAGCACATGCTAGAAATGCCTTACATGTTGGGCCTTTGCTGTGCTTCAAATATTTGCATTTACCACCACTTCTTGCTTTCCTCCACTTCCTTCTTTCCTGTCCTGGACTTTCCAGCTAGTAAAAGAAAGAAATCTGCCATCCAGGCAAAGTGGGTCAGTCACCTGGCTGTGCATTCTAACAAAGCCAAACCCCTAAAAGCTAAGGGCTTGTCTATATGCAGAGTTAGTGCCCAGCAAGCTGGGAGTGTAAATCTATAGCATTCTAACCTTCTGCACACTAAGGCCTGGGCAACACTAGAAAATTAAGTCAGTTTATCTACATTGGTCAGTGGTGTGAAAAACTCATACCCATGAGTGGTGTTATTAAGCTGACCTAAGTCACTGTATAGATAGCACTATAGCGACAGAAGAATTCTTCCATCGATCTAGCTACTGCCTCTTGGGGAAGGTAGATTACCTATACCAATATGAGATTTTTCCCCCCCCCCCCATCACATTGGTGTAGGTAGTGTCTATCCTGAGGCACTACAGCGCCTGTAGTGTTTTAAGTGTAGACATACCCTAGTCACTGTGTGGACCCTGCTGCCATGCACTAAAAGTTCCCTTCGGCTGTTTGAAACAGTCCTACTAGCTACTGCTCACTACAGAATTTTTAGCATGTGGTAGCAGGGTCCACGTGGCGACTTAGTGCACAGCAGGCTAAAGTGATGTAGAGTTACATCCCAGCTTGCCGGTAACGAAGGCCACGTCTACGTCACTCCGTCTACGTGAAAAATCCATGTGCCCCGAGTGACGTTATTAAGATGATCTAATCTTCGATGTAAAAACAATGAGGCATCCTTGTGGCACCTTAGAGATTAACAAATTTATTTGGGCATAAGCTTTCGTGGGCTAAAACCCACTTCATTAGCTGCATGGAGTGGAAAATACAGAGGCAGGTGTAAATACACAGCACATGAAAAGATGGGAGTTGCCTTACCAAGTGGGGGGGGGGGGTCAGTGCTAATGAGCCAATTCAATTAAGGTGGAAGTGGGTTATTCTCAACAGTTGACATGAAGGGGTGAATACTAATGAGGCCAATGTAATCAAGGTGGCTCACTTCAAACAGGTTTCAGAGTAGCAGCCGTGTTAGTCTGTATCCGCAAAAAGAACAGGAGTACTTGTGGCACCTTAGAGACTAACAAATTTATTAGAGCATAAGCTTTCGTGGACTACAGCCCACTTCTTCGGATGCATGTAGAATGGAACATATATTGAGGAGATATATATGCACACATACAGAGAGCATGAACAAGTGGGAGTTGTCTTACCAACTCTCAGAGTGGTAAGACAACTCCCACCTGTTCATGCTCTCTGTATGTGTGCATATATATCTCCTCAATATATGTTCCATTCTACATGCATCCGAAGAAGTGGGCTGTAGTCCACGAAAGCTTATGCTCTAATAAATTTGTTAGTCTCTAAGGTGCCACAAGTACTCCTGTTCTTTTCACTTCAAACAGTTAACACAAAGGTGTGAGTATCAGCAGGGGGGAAATTAGTTTTTGTAGTGACCCATCCACCCCCAGTCTTTATTCAGGCCTAATTTGATGGTGCCCAGTTTGCAAATTAAATCCAGTTCTGCAGTTTCTTGTTGGAGTCTGTTTCGATGTAGACAGTAGTAGGTCACGGGAGGAATTCTAGCTGCCACCTCTTGGGGAGGTGGATTACTTATGCCGACAAACAAGCCCTGAGGTGCTGAGCACCCACTGATTTCAGTGGAATTTGTAGGCACTTAGCATCTCTCAGGATCAAACCCTTTAACAGTGATGTTTTCAATGACTACTCTCATTTTGTACTTTCCTTTCCCCTGATTATCATTATCACTGGGTGTTTGTCCTCAGCTCAGTATGAGACTTACAAATCCTGTTTACCGGACCGAGTGTGTTAACAAAGAGGACAATTCTCTACAGCACTCCTCTGATCTCAAGACATCTACTCTTTGGCTCTTTGGTGCACCAAAGCAGGCTCCTTCCAGTTAACAGGGTCTGGGCCTCCCTAGATGGGCAAAGAGGCTTTGATCTCGGAGTATGATAATGGCTGTGAGGCCTACTGGTCTGAGCACAGCACTGGAACCCAGGAGCACCTGTGTTCTAAGGACAGGTCTGACAGTGACTCACCCTCTGACCCGAGACAAGTCACTTAAACTCTCCTCCTCGGTTTCCCCATTTGTAAAACCATTGACACAATTTACCAAGGGTTGTTGTGGATTCTCTGACCATTTTAAAATCAGGATTGGATGTTTTTCTACAAGATCTGCTCTAGGGATATTTTGGGGCAAATTCTATGGCCTGTGTTTTACAGGAGGTCAGACCAGACACAACGGTCCCTTCTGGGCTTGGAATCTATGAACACAAATAGCAATTACTTCTCTACATCATAAACAAGTTGGGAGGATTCACATGCGGGGAAGAGATTTATTATTCTAGCACGTTGCATTTGCTCATCCTGTTGGGCCCCCAGGGGAATTCCTTGCTGATGGAGCACAGCAATGCCTCCGTGTTCCTCACATTCTAGTTCCTCCCTTTATTGGGCTTGTGCCATGGTGGCATCTGTTGATCTGGACAGAACCAAATTCTCTTCAAATTACAGCTTCCAAGCTCTAAGGGCCAACAGCATGAATGTCAGTCAGGTTTCAAACTGGATCCTCATTTGACAGTGAAATTTATTCCCACTGCCTAGGCAAGCTGTGGAGGGAGGGTTGTTCTTACAGCGGTTCAGCTCTGTTTTCAGCTTTCAGATAATACAGGATTTTGGGATTCTCAACCTTTTACAGACTACAGATTATACTTCGTATAACAATGAGCAAAATATTTGGTTGACCTAAAGTGACCATATGTCAGTGCCTTTTTTTGTTTTGTTTTATATAACTACAAAATGTGTGTTCAAGACATCCTGCTACACAGACTAGTGTTTATTTTACCAGGATCAGGTAGTTCAGTGGAATGAGCCATCACGCTGATGAATGGTGTTTGGAGTGAAGAGAAAAGGTGAATGGATATAGATATTATCAGAGCTGCTTTTTTGCTTCAGGTGAATGTCAACCCACTGGTTCAACTTTTAATGATAAACTCACTCAGTGCACTAAATGATGGAGAAAATCTTCCACTCTGAGAAGTATGCATATGTCGCTTTTGACTCAAGCTGGAAGGACTGACAAAAGTTCACATTTAAAAGAACAAATCTAGGTTGGCTCTAGAAGAATTGTTTGGCAACCCCCCAAAAAAGTCACATAACCTCCCCCCCACCCCCGGTTTTGATTTTGAAAATATGGTCCCCTTCTGCTGACTGGGCCTGTCTTTATTCTCGTGTGCAGTGTACTTGTGACCGCTAGGACACAGAAACATCTCTCTGTGTGACAGGCTTTCTGCATGAACTCACTTTACCCATTTCTCGGAACAAGAGGTGACCAGTGCTAAAATTCTTGATCACCGTGGGCCAGATTTTCAGACCTGGGCTTTGATTTTGACTTTGTACAACCACTTTTGTGCATGCAACTAGTAGTGTGCACTCGTTTTGTGTGTGCAAACCCTGAATTTGCATATGCAGGTCAGGTGAACAGGAAATGTGGGGTTTGTGTGTGTGAGGTGGGTGGATGCCTTTCATTAGGCCGTGCAATCTTTCACCCACAGTTGAAGACGATGTTGAGTCTGGCTGAAAATTTGGCTCTTTACAAAACCAGGGACTTTCATAATAGGCTAACCAGCTATGACATACAAAATATGTGACAAATAGCCCCAGAATTCCCTTCTATCATTCCACTGAGGTGACATAATAATCCCTCATACAGGAACAAGCCCAGCTCACAAGACCCATGAAGTGGAATTATAGTCCCCAAAGTCAAAATGGCCTTTCTTTCACTTTATATAATACATGGGTCCCACAGACTCTCTTGCTTTCCTGCCCCTGGCAAGGCTATTTTTAGGGATAGGCAAAAAAGGATTCCTAGATCACCACATCTACCGGGGAGTGTCTGTCATGTTTCCCTCTACTTGCTTTTCAAAGGGAGCTGGTTGCAAAGTAACTTAGTTTCCCTTTCCAACTGTGTAAAGCCTTTGATGCAAACCAAAATGAAGGTTTGTCAGTTCCTGTCTTTGTAAAGCTCTTTAGCCATAGAAGTGATTTGCAAAAGGAAGCTGACGAGGACTACTCGATCCTAGTCAGCTCACTTTTGCATTGAACTCCCGTGAAAGAGCTTGATGCAGAAAGGAAACTGACAAAGCACTTTGCGATCCTGAGATGAAGGCACTATATACGTACGTGTCATTGTTATTATAAATTTCCCATTGAAGTACGGGCAGAAGGTGATGATAACCATGCAAGATGATGCAGTGGGGAAAGTTTAAGCCCTTTGCATATATAAAGTGCTGAGCTGTTGATGCTGCAGAGATGAAATAAAATTTGAAATGGAAAAGGGACTAGCCAGTATAATCTGTACCTACTCATTGTCACGGAGCTTGCACCCCCATGTGTAAACAACAATATAAATGTTCATGATTTTCCTATGTGTGCTGTGAAATTTCCCGCGTTGTCATCCTGCAGTTTAATTGCTTATTTAAACAAAGCTGACTGAGGGCGAAGCCTGCCAGGTTTGTTGCCTGCCCTCCCTGCGGGGTTGCCAGGTGCCCTGATTTCCACAGAAAAGTCTCAGTTTCCCCTGAGCTACTAAAACAGTTTGCAAGGAATGAAATACCCAACGGTACTTCAGGCGCAGGAGGGAGATATCCCTCTTTTTGTTCCTTTATGATGGGACATTGCAACATCTCAGTATCACATTTTTTCCCCTGCAGGGCAAAATTACAAAGGTGGGAGCAAGTGTACCTCTAAGCCAGACAGCTGCTGTGGGATGTTGTACTAGGCCATCAGGAAATGCCACAGGCCACTAGACAGGAGGCAGAACTCAAATATGTCTGAATGTGGGGGGCAAGTGGGTGGTGTGAATCCCCCTCTGCAGAAGGGTTTTCCCCCCACCCAGGTCAGCAAAGCTCCAATAGATCTAGGCTTCATAAGTCTCAGTGAAGCTGCTATTACTAGCCTGATATGAATATTAGACCAAATCCAAAAACCAAATATGACTATCAGCCTTGACGTATATTTGAATGAACACCCATTGGCCAGGAAGAATTGGAATGAAACCAGCCATTGCTTTCACATACTGTATATATCCCTGAACAGCCATCAGATGATTCTGACTTCCAGTCCCTACCAATTGGAGATATATTCAGACCTTGGCAGTGAAAGGTTCAGGATCCCTTTATCAGGGACACTGAAAAACTGCAGGGAATATTGCCATTTTCCAGTACAGTAACTCACATACTGTATAACTGAACAACACAGCTTCTTGAGTAAAACTCATCAGCTCTTTGAGGCAGGGTCTGTATCTCGCTTTATGTTGGGGGCAGCAGGTGCAAATAAGTAATAATAAAGCATGACTGCAGTCAGCAGAAGTCTTCTGCCGGGGATGGGGTCAGGGTGCTGGAGGCTTACCCTGCTGCCCTGCAGCTTCTGTTGGGGACAGGTTTGGGGAGCCCTGGAGCTTCCCTTGCTGCTGCTGGGGAGCGGGATTGGAGCATGAGGGCTTTCCCCGCCCCACCCTCCTGCCCGGTAGCCGGGGCTCCGGGCTCCGCTGCTGGGCGGTGGACTTTTTCTGGGGGCTCCCCACAGTTGGCTGGGGTCCCTGGGCATGGGCCCCTCGGCCCAGTGGCTAATCTGCCACTGCCAGAGGGTGTGGCCTGCTGGGGCTCAAGGCTTCAGAGCCACAGCGGGATGGTGGGGATAGGGCCTTCAGCCTTGTGGGAGGTGCCTGCCCAGTCTTGGGGCTTCAGGCCCCAAGCCCCAGCAGGTGTGCCCTGCAGCGCTGAAGCCCTGAGACCCCTCCCCCTCTGCTGATCAGAAGCCAGAGGTGACGCGTGGAGCCCATACTCCCTCCCACACCCCAATCCCCTGCCTCAGCCCAGAGCCTCCTCCCATACTCTGAACCCCTCAGTTCCAACCCCCAGCCTGGAGCCCCCTCTTACACCCCAAACTCCTCATCCCTGGCCCCATCCCAGACCCCACATCCCCAGCTGGATCCCTTCCCCTTCCCGCATCCCAGCCCACTGCCTCAGCCTGGAGCCCCCTCCCGCATTCTGAACACCTCATTTCTGGCCCGACCCTGGAGCCCGCACCTCCAGCCGGAGCCCTCACCCCCTCCCACACCCCAAACTCCTGAATCTGCCAGGTGAAAATGAGCCAATGAGTGAGGGTGGGGAGAGGGAGCAACAGGGGGCGGGGGATGGAGTGAGCAGGGGTGGGGTCCCAGAGAAGGGGCGGGACATGGGAGGGGCCTCAGAGAAGGGGCAGAGCAGGGGTGTTTGGTTTTGTGCAAGTAGAAACTTGGCAACCCTACTGCTGGAGTCAGCAAGCTGGGAGCTGTGGCTGTGGTGAGAGGAAGCCTCAAACAGCTGGGAGCTGCAGGGATAGCTGCTGCCACTTCCCGCTGAGCTAAAGCTTTTGCGCCTCCCTGCAGGTCCGCTATTTGCTGCTGCCTCTCCACTGGAGTAACACCTGGGAGCTGCAGGGAGGGGCTGCTGAGAATAAAAGAGGGGGCATGCCTGGGAGATGTGTGACTCAGGCTGTTGGGGAAGGCGAATCTTTAAATTGTCCCTCCCCCCCTTCTCAGCAGGCACCAGTTGTCTCTGGCAGAAGCCACTAGCCCCGCCTGAGCTCCTCCCGCCCTCCCAGTCTGGTAAGCAGAGAATGGGGGAGGGGAGGTTTCACCAGCTGCACTGTAACTGTAAAATAGCTGCACGCAGCTCCCGAGCTGTAGTTTGGCCACCCCTGCTCTAGAACATGGTAGTTAAGGCAAGATGTTATGGGCTCCAGTGGTTGCTTCCACCCCAAGCCAATTCTCTTCCTTTGGTTTTGCCTCAATAAGCTGTACATAATGGATAACTCTGAAACCTCATTTGCAGATGTGCTGTGAAGGTGGCTGCGTGTTCATGTAGCATTTTAGCTCTACAGATCCATTCTTAGTGCCACATTTAGCAGAATCAGCCAGTAATACAATGAGTAGTCAGCAAAATGGGAGCCCCATCTGGATTCTGTGTCCCCCCGAAGCCTATGGGAGGGTTCTTGTCAAAGCTTCAGGGCTGATCTCTTAACAGCACACCACGCCCACTAGGAATTTTATCAGGAAATTCCCACTAGTGCTATCAGTGGTTCAGCTGCCTCTGGTGGCTCCTGGCTTTTGTACCAACATGTCAATTACATCTGCTGTTTAGTGTAGACTGTATGCAGAATCTTATGGCAGTACCTAAACAAAGAAGTCATGTGCCTGTTAGCTAGAGATGTAATGAATGGACCATGTTGCAATTGCTGCTGGGCTGTCTACACTGGGAAATAAAATGGAAAAATCCCAATCATGGCTGAGTGGGGAAAACCCCAACCTCCTTCCAGTAGAGACAGCTTGACTGGAAAGTCCTGTTTGGAAAATGTGGGGAAGGAAACAGTCCTGGGAAAATGTGAGTGGTGGTAGGGCCAGGGGAAGGGAGACAAACCAAGGCAAAGCCAGAACAGGGGCTTTTCCGTTCAGCCTGGAGTGGGTGGTTTGTTTCTTATACTGCTCTTTCTTGATAAATGTGTCAGCATTTAAATGGGCCCATCTAAGCTCTGATGTGAATGTAGAGAGGGGAGTAGGCGAGAATTCACACAAGTCAGTGTTGTAAGAGAGATTAGCTGGGGACTGTTTCCTGAATATCTGGGTTAAGCCGACAATAGGGTATCAGTTCACACCTTGAATGCCTTTTGAGCTGAAGGAGATGATGGGGGCTTTCCTGCCTCATTCTCTCTCCCTGCATCCTACACAACCCCTGCCAGGGCTGATTTTTAGCCTGGGCTCACACTTACAAAGTGGTTTTTTTCCTTGCCTGGATCAGATTTCACTCAGAGAGGATACTCCTCCTGCTCTCTCCCCACCACTGGGACCCTCTACAACAGTGTTCCTCCTTCCCACTGTTTTTCACACCAGAAAGGGCCAAACACGTAATGTGAATTAATACACAATTGAAGTGTCTTCAGAAGTATTGTTTTGTTTAAATACAACACCTAGCATGATGGGGCCCTGGTCCCTGACTGGAGCTCTAGGCACGACCACAATACAAAGCAATAAAAAATATTATTAATTAATAGAGAGCACAGAAAATATTTGCTCACCACTCAGCCTCCAAAATCCGTGTCCTTGCCCATTCATTGCTGATTCCCTTGAGGCATCTAGCCTCTGATGCTGATCTCACTTACATAAGTACAGGAAGTGGGTGGCATCCCTTTAAATAGACTGTGAGCTCTCTACGCTCCAGAAGCCATCAGAACCCTGCAAAGCATCAGTGTATATGTGTCGGGAGGCATTGCATGTTGTGTATACAGTAGATTCTGCTTTCTAGCAGCCGCTTGGTGGACAGCAAAAAGTTACCAATAAGTGGAAAGCAGGTTTGCGGGCCTACAGCCAGGGATGGAAGTGCCAGATCATGCCAATCCTGGGCCCCAGGATAGACTTCAGGCCGGGTAGCAATGGGGAGGGGGGATATGCTACTTGTGCGGAGCTGCACAGTACTTCTCCCTGCAATTTCCAGGCTCTGTCCTGCCCTGGAACCAGAGGCCTGGGCTCAAATCATCCCAGTGCCCTCTGCCAATGGAAAGCCCCAGCCAGAGGTGGGTTTACAGGGCTGCAGCCAGGGAAGGAAGGACTTTGATGTGTCGAGTCCAGCACTACTCCCCCCACCCCCACCCTATGGCAGGGCAGGATGTAGCCCAGAGAGCTCAAGGAGATGTATTGTGCAGTCCCAGAGCTTCCTTCCCTGGCTGCAGCCTGAGAAGGAAGTACTGGGGTCTGCGGAGCACCAGCTTCAGGTTGATTTAGGGGGGGTTGCAGCCAGCAAAGGAGGCACTGGGATGTGCCGAGCACTGGCCACAGACAAGTTTGGGGCTACAGTCAGGGAAGGCACGTCCCAGCACTTCCTTCCCTGGCTGCAGCCCCACAAACCTGCTTGCAGGCACAGCTGCGGCTTTTACAAATAGCCGGCATGCCTGTTGCCCACATCTGGAGGAATTAACATTACACTAAGTTTGACAGTATTGGCTCCAGACAAAATGCTTCTATTAACTGAAAGTTGTTGTTCTCTAGGTTGCTATTCAGTGGCGTCTACTGTAGATAGTAAACAGTTATTTGGACCACAGTGTGCTTTTGTGGTTCTTTGATATTCCATTTGTTGCGTAAAGAGTGAAAATCCCAACAGCGAGTAGCTCCATTGAAGTCAACAGGCCTGATTATTATTATCATCAGCATTTAAGTAGTGCCTAGAGGCCCCAGCTAAGATAGGTCTGCATCATGCTAGGCCCTGTATGACACATAGGGAATGTCTACACTTGGAGCTGGGGGTGTGATTCCCAGCTCCAGGAGACATACTCACGTCAGTTCCTAGTCAGCTAGCATGCTAAAAATGAAGTGTAGCCACAGCAGCGTGAGTGGCAGGATGGGCTAGCTGCCCAAGGTAGCCATCAGGGGCAGAGCCAAGAATTGAACTGTGATGCCAATTCACAGCCCTAGCCACAGTAGATTTGCCTCCAATTTTACACATCTGTAACCGCTTTGAATTAAGTGGTGTGACTCCTGATTTACTTTGGTGCAAGTGAAAGGAAACCCCTTTAGAACCAGAGTGGTGCAAAACTGGCTCTGGCCTCCAGTCTCCCTCATGAAACCCTTGTGCATTGTTGGTTTTCCTTATACCACGGTGAAGGTATTCAGCTGTCGTAGTATAAATACCTGGGCAGGTTATAGGCAGGGAGAGAAGGAGTTGAAGATGATCCCAGTGTTGAGAGTAGGAGAGACAAGGCGGCTGACACAGGGAATTGAGTTCACAGAGAGAGGAGCCGGCATAGGAGGAAATAGGAAGTTCTGTATTAGCTGCATTAGGTTTAAGGAAATAATGGAATATTCAGGAGTAGATATCCGAGAAACAGGCAGAGTTGCAAGATTAGGCAGCATGGGAGAAGCTTTTGGCAAAGAGGTAGCTTTATGAATCACATTGTGAGTGAGCTCACTCAGAGAGTCTCCAATGGATCAGAGAATACAGAGCAGGGACCCTAAGAATTGGGAAGGATGCAGTCCTCAATGACTTTAGTGAAGACAATTTCAGTGGTGTGAAGGGAGCAGAAGCCAGTTGGAGGGGATCTAGGAGAAAGTTGGCAAAGTATAAAGTCTTGGCACCAAGAAGCAGACCAGTATGATCAAGAAGACGAAAGATGACGGGGTGGTGAAAGATGTCAGCTAGAGAGGAAAGTGGGGATGAGGGAAGGTCTCTCTAAGGACAAAAAAATGTAACACATTCATGAAGGTGGAGGCTTAAAAGTCTGAATGAGAGTGAGTGAGGAAATGAAGGAAGGAGACAAGGAGATCGGGGTCCAAATTAAGGAGGAATATGAGGTGCATTGAAGCAAAGCAACTTCAGAGTCAGTAACTGACTGACATAGTCAAAGGAGGATGGGGAGGGGACCAAAGTGCCAGATGCAATTAATTCTGTCTTTAAAAAAATTGGTGAGCACCTGAGAGGAGAGGGAGGAGCTGATGAAGTGCATGGGAAGGTTTCAATAGTGTGTCCAAAGAGAAGCAATGGCAGGGGCTAAAGGGGAAGGGAGGGGTGACAAGGGAGGAGGAGAAGCAGAATTATTCTGCCAAAACAGAACAGATGATGTACTTAAGGATCTAATAGCAAGGCTTTTTCCTGGAGTCCTGTAAGTAGGACATAAAAAGCTTAGCATGAAACTGACAGTCAGAAATGAAACATTGCACAGATCTTAATGCTAGCTACCCAGAGTCCATAATCTTGCATAACATGATAATGCAAACGCTAATCGTTAGCCCATGGGACAGCTTTTTGGCTCTGTGTAGGGTTGTGATTTTCTTATGTCTGTTTTCAGGAAATGTGATGAGGCGGCCATAGGGGAAAGGGACAAAGGTTGTGATAACAAAGACCTAAAAAGCCACAGCCATGATTTTCTGCTCAGAAACCCTGTTCTTTGTGTCTCAGTAAGAGCACAGCATGTACCATAATAACAGTTCTGAATACAAGGGTTGCCATACTGGAGACATCCCCTGTTCACTCAGTCTGGTTCTCCAAACTGAGGGCCAGATTTTGGCTACTCCTGCATAGGTGTGTAAGGGAGGCGAGAGTGTGGGGGGAGTCCTTCCTGCCACCTTGCACACCTGCATGGAAGGCAGCCAGAATGTTGATGCCACCTCAAAGCACAGGAGTCAAGGGCATACTCTATCTTTAACTTTTCCCATCCTCAAAAGTCACCCCGTTATATAGCTGAACTGCAGCCGATTATGAGTTTCTTCTTTTCTTGATAGACTGATCAAATTATGTTATCAGACACCATTCTAAAGAACTGCCCCGAATTTCAGTGCATTAACAGCAGGTACATGACAGCTGCAAACAAATGACATGCCAGACACCTATCGTAGGACATGTCTACACTTGAAATTTGTTGTGGGTTTCATGTATCAGCATCAAGTGATCCACAACAATTGTTTCATAAGCAGTGTGTCCAATCCACATTGTTATCCAGGGATTAAGGCACTTTTGCTTTGTATCATTGTGGCCACACAGCACTGTGATGTTCTGAAAGAAATGCTCAGCATTCTGGTTGAACATCCCATGGTGCATTGCTCCATTGCTGTGTTGTATGCATTTGGGGATTTTTCATGCTGTGCATTGTGGAATACCTACCAGAAAGCGATGGAATTCTGGAACTTGGGGCCAAACTAAATAATTCCTTTGAGTCCTCTTCTTTCATCCCATCAGCCATCAGTTTTTTATGAGGCACCCAGCCCCATTTTCAAAGTGCTGCCAGGCAGCATGGAGGAAAAAATGGGAAGTGCTGCAATCCTCCTGGTGATGAATATAAGCAGCCTGCTGCAAGCATATCTAAATTAATGCAATGACTTCAGAGCCAGGGAAATTAGGGTGCCTGAGAAGGAAGAGGAGGCTGAAATTGAGCAGATGCTTCTCCTAGATCTTTTCCTAGAGCAGCTTTACTTGATGGACCGCACATGGGCAGCGCATGGCCCTGGCATTTGGGGAGACTGGCCTGAGCACCAGAAGCTCCCCTGGCACCTGGACCATGGCCCACCCCCTGCTCTGTCCCAAGGCCCCACGCCCACTCAGCCTCCTCCCCTGAGGCCCTGCCCACACTCCACCCCCACTCTGCCCCAGGCCCTGCTCATGCTTGGCTCCCTCACCCATCGTTCGCTGAGTTGTTCCACACACCCCTGACACCCCCACCGCTTGCCGAGTTCCTCCCTTTCTTCACCCCTTCTCCCAAAGGCCCCCCCACCCGTTGCTTGCTGAGTCTCTCCACACCTCCTCCTCTGAGGCCCCCACTGCCCACAATGTCCTTCCTCTCCTCCACCCCTAAGACCCCACGCCCGCCAAATTGCTCCAGTCCCCTCCCCCGACACCCCCCACTGCTGGCTGCTTGCCGTATCTCTCCTCTCCTCCACCCCATCCCTCAAGACCCCTGCCACTCACCGTGTCCCTCCTCTCCTTCACCCTCCCTCCTCCCCCAGAACTCCCACCCACCGCATCACTCCACCCTCCCCGAGACCCCCACTGCCTGCCACTCACTGAGTCCCTCCTCTCCTCCACAGCAAGCGACGGGTGGTGGCATCTTGAGGGAAGAGGGGAGGAGCAGGGACAGGAAGAGGTGGAGCATGGGTGAGACAAAGCAGGAAGGGGCCTCGGGGCGGAGTACAGGTCAGGGCCACCATGGTCCAGGCTTCCACACTCTCAAAGGCGACAGGTCAGCGGCTGCACTGCAGAGGAGACTTAGCCTCCCCTGGCCTATTATAGCTGTCATCTATGAGACCACAGCTTTTGGGCTTAGCCAACTAGTCCTGACTGGTGGGACAGGACAAAGCCACTTTCCTAGAAATTGTTGCAGCTGCAGTGGTGGAAGACCTTCGTGAGAGCTTCCCTCCATGTGGAGAAACATGTGGCCATCACCATCCAGAAGCTCACCTCCCTGATTGCTACCAGTCAGTAGCTAACCAGTTTAGTGTTGGAGCTGTCAGAGCTGTTGTCATGGAGGTGTGCACTACTGGCAAAGTAGCCATAAGTCTGGACAATGCACAGGAAGTAGTTAATGGGTTTGCATGGTTGGGGTTCCTGAATTGTACTGGGGCCATTGATGGGACCTATGAGCCTCTTCTTTGCTCCCTCCCACCCCGTCCCCAGCAGGCCTTGGAGCTCACCCACAGAAAGGAGTAATTGATTCATTGTGCTGTAAGGCCTGGTTGATCACCAAGGAAGATTCACCAGTATTAACATGAGGTAATCTGGAAAGGCCCATGATGCCAGTTCCCTTTGGAAACTCTGGACAATGACAAACAGTACTTTGGCTCCAATAGTCATTATGGACATGGATGGTGTTGCCATTTCTCCTGTCATTCTGGGTGACCCAGCTTACCCCTCCACTCCTGCGGCTTATGAAGCCTTTTACTGGACACTTGGGCAGAAGAATGGAGCTGTTTATCTATACCTTGAGTAGTTCCAGAATGACAGTGAAATATGCAATTGGAAGATTGAAAGGTAGATGGAGAAGTCTGAGGCTGGAGGCTGTTGAGAGCTATCTGCCTCTTATGATAATTGCTTGCTGTGTTTCTCACATTTGTGAGAGCAAGGGAGACAGCCAGGCTGAAGGGTAGGAGACGGAGGTGAGCAGACTTGCTGAACATTTTGAACAGCTAGAGAGGACACGTCCACAAAATGCTGCAACTACTTAGGGGTACAGAGTCAGGGCTGCACTGTGCTCCTTCTTTGAGTCTAGAGGCCATTTGTGAACTTCCACATATTTTCACATAAGGCTGTAATCATGATGACTGCACGTATCTTCATATGTATTAGTGGAAGGATTTTAACATACTTAATGGGTGACTTTTAGTATAGTGCATGTGTGGATTTTATGACAGTGAAGCTGGGTATTTCAATGAATTATGCAGGACTCAAACCATGAATATAAAGACCTTTTCAATGGTTTCTTAATAAATAACAATGGACACACCCAGTTCAATGTTTTGAGCAGTAAAATGTTCTTGAACATGCATAATGCTGTGCAAAGCTAAAAGCCATTTAAAGTTAAACCAGTTGTGTGCAGACAAGTTTGGGCTTTCAAGGTCAGGAGAGGTGTTTGCCTCGCCATTATCCTCAGCTACTGCATTTGTGTCATCATCTTCCCCAGTTGTCTAGAACCCCTGGGCCTGTGGTAGAGGAGTGTGGCTGTGGTTTTTGTGGCAACTTGGGAAAAGGGCTAACAGGTGCCAGATGGCCTGTGGTGTTCGGGGAAGATGGCTAGCTAGAGAGTGCAGCAGAGGCAGGTTACTCGTTGCCTGTGAACTGGTGCAAGCTGTCCTTACTTTGGAGGCTGTTACCCTGAACTGGGTCCCCCAAATAGAGAAGGATTCTGATTTAAAAAAGGCAATGGGCAAACCAGGAAGAGATGCCATGCTACCGTTTGCCCAGGTGGTGCCCCTAGGGCTGGTACAGATGATGGTGGGTCAACTGGGCAGAAGAGAGAGCAGTAAGCATCAAGGCGGAGTGGAACATTGGTACATTCTCTGGCATGGCCACCATTTTGAGCAACTGGTGATGGGGTTGGTAGACCAGGAGGCAGAGAGTGGGTAGACCAACCCTACCACCAGGTTGGTCCTGGGTTTCCACATCTGTGTCTGCCCTGGAGTCAGATGAGAATCTGGATTTCAGGATCAGTCAGTGAGTTCACACAATTTAGTGGTTGAGTGGCGGGATCTCCAGCAAACACAGTAGCTGGAGACCATGCATGTTCCTTCATCTGTCCTGTTGTCCTTAAAATTCTTATAGCCCAGACAGAGCTCCTTTGCCTTATTGCAGCACTGGCTTGGGTCCCATTTGTGTGCCCTGTCCTGCACTTGTGGTGATACCTGCTTAGAGACTTGTGCTAAGTGACTGCCATTCAGGTGGGCCTGTATATGCGCCTCTCAGTAGCGGGCAGTGAAGTCCAGGATCTCAGCATGGGTCTATGCAGAAGTATGATGCATGACCTATCAATAATCAAGAGGATGTGACACAGTATGTGAACTCCCTGTGAGCTGGAGTCATAAAGGATAGCACCTGCTGTGTACAGCAGTCAGGGTGCTCCTGGAATAGCATACGGTGCACAGGTACAGGGCACTCCAACAAAGCAATGTGAGTATACCAGGAAAGGACTTGGCAGATACACAACAGTTATTTTGGGATTGGGATGCATCCACACTGACTTTGTTACAGGTAAACTCATCCCAAATCTCAGCAAACCCACTCCCAAAGTGAGTTTAAGAACGTGTGTTAAAATGGCAGATGATTTGCAGCAAAAATAATTAGTTTTTTTTATACAAGTCACTTTAATGCAAAATAATTCAGGTTAGCCCAGAACAAATTTCAAGTGCAGACAAGTCCTTACAAAAAGACATATACACGCCTCATCTCAGTTAGTGAATATGTTTATTTAATGTTATTTCTCACATTAAATTAAGTGCTTTTGATGATGCTTTGGAGAAATAAGAAATTAACAAATGCTTTTTTAACTTGGCAGTGATTTGTTTAGTAGCATAACTTCCTTATACGGTGAAGTAATTTCATTTATTATAAGGAAATACTATCTCATTGATAGGTAAATTATATTTGTTCACATGTTCAACTCTGCAGCACGGAATACATCATTACTTCCTGAATAGCATGGTTCCACTGTAACTTTTCTGATTTGTCCTTTTAAGTTCTTTTCATTTGCCCTTGTAATAATTATACTTTGCAATTATGTTGTATCTATATAGTTTTTTTTATACCATGCCCATCACTGGTCTCTGAGCACACAGGGCTCCACTACTGGCCCCACACCTGCCCCCAGCCTTGGCCCCCTTATCCCTGTCCATGACCCCCCTTCCTGGAGACATGGCCCTGCTCCTGGCCTCAGCTGTTGGGAGGGGGGGAGGGGCTTGAGGTAAAAAGTTGGGGATAGTTTTGCTGGCTTTCAGCACTCCCACTATAAAAAGCATTCCAGTGCCACTGTGCTGCAGGCTGTTTATGAGCAGTCCAGACTGGAAGCTACAGCAGCAAAGTAGTGTAAAAGGCAGGTGGACCCAGCTACTCACTAGTCTGGATTGTACCTTGGGTGTGTCTGTCAGTTTTTCAGCCTTTCCTCAAACAGGAAGATCACACAGGCTTGATGCTCAATAATGACCTTTTCTGCCAACAGGAAGTTTCAAAGCATGCACCTTGGACAAGTTAGGGAAAAAAGGGTGGCAGAGAAAAAACACTGACTCAGGATGACAATTTCCCATGTAATCATTTCCACACTGACCTTTGGATCTAATGCAAATCAGCAAGAGCCTAGCCCTTTGAGCCATTCTGCTCCATGAAAAGCAGCCACTGGACCAGGGGCATGTCTTAAAACAGTTCTTGTTCCATAAAGCCCACCAAGAAGAGAATGGAGGTGCAGGTCCCCTCTTAAAGTTAATGGTCCAGATTCGCCAATACAATGCAGCTCCTTTGTGCCTCTCAGGTGGTGCAAAGTGGCTGGATTCTGGCCGTAAATGGCCAGCAGAGAATTTCCCAGGTAAGAGGGGAATGCCTTGCTGGCATGAAGGGAGCAGAGCAGGCTCTTGCTGGGAAGGAGTGGGCATGTTGGAGGTGGGGAGGGACCCCTATATCAGTGACTTAAGTTAAAGCAGGCTACCATCCTCTGAGCCAAGAGGTGATCATCTGCAGAGGAGAATTTGGCTAGATGACTTTTGTCTCTGCAGATGCTGAAGAGAACAGTCTGATGAACTCTCAAAGTGGATGAGACCCACTTATTCCTCTTTCCCTCTATGAACTGAGAAGAACCAAAACCTGCTGTTGATCATGGCTTAGGGAGGCATTCTTAGCTGGCCTACAATGAGTGCAATTAACTTTGGCCTGGTGGACTTGGGAACAATGCAGGTCAGACCACTAGGGACTTCATACGTGAAGGGGGACTGGAGAAAGTGATGTATTAGGGCAGTGGCTCTCAAACTTTTGTACTGGTGACCCCTTTCTCATAGCAAGCCTCTGAGGGCGACCCCCTGCTTATAAATTAAAAACACTTTTTATATATTTAACACCATAAGTGCTGGAAGCAAAGCGGCGTTTGGGATGGAGGTTGACAGCTTGTGACCCCCCAATGTAATAACCTTGTGACCCCCTGAGGGGTCACGACCCCCAGTTTGAGAACTCCTGTTTTAGGGCTACACTCTACACAGCTGCTGACAATTCAAGTAGGGGATTTGGTGTTGGCTCTAGAGCAGATGACTCTCTTCTTGTGGGAGAGGAAAAATATTTACTATCAGCTTTGTAAGGCAGGGAGAGGAACTGAAGATGGTAGAAATGTGGTTCCCAGAAAGAAAGTTAACTCAAGGCTCTTGTCCAGCAGAGATTCACTGCATTAATAACTGTGGTGTTGGGGTCTGAATGAACTTTCTTCCTCATCGCTGCAGATGAGAGATAGATGGGTCAGTGGGCTAGCTCTCCTCTAAAAGCCAGGAATGTGAACCAGTCCAATGACAAACCAAGGACTTGACATTTTTTAATAAATATACATCTCAGGTATCAAAATAATTATAAACAAAATATACAATATATACATGATATACAACTGCTAAAAGTTTAGCCATCATGCCACATCCATAGGGAAATACTGTTTCCAATGCAGAGTTAACATTATTGCTACCTTTCCCATAAAAGCCAAGAGGTCATTCTTTTGTTTCAATTCCTCTCTCTGCATTACAGTACAAAGAGCAGCTGAGGTCAGTCATTAGGAGCGATTACAATCAGCCCAACAGAAATCTATGCAATTTCTTCCAGCAGATGGGATACTTATGTGAACCTGTCCAGCCATATAGGGGGAAGCAACTCCACAGAAAAACTCACTAGTCATCTCTCAGATACATTCTTGTACCCAAAATGAATATTCAGGTGGATCCAGTAGTCTGTCCTCATACTGTTCAGACATTTTGACAACCAGTTAATCCCTAACTGGCACAAATAAACATAGATTTCTACTGCTGTTACACATCCAACTCCCATTAGTAAAAGTATGGGTCAGAATGTGAAACCTGCTGTTATAATGATGTAGTCCATGGTGTGCAGTGTAGTATTTCAATATCTTTTTCACATTTTATCTTTTTTTTAAAGAAAATACGTCAGCTTCCTATACATATATAGAGTCATGTCCTTTAAGGGAAACCTCTTCTTCAAAATGCCAGCTGTCGTCCTCCAATAACACAGTCATCATACATTATCTAGAAGGGAAAAAAAAATATATATATATATATATCGGTTAATGCAGAGTTCTACAAGTAGCACTCAAGTTCACCTTGGAGAATCTCAGGCCAAATTCTAAGTATGATGCCTTGATTTCAACAACACTGCTCAAGAGTTAAGGCAAGCAGGATTTGAAATGAACTCTTTAGACGTATTCAATAATAAATGATAATATAGATTTAAGAGGAAAAAATTTGAAAGTCGTGGAGAAATATATATTTGAGAAGGAAACAAACCAAAACTTTGTCACAAATGCACTAGCTATCTCCAACAGACTATGGAGAGAGAGGCACATATTGTGACATTAGTTTTAGCAACCTTCTTTCCCCTCTATTTGTATATGCTGTTTGTGTGCTTTTATATTTGCATTTCTAATGCTCATTCAATAAAATCCTGATTAAAAAAAGAGTGCTAGATTTCATGTTCCTTAAATGAACAAATTTCTCTTTGAAATCATGGGGGTTGGGAGAGGATTTGCTTAACTCCTGCAAAAAATTGGCCCCGAGTAAGAGGAAAGGTTGTCTAATTTACACTTGGATTTTGTAAGTAAATGTTATAGATTAGCTCTGGGTATCCAATGCTTAGGTCTTGTACTATATTCCCAATGCCTGCTATTTAAATTTTTTAGTTTACTTTAAGTTTGTAGGTGAATTATATGTAATACAGTTAATAGGCCATCAAAGCATCAGGAAAAAACACAACATAAGAGTTGTGTGCATGTTTTCCCGACAACTTTAATGGGAGCCATGTAGAGGCACATAAGGGTAAAATTTAGTTCTTCCTTATAAAAGGGTGAAAATAACTACTTACTTCATCCTCTGTGAATTCTGATTCTGATTCACAGCTCTCCTCATCCTCACTTTCTGGTAGCATTTGTAGGTCAGCCGTGGTTAAGTATTTCAGCTGTTCCTGTATGCTGAAGCTGTCTCTTCCCCATGTGAGCTGGTATGGAGAATAGCCCTGGTAGGTCACTTTGTTCACATCAGCCCCGTGTTTTACCAGAAGCGACACCAGTTCTGAATTCTGCAGGTCTACAGCTAAGTGGAGGGCAGTTCTGCCATTACAAGGCTCCTGGTTAGTAAAAAATAAAACAGGTAATTTAATGTCAGGATAGTTAGGCTTGGCACTACCAAAACTGTACATTCCTACTCCAGCACTATCATGTTTGGATAAACAAAGAGCTTCAAATACACACCTGAGCATTGACATCTGCTCCCAAGGACAGCAAATATTCTACTATAGCCAGATACCCGTGAATAGATGCCAAATGGAGACATGTGTGTCCTGTAAAACAAGAACGTAGGTAAAAATTAAGTACTTCCACTTTAATGCATTATCAGTCACTTTAGTCTAAACACTCTTCTAACACACTATCATCATATCTTCGGTTTGAAATACAATCACCATTATCCAAACTGAACATAAATTGTCCCATCCGAACTTTATATTGTGCATTGATGATCAGATAAATTAAAAGGCATCTTTATTTCTTAGATGCTATGTTTTTTTTTCCCACCCACTGTTAGACTGGAACTTTTTTTAACAAAAAAGAAACAACAGAAAAATGTCTACAATTAAAAAAACACCAAATAAATAGCTAAACAGTGCTATCTAAAACCCAGAGAATAAAGTTGAAGAGTGTGAGAGCCAGAAGAAAGCACTGGCAGTTAGGAGGGCTGGAACTTATTCCCAGCTCCAGCATTGACTGCAGTGTGATTTCAAGGAAGTCACTTTACTGCTAGGCCTCAGCCTCCCCATTTGTAAAATGGGAATCATAATGCTTATCCACCTTTATAAAGCTCTTGGAGATCTATGTCACAGAAGCACTAGATGCTGAGAATTTTATTTATGCATACCATTGTAGTTGGCAGACTGTAGGATTGAACATAGGTGGTGCTGTTGGCAGTACTGAGTGAGGACGCTGACAGCTCTGACAGAGCCCTGCTCACAGGCAATATGAAGTGGTGTATTTCCTCGGAAGTCTCTGATCTCTGGATCACATCCGGCCTTGAGAAGAATCTCAGCAATTTCAGCCTGATCTGTGATTACTGCCAGGTGAAGTGGAGTCTATTATAAAAAAAAGAAAAACAAAACTATTGTAAAGTACATTACAAACAGGAAATATGTTAGAGACAGCATCTGAGCACACAGCCCTTCAACCACTTGGTGATTCTAGATTCTTAAAAATAACGTAAGAATTTGCTTAATATTTCGTGCTCACTAGGAACACTGTATTCAAGAATCAACAGAGTTCCCTTTTAGCTTGGGAGTGACTGATTTAAGGCTCTCTTGATAGCAGAGGGAGATACAAATAAAAGATATCTTTTGTATGGCAAACAATGGATGAGTGGAAAACACCATAGTATATTTTAAAACAATGGTGCTTTAAAATGCCATTGTCAAGGAGGAGAATATTGGCTGTACACAAACACAAGTTTGTCCTGGGCGATCTTGTGGGGTTTTTTTGGGGGGGGGGGGCGGGGGGGCAGGGGAAGAGGTGTCATATGTGAGTTGATTAAATATCTGTCATTTGTAAGATTTGTTTTAGAAAGTTACTAAAGTCACCAAGGGGGTCGGGGCCGTCTGGCTTGTTTGGGCTGGAATGCAGATGGTTTAAAGTACCTGGTTTAGGTTATTCTGAAAGTTCAGGAAGGCAGGATTGGCAGTTGCCTGGCGAATGACTTCCAGGCTCCAGGCCTTTTCTTCGTGAATAATTGCCAAGTGGAGAAATCTACACAAGGGAACAGAAAAAAACAACCCCTCAAAGTCGGTCCTAGAACAATGAGCGGGGGGGGTCACATCAGGCCAGGGTCCCAGCAGCCAGCCCCGGGCAATGCCCCAGCAGTCACGTGCACAGGCAGCAGGCTGCGGCTTTCGCAAGCCCGGGGTTTTCAGAGGCCGCTGCCTGGTGTTTTCCGCGGGGTTGTTATGAGCTGAGTGTTCCTGGCAGCGGGCCAGGGACTTTCCACGGCACCTTCCCCCTCCGCCCAGCCGGGCGCCAGCGCAGGCCCCGCCCCGCGCCGCCAGCACACTCTGTACTTCCCCCTCCCGGCCGGGCTGGCGGGCGGCCAGCCCCGGACACCGAACTCTACGGCCACCAGCCCCGCGCGCCCGCCTGGCTCCACACGGCGGCGAGGGTCTCAGCGCAGCCCCCTCCCCCGCCGGCCACAGCGCCGTATGTTCCCCTCGTAACGCCCCGGGCCCGGGCCCCTCCGTACAACCGGCGCAGGACACACACTTACGTGTCTCCGTCTTCAGTCACTTGCTGTTGCCAAGGCTCGGCCGGCTGGTGCGGCGCCCCCCGCTCCTCCTGGGGCTGGAGCCTGATGTCCGTCAGCTCCTTCACCAGCAGCTCGTACTCCTCCTCCTTCATGGAGTCCAGCCCGCTGTCGTGCCGGTCGTCCTGCAGCAAGCCGAGCTGGCGCTCCTTCTTCAGCGGCTCCATCGCTAAGTCCCGCCGGCCAGCCGGGCTGCAGCTGGGCTGGAACATGGCTCGGCCTCCGCTAGCACAGGCGCTAGATCCCCTTCGGCTCCTTCGCAAGCGACCCAAGTCCAGGCTCAGCGGCGGCGGCAGGCGAGCACAGTGTGAGAGCGGCGGCGGGCGGCGGCGCTGGATATACGCCCTCTGCTGAGGGGATTTCTGTAGGGGCGGAGCACGAGCCGCTGGGAATTTCCAAGCAAGTCAAACAGCAAGAACCAGCCTGTGCCTGTCTGCGGCGTTACATAAAAAGCCCAGGCGAGGCTCGCAACGGAGGAATCCCCTGACTAGCCCGCCCCTCCCCTCATTTTTTTAATCACCAGAGGGAAAGTACTTGGTACAGTACAGGTCTGTGACTAAGCCCCTTCCCCCCAGGTACTTCCCTGGGAGCCGGCCTTAGGGAACTCGCCACCTTTTCCCCACCCTGGGCTTTCCCTTCACCTATTCTCGTGACCCCGGCCTCATACATCCTCCCTCTGGGGCTAATAATACACCACGGGCAGCGGGGGTGCCATTACTCCCGCCACTAGGCTGCTCCCCCGCCAGTCCCCCTTCCCTATTCGCCTCGGGACGGGATGCGCACAAGCCAGCCTCCAACCCGCTTGCATTCATGAAGATCCCGCGGGGTTTTTTGTGTGCGCAAAGAGTAGGGTTGTCGTGGTCACATCTTCACAGTTCACATGGTGCTGACCTAAAAGCCCCTGGAGTTGCAGCTGGATGCTGTAGCGTCCTTATGTGGTATTGGTGCAAGGAAGCGGCTGTATTTTACTCCAATGCTGGGTGAGCCCCTCTCTCTAATATGTCAGTTTGCTGTGGTGCAAGGCACTATTTAAATGTAAGACCCAGCATTAATAATCAATAGCAGCAACACTAAATAGATCTAAACCCGAGAGGAGTTTGGAATCTGACAATCTTTTAACTATTCAGAAGCCTTAATTTGCACAACTGTAGCCCGTAAACACTTCTTTAAGTGTAAAGCCTACTAGGACTTCCTCCTGCATCCAGTGAAGTCAATGGTAAATCTCCCATTAACTTCTCCGGGTCAGGATCAGGCACATACCGTGGAGTTCCCTTTCCACCCCAGTTGAGACAGTACCTGTCAAAGATTAATTCACTTTTTTCCCCTCCCAAAAATGTAAGTATTTAAATAATCAATTTTTCTCAGGAAAAGTGACTCATTTTGCCAATGGTATACTGTTTATTGTTACCCATTATCTAGATATCCCTCTCTGATAATGCCTATTGAGTGCAATGACATCCACTGATAAAGATCAAATGAAAAATTGAAAGCACCTAGACTGATAAAAAATACTTCTAGGCCAACATGTGGATTCAACAAGCTAAACTGACTGGGATTCCTGCTGAATTTTGCTTTTTCTCCTCAGACATGGGGGATTTCCCCATGAAGAATTTTTTCCTGCAACCACACTGAGTAATAATGTCTGAGAAATTTTCTTGTCTTCCTCCCCTGGGATGGAGCCGCTGAGAAAAAAAAATTATGAGAAAATCCAAAGATAGAGGAAGAGGCAGAGGGGAAAGAGGTGGTGCTCGTTGGGCAGATGGTCCAAATTTTTTCAGGCCAGCTGCAATATCACTGGACTTTCTTATAAGAAGTAACAATATTAATTGCTAGGTCTGGAAAAAAAAAAGTGCCTTTTGGAAGGGTTCATAAAAGCTCCACAACTGTTTCTTTCAAAATTTCAGGGTCATGGAGTTTTCATGTGTTTGCCCTTTTTGGTTAAATCATTGTCTTTCAAAGGGAAGTATAATTTAACAAATCCATCTCTTTCTCACTAACTGGAAGTCTGTGCTGTACAAACATTAAAGTTTTTTTTCTTGCCCTTGTTGCTATGGCAATCGGAGGAATAAAATATAATAAGAATCCTGCAGCCTGCAACCAGTGCTTTAAACTTCAAAACTTCCCATTCTGGTTTAAATGGGTGGGTTGTCCAATGCCTTCCATGCTTCCAACACTTGGAGTTGTCAGTAGTAAACACTGAGTTACGTTAAAAAAATATTCTCCCAAAAGAAAGACCTTTTCAGATGCACCAGCATTTAGATTTGCTTATTTTAAGTTTTTATGTTAGTGTAGTCAAGGTTAAAAAGTGTAGGTGGCAGCAGAAGGATGGAAAGTGACACGAGGGTCAACCCACTTCCTGACCAATGGGAATGGAAGTGCCTGACTTTCACAGCCATTTCATGCCTTCATATACACTCTTCAGCAAGCAGCAGTTTAGGTTTTGGAGGCTACAGTACCTTAGGAGAAGAGCATCACATTACTTAATCATAAATAAAGACAAATCATATGAAGCCAGATGTTTTGATCTCCCCAAAAGTGCATTTACAATAGCAAAGCTTCTCTGATAACTTGATTAATTTGTCTCAGTGGCTTGACAGCTGTTACACAGACTGCCTCTAGCTTTGGTAGCAACCGCAAGACTTGCGTCTGCCAAGCTAGTGAAGGTGGGTATGATGAAGCCTCTACCTAAAGAGGACAGCTAGGTGGCTAGTCAATGTCTATGGTGACATCTGCTGGGCCTTTGTGGAATATCATTGCTCAGACCCTAGATAAGGTTTGTTGAGGAGAGAGGAGTGTCCAGTACATCATATAGCAATTGTGACCCACCATGGTCTTGCATTTGAGTAGTCAGATGGGAAGGTAGCCAGGTAGTTGGAATATGGGAAACGTATTTTTTGAGGAGCAGGAAGTGCTCTAACTTGTATATCTACGAGACATATGGACCAGACAAGATGGTTGAAGCATCAGTTACATTTTGCTAGTGATTTTGGGATTAAAAAAATTAAATGTACACTATAAACATTTACATCCTACATACTTTTATATTCTAACTGACCCAGATGCCAGGTCACTCTGGGTAGAACTCCCAGACAAAAGTAATTAGGATGGAGCTGAGGTTCTTTTAAAGGAGAGAATCAACCCTTAAGAATGTCAACATTTTAAAATAACTAAACGCCGGAAAGTTACTTTATAGCCTCTTCATATAGGTCCAATCCAGTCCTCAGGATAGTCAGTGGAAAG
This sequence comes from Chrysemys picta bellii, assembly GCF_011386835.1. Lineage (NCBI taxonomy): Eukaryota > Metazoa > Chordata > Testudines > Emydidae > Chrysemys > Chrysemys picta. The sequence goes on from NC_088794.1 coordinate 109,499,787, forward strand.
ACTCCCCCTTGACTTTAGTGGGAATTGGCCTGAGTCTAAGCAATATTGTACATTTATTGGAGCCAGGTTTGTTTATACTGAGAGAAGTTGCAATTATTATTATTTATTCATTTATTACCGTAGCACCTTGTCACAGACCAAGACCCCATTGTGCTAGGTGCTGTACAAACATAGAACATAAAGACGGTCCCAGCCCCAAAGAGCTTACAGTGAAAGTAAATGACGAGACATACAGGCAGATACATCCAGCTGTCTGGCTGTATATTTAAAACAAAGTAGTTCTCTTCTGTAACTCATGACTTCACCCATCATAGCATACACAATGGATAAATAATGTCGGTCCTGAGGCAGAAGCAGCCAAAGCAGGGACTACTGCAGTAGAATACAGGGGGTAAAGTGGGGTGGGGTCCAGCTGGACTGAGAACTGTGCAGGGGAGACTCCCATGCTGTGGGTGCACAAGGAGCTAGGTGGTGCCTCCCCTCCCCACCTCAGGCCACGTGGTCTTGAGAGAAAACTGCAGTGGAGCTTCCAAGCAGTAGAAGAAGAAGCAGTCAAAGCCATGGCCTTTAGTTATTCAGATAACTTTCTGCTGATTTGATTGGACTTTCTCTTCTCTGTGATGATTGGCTGCTTGCTCCAATCCACCCCCTTCTTCACAATCTCTTCACTTCAGTTTCACTCCACATTCTCTTCTCCCCGGCCTGCCCCCTCACCCCCTTTCCTTTCCTTTCCTTTCCTTTCCTTTCCATTTAGCTGATCACCTCCTAGTAAACCCACCAAAAAACCCTGAAACCAAAACCATGGAACTGATGTGCCGTTTGCTGCCATCACATTGTTCACTCCGTTTGTGTGTTCTATCCCTTTCCCCACCCTGTGTCTGTCTGGTCTATTTGGAATGTAAGCTCTTTGGGGAAGAGACAAGCTCCTTTTTTTGTCTGTACAACATCTAGCACAATTGGCCCTTAGGCACTACCATAATAAACATGATTAATAATAATAACAACAGTACAAAATGATAGAAAAGAAAGGAGTTTAAGTAGTAATGCAGGTCATTGGCACTATTATATTATTGTGAACATTAGTTTTAGAAAATGTTAGAACATTCTAAACCGATTATTTATGAGTTTTCTATGCAAGTAACAAGATTAATTAATTCAAATGGAAACAAACCAACTTGATCAGCTTTTGATTAAGTGATTTTTGCCCTTTTAGTTATGTACAATATATCCCATTTGTTTTCAAAGGCAATCCACCAACAGAATGTAAAAGTTGTATCAGAGGCTTGGATGCACTTCCATAGAGTTCAAATGAAGCTGAGCATGTGGACCCGAGGACAGAATTTGGCCCACGGTTCATAAGATAATATTAAAAATCAAATTTAGTCCTGGTATAAATGAGTATAACACCCATTAAATTCAATGAGAGTTGCAACCATTTACAGCAAACTAAATTTGTCCTAGGGGCCTGATTCTCCTTTCACTTAATCCAGTTTAACACCTGTGAAACCCTATTTAGTTCACTGGAATTACTCCTGATTTACACTAGTGTGAGAAGAGAATCAGTCACTATATCTTTTTTATCTCAGACCACTGCAGTCCCCTCACAATGAAGTGTGTGAAGGCTGGCATGGCATTCAGTTCAAAGGATTTCAGTGATACCTGTGAATTACCTGGTTTTTCCTTATTACATGGGGATAATAATACAGGTGCTGTATTATTATACAGCCCTTTGAACATATAAAGGGTTATATCCATGAGAAGTAAAAGGCGAAAGATTTATACAATTTGAAGAGAAACCAGAGTATGAATAAGGTCGGAAATATATTTTTGACACTTGAGAGCTAGATTCAGTAAAAGTCTGTTCAGCTCTGGGTGGCCTGGGAACTCAATTTTCAGCACTGCTGTGCCACAAAACCCATATATTTGTATCAAGTCTAACTCCCGTAAAATAGCTGAGAGAGATTTTAAAAGCAGCCCTGGGTACTGTAGCACTGAAAAGAGGCAGCATGATTTTCATCAGTTTTAAGGAAGATGAAATGTTCTCGTGCCACTTCCATAAGCAGAAGCATTAGACTGTGATTTCCTGATTTCCATCCTAATAGACAGAACTGCCTAGTGCTGTGACTGTGGTGCCTCTGATTTACCAGAATTGGTCCCCCAGCTGCATCCCTGCTGAGGCCTTTGTGATTATCAGTGCAGAGATCTATTAACGGTTTCCTTCCACTTCATCACAAGGACAGGTAAGCAACAAACATAGCAGGAAAAGGCAATTTATACCACTCACCCTGACTCCGGACAGTGTAGTGAAACCAAAAACAAAGGAGCCCCTCAAAAAAGGTTCAACTAAAGCTGCATCACTTGGTCAGCAGGGCAATCTGAAATTTTACACGAGTAGATGCATTTACAGATGCACTTGTTTAGACTATGTTCTTTAGGACAGGACCTCATCTCCTTACTGCCTGCAATGCACTGAGCACATTGTTGGGTGCAGTGTAAATAACAATACAATAAAAATTGTGTTCAGATGACATTTTCAATTAAAATCAACATTCCTGAACCTGCCGATTTCAGCCATCAAAGCGGTATTTTGACATCAGCAATTTCACTGGAGTCCAGTGTCTCAGAGAGCAAATTAATTTCAATCCTGTTTTTAAAATACTAGTTTAACAATTACTAGAACATTATGGTTTGAAAATTAAAGTGGGATTTTAAAAAACAGGCATGTTCAGATCACTGAAAGATGGGGAATTTCTGAGTGATCTAATCACTAGCTATGGTTTTTCAGTCCTTTCAGGCAGGGCGAGTGTGCCCGCAAGGGGCGCGGTGATACCGGCGAAAAAATGACACTCAGTGCCTGAGAGTAAAAAGCAAGGCTTTACTGAAGGAAGAACTTACACTCCAAGCTGCGTGGGGAGCCTCTTGAAACGCGTGGAGGGGCTGCGGGGGATCTCTGACCGTCCGGGACAATTGGCCAGGCAGGACTCCACTGAAGGGAGTCTGTTGCAATGCTATATCCCCTCGCACTTATCTCAAGGTTACATGGGGTCAACAGCTGGCTACATTCATTGCATTCATAAATTGTACTCATTATATAAGCTAACTTGTTTACAGACAAAAACATGCTGAACTATACTAAACTACATTTTGGCAGGGTCTGCCAAACAAAGTTCATTGCATGGCCTTCAACTACACAGCCTGCATCTTCCGCTCACACTCAGTCCGCCACTTAGCTCCTCGCCGAGCTTCCACAACCTGTCCCCTACAGCAAGCACTGGAGAACATTGATATTCTGGCGGTCCCCGAGTGGAAATGTGAACCTCTGTATATTTAGGAGTTATTTAAACATCTTGTGACTGACCAGCACATCTCGGGATGGAGGGGCCTTGTGAATTACAGAGGTGGCCCTAATAAATATGCTTTGCCTCAGAACATAACCAACCGTCTGGAGTTCCTACTACTTGAGAAGTTCACTTTTATCACCAGCCAGTGGTCAAATCAACAAGATGCTGATTTAGCATAGAGATGCAATACAGTTTCCTCACAAGCACCCTGCATCCATGCACAGACCCTACTGACTGCCAGCCATGGAGACTCCTAATCCAGAGAGACTGCCACCCTCCGTTGTAATATGGACTCATATATTTAAGCCAGCTATGGACCAAACACACTCTGGTTTTGTTTGGACTCATAACAGCCAAATATTTTTGGGACTCAGTTTACAGGCAACACAGGACAGTGCCCATTTATAAGGCACGCTCTATTAGATGAGAGAGGTAAGTGAGGCTGTGCCCCCAACCCATACTTATAACAATCAGTGAGTAGCTAGTAAAAATTTCAGGATAACTGCTTGTGTAACCTTCACCCCATTTTCCCATTGTCTATTTTGAATTCCATGTAGTACTGGGAGGAAGGGTGGTGGTGAGGGGTGCCTGGGGAATGGCGTCGGTTCCTGCCTGTATGGAAGCACACCAAAACCCTGGTTTGTATCAATAACTTATTAGGACCATAAGCCAGAACTCCCTCTCAGCCATATATTAACAACAAACATGGCAGCAGAAACTCACCATTCTCCAGTTCTGGCTCTTGCTCTGATGCCAGTTTTACAGTAAGCTGCTCTCCAGGGCCATCCTCAAACATCTCCTAAGAGAATGGACCCAGGATGTGCGGTAGCTGCTTCTGTGGCATAGCCTCTTCAGTTACTGGCCTCAGCATCACCAGGGTCACCTCTTGCCATTCATCCAGTGGCTGGCCAGCTCTCCTCTGGTGGTACCTGTGATGGAGTTATACAGGTGCCATCTCGGCTCAACAGATTGTCGTACATCACTGTGGGCTCAGTGCTCGCTACAGTTCCCAAGACCCAGTCATATTCCTCATAAAAGAGGCAGGAAGACAGTGAGTTTCCAGAGGTGCCATTAGAATTGTTGACTTTGTAGTAGTGTGTCTGCAGCCACATGATTCACTCTCTATATCATTCTGCTGTCTGGTCAACCCTCAGTCCTGCCAGCAACTCAGATATAGCTTTGTAGACATGATCACTTCTTGTCCTCTTACTGAAGTTGAACATCTTGCTTGCTTCACACCGGAGGTTAGCCAAGACCTGCCTGAGTTCCTCTGGCCAGCTAGTAGCACACTTGATGCACTTCTTCTTAGTGCTGGCCCTATCTAATACACATGAGGGCTAATGGTGTTTCCAGTTGAGCAGACTGCATGGAAATGAAAGGGTTAAATGCCAAGCAGCTGTATTTGAACCAGGAGATTGCTTCCAGTCCTTGGGAAGCATTCAGATGGAAGGGCTTGGAAGCACAGCCCTAGGGAATTGTGGGATAGCATTGGTGCACTGTCCAGACCCGAGTCTGGCAACCTGGATTTGAGCAGTGGCCACACTGCAAAATGCCTGGGCTTTGACCTGTGTCTCAGTGAGACTCAGGCTCTGACCCACCTACCAGGATCCAGGGGCCCAAGTCCAGAAGGATTCTTGGCCAAAGTTAGGATGATTTCTGTTTGGATGGAAGCAGGGGCTTGGGCTAAACTGAGTCAGTGCTCAGCCTTAGTGTGCTGTGTAGACATACCCCCTGTGACATCCAGGTGCTTTAGAAAGTGGTATGAGTGGTTCAGAAGGTGGCATTCATACTAATGAATCAGGACTGAAGTAACATCTGAACATGGTGGTGGTACTTCTAGCAAAATAGTACCTTACATCTTTTGGTCCTAACCCATTGTGGTCACTAAAAACCCATTGCAATTGCCACAGAAGTATGGAAGTTGCTACTGCAGATGTCTTGGCCAAATTCCACTAGATTGGTCACATTTCCCTACCTAAATTCACCTCTCTGGTTTCAACTGGATATCCTGTTCTCCTTCACTTTCAGTCCTATACGGTTGCACAGTGTTTGTATAATTGCCATGTGCCATCCTAGGGAAGATTTGCATTTCAGGGAGTGAAGAGGTCCTTATGCATTGTTTGTATTTCAGTTGGTTATATTTCTAGAGTCTTTGGAATCCCTCAAGACTAAATGCATCTTATAAATGTAAGGTATCTGAAGGGTAAAACAATATCATTTCATTTTGGTCAATCTAATGAAATCTGGCTCTTTCTCAGATGAAAATTTCTGGCTGGTCCTGTTCACTTTCCTCATATACTACATTGTCTAGAAGGGTTATTTTGAATGTATGATGGCCACTAATTTATCAGAATGTATTGATGATTCCCATTAACATGTGCAAGGAGTATTGGTCTGTATATCATGTCGTAAAGCAGGGGTCGGCAACCTTTCAGAAGTGGTGTGCCGAGTCTTCATTTATTCACTCTAATTTAAGGTTTCGCGTGCCAGTAATACATTTTAACGTTTTTAGAAGGTCTCTTTCTATACGTCTATAATATATAACTAAACTATTGTTGTATGTAAAGTAAATAAGGTTTTTTAAATGTTTAAGAAGCTTCATTTAAAATTAAATTAAAATGCAGAGCCCCCCAGACCGGTGGCCAGGACCCGGGCAGTGTGAGTGCCACCAAAAATCAGCTCGCGTGTGTGCCGCCTTCAGCATGTGTGCTATAGGTTGTCTACCCCTGTCGTAAAGCAAAGCTTAGGGAGTGGGGAAAGAGCCAGCTGCAAAGAGAAGCAGATGCAGCTCTGTTGAGCTCCCAGCAGAGTTCTCACTTTATGTTAAATATAGTGTCATTAGCTGGCAATACAAGCCTCCTTTTCGGCTGAAAGAGAGTGGAAGCACGTGGCAGGGAATAATGAACTGGAAACGTGCCAAAAATTAAAATAAAAAAAAAAAGACTTTCCCCCTAGACTTTCCCCCAGTTTGTGTGGTATTGCTAACTTCTCCAGCTTCTCCCAGCCTGTGTCTTATGAAGCTCTTACAATCACTTTATACAGATTGTGGAATCATTGCAGGAAACTGACTTCATTAGAATCTAAAATGAACAGCTCTGTCAAATGGATGGTTAATATGGAGCAGCAAGTAGAAGAAATTGAGGTGAAACTCCAAGCAAGAGGTGAGACTGACTCGTAACATTTATATTTTGAATCTGTATTCAAACTTCCCTGAAGTTCTGGGGTACATATATAAGCTTTTTTACACCATATAAACTACCTGTGGCTGATAGTGTATGTCAGCAACAGCTGCAGCCTAACCGGTGCTAAACAGGGCTTAGTGTCAAGTATAGGCCAGGACAAACCATGTTCAGCAGTGTTCAGAAACTGCACTTAGGACCTTCTCTGAACAGATTTTAACCACAGTTTCTTGAAGCTAAGGCCTGTTCAGTACCACTTAAACTGCACCACCTGTATAAAGTGATTTATACAGAAGTGCTCACTGCTAGGTGTGTTTCAGATCCAGTGTCATGTTCAGGCCCATCCTCTCTCTAAACCTATGAAAAGGAAATTAGTGATAATAAAGCTTCTGCTCATATGGTAGCTAAAAATTACTTTCTGGTGGAACAGAGTTTGAAGATGCTGGAGGATATAATAGCAGTTACACCAGTATAATTCTGGAACAAATCCTCTAAATCCAAAGGAATTATTCCAGATTATACACAAGAATAGCTTCAGGCCCACTACATGAAATAAAGAGTGCAGCACTGGTTGTAGGCTGAAACAATAGAAATGGTAGAAGTGTTTTTAATATCTAATATAGTTACTAAAAACAACGCCACCGCATGCTCTGGGTGTCCCTAAATCTCCATCTGCGAGAAGCTGGGACTGGATGACAAGGGATGGATCACTTGATAATTGCCTTGTTCTGTTAATTCCTTCTGAAGCATCTGGCACTGGCCACTGTTAGAGACGAGATACTAGGCTGCATGGACCATTGGTCTGACTGAATTGCTGTTCTTATATTCTCATCTGTGTGCATTTTGAACCCCCCCCTGCACATCTGTGTATCACAGCACTCTTAAAGCCCTGGCATACAAGTAACCCCATGTGAGGTGGCTCTGTTTAAAATACACAAATATTTAAAGAGACACCAAGACATCTGCTCTTAGTTACGCCAGTGTAAATCTGAAATAACTCCAGTGGTTTCAACAGAGACACTCTGGATTTACAAAGGTGTCCTAGCAGAAGTTATATGCAGGCTTATTGTCCAGGAGCCTCAAATTAAACACTGCAGATGTGTTTAAGAGAAAATCACTTGCTTTTCTTTAGGATGCAGCTACACTAACTACTCTGGGAGTTGAAAGACATTATAAAGATATAGACTTGCCAGGCTGGGTTTTGATAAATCTCTAATTTTTACATAAATGTCTTACTGCTTTCATAGCCTAGTTTACCCTGTTGCTGCTGAATATTTATTCTGTACATAATGTTACTTCCCTAGCCCATGGACAGTTTAAAAACTGGAGAGTTATTAAACTTAGTATCAAAAACCAAACAAACAGCTTGCACAAACCCTACTGCTGCTGAGTCCTTTCAGAGCACACCAAACTCTGTTGCTGCAACCACACACTGCTCCTCAGAACTGCCCCCTTTGACATCCTCAGCAGAGCTCCAATTAGGGCAACCAGACAGAAAGTGTGACAAATCGGGACGGGGTGGGGGGTAATAGGAGCTTATATAAGAAAAAGCCCAAATATCGGGACTGTCCCTATAAAATCGGGACATATGGTCACCCTAGCTCCAATTCTCAAAGGGTCAGGGTGCAGGTAAACATAACTGACATTCCCTTATAAGTGCGCCAATAATCCGGCAAAGCGAAGTTGTGCCATTGTCAGCAGGCCATTGCATTTCACCTTCTTTGCTGAGCAAACTGAACAAAGTGGAATCAAATAGCGCCACCTTGTGTTGGTGTTGTGTATTTATTGTTTGCTGAAAATGGTTCCTATGTTATATAGGCTTAGAGAGCTGTGCTAGGATCTCAGTTATGGGAGATACAGTAAACTGGAAGCAACACTCCTGCCCTCTCAAAGTACACTGCAACTGATGATTCATAGATAGAATTGTATCAGTTAGAGAGAAGAACGAAAAGAAACAGAAGAGAAGGGGGAAGAGGGAGGACAAAGCAGGCTTTCACAATATAGACTTGGGCTGTGAAGTGGGTGGGTGCTGCGGGGACATGAGGTTTTTACGTGATTTCTTCCCCTCCAGATGCTGATTCATACATCTCTGGGACGATTTCATAACTTAGCTCATTCCCTTCAAGTTTTTGACTGCTTCATACTGAATGAAAGCTGTCTTGCTATTGCCAGGTGGCCTAGGTCCAAAGATCAGGTTTTACGCTGTGTGCAGGGGAGATTCATGAGGGGGGTGTGTGTGTGTGTGTGTGTGTGTGTGTGTGTGTCTCCTCAGGCCATGGAGAGGCAGTTGTATTATCCTTCTCCTTAAAACAAGGAGTACTTGTATTCAACAATTACATTATGTTATTCTTTCTTAACATGCATCTAACCCAGGAGTTGGCAACCTTTCAGAAGTGGTGTGCCGAGTCTTCATTTATTCACTCTAATTTAAGGTTTCGCATGCCAGTAATACATTTTAACGTTTTTAGAAGGTCTCTTTCTATACGTCTATAATATATAGGACCCAGGCAGTGTGAGTGCCACTGAAATTCAGCTTGCGTGCTGCCTTTGGCACATGTGCCATAGGTTGCCTACCCCGGATCTAACCCAAGAGAAACCGGAACCTGCTCTTTGCTGCAGCCCTGTGCCCTGCTGAGGCCTGCATTCCAATACAGACCTGTCTGGCCTTTGCAAATCCTTCTCCGCCAATAGCAGCTGCCCCTCACAACTGTGCAAGATGCTAGGCACCCTTAGGTCAAGTCAGTGGGAATTGAGGGCATTTGGTACTGTGCAGGATCCATCCTCTTGCCTCTTACCCTTCACATACAAAGCAAAAATCTGTCCTTATCCATTCTTCAGTGGTCAAGGGCCATGTTGTTTTCATGTCTTACCCTCTACATACAATTCTGTCTCCCACCAGTAGCTACTATTCACCTACAAGTCACAATGCTGCATGTCTCCTACAACCATCTTGGTTCTTTCTTCCACGGCACCTGCTCTGCATGGGGCACTATCCCTATGCTGGTCTGCAAGGTCACAGACCTTTCCACATCAGGATCCCTCCTTAAGACCCATGTCTACTGTGATGCTTGCAAGGGATTTGCCAACTAATAATGGTTAAATAAACTATTCCCATGATCCTCTATATACACATAGCTCAAAATCCCTCTCTCCCTCAATGGAGCGAACAAGCTGCAGGCCTTTCTTTACCCTGATCACTTAGCTTGTATGTTGTATGCCTTTCCCCAGCCTTTAGCATTTTTTGTTTGTTTTAGATTATAAGATTTTGGAACGGAGACTTCCTGTGTGTCTGTTTGGTTTTTAACATAGTTTGAGTGCTATTGTGATATAAATAATAATAAATGGTATAGCCAAGACCCGAGAAATTCAGATCTATCCTGACACAGCTGTCAGTATAGAGATAAGAATATCATTATATTTATTATATTACTGAATGTGGGTTGGAGAGCCAGTCCCGTGCATATGACTAGCTAATTATCCTGACCCCATTCATTGTATGAATACGAACCACAAGCCACAGAGTATCTCATTCTGTGAAACAGACTGGATAGTCTAGACAGGCCCTATTGCCCACGGAGAAAGGAGAGGAGTTAACAGTAGAAATGTATAACTTTTTTTGTTGGAGCAGAATTCAGTTTGTTTATGGAACATCATCTTTGAATTTCCAGATACTTGTATTTCCCCCACTGAAAACTAATTCTGAATTTTTTGGCTTTTCAACTTTTGTTGCTTTGTTATATAACTGGAATGTCCTGATCAGGGTTGCTTCTGATGTTGATGACAAATCTGTAGAACTTCAACTCTCTCAACACAAATGTTTCCGTATTCATTTTACCTAAATTGGGTGAGTTACAGTTACAGATTTTATTTAAAATTATATTAGAGTGTCATTGCATCATGCAGAGGGTAAAATAGTTCCTAAATTGTTCTAAAGAACAGCCTGAGAGCCAACATGTCCCCTCTCAAAGACCCATCAAAGTATTAGGAGTTGGATAAGGCCCATAAACATGTCTATAGAACCCACAGCTGCAAACAAGTTTCACCTGCATTCTCCAAATAAATTCATTCAATAAAAACAATTAGCTAAAGAAATATCACTAGACAGCAACACTTATCCAAATATCCTACCATTAGCCATTTAAATGACTAAATCCACACAATCAATTGTGTTAATGAATGCTAATTAAAATCTAATAACCTTCAGGTTCATCTGATTATGTATAAAGGATTCATCTGCAGTGTTGTTATAGTGCATGGAATCAGGCCAGCCAGGTGTTCTAGTGGCAGCACATCAACTGTCCTGTAGCACATCTGACCTCACATTTATGACTTAGTCCTGGATTTGCTAGCTCATCTGGATCCGCAAACTGTACAGCACAGTGCACTCAAGCTCTGGAGTGGGAGGGAGAGCTTTGTGTTATCCCTCTCTAGTGACCCATTCCTCCTGTTCTAAAAGCAGCATTAACAGTCACTGGAAGGAGTTGAACCCAGTCAGAAAGATGGGATCTCTGCATGATAAGCTTTTAGGAGAGAAGGGGAAGACTCCACTAGAATTTTTTTCTTCCCTACAAATAGTTTCATATGGGGCTGAATCACATAAACTGAGCAATTGGGCTAAATCACAAAAAACAGAATTCCATGAAATCAGTTTGAATATAACTGACAAACAGAGAGAGACCTCTTTTATTTAAAAGTCAATAGTATTTCAACCAAGAGCAATGCACATAAAATATACTTATGTGACTAAGCTAGACCTTTATTCTATGCTTATCACTGTGGTATCTGGATGCTGGACACACTACATTTTTTGCAAATTATATGATTTGGAGTAATTAATTATATGAATGGAGTAAAAATCCCTGCCTTGATTATGTTCTAGCTAGATATTTATCATGTTTCATCACCACATTATATCATGGAAATTATATATTCACCAGGATATAAAAGGTGATGGGATTACCAAGCCTCCTCTTGACACAACTATGGGAGGCATGTTATATCTAGGTATAGCTAGTTACTGTTTGGGCAGGGCTTTGAAGGTGTGAGGTGCTAGTTAAAGGCTGAATATTAATGCATTTTTACATTTCAAATACAGGGCTCAGGGAAGGTACCAAATCAAATGACCTGAAAACTGTAATTCTACAGCATTTTTTTTTTTTGGTAGATCTCATAACACTTTTACAAAGGTGGGTAAGAATTAGCATCCTTATTTTAAAGATGAGGAAACTATGACACAGGTTAATTTTACTAGCCCAGGTTCACACACACAAGCTGAAATCCTGGTCTCATTGAACTTTATGGTAGAACAGGGAATATAACTCAGGTCTACCAACTCCCATACCAGTGCTCTATCCACTGAATTCTGTTGCCTCCTTTAGAAGAGGTACAGCACCGGAATCAGCAGTGAAAACTGCCACACTATCCACTGTCAATTCCCACCGTGATGTTCCTGGGTCTGCCAAGTGAAGATGGCTAGAGCATGACATTAATCATTGCTCCCTGTTTTTAAGAGTTGCAGCGAGTGTGATTATTTTATGCCCCTTTCACAGCAGCTTATGGCTATAAATGGTCATCCTCATAGCTACGTCTGTGGGGCGCACTCATTAAAATTCAGTATCAGTAGCTTCATTCAGTTCACTAGCACAGTATCCTGACAGTTTAGCAAAACAGCAGGTCACTTAGCTCAGCTAGAAGCAAGAAAAGTTATACCAAGGCACATCCTTCACACTCCACTAGGTGTCACCAGTACACATGTACACAAGCTACTTCATCACAACTTTTATAGACTGGAATAACAATAATTACAAAAAGAACAGGTCTCTTCTGCTTGTCTGTCAATGTTAGAATTAATTTTCTCTGGTTCAGGCTATGTTTTTTTTTAAAAAGTAATTCTGTGTAATATAATCATATTGGAGTGGAATTCTTATACCTAATCAAATGAAACTAAATGTTGTTAGTTTGTAATTAGCATTCACTAACAAATTTGATTGTGAGGATTTAGTCTCTCACATGGTTAATAGGACGGCATTTAGATAATTGCAGCTGTCTAGTGTCATTCCATTGCTAATTGTTTTTACTGAGTGATTCATTTCAAGGCTGCAAGTGAAACTTTGTTTTAAAGGTGTGAGGGGAGGATGGTCTCATGATTAAGACATGTGTGTGATCCCCAATTAGATGTGAGTTAGGTGGTCTTAATTCCACCAGTACCACCCTCTCTTGTTTACTCATATCACATGCCTTTTATTTACACTGGTTAGTGCAACAGCCACCTGTTTTTATATTTAGTTATAATACTGTCAACATGCAGCTGTGTGTAGGATAGAGCTAATGAATTTCAGCCCAGGAGTTCCTGGTTGGATTGCATATTTAAAGCTCTTTCCAGTGTCTTCCATAAGTGTCTTTACTTATTGGCCTGAAGCTCACATTAAGTACTTGATTTCTTTTCTCATATGCCCACCATTCACTTTATATATCTGCATATCGTATATGTAACCCATTTGATATGGCACTCTGTCCTCCTCTTGTAGTTGCTGGGCCACAGGTAGAGGTGGATGAACTTGCTGCAGCCATAGCTAAGAGAGCTTTGTCTGTTTGCTTAAGCAGTTGAGGCTCCTGGGTTCAGATGCAGAAGTTACAGGTTCAATTTCCATGACAGTGATCTACCACTGGTTATGGCAATGCTTGTACATGTGAATAGCAATGCATTGCCTGCGTCAATGTAAATGTGTGTCATGCGGTAGGTACACCTCGTTACGGGGAGTCAGCTCATGTATGGTCAAAAACAAGGGTAGCGCTGGTGCTGGCTAGATTCTATACTGGTGACCCTGACTATAAAGCGAGGTAGTATGGTCTAGTGGCCAGAGTCCCTGGGACTGCCCTCACTCTCAGGGTGGCATTTCCTGATGGCCCAAGTCAGTAGGCAACTCTTCCTTACAGGGCTGTGTGGCCCAGTGGCCAAAGTCAATATAAGTTGCTCACCTCCGTGGGATTGTGTGGGCTATTGGCCCATCGGGGAAGAGGGACGCCACCTAGGGGAGTGTGGCATCTGGGGTAGGGTGCCTGGGGCCCTCCCGGCTTCTCCGAGTCCCAGCCTAGGGCCCTGGCAGGGGCGAGGGTGCTCGCTGCTGAGTCAGTGGGGATCCCCTGAAACACGCTGACTTGTTCCATGGTTCTACAACTGGAGCAAGGCATAAGTCCCCATGGCTGCTTCCTACCCTGTCTTCCACTGCGGTGGTCCACAGTTCCCCTCGATCTCTGGGGTCCTCGTCTGCTGCAGCTCCTGATGGCTTGGTCCCCTCTCTGCGTTCCGCAGGCAGCCTGGGATCTGTCCGGGGCTCAGCGTGCCTTGGCTCTGTGGCTGGGGGCTGTAGCAGCTCCAAGGAAAGAGCCTGCAGTCTGCTTTCTTCCCCTTCAGCAGCCTGCCCAGACTGAGCTGGGCTGCTTCTTTTTACATCCTGTCTCCAGGCTGAGCATGCCCAGCAGGGGTGGGGTGGGGGGGCGTGGCCTCCTCAGCCTGCAATGCACAGTTAACCCTTTCTGGGCCAGGGTGGGATAGGTACACCCCATCACAGTGTGCTTTTCTCAGCTGAGTCCCAAAGTATGTGACATATTTTATATTACATAAAATGCTAAAGAATATCTTGTCGGTCTATCTATTCATAAAGTGCCCATTCATAATGAGATCTTGCTAGACAGTATAACTGCCATGGCTGGTATTTATGTAATGCCAACAGCCTCCAGTCATAATCGGGATCGAACCTGGCACCTCTGAAGCTTAGTGTATGAGCCTGTACGGCATGAGGTAAAAAGCACATGCCTCTTAGCATGTAGCAGAGTCATCAATTTCTAACTGGGCTAGGTGCCACTAGAGGGGGACAGAGTGCCACACCCAAGCAGGCCTGGGTTACATTTGTACACCCAAAAGCTTGTCATCAATATTCCTTATTTTGTTTGGATACAGTGCTCAAGCCTAATGGTTGTCCTTGATCCCTCTAGGAGGGATCAAGGACAACCTTTGGAGAATGTTCAGATTAGACTACTTCCTTCTCTCATTAATTTGCTGTTCCTTAGTGCAATAGACACAAGTCAAGGGAAAATGACAAAAATAAATGTGTTTTTAGCTCTACACAATACATTACAGGTTATAAGGTACAACCCCCTGCTAGGGGTTATTAAAAAAAGAGGCTAATTATAAACATAGAGGTAAAATGCATTCTATAGACAATAAAAATACTTCACAAATAACATAACCAACAATGTTAATTAGACTTTATCAAGACCTCTTCCAATAAATACCTTACCTCCAGCCTCTCATAGGGATGTAGGTGACCCTGGAGATATCTTTGTTTTTTTAAACTCTTGGAAAATGCACCCTTTATCTTTCAGGAAGGAGAGGGTTATCTAAATATTTCAGCCCCCTCAAAGGCTGTTCAATATCCCAACTTTTCCAATTAACATTATTTGATTTGGACATATGTTTTGGTACCAAACTTTAAAAAAATGAATAGAATTAGACATACTTGATCTTAAATATTATACATTAGGATATAAATGTTCTTTTGTATTTTGTAATGTGAAACGTTAGTCAGACCAAAGCTCAGATTCCAACACTGCATGATTCAAGACCCATGCATCTGCTGGGCCTAAACCTCCTGCGGTTGTGCTTGCTCTGTGGTCTACCCCTCAGACTCCTATCCTTTCCTCCTCTGCATGATGTCACCCTGTTTCATAGTCACCCTTGCAAGTCTCTCCCCTTGCTCATGCTAACTGTGAGGCTTCTTCTGAGATGGCACCCTTTTTTTTTTTTGGCAGCCTGTTGCTCATCCACATGTCACAGTTGGCTTAGCCATCGCATGATCCTCACATTGGCAATCTCACTTAGATTCTTCTGCATAACCATTGCACACACTTCCTCATTATACACTTTTTCCTACTAATATATATCAAGAACCCTTCTTCAGCATCTGCTGGAAACCATTCAATCTTCTAATAAGTATCTTGGTTTGGATCCAGCTTCCTACACCACATAGCACTAACTGATTTGTTGTAAATCCTCCCTTGGATTTTAATATGCACATGATGTTTTGGAGATGTTGTCAAAAGTGCTCCTTAAAACACCTAACACGTGACTCCTTCTTAATGCCTCTTTTCCCAAAAGGACCACAATTTGTGGGGGAGGGAACATGGCACAGATCCTTCATTTTGGCAGATGAGTATGTGAAAATATTGACTCTCTCTGATAGGGAGGCCTGATTATTGTTTTGGTCCCTGACAACTAGTAAATAAAACTGATTAATCTTATGATTTAAAAAAAAATCAGTGTACTTTTAAAAATTTTAAATTCTGAGTGTCATGGCCTGAATTCTAACTCAGTCTTTACTTAGGCAAATCTCCAGTTGCCTCCAATGAAAATTCTACTGGAGTAGTAACTTTAGGGTTTGGTCGCTAGAGCGGTGTGGTATAGTGTTCTGAGCACCAGGCATGACAGTCCTGAGTTCTAATCCTGATTCTGATACTGATTCACTCAGTAGATTTAGAGAAATCACTTAATGTCCCTGTATTATTTTTCTCTTTCAGCAAATAAACAGAATGTCTAAGTATCTGGGAGAGATGAGTCCTAAGGGGTATAGGTCTTCTTGTGCTTCCATATTATTACTCTTAAGGAAAAAGTGACACATACATTGTATTATTATTTCTAGGCCACCATCAGTGCCTATTGCATAAAAATACAATGCATAATATAATTACACAAAAAGATAACCAACCCTCCCCCTAAAACCCTTCAATCCTACATTAAAAGAACATTAAGGTTGCAAAGTTAAGCACTCAAAAGTTAAAAAATGCTAGAATTAAGAACTTGTGTGCAACCTTAATTCAGCCCCCTTGTGCATATATCCTATGATAGTGTCTTTAATCATGTGATCACATGCTAGATAATACTTAGTCCTGCCATGAGTGCAGGAGACTGGACTAGATGACCTCTCGAGGTCCCTTCCAGTCCTATGATTCTATTTTTTCTATAGGACCCCTGCTCCTTTCCATACATAGACTAGACCTGCTCGAGGATGAATCTGGGCTGTGTAGTGAAACAGACTGTTGTTGGTAGGATCCCCGTCTCATTTTCTGAGTGCCAACTTGAGACACCTTGGGCCTGGTTTGCAGAAATGCTGAGTGCTCACAGCTCCAATTGAAGTCAATGAGAGTTGTGCATTGCCGACAGCTCCATCTATTATTCTCTTGAATTTCTCCTGAAGGGTATGTCTAAACATCAACTAGACACCCGCTTCTGGCCTGTGCTAGCTGGCTTGGACTTGCAGGGCTTGGGCTACAGGCCTGTTTCACTGTTGTGTAAACTTCTGGGCTCAGGCTGGAGCCCAGGCTCTAGGACCCTCTGGGATGGGAGGGTCCCAGAGCTTGGGCTCCAGCCTGAGCCTGGAAGTCTACACAACAATGAATCAGCCCTACAGCACAAGCCCTACAAACCTGAGTCTGCTGGCAGGGGACAGCCCTGGGTTTTTCTTTGCTGTGTGGACATACCCTAAGGGGCCAATTCTACAAACCTTACTCATGTTGACTAGCACTGGCTCAGGTAAGTGCTATCAGAATGTGTGAAGAGTTGAAGAACTGGGTCCTTCAGCTCCAAACAGCAAGTTATTCCATGTAGGCAGAAGCCTGTGCCAATGCAGAGCAGGATCAGAATCTAAATCAATAAATGAATGATCTTTCCTTGTATTTCACTGAGATGCAAAATACAGACATCCACATTATTCCTAGACTAGAGGGAAAACATTTTTATGTTAACTTTAATTTAAAAAAAAAAACCTGTTACTGGCTTCCCTTCATTTCCTGCCTTTCTTGTGAAGTGCCTAGCACACTTATGGATAGTATAAAATAAGTATTAATACTGTAAAATAATAAATATTAATATTAATTAGGGAGCCACAGGGGCTTTATGGGTGCTGACATGTTGTACAGAGGGAGGATAATTCTGAACATAAGCTAATAAATATTTTCAAGGTTATAACTTTTATATAATAGCAACTATATAATATCTATTAGTACTGGACTTTTTATCAGTATCTGAATAATACAAAAGTGATGTGAACTTTTAAAATGTAGACAATGGGTGTAACCACAATATGGGCTAATCTTGGACAAGCTTTTTACAGCTAATGGTGAAGAGTTTCCTTAGAAAATGGCACATTCCTATGTAACCTATTGTTGTGTGTATAAATGTTTATGCAGGTAATTTTTGTTAATCTAACTGGAATTTCCTGTGCAAATCCTATGCCATGACATAGGACATACACATTAACTTTCTCATATATAATCTGTGTCCCCTGAATCTTTTACTGGCATTCAGTTACTGTGACAACAAAGGTAAAAAGAAAATGCCAGTATTGTAACTAATTAAAGGATGCTTCAGGACCAAGAAAAAAACCCTGCTTTTGTAGTGCTCTACTTTAAGGCAGCATTGAATGAAAAAAAGAAGATTCTTTGTCATCCTTTAAAGGAGCCATGCAACTCAACCTGAAAATGGTTTTACCTAAAGAAATTGTTGACACATGAAGTTGCCACCATCTTGTTGCAATTAAGGTAAAACATAGAGAGGTGAGCAGCTAAGATGGAAATTTGGTTATAAAGCTTTGGAAAGCAAAGTCCATCGACAGTGCAGCTGTTATAATATGATTACATAGTTCATCTACACTATGGGTGACAGAAAGTAGTCCCTCAGACTGCTAGAGGGAGCCATCCATAGATCAAATGTGTTAAATGAGATGCACCAAATGTAACATTTTCGAGGCATTCATTGTAAAGTCTTGGTTGTTATTACGACAGTATCTGTTGCAGGGGTTGGTACTTGCAGGACCATAGTCAACAGACCTGAAAATAGATGACAAATAAGCAGACTGGAGAGATAGTTAACTAAAATAGTACTCATGATCTGACTGATTTACAAGTTAGGAATTAATTAAATCTAAGCAGATTATTTTTTGAGGGGTGGGTAGGCAGTTAGTGCATGATAAGATGTTCTATGAGATGTAAAGCAGGGATCAGGAAAGATAGCTGTATTTATTTATTCTTTGTTTCCAGTCTCAGTTATTGTAATTAAAATGACTGGAAGCTAAGTCTTTTAGCACCATTAAAAAACAAAACAAAACAACACTGCATAGGTGTTGACACATCTTATCATCGGGTGTAGAAGATAAGTTCAAGAAAAACGATTGTTATCAGGTGTAAATTAACATATAGTGGGTTTGCTTGTAGCAGAGGAAGGTGACAAAAATAACACATGCATTAATAAAACTCCAAATGAAAGGTAGGGCTGTCATTAGGGATGGTAGTTGGACAACTAATATTGATTCTAGAAATTTAATTTGATTTGATGTATTTTTACTGTAATTAACATAAGGATTTGTACCCGCATAGAACTCTTAACATTATTATCTAAGGAGATAAATTATGAAATTAACTGTGGATTTAAAGTGTAATTCAAATTTTATAAAGAGTTTCCAGAGTAAATGGGTCTTAGTTAATTCCCTTAAAGCTAAGAGACCTGAATTTCCTCTCATAGTGCTTTTACACCATTGACTTCAGTGGAGCCATTCCTGATTTACACCAGTTGAAGAATCAGGGTAATGTACACAAATGAAGCAGAAATAGGTTTTGAGGAACACTTGATAGGCTGCTAGCAGGTATATTCTGAAAGCTTAAAATATATTTTCTTTGTAGAATTACATTTTAAAGGCATTGAATATAACTGGCAAATATAATAATAATGGTCAATTATATAGTGCTTTTCATATTTTCACACATTTCAGCCTGTCAAATATCTGCTAGACCCAGGGCCTCATTCTCTTCTCACTTACACCTGTTTTATGCCAGGGCCAGTGCAATTACTTCAATGGAGTTACCCATGTTTTACACCAGTGCACATGAGAGGACAATTAGGTTCACAGAGTTTAAAACAGTGCTTTTAACTGAGACTGCTCTTCTTAGGACCTACCATCAATGTCAAAGCCTAGGCATGCTCTTTTTTTAAAAAATGAAGACACAGGCATGAGTAGTAGCCCAGGTGTTTCTGCTGTGTATGTCCAGACTGTAAATTTGCTAGAGTCTGCCATAAAAGTTGGTGGTGGGTGATGTATTTAGGTATTTATCTGCTCCCCATAGCCATAGTTTTTGAACACCTCAAAACATTAATATATTTATCCCCACAACATGCCAGGAGGCAGGGAAATGCTATTATCCCTATTTTACAGCGAGACCAAGGGCCAGCTTTCCAAAAGATTTAGGCTCCAAAAAATGTAGATAGGTGTCTAGTGGTTTTGCAAAAGCACTTAGAAACTTGACTCCAATTAACTTCAGTTGTTTTTGGATCAGGACCATAGTTCATATCATCACAGAAGCAAAGACATGTTAACCCAGGAGAAGTTACCCTCAGAGCTGGACATTCTACATGCCCCAGATCTGGCCCACCTCCAGGCCCAAGCAATGCTAAAACTTGTGTGCTGCCCAAGCCTGACCTTGCTCTTTCAAACATCTCCTCAGGAAACTAATTAACAGAGCAGTAAAAAAGGCAGGATCATCCCTTGCCTCCCTTGTTGGGATGTTTAAAAAAATCCAGAGTAGTTCTAATTAGCAATAATTAAAATTTAATTAAGAAGCTCTCTGTAATTCCCCCCTCCCCGCGCGCCTGGTAGCTCAGCGTTGCAGGAGCTGTTCTTGTCCCTGTGGTGCTGAATCATGGCTTAATCACAAAGCCTTAGATCACGGCTAATCCACACACCAGCCTTGAGGTCTAATCACTGCCGCCCTCCAGCAGAGACGAGTAAGTACTCGGGACATTAAGAACAAGGGCCAATTAATTTTTAAAGTACATGATCACACGTATAGATTGCAATCCCTCCTTATTTATCGGTTGATGATAGATGTAATTGCTTTGCTATTTATCCTTGCAATAGCTTCCCCCTGTAATAGGGGATAACAGCATTAGCAGGCCTCAAGAAGAATACTAATTACTTAAACCCAAAACTTCAAGTTTCAGGTCTTAAAGGCAAACAGGGGAATTAAGGCAAAAAGAAGATTCAAGGCAGGATAAATGTCGAATGTACTGATTCAATATACACACAAAGCTGCCTCCTTTAACAATAGTCTTTAAAAGTGACAACAGCAATATTATTTCATGGAACTATATATATATATATATCTTAAAGTAAACAAACAAGTGCAAATATTTCACACTAAATATCACACTTTGGGATGCTAGTGTAATGTGAATTAGTGAAGAAGAAGACTAGCTGCTCTGGAAACTGGAACATTTCTTTAAGTTATAAAAACTGAAAGCTAAACTTTAGCCCCAGTATTGGGCATTAAGGTTTAATCATATAATTTTCAGGGGCTTGAAAAGAATATATAAAATAAATAATAAATTCTATTATAGCAGGGCCCAAAACTATGTTGCGATGAATAAAATAGTAATAACGAGAGAAAACAAAACATTCAGAAAAGGGTTGTGGAATATTTTTTAAAACCAAATGACTAAGAAATCTAATCCTACTGTATCTCAGTAATTGTTAAAGGAAGGGACCCCATTATCTTAATTATGTTTCTGGAGCAAACATTATTTCAATGTGATAAAAGATGACATGACACTAAAGGTAAAGCTAGAGCAGATGTTCCATGAGTAACAAGGCAATATGCCCACATTCTGGTAATTTCTCCCCCACTAGACATGTTCTCATTAATCTGTGATTAATAGGATTTGAGTATAGTAAATGATGATGATCTATTGTCTGTCTTTGTCCAACACCATGGAGAGAGCAATTTGTCAGCTCAGCTTTTGTGTGACTATTTAATAGCAAAGAGGGAGAGAGAAAAGACGCTAATCTTCTAATTGGCATCTATAGAGAAAGGTCTAAGAACAGTGCCTGCCTGGAAATAGCTAGTATGCAATTCCTATGCCTGTGAGGCTGAGACAGACAGACAGACAGAGGGAATTGCATGGATCTTTTACATAAATACATCCTATAAAAAAAAAACAGAATGAAAAGAAAGAAGCACCATAGACCAATGCACAATTGCATAACTCTTCAAAGTCTGTTATGTTTCAGCCTGTTACATGTCAAGAAAGCAATTCTTGATTGGTGTGACTTTAATAATGACAGGAAGGTTCTTCATGTACAGAGCAGAGAACAGAACAAGGGTGGGGGGACCAGTCATTTTGGTACAAAAATAAAAATCACTTGAGTGACTAAGAAGAAAGAGTATAGAGTGCCCAAAAGTCTAGCTGCAGAGTCAAGTGCAACACCAGATTCAGACAAAAACATAGTATTATTTATTATATAACTATGATTTGGGTGCTAAAGTTTATTAATAAAGTGATTGTCCCCTGCCCACAATAAAATACAAACAATAAAGTGATTATGGTCCCAATTCAGCAAAGAATTTAAGCATGGTCTTAAAATTAAAAATGTGCTTAAGTGTTTTGCTGAATCAGGGCCTATATGATATTTTGCCTCAGGGTCCTCCACTGGTCTCCATATGATACCCTCCAAAGTGTTTAGAATCCAAACTTAATTTTGGAGTGGAACCAATGAATTGACCCTTCCCCTAGTCTGGTCCTGAGCCATACACAGTTGTTTATGTACATACTTATCTCATATAAAGAGTGTATAGAGAAACTTCAGAGTCATTGTTTTAGAATTAGGTAATTTTTGGCTAAATCTACTGGAATCAAGTGGTATAGATTGAGTGTGGAAACAGGTCACTTTGGGAACAGCAATGCTATAGCCAAATAGATTGAAACATAAAATGGAGTCTAGTTTAGATTACCAATGATAGACATAAATTGACTATCCAGCCAGACCACCTTAAAGACCTTAATGACCACCCAGACCACCTTAAGGAGATTGATTCCTATGGTGCTTGATCTACAAGGAAGCTACATCACTTTGGAATTTGCTGTGATGATAATGATGATGATGATGATTGATGATAAAGAAATGGGGGAATGACTTAATGGGCTAAATGCTCAAAAAGTGGCCCCCATTTGTGTGTATGTAACTTTATATGCAAAATGCCTACAAATGCACTTCTCAAGCAATAATACCCATGCATAAAGCCACTAGAACCCACTTTGAGTATATCTGTTACAGACTCTGTATGTGGAAAAGCCATTATGACAAATGGGTTTAATTACAAAAAAGCTGTCAAAACTCAGAGTGCACAGACAGTGTTGTGTGCACACAAATGGAGGTTGTGTTGGCCCATTTGGAAAGTCTGGTCCATTAGCTCTTTTCCATCTCTAGTTTCTGATTCTGTGAGTAGATCTGCATTTGGAATTTTTCCTAATAACAGTGACAAAGATAGACCTGGACATCTCTTGTGCAATAAGTTTTGACATTCAATAGGCTTCACTCTTGGGGGCAGGGTGGTGGTATTCTCAGCTCCAAGTTCAAACAGAGCTCAACCAACTGCACATACTGAACTGTAAAATAGTTCCTCATGGTGACTTTCTGTCAACAAGTAATTGTGTAAAGCACACTCCAGCCTTGACATAATGCTAAACCTCTGGGAACAAAATGAGGGGGCCAAAAGACAAGGGTGTGGTTATTGAAGATAGTAATAATAACAGGCTCCATTCATGAGTAACAATTGCCTTTGTGTGGTAGGAAGCCAGCAAGAATCATGAACCCTTGCTCTGCAGCGTGCAGATCTGTTTCCAGGCAGGATGGCTGGCCAACTGAGAGCCTCAGCTACAGCTCATGGAAGCCAAAAGAAAGACTGCCATTGACTACAAAGGGCTTTGGATCAAACCCAGAGTTATATTCATCAGTAATGTGAGAGCGGGGTGATGAAGAAGTCAAAAGGTTCCATTACATTTGCATTTATTCTTACATTTAAGCTGAACATTGCTCCTCTGGTATAATAGCCCAGTGCCTCAGATACCTTTTAACATTCACTGATTTCCCCCCTTAATGATTGTTCCCATTAAACACCCTGAAGATCCCCTGTTTTCCCCACCCTGGACCATAGCTACCACTATCACTCCAGCAGAAGCAGTCTGGCTCGGACTCACTTTGGAGCCAAGCAGCATTGCTCCTTAATTGGCCAGAGAAGCCTGTGTCAAGTGATGCAAGGTTCTCTTCTGCCTGCACGTGATGAAAGCACTGCCACCACAGTACCTCTTCTCAGAGAGCAGAACATTAGCCTTAGAATGGAAGCCAGCGCATTGCACTAATGCCTCCCTTCTGGGTGCAGGGGAGCTCTAGAATGACTATTTCCATTCATAATGAAAATATCAAGCCCAAGTTAGGATCTTTTCCTAATGCCCCAATCACTATAGCGTCTAGGCAACAAGTACCTGAATATTTAACAGAAGTGGCAGTGCACCTTGGCTTGAATGAATTATGGACGCCATAGTGCTTTGCTATCCTCACAACCATATGTTATCCACCTGCTCCTGTGCTCTACATACATGTTTGGACAACACATTTGCTTGCAATGTAGGACACTCTCAGGTTAAACGCTTACGTTCTCTCCTTCAATCTCTGTTATTTCCTTGTAAATACATGGTGTAAAATAAATGAACATCCGTATCTAACTGCTACATGTAAAACCACTAGTGATGGGCACCTGCTGTCAGAAGAGCAATTACTCTCCCCCCAGATGGCTAAAGTTAAAAACAAAAGTATTCATATTTATATATGAGCCAGACTGCCTCCTTCCACATGTAACCAGTGGCTCCCACATCATTTTAAACCTACATATATTTACAAAAGGAAACATTTCAGTACTGCTCAATGACCTTGGTTCTGGATGTGCATGCCACACCAGCTTACAGCACCCAGGGAACCTGGCATTTTTCTTTTTGGGGTTACAATGCCATGTAAGAACACCATATTTATCTTTCCATTCTGTTACACCAAATTCAAAAGCCCGCTGTTATGATCAGTCTTCCTCTAACCAAAGCCTATCAGTGCCAAACACAGGAGGTCAGTCAAAGGAAACACAAACACTTCCTCTTTTCAGGGCCCAAGAGAGATGCTTACACTGTGTTTTCAGCTCCTGCCAGCCCTGGTGTCTCCTGGCATGACAGTGCTGTTATTACACCAGGTCATCCCTAACCCGTGCAGCTCTAAGATAGCACACATATGCATCCACACTCATTGTCTGTTGAGTGCTGGTTTACAAAAGAATGAATAACCTTTTAAGGAGTTGTAACATCTCTTTTGTTTAGTACAAACATGCTAGGTCAAAGGTAAGAAGGGCGGTTTAGAGGAGAGTGCACTGGCCGGGAACTCAGGAAAGCTGGGTTGAGTTCATGGCTTGGGCACAGATTTCTTGCATGAGATTAAGCAAATCACTTCAGCTACCCTCTGCCTCAGATTCCCACCTGTGAAGTAGTGATAAGGCTTCCCCTTCTACTGAGCATAAAGTCCATTAACGATTGTGCTGTGCTCAGATGGTGATGAGGGCCATATAAGTAGACAGCAGTTTGCCTTTGGCATAAGCAGTGGCCATTCTATTGATGTCAATGAAGTTGTGACAGCTTATGCCAGCAATGAATTTGACTTGATGTCTGTATTATATATGGATAATTGCTTCCAGAAATATCACATGAGATAAGGGTGACACTGTGTGAGCACTGTGGGTGGGAACCAAAGGGCTGCCAGAGCAATCCAGGAACACTCTGAAATGGAAAGATATATGGTTGGGACCAGTTATGAAGAGCATATAGAAGTATTCAGAGATTTTAGGTATTTCTATATTTAGTGTTAAATATATAAAAATGGAGATGGGGATGGGGAAACTACACCTTCCCTGACACTGACTACTAAGATGTCACAAACTGAGTGATTTGATTGATTGAGTATGAATTTATTTATTTATGTCTCAGCTGAGAGCATTTTTCCTTGCTCCTACAGAAAGGCCTGTGGAAGAAAAAAAAGCACAACACTGACCTTGCGGGGTAGTCACTAGATCAGGGAGGGAGGGAGGGAGTTAGTCCTTCTAGAACTCGCAGATATTGGAGGATCCGCTTGAGGCCAGAGCCATCTCCACAGCAGCCATGGACTAGCTGACCACTTCCAGCTCCCTGCATGGAGGGGCACTGCTTAAAAATACAACCTCAGTTTGCATTAACTTTTACATAGATTGCCCATAAAGTTGGCTGTGGGGAGGGAAGAGAACATTCATCACTAACCCACATCCTTCCTGGCCCCACAGAGAGTTCTTTGTGGAGGCCAGAGACAGTGCCACAGAGGTAATGCCACCCCTAAGCGCCCCCCCCCCCAATAATAATACATACTGTTTGTTAAGTGCCAAATGTGATCTGTCTGACTCACAGAAGAAGACAGAATCCCAGCCCCCTAGTGTTTACAGTCTAACTACATGCTAATTTATATAAATACTGAAGTCTAAGATTTGTAGACTAAGGATTTGCAAACATATATACTTTGGCCAGTTCCAAACTACACAGATTGTTTTTAATAGGCCAGAATTTTATTTTTAAAATGTTCAGAATCATGAAAATGTAAAGGACTGTTAAGCTCTCAAATGCACACACTGGCCTCAAATGCACACATAAAGCTCACACTGACTGTAATGGGAGCCACTGGGCAGCCAAGAGGGGGATTTAGCTCAGAAGCTTTTCTGTGGTCTGGAGCTCAGTGAGGAAGTTCTCTTTGTCTCAGAGCATGAATACTTTGCAGCCATCCATCAAAGCCACTCATTATATGGAACTTGAATTTAAGTTGTCACATATTTTCCAATTGATTACTCTCTATCTAGCATGTGAAGTTGTTGCCAGCACTATCTGTTATTTGATATTTCATGCTCTCATAATGTTCAAAAGCTGCTGAGTTAGGGAAGATCAAAACTTGGAGTGACATTTTGCCATAGAGAAGCTATTATTGTTGAAGGACTCCATGACTGTTGCAATGTGAGAATATAGTGATACTAGAAATTGTAGAAAAACGCTATTTAGAAATATGACCTGCTTTATGCCTGCCCTCTTAAAATCATCCAGTTTAGAGAGAGAAAGAGGCTGCATTTGAAGCAGTTATCTCCTGTGTAGGCAATAGCATCTGGCGATATTAAAATGTCATCAGATGAGAATATATGCAACAGTGTCAGCCTCATTTGAATATGAAACACAGCAACAATTCAGGGTCAGACAATTGCTTGTCTAGTATTAAATCTGAATCCAAAAGCTGGCTCATCAATAATAGATTAAGCTTTTTCTTGTTGTAAATTAGAGGTCGGTTTGTGTTTTGTTGTTGTTTTGTTTTTTTAAATTATTTATACCGTTAGCAAGACTGAATGTTACAAAACACTGTATATAGTAAAACATGTAAAAATATGGAGTGGGGAGAATTAATTTTAAAATCTGGTACTTGAGTAAAACTACAAACCTTGCATCAGCTACATTGAAAATTAGACAGTAACATTCTGGTAGTTCTGTCAAAGTGAAATACAAAAGCAATTGTTAAGTGTTGATAGGCAGTGGATAGAAGGTGTAATCTACTGGGAAGGTTTTGATCCAAAATGAAACAGTTTTCTACCCCTGCTAGTCAGGCAGAAATCTAATTACTCTCTTTTGATTTCTATGGAGAGGTAAACCAAAGAGTTATATGTTATGGACAGTTTTATTGATTTTTACCTCAGAAATCAACAAGTGCAGGCTTTACACTTTACACATACTTGCTTAACTGGTGTTAGGAATGAAATATTTCAAACTGGCTTTCCCTGCTACCAAGTCAATAAGCATTTTGGTTGTTTTGTTCAAGTTGTATTGTTGATGGTAACATTACAGAACTTTCTTTGTGCTTGGAAGCTTTGGGAAAAAAAGAGGTTGGTTTATATTTGGGCATTTTAAAGTAAACTATCTAGGCTTTTATTTTTCATGCTTTCTCTTCAGAACTAGAGCAAACATACATTTTATGCCCACACACACATACACATACACACACACACACACACACACACACACACACACACACACACACACACACAATTTTCGATCTATATTTCAGAGGCAATACTTGCAGCAATAGTACTCACTGTGAGTAAGGACAGCAGATTTGCAGTATGAGTGAGGAGGGACGGTTGATCCTCAGCATCCCATCTCCTCTCTCTTGTGGTGATGGAGAGGTGTAGCTCAAGTTACTCATCATTTGCCATCATTATTCAGGTTCTTCCAAGATCTTGCTACGGTTCTCTATAGCAGTGAGGGAAGGGAAAGCTCATATTCCTAGTGTTAGAAGTTCCCCTTTAAAACACACCAGCTCTAGTACATCATGACTGAAGTGGCCTATGTTCAGCCATCTGAAATACACTATACAATTCCCTTTTGCCCCCTCTCTACTTGGTGCAGATGCCCCCCACAACCCCTATTCTCATCAGTCCCAGTCTATTGAAATATTTAATCTTAAAACTATTAGTCCTCTCTCTTCCAAGCTGACTACCATAAATTCAATGCAATATTGCAGGGCAAGTCCGACATGAGTGTAATGGGCCAAATGGGGAGGTAAGTCTATGTTTTTCATGTGAGCCTCCTATATGCATGTTAAGCAAGTTTAAAACTTTGGAAAACCACACAGTACTGCTCTAGTAAAATCCTGGGATAACCTAGTTTCATTTAAGTCAATAGGAATTTTGTCATTAAGTTCAATGGGCTCAGGATTGCACCCCAGATATTGAGAGTCAGGGGGTGCTGGAACAATTTGTATATTGCGGGTGCTGAGAGGCATTGAACCAAACTGTAAACCCTCTATATGATGAAAACCACTTCAAGCCAGGGGGTGTTGCCGCACCCCTACCACGCCTAGTTCCAGCACTTTTGTTGAGCGCTATAAATAGTTTGGTTCAGTTCTGGGCAGTTACACATTTTCATGCAATGTAATCAGTCTTCAAGAATGTGCATAGAGTCATGTCCGTTTGTTCATTCACACAAGCAAGCCAGCAGCTTGTATATAACTCAGCTATCAGTTCCATAGACATAGACATAAAAACCGGAAAGAGTATAGTCTTGAGATTATTTTGATAGCTGCTCTTCCTTGTGTCCTGGGAGATAAAGCCATTTCTCCCACAGCTGCATTTTTCCTGAGTGACTGACAACCCCTTTAGAGGAGATCAACCCCTCTGTGTGCCCTTTCACTCACTTGGAGGTTATCAGCTAAAAGTGCACTCAGCATTCAATCACATTTTTCCCTTGTGGCCGTAACTCCTGTTAACACAATTAACCTTCTGATGGGAACATAAAATGAATCTAGGGAGGGAAAAAGAGCAGAAATGCATTCCCATATTATGGATTAAGTGGCTATGTTTCTTGTATCTGTGATTTTTTTCACTTCTTTCTCCTGCATCGTACTGTACAAAAGAGGTGCTAAGAGAAAGATACCTGTCACAGAATTCTTTCTTGTGGCACCAGCATCCCTCATTTCCCGGTAATTGTTTGTGTTTAAGACTGATCAAAAATTTTACGCAAACTTTTTTGGATAGAAAATTCAGTTTTCAATTAAGTGATTTTTTTGTGTTTGGAAAGCATCCATTTTCCTTAAAAAAACAGGAGTACTTGTGGCACCTTAGAGACTAACAAATTTATTTGAGCATAAGCTTTCGTGGGCTACAGCCCACTTCTTCGGATGCATAGAATGGAACATATATTGAGGAGATATATATATACACATACAGAGAGCATGAAAAGGTGGGAGTTGTCTTGCCAACTCTGAGAGGCCAATTAAGTAAGAGGAAAAAAACGTTTGAAGTGATAATCAAGATAGCCCAGTACAGACAGTTTGATATCAAACTGTTCTTTTTGTGGATACAGACTAACACGGCTGCTACTCTGAAACCTGTCATCCATTTTCCTTGAACATTTTCAATTTTTTGTGGGAAAATCCAAAAATCCAAAACCTGAAAAATTTTTGGTTGGCAACTGAAAAGCTTCCAGTTTGGGGCCAAAAATACTGTTTTCAGTTGTTTGTTTCTGTTTGCTTTTTGACAAAAGGTCAAAATTTTCCATGGTAAAGGAAATCATTTTTTGACCAGTCTATTTGTGTTTACTTGGAAAAGATTCTGGCTAAACATGGTATTTCTTTACATATGTGTCCCCACGCTGACTACATTCTATCACATTGCATAGGTTATTTTTGTTATCACATGTGAGACATTCAGCTGTTAGCAGCGTTGTTTTGTTTTGTTTTGTTTTTTTAAAATAGAGATCTCCGAGCATATATTCTTCCCAAAGCTGAAACACAATAAGAGGCAGGGACATGAGAAATCCCAACATTCCTCCCTTTTAAAGTCTACCCTCTGCAAGGTCCTAAATAACTGCCACACCTCATAGGCCTTGAAAAATAGGATGAGATTCCCTTTGGAATTGCGCAACCCTACTCCTTGATTGACAGTCAGCAATGTAAGCAGTGTGGTCCAGGAGGCAGAGAACAGGACTAGTACTGAGAAAATCTGTGTTCTATTTCTGACTCTGCCACAGACTCACTGTATAACTCTGGGCAAATCAGTTCTCTGAGTCTCCAGATTCTCTAACTAAAAACAGGTCTGATCCTTCGCCACCTTTGTGAAGTGCTTTAAGAGCCACTGATGAAAGTGCTATGGCAGTGGTCGGTAGTTGTTGATATAAAGCATGTTGAGGGTCCCCTTTCTTGTTATTAAAGCCATTGGGAATTTTGTCATACAGCACTTCTGAAAATGAGGCCCACGGTGTCAAGTGGGGCAATCAAAACCAGAGGCCACTTGTGAAAACTTTGGTCTAAGTGAGTTGTCAGGACAATGCAATGAGTCAAGTAAGAGCTGGGACTAGCACTCAGAAGGTTCCTGCCTCTTAGTTCTGTTCTCAGACCTATATGCCAAAATACATTTCCCCATTGTAATAAAATCATTGCCATACTTATTTTCATGCACCTAACTAAATAGTAAATAGTTCTCTCTGAGGTGTAGGGCCTTTGCTAAGGTTGAATAAGAATATCTAACAAACATTTAAATATTTTAAAATTGCTTTCTGAGTATATCTGGGCATACTGTCAACTAAAGGGGATGATATCAGCCATGATAAAGTTTTTGTTAAGCAAGAGAGTGAAGATCTCTAGGTGAGAAACATTTTTGTTAAGTATTATTGACGTACAAAGTTAAAATCTCATTCAGGTTAATTTAACTGGCCTAGTTTGGCCCTGAAATGTAATCTGAAGAGCTGAGTAAATAATTTACTACATGAATTTGACTTCTTTTCCAGTTTATTGCAATGCATTTTTGGCATATTCTTGTTTATTCTATGGATTGATTGTTGTGAATAATTTGCTGTATTTGAAACTCTGTATTGAAAATTAAAGCTGTGTTGGTTATTAAGGATTGATCACTTAAGACACATGATATTATCTCTGTTCCCTGACTGGATGAGTATAACCTTTTTCAGGTTTGCAGAGGCCTTTCATTGAAGAAGCCAGTGTAGCTTTGATTCTCTCAGGCCTGTCTACACTAAAATGTGTTGTACCTGTTTTCCAGCCCCAGGTTAGCTGCAGCAGTGCTGGAAACAGAGTGAGTGCTATTGTCAGGGCTGACTCCAGGCACCAGCTAAAGAAGCAGGTGCTTGGGGCGGCCAATTCAAAGGGGTGGCAGTGCGTCTGCTATTGGGGCAGCCTGTCTGTGTCTTTGGCGGGAATTCAGTGGTGGGTCCCTCAGTCCCTCTCTTCCTCTTTGAGCTGCCGCCAAAGAGGAAGAGAAGGAGTGAAGGACCTGCCGCCGAAGTGCCACCGAAGAATGGAGCGGCGCAATTGAGCTGCCGCCAAAGTGCTGCTGATTGGCTTTTTTTTTTTCCCCGCTTGGGGCGGAAGAAAACCTGGACCCGGCCCTGGCTATTGTAAACAGGGATCACCATGTCATAAACGCCAGCTTTGAGTGGAAGGCACCAAGGCAGCAGCACCATTGATGGAAAACAGGTAGCACATTTTCTAGCATAGGCACACCCTAGGGGAGAGGTAATGGTTTTAGAAGAAGCAGCAGATAAATAGGATTAGGACATTTTAAGTTTTTCCCTCTCTGGGTTACATATATGTTTCCCAAGGCATCATTCCCAGTAAAATTAGGCTACTGTAAGATTAGCTGGGTGCTGACTTTATATTAAATTCTTTTGTCAAATTTGCATAAAGTAATTGAGTGTCCAGTGCTAGATGTTAAGGGTGCAGTTGGATGCTGCCTAGCTGGTTTAACTATCTTTGTGCAAGGCCTCTGGTGAGGGATTTTGGGTCCCCGGCCCCGTATTGTGTCACATAGCTTTCCAGACCTATAAAATATCCACAAGTACTTGTCTTTCCCACAAGTAAAGCTGATTGCCTCAATGGTAACAAAATGCAAATACAAAAGGAGCATGAACTATTTTAAAATCTGGGCAAATACTCATGCAAATGGTTCTGCAGTAGTTACCCAGTTCTAGTTATTTGTTTACATGCAGTGACATAGGGAACAGAATTATGATGTACCTTACATTTTGAAAACAAGTGGATATGGGTAAAGACTATAATTTAGAATTTGGGAATAGAATTAAGTTACTTCTAGATTCTTTGGTTTTAATTCCGAGTTTCTTCCCTTACTCTTTTGATCACTGTTCTGCTCTTCTCTATAAAGGGACAGGAAATAAGTCTGAAGGCCTACAGTGCATTGTCAGACTCTTTTGTAATGTTGTTGTGGATTTGGAAAAGCCCTGCCAGTGCAAAACTTACATTGAAAAACTATAGTTAATAAGACTGGAACTTTTCCCAGACAGAAAGGACTTTACAACAGATTCCAAGTGTCTGGTGTTGCTGGCTGGGAAGAGCTGAACCTTGGTAAATATGAAGAGCTAACAAGATGCGGCCATCCTGTCAGTTTCTAGAAGAGTTACCATCTAGCTGGATGTCCAAGAGAAGAAGAATAAGAAAACAAAATTTATGGGAGAAGGAAGAATGAAAGAAGCTCAACTAACAGCCAAAGGCTGACCTCATTTTAATTGTTTTTTGGTTTCATTTAGTTTCTTCCTTTTGTCTCTCTCTTTAGTTTAGGTTTACTTGTTGTTTTTTGTCTTTGCCCCCAAAATTGACTGTCACATCCCTGGAAAATGGTTGGAATGAAGAATACGTTTACTGTAGTTAAAGAGGAAAAGGCTGACTTTCTTGTGTGTCCATTTCCCTTCCTCTTGCAAAAGAACCAAGAATTTAACCACAGAACAGGTTGATTTCAAAGTAATTTGCATTCTACTGCAGCATATGAACCATACTGACAATTAAAATATGACCTGTCATAGAGATAAAATGCCCACGGCTCCAGAGAGTTGGGGAGAGCACAGCTACTGAGCTCAGTTAGAAAGATGCACCTTTAAAAGCTGGGTAAGAGGTGTAACAAAGGTGTAACACAATGATGGGCTGGTAGGAGATTGGTCTTTATTTCTTGGCAACAGACACCTGTCATCAGTCAAGATTACAACAGGTTAATGCCCCCTGGCATGGGTCAGTATTCATTGATGCCAGTCTCACAAAAGATACCAGTTAGCTTGTCTCCTTTCCCATGCTGCCTGCCCACTCATCTGACTATTTCTCATTCTTGTCTCTGTACAGTTTAGAAAACACATGGCTATTGAAGAAAGAATGTACCATAAAATGATGGGACTTGTGCCAGGATGGGGAGTTGTGTCCAATACATTCGGCATGGCTTGCTTTCCCTTGGCTTGAACAGGCCAGAAAGTCCATAACATGCTGTGATGGCAGACAGAGGATACCAGTTGCATTTCAATAAAACAATTTTCCTCATTGGTGAGAAATACCAGAGATATAAAAAGGATTGCTGTAAAAATATGAATTCAGGACAAGCTAAGTGGCTCTTATCCTCCCAAAAGACATATGTGTTTGAGTTTTATATAAATCCTGAAAGGATACGATTCCCAGCTCATCCCATTGTTGAAAGAGATTACCTTCTGAGAGCTCTGGGCCTTTGGGGATTATGGATCAGAGTCCAGAGAGGGATGCACCCTGGTGTGATATACAGTGTTTAAGGTCTTTGTGCCAGATAATAGTGCAATTCAAACAGCACTTAGTGCTAGTAAGATTTCTTTTACTTTGGTTTTAGTGAACACAGATAATATATTCTTAACTTCATATGGTTCCATTAGCTCTTGAAATATAGAAAAGTGTGGATCCTTTCTCTTCTCCTGGAGCTGGACCACCAGCAAATGTGACACTCAAGAGTAGTATTTAGAAGAAGGAACTGCCATTCCTCTGCTTAACAATACCTGAGCTGTTCACAAATTGAAGATAACAGTGAAAGGTTGCTCCTCCTTCCCTGGGCTCAGACAAAACCACTCAATTTCCAGCTGGAGCTGTTAAAAGTCAGGCTAATCCATTGCTTCACAATATTCTAACCATCCGTGGCACCTCATGAATACATTTCTATGTAAGAGATCAGTGCAGTAGCCCAATCCCGGAGAATTGCAATGCCTTAGGTAGCTCTCCTGTACAGGATACTGTGGTTATCAATCCTTCTGATAAGGCTGGAACAGTTGCTATTTGGTATGGAGGCTTGAATATTACTGCATCATACATCAAACCTCTTGCATTGCTTTCTGCTGTAGCTTGTTCTAAAGAGCAGATAAATTCTCCACCGACATCTCAAATGCTAACGAGCCAGAATTTTTCTCCTGCTTAGGGCTCACCTACACTATAGTAAGAACTGTGTCAGGGGACTGGCTACAAAGTTGTTTCCAAA
Source organism: Chrysemys picta bellii (assembly GCF_011386835.1). NCBI lineage: Eukaryota > Metazoa > Chordata > Testudines > Emydidae > Chrysemys > Chrysemys picta. The sequence goes on from NC_088794.1 coordinate 109,534,060, forward strand.
CAATCATTTGGGGATTGGTTAAAATATGATTAGATCCCATATAGTTTACAAGACAGAACTATGTTTTAAGTAGGTTGGGTGACCACAACCATGTTATAAATGAGTCTCTTGATGCAGTTCTTGTAGTAATGTAGATATGCCTTAACTGGGAAATAAAAATCTCAATGAAAAAGAGGTAGATAAATCTCTCACCTGTTCTCCTGGTGGAGGCAGCATGGCAGTCTCTTACTTTGATTCTCTGACTTCCATGACCTCCATGATATAAATGTAGACTTAATCACCATTGCTAGAACTGGTGGGAACTTTAAGAAATAAAGACTAGTGACTACCAGGCCAATATGATTCAGTTTTGCTATGTAGAAAGAGTGTCCAAAGCTCATGCCTTCTGCTCTCTCCCCTTCCATTAGGATTTTCAAAATTAAGCAAAAGAAAAACATATTGGGATGCATTTTTAAAAGTAACCTTTAAACTTGCAATACCAATGCTGTATGTGCATTTTTTCACCTCTATTTTCCATGAACAAAAGCAGGTTGTGAAACAATATTAGACCAGAATTGCTGGTGCACATTTAGCAGTCCCTTTGAAAAATTGATCCATCCAATCAAATCCATATGCTTTCAGTATGACTGTGAGCCAGCTAGCGCCTCTGGAAGCCATTCAGTTTCTGCTGTTGGGGTGTAGCTTGGTGGGACCAGAGAAGGTGCCCAAGACTGATTTTTGGGTTAGGAGGGTGGAATAGCACAAATCCAACTGCAGGCACATTGTACTGGAGGAGGCATGTTGCAGAGTGGAAAACTTTTCTGCAGAAGGCTGGTACGACAAGGTGTGCAAGACTTTTAGTGATAAATGGGAAGAACTTTATTAGGACAGGGACATTCCAGTCTATTCTTATCCAAATTCACAGCCAGGAAAATGTGTCACAGACCATGAAATCTCGTCTCCCCCCTTGAAATCTGGCTAGTGTAGGGGGATTGTGGTATTGCCACCCTTATTGCTGCACTTTCTTCAGAGCTGGGCGACTAGAAAGTGGTGGCTGCTGGCCAGGTGCCCAGCTCTGAAGGCAGTGCTGCTGCCAGCATCAGTGCAGAAGTGACGGTGGCATAGTTTTGTGGGGTGGGTCATTACTTTTTCGGGGGACAGGACCGGCCGTATGGGTGGGTGACATGGGCCACCACCCAGGGCACTGTGGTTGGGATATGTGTGAGTGTGGTGTGGTCACCCCCACATACACATACAGCCAGCCCAAGACCTCTTTAACCCCCAAGCACTGGGCCCAGAGCCGGGGAGGGGCAGGGCTAGGGACACCCCTGATGGGGGCTCCTACTGTGCGCTGGACTACAGCTGCTAATCCAGGCTGGGCTGGGAGGGATGAGACTTCCTTTTCCATGGCATGGGCCACTCCCAGGGCTGGGTCAGACCCACCTCTGGGAAACTCCCCTGGCTGCAGGCTGGGAATGCAGTTCTGAAGGCAGCGCTGCCACCAGCAGCAGCACAGAAGTGAGGGTGGCATAGTATGGTATTGGAGCCCTCACTTCTGCATTGTTGCTGGTGGTGGGGCAGAAGTAAGGATTGCAATACTGCAACCCTCCTTACAGTAGCCTTGCAACCCCCCACAACCCCCTTTTGTGTCAGGACTCCCATGGTTACAACACTGTGAATTTTCAGATTTAAATTTCTGAAACCGTGAAATTTAAGATTTTTAATATCCTATTACCATGAAATTTACCAAAATGGAGTGTGAATTTGGTAGGGACCTACTTATTCACCTGAATTACTCCTGTTTGACTGTTCCAAATGCACCACTTTTCTGTGCTTTACAGTGGCTGCTTCATTTGTTTCTCGCCTTGTAATGGTCCCTGTTAGATTTATTTTTTTATAAAGGTTTGACAAATGTTAAATATTTCATATAGTGCTTTCTCTCGTTGCTGAAAGCTCCCATTAATTTACCTGGGGTTCCATGCATGGAGTAAAGATAGACTATAACATGGTTTTCACATATATGTTTTTCCTCAGCCAGGGATGATGGTTATGAAGAGAAGTTAATTTTTCTTTTGAACCCTTCACAAAGAATTCAAGTCTTTACATTGAAATACATCTTACAAATATGTGAATGAAATCATGATAAATTCAAGTGGCAAGGTCTGCTACAGGATTTTGGTGCCTAACATCCGCTTTAGGTGCCTAAATCCAAAAAATTTAGATCCTCAACCCCCCCGCCCCACCCCCAACCCCTCACTCAGCTGCCATCTAACCTGGTAGGTGCCAAAAGTTCCAAGAGGCCTAAGTTTCCATCACTAAAGTCTCCAAGGTGCCTAAAAATTTGCCAGTGAGCATGTACACAGCTACCTAAATCGAGACACCTATCTCATGCCTAAGCAGAATCCTCAAACTAGGCATTCCCCAAATCTACCTTGCTTCTGGGCTCCACCCCTCTCCTCAGCATTTCCTATTAGCTAGTGTGGGTGGCTCCCTGATCAGGTTGCTGGTTTTTGTAGATTCCATTTTTAAGTGCCTCACTCCCTCATGCATTGTGTGAGGAGCCTGGACACTTAACTCAGGCCTGTGGATTCCATTAGGCAGCAGGGTGCCTACAGTTAGGCAGTGCAACACTCAGCCTAAGTCAATCCCCTTTGTGGATCTAGCCCAAGGTGTCTACCTTTATTTTGTTCTTCAAAACAAATGACTGAATATTACAGGAGTCTCAGGCACAAAGCAAATATAGTGAACTTCCAAAAAAGTTGGTATTTGGGTGCAATATTTACCACTGAGGTTGGGATTGCTACAGAAACAAAAATTGCTTTGACTTCACTGGGTGAGATAAGAATCCATTAAATGAATTAATAGCTAAGATGATTCATCACACAATTCTACTTATTTGTAAGAGACACATGAAAGACAGAGATTGCAAAACATTTGTGCTAGAAAAACATCAATAACAAAGCCTGCTGATTCAATTTTTCAATCCCTCAGGCTTCAAAAGAAGTTGTGACTTGTCCACATTTGCCTTAGGATAAAAAAATACTGTACTGTAAATTACCAATGGCTTTAATTTGCTCAGATGCTTTTAATTTGTAATTTAGTCATATATGCATGATATTTACACACATCTCTTATGCTTAAAAATCTAGCAATTATTATTCATTTTGGTGTGAATCAGATTTCTGATGTTTTATAAAGGAGGGAAATGTTTCTCTGAATGCAACTGTTCAGCACTGCTGTGGCTTCAGAAAGGTAAAGCATGTGTCATACTTCTTTCTGCTTCTTATTCACCTCTTTGCACACTGTGTAATTCTCAGTTCCACAAACTGCTTTTCAGTCTGAAGCTTTGACAGACAATAAAACATCTACTTATTACAAATATTAGTGCAGTCATTCAGATGCATAAGCTTGGAACAAAGAACATACATTGGGGCAATAGATTTTGCTTTCGACTGTTATTTGTTTGAGACTATTTAAGTGAATTATTGCATAGATTTTGGTATACTGTGCTGAAATGCATTCATTTTCCAGGTTCATTCTTTTAACAAGTTATAGGAGTCTTGTGGTAATGGCTTATAGCATAACTATTGTTATGTAATATTTTTATTAAGGTGTTATTTATACAGAATGGAAATAGCATTGAACTCTAAAAAACTGCACATGACTTATAAGATTTGTATATCCATGTATGTTACAGGAGCACAATAGAGAATATAATAAAAAAACAAGAGAGAGAAGAAAAAGAAAAGGAAACAAATGTAAATATGTAAATAGAGAGGAAACTATTATATAGAGAACTCACTACGTTAGAAAAAAATAGGAATTACATCTTATCAAGTCGAAATACCTTTTGTTATAGAATCATAGAACCATAGGGTTAGAAGGGACCACAAGGGTCATCTAGTCCAGTGGCTCTCAACCTTTCCAGACTACTGTACCTCTTCCAGGAGTTTTATTTGTCTTGCGTACCACCAAGTTTCACCTCACTTAAAAACTACTTGCTTACAAAATCAGACATAAAAATAGAAAAGCTTCACAGCACCCTATTACTGAAAATTTGCTTACTTTCTCATTTTTAGTATATAATTATAAAATAAATCAATTGGAATATAAATATTGTACTTACATTTCAGTATATAGTATATAGAGCAGTATAAACAAGTCATTGTCTCTACGAAATTTTAGTTTGTACTGACTTTGCTAGTGCTTTTTAATGTAGCCAATTGTAAAATGAGGCAATTATCTAGATGAGTTGATGTACCCTCCGGAAGACCTCTGCATAACGCTAGGGGTACATGTATTCCTGGTTGAGAACCACTCATCTAGTCTAATCCCCTGCCAAGATGCAGGATTAGAGGTTGGATTTATTTGGTGCCAAATCACGGTCCATCTTGCCCAGTAGCCTGTCTCCAACAGAAGCCCATACCATTGCTTCAGGGGGAGTGTACAGAACAGAGCACTTATGGAGTGATTCACCTGTCTTCTAATCCTGGCTTCTGGTACTCAGAGATTTAGGGTTGTCCCAAGCATTGAGTTGCGTCCCTGACCGTGTTGGCTAATAGCCATTGATGGACCTATCTTCCATGAACTTATCTAGCTCTTTTTTTAACCCAGTTACACTTTTGGCAATCACAACATCCCATGGCAATGAATTCTACAGGTTAACTGTGCACTGTGTAAAAAACTACTTCCTCTTGTTTGTATTAAACCTGCTGCCTATTAATTTAATTGGGTGACACCTGTTTTTTGTATTGTGGGAAAGAGTAAATAATACTCTCTATTTACTTTTTCCACACCATTGATGATTTTATTGACTTCTCTTATATTCCCCATTAGTTGTCTCTTTTTTTTTTTAAACAAACAGCTTTGATCTTTTTAGTTTCTCATATGGAAACCATTCCATACCCTTGATCAGCTTGGTTGCCCTTTTCTGAACTTTTCCAGTTCCACTATATCCTTTTTGAGATGGGATGACCAGAACTGGATGCAGTATTCAAAGCGTGGAATTACCAAGGATTTATACAGTGGCATTATGATATTTTCTGTCTTATTTTTTATCCCTTTTCTAATGGTTACTAACATTCTGTTAGTCTTTTTGATAGCTGCTGTGCAGTGAGCAGAAGTTTTCAGAGAACCATCCATAGTAACTCCAAGATCTCTTTCTTGGGTGATAACAGCTAATTTACAATCCATCATTCTATATGTATAGTTGGGATTATTTTTTCCAATGTGTATTACTTTGCATTTATCAATGTTAAATGTCATCTGCCATTGTGTAGCTCAGTCACCAAGTTTTGTGAGATCCCGCTGTAACTCCTCACGGTCTTCTTTGGACTTAACTATTGTCTGCAAACTTTACCACTTCACTATTCAGTCTACTCTTCAGATCATTAATGAATATGTTGAACGGTACTGGTCCCAATACAGATCCTTGAGGGATCTCACTGTTCACGTCTCTCCATTGTGAAAACAGACCCTTTATTCTGACCCTTTGTTTCCTATCTTTCAACCAGTTACTGATCCATGAGAGGGCTTTCCCTCTTATCCCATGACTACTTAGTTTCCTGAAGAGCCTTTGGCTTACCTTTATTCACATGGTTGTTGACTCCCTCAAAGAATTCTAATAGATTGGTGAGGCATGATTTCCTTTTACAAAAGCCGTGCTGATTCTTCCCCAACAAATCATGTTTATTTATGTGTCTGACAATTCTGTTATTTACTATAGTTTCTACCAATTTGCCCAGTACTGAAGTTAGGCTTCCTGGCCTGTAATTGCCAGGATCTCTTCTGGAACCCTTTAAAAAAAATGGTATGACATTAATTACCTTCCAGTCATGTGATACAGAGGCTGATTTCAGTGACAGTTTACATACTACAGTTAGTAGTTCTGCAATTTGAGTTTGTTCTAAAATCTCTGCTATTGACACATTAAAAAAGAATAGCTCTTATGTGGATATCTCCCGCACATCCTCTGCAGGAAAACCAAAGCAAAGAATTTCTATTAGCTTCTCTGCAATGGTCTTGTCTTCCTTGGGTGCTCCTTTAGCACCTTTGTCATCTAATGGCCCCACTGCCTGTTTGGCAGGCTTTCTGCTTCTGATGTACTTAAAGAAATTTTACAATTAGTTTTTGCATCTGTAGCAAGTTGCTTCTCAAATTCTTTCTAGGGCCTACCTTACCATACTTTTACATTTTGCATGCCAGAGTTTGTGCTTCCTCCTATTTTCCTCATTAAGATTTGACTTCCTAATTTTAAAGGCTGCATTTTTACGTCCAAGGGCCTCCATTACTCTGCTGTTTAGCTCTGCTGGCATTTTTTTGGTCATACTACTGTCTTTTTGGATTTGAGGTATACATTTAGTTTGAGCCTCTATTATAGTGTTTTTAAGTAGTCTCCAACTTTCTTTCAGGCATTTTACCCTGGTGACCTTAGTTTTCATCTAACTAGCAACCTCATTCTTGTGTAGTTACCCTTTTTAAAATTTAATGTTACTTTAGTGATTTTGGGGGGGGATTTCCCCTAGAAAGATGCTAAAGTTAATTACATCATGGCCACTATTAGCAAGCAGTTTTCGAGTTATCTTTTGGACCAGCTCCTGTGCTCCACTTTGGACTAAATGAAAAGTTGTCTCTCCCGATGGGTGGCGCGTTGCATAGGCTGGGGTAGGCTGTGCCTCCCCAAACAGCCCGGCATGGCCCTGCCCATGCTCCTCCCCAAAGCCCTGCTTGCCCTTCCCTGCTTGGCCTCAGCCCAGGCAGGCTCCTGCCTGCTCCTCTTCAGGGAAGCAGTGTGCTGGGGCTGGGCTAGGGTGGCCAGGACTTGGGGTGGCTGGGGTCCCTCCTGTATAGGCTACTCCTTCCCCAAAAGGCATTTTAACATACAATTTTGAATGTTCCCAGAGAGAAAAGCACCTATTACACCTATACAGCAGAGCCTCACTGTCCATTGTTTGCACCAGCTTCTGCTATCTGAACCAGATGGAAAGGTCCCGGGTATTGAAAAGTCTTTCAGTTGGAAGTCTGCAATAGGGAAAAGCAGCTGCAAGCTTTCCACAGCTGGAGGTTGCAGTACCTCTTCAAGGAGCCTGCACAGCTGCAGTGTGGGAAGCACAAAGTAAAGAGCACAGCAAGGGTAGCGTAGGGATGGACTGATTCAGCATGTCCCTTTTGGTGGAGACTGCTAAAGTGGTCCCATGGAGCACACAGTGGAACTAACGCAGCCCCGCTGAACTTTACAGGAGAAAGGCTCCATAGTATTGAGTGGTCCTGAGACATTAGGATCTGGGCAGGAGCTTAACTGCAGGAGTAAAGCTCTGACTCAGCAGAGCACATTAGTATTTGTGTAACTCTAAATGTATGTTTAAATCTTGTTGATTTCAATGGGACAAAATACATCCTCAAATGAGGATTATGTTAAGTTTCTAAGCTTCACCAGGTCAGCGTTAAATTCCTGCAGAGCTTCTACATGCGTCAAGAGTAGAGCTGGCAGAGGAGCTGCAGGCCATCATGGCTCCCAGTCCTATGCACATTCCCCAAGGATAAGGGGGCATTTTGGTGGGGAAAGCAGCAGGAACAAGGAAGATTTTAGAGCAATTGGGGGATCTCCGCAGTTTACTGCAAAGCTAAGTTCGCTATATATGCATGTATAGCACAGCATTCCTCAGGTATGCACTTCGCAAACTCAAATATCTGCTGCACATGCTCTGTATATAATTTACAAACAGTCAAATCAAAACCAATTTCCTCTGAGCCAAAGTTATGCACTGCTCTGCAGTAAAGACTTTCCCTTCCAAATTGCAACTTAAACAAACATACAAACAAAAACAAATAACAACAACAACAAAACCCCAAACAATCCCCCAACCCAACTCCCAAACCAGAACCAAAACAAAACAAAAATCTCTAAATAAATTAACAAATAAACAAACCAAACTTCAGCAGCTATTTTGACTGTGATGCTGTTTACAATAATCCTTTTTTATAATGGTGAAATGTATATTTTCCATAGCTCCTGTCACTGAAAAATGGTAGGGCCATTTTTGCTCAAACTGTAGAGGAAAATCATGTCTTCATGCAGAGACCAGGCCTGGGAAATTTCAGCCCAAACGGTGAATATCTTGCGATTCATAACTTTCTGAATAAAGACCCTCAGAATAGAAAATGCCATGCAGCCTTCAGCTATAATGGTCACTGCCTTGCCCGCTATAATATCTAATTCTTATTTTAAGTATTAGCTGTGCTATTTTTATTTCTATTTCCATTTCAAATATATTTCTTTGTGTATCTTCTAGCTGAACACACTGTGCTTCTGTTTAACCATCTATTTATAGTCATAAAAGAAATAAACATATAAAATAAATGCATCTTGATGCATAGCTGTGCAGGAGTACAGATGTTTTATTAATGAAAATGAATCCAGCTTTTTGTAAGTCATGGCAGCAATATAACATATCATTGTTTGGTTCTCTGCTAGACAGTCCCTGCTGTTTTTACATAGAAATTCCTGTAATACTTAATGGACATCTGGAAGAATTCAGCCAATTAATCGAATTCACGCAGGAGCTAGGCTAATGGCTGTCTGAAAGGCAGATTACATTAAATCAAACTTGCAATATGAATGAAAGTACTTAATCATACATGCAACATTCATTAGATGCGGCACAGCAAGTGTTTTGATTACTTTAATGAAAGATCAGGTAAAGTGCATCAACTGAACAGATTGAAGAGACAGCATGCTTACAAATGTTTGATTATACTGACTATCAACAGAAACAGTGCCAGTAATTTATAGCAAAACATATTTGTACGAGGAGAAGTATGGAGCTAGTGAACTTGGTAGAGATAAGTGATATTTGGGCCTCGCCTCCAAACACTTTAATTAAGAGACAGGATAGCAACACTTTAATCAGATGTCAAGAAAGAAGCAAAACAGATGTATTTGGAGATGCGTGCATGGCAATTGCCAGTGAGCATTTTTGCCTGCAAGTCTAATGACTTCATTTCTTGTTGAAACTCCATGTTTTGTTTTCCTTTGCAATGAAAATGGTATTTTTTCGGTTAAAAAGACATTTTTCAGAAAGATGAGATTAATACTGGATATCTTAGTTTGAGAAAGATAATTTGTGATTTGGGGTGACCCTCCCCTTCATGCAACTGGGAGAGAGTCCTTCATCCCCTTGTGAATTGCCTCAGATATTTGTTCATTTAAAGCAGAGACCAATCCCTGGAAAGGAAATGGATTTCCAGAATGACTTGAGGAGGGGAGTTAGGCCCAAATCTCCAGAGGTATTTAGGTGCCTAACTCCCACTGAAATCATTGATAATTAGGCACCTAATACCTTTGAGGACCTGGGCCTTAAGCTTAACCCTTAGACCATCCTGAAATACCATCACATTTTCCCTGTCCATTAGGAAGGCGTTCTAACTCTGTAGATGGAGTATTATCAGGGCATCACTGCACAGCCCTGGCCACAAGACCCCTATATTTCCTGTGCCATACACCAAGAATATAGGCCAAATTTCTGTCTTGATGTAACCACAAGGGTCCAATGTTGCAGCAGGAGAAATCCTCCAGCCTTATGTGTCTGATATTTCCAACCAGTTTGTAGGGACTGGCACTCCCTTTAGGCCACCAGGTTGGCTTAGCAAAACTTTGGAAGTGTTAATTTTTTTAAAAGAGGCTGGTCACTCCACCAGAGCTTTCTTTAAGTCACCACACCCCAGATTCTTTGTACAATGGTTTATGCAGCAAAATGAGCTACATCTGTCATTTTCTTTCTGAATCTTCACTTTCCACGCTCTGCTACTCTTGTGATTCATGCAGTCACCCAATCTTCTGGATGTGTTTTACAGTATTTTTTTTAAATGATTTTTAGTTTTCTGGATAGTTTTTATATGATGCATGCTAATCTGCTTCCTACACTGGTTTCCTACTCTTCTTCTTGTCCTCCCCTTCCCTTCCACTTTTTTCCATTGACCTGTCTCTCTCTCCATCTGTCCCTCTCTCTCTCCTATTACGTTTGAGTTTGTGTTGTTGCTCCTGTGCTCCCATCTGTTCTGAGGCTCACTTGTTTGGAGCTTATTTCAAAAGGTTGATGAGAACCCTCTGCATGGGAAAGCAAAACGTAGGTGATATTTTCCCAGCAGGAGTTATGTACATCTCAGGCAGGAGAGAGATCTGTGAGGCTGATGAAATATGGAGAAACTGGGGCGATATGGTCACAAGTTAGGTGGGTGGAAAAAGTCATGGATGACTGCCCTTCTGCTGTGTGCTGCCCTCCAAATCAGAGGAGCTTTTGTTGGGAAAATCAGTGCTAGTTAATCCTGACAGTTTCCATATTAACTCTCCCTCCGTGAGAGGGGGTAGGAGCACAGAACAGGCAAAGGAACCAGCTGACGGCAGCACAGCACAGGAAAAAACAAAACAAAACAAAACAAAGCATTGGGAGGCTGGGAACCACATGTAGACAGCTGGGATATGCTCAGTTTTCCCTTGCACAAAGAGCAAAGCCTGATTACTTATTTCAGTTTAAGCAAAACAATGGAGGGAAAGAACAAATATAAAGTCTCCATGTGAGAGAGAGCACAGTGACTCAGTAACCTTCTGTGTCTGAAAGTAAACACAAAATGGCAGCTGCCTCAAAGTCACCTCTGCAGCTCTCCATTTAAAGGTGCAGTATGCAGAAGCACCCCTCCTTTCAGTTTCATAGCTACAAACACCACAGATAGCAATCATACTGTATGAAATCCTTAAGGTTAAGGAGTTCGTAGCTGTGGTCAAGGCCTAAGTTTGTCAGCAAGGAAACAGATACACTGAAGATCCAGGGTTACGTAACAATGGCAACATAGTCTATTCTGCTATAATCTTTATAGGTTGAAAGACTCACAGAGACACAGGAAGGTCAGGCCCTAAAAAATACACCCACACAGTACACACAAAGAGATTTTCACTGCATCTTTTCCAGATGCCTTCACCTCCTACTCTGAGCATCGCTAGCCCCCCCACCCCCGTAAAAGATGGCAAGAAATATGCATTATCCTGGTGATAATCGCACAGATATTCAAGTATTCGTCTCTTCCTTGCACTATTACATGGGAGAGGAGCATAAATATTTTAAATGAGGAAGTAACTATTATTATGGCACTACTGAGTGGTGACAGCTCTACTTGCTACTCTCACAATATCCTACATGTGCTCTGAGGCTGGCTGCATGAGCAACACACTGGCACATTTCATGGCTGTCTCAGGTGTGTAAATCATGTCTCTGTGAAGAGACTATATTTCCAAGCAGCAGGGCTACACGGTGGGATAAAGCATTAGCTGCCAGTGCTGGGACCCTATTCTGCTGTAAGCCTTAATTAATTAATTTTGAATTTTTTAATTACTTAAGATAACATGAGGGAGTGGGGAGCAGTTTGATGTGTGCGTCATGTGAGAAGCAAGAGGAAGAGAATGTGTGCTAATTCAAGGGAGTGGGGAAAGAGAAATTCTTCCCCCTTGTGTGCAGGGGCTGGCAATAGATGGAGGGAAAGACTGTCCTACTAGAATAAGAGATATAGGATGTAATAATGACATCAGAGGAGGGAAAGAGAGGGAGACCAGAGATGGAGCTCATTGCAGGATTGATACCCGAAGGTCCAATCCTACAAAAGGATGTATGAGGGTGGACCTTTCTGCTTGCACTAGAAGGAAAGGGTTAACCCCTTTCTTGCATCAGGACCTAAATTAGACCAATGATAAAATTTTCAAAAGCACCTAACGCCCAGCTCTTCAGAGATATTTAGGCACCTAGCTCCCTTTGAAACCGGTCTGATTTAGGCTCCTAAGGGTTAGATCCACAAAAGATTTAGGCATCACCACACCTAACATTTATATGCCCTGACACCTAATGGAATACACAGCCCTGAGTCAGGCACCTAGGCTCCCTATACAATGCCTGGGGAGAGTGAGGTGCCTAAGAATGGGGGGATTCACAGAAGCCAGAGAGCTGAGTGGGGAGCTGCCTAAGCTAGTCAATGAGAAATGCTGAGGAGAAGAGTTGGGCTTAGGCCCTGCCCCCCACAGGTAGTTAAGTGCTTAACTGCAGGCAGGAAGGGGGCACCTCCCTCAATTCAGGGTTCACAGGTGTGAAATCTCTCCTGGAATTAGGCATCAGGTCAGTCCTTTCTTGAAAAACTATGGTGATGACACAGCTGTTCCCTTAAAACCAACAGCCCAATAGTTAGGGTACTCATGTGAGTTGTGAGAGACCCAGGTTCAAATCCCTATGCTGTCTGATTTAGAAGAGGGATTTGAGCACAGATCTCCTGCATCCCAAGTGAGTGCCCTAACCACTTTCTATGGAAGACTTCAGTATCCATTGGGCCAGGGAGAGAGTGAAAATGACTCTGTAGCCAAGTAGTTAGGGCATGCACTTGGGAGTCCAGGGTTCCAGTCCCTACACCAAAGAATATTTAATTATTTATACAAAGTGGAACAGCTTCAACAGAAGAGATTGAGAAATACCCTGTAGTTCAGTGACTAGGGCCATGAAATACACGTCAGGGACCGTGAAATCTGTTTTTTTGTGTGCTTTTACCCTATACTATACAGATTTCAGGAGGGAGACCAGCTTTTCTCAAATTCGGGGTTCTGACCCCAAAGTGAGTTGCAGGGGGGGGTCATAAGGTTATTTTAGGGGGGTCATAGTATTGCCACCCTTACTTCTGTACTGCCTTCAGAGCTGGGCAGCCAGAGAATGGCAGCTGTTGGCCGGGCACCCAGCTCTGAAGGCAGCGCCCTGCTAGTAGCAGTGCAGAAGTAAGGGTGGCAATATCATACCAGGCCTTCAGAGCTGGGCGGCCAGAGAGTGGCAGCTGCTGACTGAGGTTCCAAGGATGGCAATACCACACCATGCCATCCTTACTTCTGCATTCCTGCTGGTGATGGCTCTGCCTTCAGAGCTGGGCTCTGGGCCAGCAGCCAGCACTCTCCAACTGCCCAGCGTTGAAGGCAGCACTGTTGTCAGCAGCAGCACAGAAGTAAGGGTAGCAGTACCGAACACCCCCCTACAATAACCTTGAGCCCCTCCCCCACCACGACTCCTTTTTGGGTCAGGATCCCTACAATGACAACACTGTGAAATTTCAGATTTAAATAGCTGAAATCATGAAATTTACAATTTTAAAACTCCTATGATTGTGAAATTGACCAAAATGGACTGTGAATTTGGTAGGGCCCAAGGCATACTGGGAACCTGAAGTTGCATCTCCTACATCCCAGGGAATGCCTTGGGCATAAGAGCACCATCTCTTCCTCACTGTGTGAATCCCTACTGGACTGGGCCCCAAAGGTGAGCTAGTTGGAGGAACATTTAGCATTAGAATCCCACTGGGGCTTCGGGGTAACTGCACTAGAAGCAGAGCAGCCTGGTGGCGTCAGGATTTAGGAAGTGTTGAGCGTGCCCACTGGTGGAAATTTAGCTGCCTAGGGGACTTTACTGGCAGAAACATAGGTGCCTCCAGGGTTAGGCAACAGCTGAGTGGGGGTTCTGAGGAATTCAGTGGCACCTAAATATTGTATTTAGGCTCCTACTCCCAGAACCACAAAGGTATTTTGGTTCCTAAATTCCACTGAAATCAATGAAAGCTAAGAGCCTAAATACCTTTGTGGATCTGGGCCCTAGAGTGGCAGTGAGATGCCTATATCCCTTTGCGGATCTAGCCATACATCACCTTTGAGACTGGGACTTAGGGCAGGTCTTCACTACAGGGGGGGATCTATTTAAGATACGCAAATTCAGCTACGCGAATAGCGTAGCTGAATTCGACATATTGGAGCCGACTTACCTCGCTGTGAGGACGGCGGCAAAATCGACCTCCGCGGCTCCTCGTCGACGGCGCTTACTCCTACCTCCACTGGTGGAGTAAGCGCATCGATTCGGGGATCGACTGCCGCGTCCCAACGAGACGCGATAATTCAATCCCCGAGAGATCGATTTCTACCCCTCCGATTCAGGCGGGTAGTGTAGACATAGCCTTAGACTCCTAAATCACTTAAATGTTTTTGAAAATTTTACTCCAAAACCACACAAAGTGACAGTATATGAAGGTGGGAAGGGAACTGAGGTTGAGGACAGAAAACAGTAAGGCCTGGAACTGTTGGGAACTGCTGTTGGGAACACATATTGTGTAAGCTGTTTCACATATTTCTTGTTAGTTATGCTTTATAATTATTTTATTTAGAATTTTTTTCTCTTTTAGGACATTTGTCTTTCAGAAATATTGATTGGTTAGGAATTTATTTTTAAATAAAACTTATCTACGGAGAGGAAAGATGATCTCTGGTTATGCCCTGGACTGGAACTCAGGAGGTCCAGTTTAGGGAGGCAGGGATAGCTCAGTGGTTTGAGCATTAGCCTGCTAAATGCAGGGTTGTAAATTCAATCCTTAAGGGGGCTGCTTAGGGATCTGGGGCAAAAATCTGTCTGGGGATTGGCCCTGCTTTGAGTATGGGGTTGGACTAGATGACCTCCTGAAGTCTCTTCCAATCCTGATATTCTATGATAGTTCTCAGCACTGACCACCAGCAAGTCATTTAATCTCTCTGTGCCCCATCTGTACAATGGAGAGTTATTTTCTTCCACTTTTTATCTATTTTGTCTTTTTGTCTTTTCTGTTATGTTTTTAGACTGGAATTTCTTCAGGGCAGAGAATTCCTAGCACAACTGGGCCCTGATCTTGATTGAGGCCTTCAATGGCCATTAACTTTAGAGGCAAAAACAAAAACGTTGGAAAACCATTCAAAATGTTTTAAAAGTATTTAAAAATCCCTTTGTCCTGTAGCCTGAATATCTTCACAGAACAAAGTGTTTCATGTCCTGTACTAAGCAAGCTTTTTTTTTTTAACATTTGTATTTAAGCAATAAGGAAAACAAAGCAGCTGTTAGCATAATTTCCCCCCTGAAATAAAGTGTCCTCAATGAAAACAAAACACAATTAATTTACCAGAAAGATCAGTATACTAGACAATACAAAGTCTCATACTGCAGATATTTCCTTCAACCTCTGTCACCAACCCCTGTCCTCATGTGCAGCAAGATAACTGGCAGCCTACTTCAAGAAGGAAGAGTAAATGTTTTATGCTGCCACCAAAACAATCTGTATTTTGTTTGCATAAAGTGCTCAGGCCTAGGGGCTGTATCTCTGATCTAACTATGTTGTTATAGAGGCATGAATCATACAAGGCTGCTTCCCTCTTGCCTCCATTTATTGTTCCTTTAATTATAAAACAGATGACAGATGGTGAGAGATGATAGAAAAGTCAAGTTTATTCTGAATTCTAACATATAAAAATGCTTGTGGGGTAAGAATTCACAATAACACCATACTACGATGGGGAGGAAAATGAGGTGAAGGAGGGAAATTGTTCTTTAGTTCTTTGCCTATATTCATCTTCTATTTTATTTTTAGTGATGCCCTTTTTTAGTCCATAGGTACTTTCTCTTTGATGAAGTAGCTACGGAGCTCACCTCTCCCCCATCTAAGTCTAGCAAGGAGTTTTCAATCTTTCCTCTTAAATCCAGATCTCACCACAGTTATTCAAACCTTTGTCATCTCCAGCCTGGATTACTGTAATGCATTCTCATTCATTTTTATCCCCGAGGACCATTCAGAAACATCAAATGCAGCTGGCCACTTAGTGGTGGTTTCATTCAGAAAGCATATTACACGTGTCCTCCAAAGCCTGCACTGGCTTCCAATTCATTTCCAGGTACAATTCAAGATATTGGTGTTGATCTATAAAGCCCTATATGGCTTAATTCCAGACCCTTTGGAACTGCCTTTCTCTGAGTGCTCTGTCCTGACAGCTGAGATGCTTGAGTTAACAAATCCCAAAGTTAAGCATAAGGGCTGGAACAACACATTCCTGTCCTCAGGCGCTTGCAGACAAATGGCACCAGTGGTACAACATTTAACTCTGAAACTCAGGGCCGGATTAACTCTCCTGTGGGCCCAGGGCTATTAGATTTTGTGGGGCTCCTGTATACAAGTCTTTTTCCTGGGCGGGAGTTTGGGTGCAGGAGGGGGCACCAGGCTGGGGCAGAGTGTTGGAGTGTAGGAGAGAGTGAGGGCTCTGGGAGGGAGTTTGGTGCAGGAGGGGATTCTGATCTGGGGCAGGGGATTGGGGTGCAGGAGGGAGTGCGGGGTGTGGGAGGGAGTGCATGGTCTGGGAGGGAATTTGGTGCAGGAGGGGATTCTGACTTGGGGCAGGGGGTTGGGGTGCAGGAGGGGGTGCAAGGTGCAGGCTCCAGCCGGGAGGCGCTTACCATGGGTCGCTCCCGGCTGGCATCGCAACAGGGCTCAGGCAGGCTGCCTGCCGGCCATAGCCCCACGCTGCTCCCGGAAGTGGCTGGTTTCTGGCACGTCTCTGCAGCCCCTGGGGGGAGGGGGACAGTGTGTCTCCATGCGCTGCCTGCACCTTCAAGCGCCGCTGGGGATGGTGCTGGGGGTGGGAGCAGCGCGCGGAGCCGCCTCCCCCCTCTCCAGGGGCCGCAAAGATGTGCCAGCAGCCAGCCACTTCCGTGAGTAGGGCAGGGCCATGGTATGCAGGCAGCTGCCCTGAGCTCTGCTGAGCCACTGGACTTTTAGTGGCCCAGAGTTGGAGATCGCTGCCTGTGATTTATTTTTGCAGGGCCCCCCTTTAGCCGGGGCCCTGGGCTGCAGCTCCTAAAGCCCCTGCCTTAATCCAGCCCTGCTGAATCTTACTCCCCTCAGTGGTCTAACTTAGTTTGTTTACCTTCAGAGAAAACTGCAAGGCATGTCTATTTACATGGGGCATTTGCGTTTGGAAATTAGCTAGAGGAATCTAAAGTTCTTGTTTTCTTTGGGTGGTCATGAAAACAGCTGACTGAATTATGATTGAGTCAACTTGTTTTGAATCCTGTACATGTGCTTAGGGAGCCCAATAGGCATGTTGTATCTATAAAATAATAACCCGTGGTTAAAGTACATCTGTCTAGGAGGGAAAGCTCACCAATATTGATGGCTGTTGTCACGGGTTTCAACATCAGCTGGTGATGAGGTTTTGCGTTATCTTGCGGTTGCAGGACAAAGCAAATGGAACAGAAGTGTATCTGAAAGGAGCTGCTGTCCTCAAACAGGCACACAGCAGACGACAGAGTGTATGCAGAGCTGGGTAGTGCCACATGGCTCGTTTCCAATCCATTGTATTATAAATATCAAATGTTTAGACTTTGTATGCAGTGTAGTTGTAGCTGTGTCAGTGCCACGATATTAAAGAGACAAGGGGGGGGTGAGGTAATATCTTTTATTGGACCAACTTCTGTTGGTGAGAGAGACAAGCTTTTGAGCCACACAGAGTTCTTCTTCAGCCTGGGAAAGGTACCCTGAGCGTCACAGCGAAATGCAAGGTGGAACAGATTGTGTAGCATAAGCAATTAGCACATATTGTTAGGGACCATTCAAGGTAGAATGGCCTGTTAAAACCTATGGGCCACTCTACCTTCAATGTCCCTTACAGTATGTGCTACTTATGCTAAACAATATGTTCCATCTTGCATTTTGCTGTGATGCTTGGAGTAACTTTCCCGGACCTGAAGAAGAGCTCTGTGTAGCTCAAAAGCTTGTCTGTAGCATGGGTGGAGGAGCTATACTCCCTCTTATTTTAATTCCCACTATTACCCTTATAGTGAGGATACACCTCCTCCCAAACTCACAAGATGTACTCCTTTTTGGCTTTGCACTGACTCTGGGGTTGGTTAATCCCCAAGGAAAAGGCATCTCTGCTATATCAGCAATAACAATGGAGACAATTTTACAGGTCCAACAGCACCCAGCTGAAATCTTCTTCTACTATATTCAATACATATCTTGGGTTTACACATATTTATCATGTTTCTTTCATTTTCCCTTATTTTCTGCTAGCTGTAGAATTTACAGAGGCATCAAAACTCAAACAAAAGTCTTCTGTGCAGATTCTGATGGTTATTTTTGTTCACATCGGGAGAGAAACTACCATGTATGCCCTTCCTACCTGTAATCTCTCCCCTGTAATAATCATTCCTGATTCTGGATCACTGGATGCCATTCAAACTGACTTCCAGTACTAAAGCAAATATCATCCTAAAAAATCCCCACAGAGTATACAGAAAACACAAAGGGATCATCGCTTGCCTATCACAGAAATGCAACACCTGCGAGTTGGTACATACAAGCCATTCTGAATCCGTAGTACCACAGAATTTTAGAGAAATGAAGAATAATTTATCAATTTGAAACCATGGGCAGAATTTTTGATAAGAAGAATTATTATCCAAGTTGGCAATAAGTGAACAGATCTCTAAATGCTTAGACAATCATAACTTGATGGGCAGTGGCATATGCTAATAGCACCATGATAGGTTTATAAATACAGGTCATACCAGGCAAATCTGTTTTTTTTTTATTTTAAATAAAATAAATTAAAAATAGATAATGGGAACATAATACATATACTATATCATGGGCCAAATCTTGAGATCATTATGCAGGCAAACTCCCATTTACTTCACTTGGATCCTGGATTTCAGTTCTGCCTTTGAAAAGTTCTTGCATGAGATATTATCATCATTTATTGTTGGTAGCACCTACAATATGCTAAACACTTTGCAGACATTCAAGAGAGGATTGTCCCCAACTTGAGGAGCTTACAGTTGCAATCTGAAAAACTGGAAAGATGTCTAGATAAAGTGATAGCATGAATATAAAACTGAATAACAGATGAAAACAGTCAATCGCCATAAATGGGACATCAAACTTGGATGAAGTATCAAATACGTTTCTATAGGGTTCTTTATTGTAGCTAATACTATGAAATATTTTAATAAATTATCTGAGATTTACTGATGGTACAAAATTAGGAAGAGTTATAAACAGAAGACCATCAAATAAAACTGTAGAACAATTTAAAGAGCTTAGAAATTCAACAGAACTCAATGTAACAAGAATCAATGTGGATAAATTCAAAGTAATTTACTTAGAGATGGGCGGTGAAATAATACACTGCAAATATATAAAATTGGAAACAACTGCCTAGAAACCAGCAATGCAAAAAGGGGACAGGGTGGGAGATAAAAGGAGGTATTGAATTAAGCATAGGCATGATGCATAATGTAGTTGCAACACCCAGACACAAATTTCACCAGTATATTTGTAGAATGCTCTTATAAGACCACTAGAAATGACAATTCCTCCCTACACTGTTATAATGAGACCAAAGGTAGAGCAAATGTGTTGGGTTTTGGGTCCCACAACACGATACACATTCATAAACTCCTTGGGAGCCCCTTCTTAAAATTCTGCCCCCAGATTAACAGAAAGATTGAGATGAATTCCCTGTCTCTAGCGGAATCACTTCCTCTCAAAATACTGCAAAATCACTCCTGCCAGAGGTGACTTATTTCTAGGGCTCATAAAAGTACCTTTGAAGAGCAATTTTTGCCTTTGGAATGGGCCACATTACAATGAACATACTCTACTCCGGGGGGAATTTTGCACCACTCCGCAAATGCAGAATTCATGTCTCCTGCAGATGTTTTTGCTTCCTCGCAGAAAAATTACGTTCTGACAGGAAAGCAAAGGGAAGCTGTAAGAGCAGTCATGCACAACTCCCTAGCAGTACATGTACATCATTTCAGACAGCTGGAGCAGCCGACAGAGAGGTAAATCACCATGGGGCTGGGGACACCCCAGTCAGTGGCTCCTACCCTGAACTGGGATCAGCTGCTAGTCCCGGCTGGGCTGAAGACAGGAGAACATGGGACTTTCTCTTCCTCTGCAAGGAGTTGCTGGGGCTGTGTCAGACCCACCCCCAGAAACCTCCCCCAGCTGCAGGAGGCTCAGCATCTTCCCCAGCTTCCTGCCCCCATCGCTCCTCAGCTGTGGGAGGAGGGGTCACTGTATGGGAAGCTGCTCCCCCATCCACCCAACCTCAGTACATCTGGACCTCCCATACCCAGACACCCCTGCCAAGCCTCACCCGGTACATCCAGAACCTTCCCATGCCCTCCATACCTGAAAGCCACCCCACTGAACCTCAACCCCTGCACCTGGAGCCTCCTTCACCCAGACCCCCTGCCTCTGTACCCCACCCCTGCACCCAGACCTCCCCCCATTGAGCTCCCTGCACTCAAACCCCCACCTTGATGCCCCACCCTCTGCACCCCCTGTGCTCCACACCCATGCCACTGACCCCCAACTAGTTGAACCCAGACCCCCACCTCACCAAGCCCCACTTCCCCAGCACCCAGACCCCTCTGCTGAGACCCCCATACCCAGACCTGTCCACTGAGCAGGGCTGGCTCCAGGCACCAGCCAACCAAGCACGTGCTTGGGGCGGCACCTTGGGGCAGGGCGGCGCTCGATTTTTTATTTATTTATTTATTTATTGGATTCGGTGGTGCGGCGCTCAGAGCGGAGGCGGGGGCTTCAGGCGGTGCTCGGGGGGGCAGGGCTTCGGGTGGCGCCGTGCTCGGAGGGGAGGTGGGGACTTCAGGTGGCATGGTGCTCGGAGAGGGGGCAGGGCTTTGGGCGGCACGGTGCTTGGAGGGGGTGGGGGCTTCGGGTGGTGCTCGGGGGGGCGGGGCTTCAGGCAGCGTGGTGCTCGGGGGGCAGGGGCTGGCGTGGTGCGGTGCTCGGAGGGGGGCGGGGGCTTCGGGCGGTGCAGTGCTGGGGGGGGCTTCGGGTGCTGTGGTGCTGGGGGGCGGGGATTTCGGCGGCGCTCACGGGGGGAGGGGTACTGCAGGGCGGCTCTCTTCTTTTTTGCCTGGGGCAAAAAAAAGTTAGAGCCGGCCCTGCCACTGAGCCCCAATCACCTTCACCTGGAAGCCCCTGCAGAGTCCTATTGCCCCTGCAACTGGAACCCCCCCCAATGAGCCTGTGTGCATCCAGATCCCCTACACCTAGACCCCCCACTGAGCTGCCTGCACCCAGATTGTCCCACACAAAATCCTCTCACCTACGCCACACTACTGAGTCTGTGTCGTGGGGGTGGGAGCTGCAGGGTGATCTCCCACCTTCGTGCAGCCAGTGCTCTGTGCTTCCCACTGCCAGGCTGGAGCCTCTGCCTTTATTTATTAACAAATAAAGCTTGCAGAATTTTAAAATATTGTGGCCAGAATTTTTAATTTTTTGGCGCAGAATGTCCCTAGGAGTAATACTCTAAACATTTCCATTGGGAGGATAACTCCAGACCTACCCCTTTGCAAGATTTTCAACTCCTGCTTCCACTGCAAGTAATACCAGTTGAACATTGAGTTACATTATCAATAGAATCAGTATAGTTTTCGGGGGGAAAATGATAGATTTCCAGCAAGTGCACTTAATGCATTTGTTTGCCAACTGGTGTTAGCTCCATTCTTGCTTATTGATGGAGAAGCTTTTGTTGTTTAAATAGGGAAACACATTATTAGATTGCCCAGTCCTCATCCCTGGTGTCTGTAGCATCTATACCTAAATTGGACATATGTATGACAATCCTTTGTTTAAATACTGGTAGCAAACCACTACCAGTTTAAAAGAGTGAATGAATGATTAGAGGGGCTATTTATAAGGAGAAATGGAAAGAATTCTATATGTACAGTTTAGAAGAGAGGTATAACATGGGGACACAATATCAAAGAGGTATATTTATTCAGTAACAAGTACAATGGGAAAGTGCTAATTACAGTGACCAAAGGAAGCAATGGCAGCTAAGAAAATGAAAAGTCAAACCAGATATCAGGAAACATTTCCTATCAGATCAATTAATGGAATAATCTATTTGTATTATAGTAGAGATGACAGGTCTCACTTAGGACAGTGCTGGGTCTTGTAAAACACATAGGAAGATATGGTCTCTGCCCCCCACAGTTTTCAATCCCATTTAAGACAAGATGCCACAAGTGGCAGTAATAAACAGTGGAGAGGAAAGAGGAGAAAGAATCTAACAGTAAGAAGTATTCATCATGGTACCATCACCACATGTATTCAAGAGAAATATGGATTTAGTGTTATGAATCAGTACAGGAAACCTCTGAACTTGCACCTGACCAAAAGACCTCATCCTTTCTGCTATTTGTTATAAGTTCTTGATTTAAAGGCACTGCTTGCACTGTCCCCTTCTTCTTCACATATCCCATAATAATTTTTTCCAGGCTAAAGAACGTTCACCAGGGGATCATTTGTATTGTACTGTATTGACAAGCTATGTTATTCCATAATTTAATTAGAAATACATATACAACCCTTCATTTTGCCATACTCTGTCATATGTTATGCTACACATACATTATACAGTATTCACACACACACTAGGTCTACATACAATTCACCTCTCACTGTGGATGTCATAGACTCTTAGGGTACTTCTACACAGCAAAGAAAAACCCACAGCTGGCCTGTGCTAGCTGACTCAGGCTTGCGGGGGTCAGGCTACGGGGTTGTTTCATTGCTGTGTAGACTTCTGGGCTTGGGCTGGAGCTCAAGCTCTGGGATGCTCCCATCTCGCAGGGTCCTAGAGCCTGGACTCCAGCCTGAGCCCAGAAGTCTACACAGCAATGAAACAGCCCCGCAGCCTCAGCCCCGTGAGCCTGAGTCAGCTGGCACAGGTCAGCTGCAGGTGCTTAGTTGCTGGGTAGATATATTCATAGAGTTAAAGGCCAGAAAGGACCACCAGATAATCTAGTCTGGCCTCTTGTATATCACAGGCTACCAATACCCTATGTCTTTTTTTAAAAATGATTTTAGATAAATGAGTCAATTCCAGTGTTCAAGAATGTGAGAAACTGATAGCATGGGCCGAAGCCAGGGAGAATTTAAACAATTGTTCCCCATATAATTCTATCATTGCACTTTTACCTTGTTCTATTCTCAGACAACAGCATTTCTAAGGGAAAATGATTACTGCATTATCAAACAGCACTACCACTCTATTTGCTATACTCACAAACTGTCCATCACACATACAAGGCCCTGAATAAGGTGTGTGGGTATGTATGGGGAATGTATTGCAAAAGAACCAACCTGATGTGGATGAAATGAAGTGACTCAATCCTGCATAATTCTCCTCTTCTCCCCTCAACACACGCATAGTCTAGGAACTCCCTAGAATTTGAGGAGAGTTATACTCTTATAGTTATGCACACAGCCTCTCTCTTTAATCACAAATTAATTCTCATATTAGGACAGACATATAGAATTTCAATCATGGCTAGACACAATCACAAAATACATGCCCTATCTACACTAGGATTTTAAAATATGTTATTTAAAGCATGTTAACTAATACGTTTTAAAGGAACACCTTTTATCTTCATTTAGACATGCCAAATTGTCCCTAATAGTAACTGAGCATCCCACCTGCATGACCTGCTCCTTCCCTCGCAAATTAACACAGCTTCTGTCACACAGACACTTCGAAGTTAGAAGGTCTTTTAATTTTAATCTTTTTGTCCCTTTATGCCTAGTAGAAGTTCTATTAGAAGTATTTCACTTTACTTTAGCTGGATTAGGACTGTAAAAGGAATAGACATAGAATTTCTGCTAGGAACATTTAATTTTTGGGGGGAAATTACTATTTTGACCTTTTACATAAGAACATAAGAATGACCATACTGGGTCAGACCAAAGGTCCATCTAGCCCAGTATCCTGTCTTCTGACTCTGGCCAATGCCAGGTGCCCAGAGAAAATGCACAGAACAGGTAATCATCAAGTGATCCATCCCCTGTTGCCCATTCCCAGCTTTTGGCAAACAGAGGTTAGGGACACCATCCCTAATAACACTTCCTTATTTACTTTCTCTACACCAGTCATGATTTTATATACCGCTATCATATCCCACCTTAGTCGTCTCTTTTTCCAAGCTGAAAAGTCTCAGTTTTATTAATCTCTCCTCAGGCAGAAGCTGTTCCATACCCCAAATTATTTTTGTTGTCCTTTTCTGAACCTTTTCCAATTCCCATGTATCTTTTTTGAGGTGGGGCGACCACATCTGTATGCAGTATTCAAGATGTGGGCGTACCATGGATTTATATAGAGGCAATATGATATTTTCTGTCTTATTATCTATCCCTTTCTTAATGATTCCCAACATTCTGTTTGCTTTTTGAACTGTCACTGCACATTGAGTGGATATTTTCAGAGAACTATTCAAAATGACTCCAAGGTCTCTTTCTTGAGTGGTAACAGCTAATTTAGACCCCATCATTTTATATGTATAGTTGGGATTATGTTTTCCAATGTGCATTACTTTGCATTTATCAACACTGAATTTCATCTGCCATTTTGGTGCCCAGTCACCCAGTTTTGTGAGATTCTTTTGTAGCTCTTCACAGTCTGCTTGGGACTTAATTTACCAAGGTGCGGTAGCTGGCAGACAAAAGCCCTTTCCCCTGGAGCTTTTAGGAGGCACGGTTTGAAATGAAAACACAAGCCTATGGTTCAGTGCATTAAATTGTCCCATATCTCCATCCCTCTCTCTCTCCAACAGTGTGAAGCTGCAGCAAGCAGGCCAGCAGCTGTATGGTAATGAGAGTGCTGGTGCCCGGCAGTAGAGGACATACCCCTGAAGAGAAACACAGTGACAGACACACAGCCCCAGTTCCATCCCAAAGTGCAATGGCAGACAGCTTAGATCATTTCAAACTAGACTGGACAAAACTCTAACAAATGTACAACTGGGACCACCAACCCTGCACTGTCTAGTGGGATGGACCTGATAGGAGCTACAGAAGGAAAAACCTATGATTAACTTTCTGAACACGTCAAGTGTAGCTGAGTGGGTACCACCTCTTTAACACACATAGAAGCCAACCCTTTACAAAGTCCTGGTGCTTCTTTTTCCAAGGAGCGCTGGAATGGGGAGAGGCTGTAAGTGCATGTGCTTCCTGTTGCCTTTTTTCGGGTAGGAATAAAAACCTAACTTAGCAAACTAGATCTAGACTAGAGACATGTCAATTAGATGGATGTAACCTGGTAATTAAAGAGAAAACGACCCCCACATTGATATATTTCACCTACCTTCTCAGGAGGAGGACATCTTGCAAGGCTGGGAGTGGAGGACTTCCTGTTAAATTTATCCCATTTCTTGATGTGAGATGGACTAAATTCACCTCATAGGATGCACTTGATGACGGGGGATATGAATTTGATCCATTGTTATAAGAAGATCTAAAATGTCTTAGTCCACGAGGCAAACGCCTTGCAGAAGAGGGAGTAAGTGATGGTGGGGCCCCGAGGAAGGAGGAAATAGCGAGACAGATACACTGATGAACCAGCGACAGTCAGGACATAAACACGTGCAATACACTCATTTAGATCAATCTCCAGGATTTTAGAGGGAAGAGAAATTGCTTCTTTCACTTAACCAACCCCCCGGCTTTAAAGAACGGTCATTCCAGGAGACGCTCCCATAAGGTAACTCCCTGGACTCCCATAGTCTTGGGAACGGTAGATAGAGTAAGCGTCGCCGAGAGCCTGCCTGGAACTCCCAGGGTCTCTAGTCAAGATAACATTTGGTAGCCGTCAGACCAGAGACCTGGGGCTCCTGTGGCAGCCCATACCCAGCGCTGGGCTGGCGGGAGCTAAGCTGGTCTAGCTACAGAGTGGTCAGAAGGGGGTTCTCTCCCGTTGGATGGGTGTATTGGTTGGTGTCATTCCAAACCCCAGGCAGGGACCACGAAGATCCAAGGACAGAGTCTGCGTGGGCTCTGGCCTGCGTTGGACGCCTTGTGCCAGCTCAGACCCTCTGTCCCTAGCAGGGAGGGTGTTCGGAGGGGCCCTCTAGCCAGGACTCAGAGGGCCCCCCCGCCCACACACTTGAGGCTCCTTCCCTTCCCAGTCCATCCTCCTCCCCTCCCTCATCCAGCGGCGGCTCCAACTCCTCATTGGCCGCCCTTTGCTGAAGGGAGGATGACGCCTTGGCAAACAATAGGCGCCTTTAGGTATAAATGCACCTCGGGCAGGCGGCGCCGCGATGCTCAGCGCTCCTGGGGGGCTGCAGGCTCAGCCCGGTGCCCTTGCCCTCGCCACCGCCCGGCACGCGGGAAGATGCCCCGGGGGTTTCTGGTGAAGCGGAGCAGGAGGGCGGGCGGCTCCTACAGGGTGCGCCGCCAGGAGAGGGACCTCCAGCAGCCTCTACAGGTGCCCCCCGCCCAGGAGTCCCCGCTGGCCGCGGGGGCCGGCCCACCCTTGTCCCCGCTCCCCAAAGCCGCCCGGGAGGAGGGGGAGCCGGTCGCCCCGCCGCCAAGCCCGGAGCCAGCTCCTGGGATAGCCACTTGCTCGCCAGCTCCGCCCGAGGGACCGGCCGCCTGGGGTGCGGGGGGCGCCTGCAGCGCGGCGGGGCTGAGGAAGGCTTTCTTCGAGCGCTGCCTCAGCTCGCCCGCCTCCGCCGAGTCCTTCCCGCCCGCCGCGAGGCTCCTGCTGCCGCCCCGCACGCCCCTCCCCGCGCCGGGCGGCCGGCTGGCCCAGGAACCGCTCTGCCCAGCGCTGAAGCGGCCGCCCCGGGCCAAGGCGCCGGCTAAGAAGCCCAAGGCCCTGCGGAAGCTCAGCTTCGCCGACGAGGTGACCACGTCGCCCGTGCTGGGGCTGCGGATCAAGGCGGAAGGGCCGGAGGGCAGGGCCGGCCCCGCCGCGGGCGGGCGCACGCCGCTGGGTGAGTTCATCTGCCAGCTGTGCAAGGAGCAGTACGCCGACCCGCTGGCGCTGGCCCAGCACCGCTGCTCGCGCATCGTGCGCGTCGAGTACCGCTGCCCCGAGTGCCACAAGATCTTCAGCTGCCCGGCCAACCTGGCCTCGCACCGCCGCTGGCACAAGCCCCGCCCCGCCGCCGGCGCCGACGGCCCGGGCGCCAAGAAGCCCTCGGGCGCCCCGTGCCCCTCTGAGGGGAAGGAGAACAGCAGCGAGCCGCGCCCCGCTGCCCCAGAGGGGCCGCGCCAGCCGCCGCCGCTGCCCGAGCAGGATCAGCACCCCAGCGCCGCGGACAGCTCCTGCTGCCGAGACCTGAAGCCAGCCGGCCAGAGCGCCCTGTGCGGGGCGGGCGGCGAGGGGCTGAGGGAGGCGGCCCCTCCGGGCCCGATCCCTGGCGGCAACGAAGTCTTCGTCTGCCCCTACTGCCACAAGAAGTTCCGCCGCCAGGCTTACCTGCGCAAGCACCTCAGCACCCACGAGGCGCCCCGGCCCACGGCCTACAGCCCCCTGGAGCGGGGCCAGATCACCTTCCCCTGCCACCTGTGCGGGGCTCACTTCCCCTCGGCGGACATCAGGGACAAGCACCGGCTGTGGCACGCCGTGCGGGAGGAGCTGCTGCTGCCCATGGTGCAGCCCGAGAGCAGTGCCACAGAAGGGGAGCAGCAGATCTTCTCCTGCAAGCACTGCCCTGCTACCTTCTTCAGCTCGCCGGGGCTCACCAGGCACATCAACAAGTGTCACCCCACGGAGAACAGGCAGGTCCTTCTGCTCCAGATGGCGGTCAGACCAGGCTGCTAATGAGTAAGAGAGCATGGGAAGGCACGGGCCCTGACAGGGGAATCTCGTTCATAGGGACTGAACTGTCACCTTTCAGAGTCCCTCTAAACTGGTGTCTGAAATGTCTAGTGCTCCCGGGGGAAGGGGTGTATTTGGTTGTAGTCTGCAGTGTTAATGACTCTCCTATAGTTTAAATAGTTGATTTGATAGGATTCTTCAAAACCACCGGTAAGCTAAACGAATCCTATCCAAGCTGTAATTCCTATGGAAAGTCGCAGTGTGTGCATACATGTCTACAAAGGAAAAATCAGGAAGGGGCAGGGGAGAGGCTGCCAAGTGGCAGCGAATGAAAAGTCCCGTTGCCATCATGCCAAAAGTTTAATAAGTCAACCACAAGTTGACTATGAATTATCCTTGCTGCCTTAATGGATTTAGACTGCAATGTATATTCTGTGAATCCAAGAAGTGAGAGAGAATTAGTGACAAGCGTCATATTTTCAATAAAGTTGGGGAGTTGGATCTAGGCATGGCCCCCTTACCACTGAAAGTTAGTAACAGTATTTTGAAGAGCTCTTATATAATGCTTGAAAGGACGAAAATTATTCAAACATAAAAACCTCGAGCTGGCTGTGGGCTTTGGGGAGTGCTGGGGAAGCGGCTACTAACGCAGTGAAAGTAAATAATCTTCTGCAGTCTCTCCCCCAGGATAGAAGTACAGACGCATATCCTATTTAAAAAAAAAGAGTATTATTTTTCGTGAAAAAGGAGACTGGCTTAGTTAAACTGTTTTAATAGAAGCCCCAGCTCCTCAACTTTAATAATTTATTACGAAGTGTTTTCTTCGCTGTATCCTGTATTAAAGTACATAAAGTTAAGTGTTCATATTAAGTGTCAAGTCCTATATAACTAGCAATACTTATGGAGAATTAACCGTACTGTCTGCTTTTGGTTATTAAAATATGAATTGTTAACCGTTTGTTAGCTCTTTGCGCCTTTTCTGACCACTGTATGTTGTATACTCTAGAAAATGTAGTGTAGACGAAACGCTCCTCTCTTAACTGGAGGTTGGAAAACTTGCGATTTTAGTGGGCTGCTAGCTGGGCCACGACACTACACAGAAATGGGTACATTCCTTGCATTGTTTTTTATCCAGAACAAGGGCAAAGAGCACCCGTACAAAATCATCACACAGGATGCCTGTAAGCGATCCATTTCAGCGCTCAGGATTCCAAGCGGCTACGATCCCGAATCCCCTCTTTCTCAATTAACTCAAACTCCAGCCCCTCTACTGCTGTTGTGAACACTCGCTATGCTTAAAAGACGACACAGTCCTTCTACGATGTTGCTAAAGAGCAGATGAGATAAGCGCCCCTCCTATATTGACACACAACATTAAGGTTGCAGTATTATAGCCATCTGAGTCCCAGGGTATTAGAGAGACAAGGTAGATGATGCATCTTTTATTAAACCTGCTTCTGTTGGTGAGAGACAAGCTTTTGAGCCCCAAAGAGCTTTTCTTCAGGTCTGGGAAAGGTACTCCATGTCACGTTAAATACAAGTTGAAACGATTGTTTAGCATAAGTAGTTAATACATTTTAAGGGTACATCTTCACTAGCCGCCATATCGGCAGGTAGCAATCGATTTATCTGGGATCGATATATCGCCTCTCATTAGGATGCGATATATCAATCCCCGAACGCACTCACCGTCGACTCCGGAACTCCACCAGAGCGAGCGGGGGTAGCACAGTCGACGGGGGAGCCGCGGCCATCGATGCCGGGCCATCTGGACCCCACGTAATTCGATCCAAGATACTTAGACTTCAGCTACGCTATTTGCGTAGCTGAAGTTGCATATCTTGGATCGATCCCCCCCAGTGTAGGCCAGCCCTTTGGGACCGTTCAAGGTGAAGTGGCCTGTTGAAAAATAAGATTCTGACCCACCTTGTCTCTCTCTCTCTATATTAAGTGCATTGGCAATATATTTCCCCACTTGTAGGGATCTGTCTGAAAGTTTTAGAACATCACATTCAGAGTGCAAAGATAGTGATGTTTCCTCCTGAATCTCTGCATACAAATACTTATTTCAAAATAGGATGGTAACTTCCAGGTCTACACTAACCCCCTAATTCGAACTAAGGTACGCAATTTCAGCTACATGAATAACGTAGCTGAAGTTCAAAGTACCTTAGTTCAAACTTACCTTGGTCCACACGCGGCAGGCAGGCTCCCCCGTCGACTCCGCGGTACTCCTCTCGTCTAGCTGGAGTACCGCAGTCGACGGCGAGCACTTCTGGGTTCGACTTATCTCGTCCAGACAAGACGCGATAAGTCAAACCCAGAAGTTCGATCGCACGCCGCCGAACTACCGGGTAAGTGTAGACCTACCCTTAGGCAAAAGTGATATCTGAATAAAGTATTTAAAAAAACCTAATCCTTTTCCTGAAACTAGCTGGGGAATGGGTTAGCAGGTGATTTTGTATAGACTAATAGATTAAAATAATCAGCGCCTGTACCCTCCCAAATGAGCAGAAGAATCAATTAAAAATAGCGGGACTGGCTTTCTCTACAGTAATTATTTCTTCACAGTTTAGCATCTCTTTATACACAAATATAAAGTATGAAGGCATGGAGTAGTGAGACTTGTATAACAAAAGATTAAAGATACAATGCTAGTTTCCTAAGTACAAATATGCATGAGAGGGGTGTTTCTCTTGTTTGGCCCCAAAACTCAGAAGAGTCAATCTATAAACAGGGAGAAAGCCTTCACACAAAACTGCTGAAGCAAAAGTTTCAGCTCAACAATACGTTTTGTCAGAACTTATCTGAACAGTGCTATTATTTCATAAGTGAATCTTTGCAGTGATCTGTTGAGAAACAAAAGGGGCTTTGGTAATTTGGTATTTCAGGAAGGCTTTTAAAAAGCATCAAAAGTCTAAAGGGAGGTTTTAAACAAATCTAATTAATTTCTTTAAAGTAAATTCTCCCTTGGAGAAACTCACTTAATAAATGAGACTATCACATCACCAGCCTTAATCTTTGCTCCTACAATCAAATATAATGAACTAAGAACTGACTATAATGACCACCAAATGCTGTTCCTGCAACGAGCTAAGAGCGCATAGCTCACACAGCAAGATGTTCTCATAGGTGCTTTGTATTATTTGACCTGCTTTAGGTACTGCATATTAGTCTAGTGGCTCTGGGGAAGAGTTTTCAGAGGATCTGTGTTGGAAGCACTACGAGGGGCTAAGGCTAGAGATCTAAGAATTTACACCAAATTTAGTAAGGATGAAAACAAAATCACACATTACACCAACCCTTCCCAAACCCTCTAATTTATCTGATAACAGACTAAGCCACTCTCATTGATTTGAATAACAAGAGTCCAATCTCTGCAGAGGAATGAATAATATAAAGAAGGTGGTAAGAATAATTTTATTGTATTATTAAATAGCATGTCTTCTCTTTAACCATTACAAATTTGTAGATACTACATGAATGACAATACATAATTTATATTTCTATTGTTGTCTTATGATATATTTACACATGCAGTTAGTACCAATGCCATGCTACATTTCATTATAACAGAATATGCCCAACTCAAAACAAATGTGAGCATTTCATCGCCTGTAGGAAAATATCTCTGGGTGGGTGGAATGTGTACTAATCTACACCTATATGGTTAGAAAAAAACCCAGTATTTCAGGTCAGACTTCTGGAGCATGTTCCCTTTTCTTCAAAAGTACACATCACTGTAGCAATGAATTTACATCAGAAAAGTGCTTTTATGTAAGAAAGAGCAATATAGATCTAGACCCAGCAGCCTGATGATAAAGGCCACAGCTTCAGAACAGAATAGAATTTACTATTGATACAACTTAGAAAGCAAATATTATAAAAATATTTGGAAGCCAAGCATAAATAGAATTTCAGCACAGTGATTTTTTCTGGTATTTGGGCATAGGTTATGGCATCACCTGCACAGTTATGAAATGATACATTACATAATGAAGGAGTTGGTGCTGCTAGCAAATTCTCTCATTTGAACTCTGAAATGCTAAAAGACCATTTATTTTAAGTATTTTATTCTTATAACATAAATAATCTGTACACATCCTGTGCATGAACAATATCTGTGACATTTGATGAGGACGTTACAAATGCATTTGGAATTTAAAATTGTACATTCATTTTCAAATTGTACATATTTATTTATTTCTGTTACAAAGAAAATTGCAATGGGGGCACAATAAATAAAATGTAATAAGACTGCAGTCTCCAATTCCGTGTGTGGCTTGAGGTTAACAACAGGGTTAAAAGTGGCTACTTTAGACATCATCATCCTGGAAGGTAAAAAGTGCAGAGAAGAAACTACACTGAAAATAATATGGCAGCCTGGAGTTTTATAAAAAAAACAACAACAAAAGCTAAAATATTAAATTACAAATAAAATTCCAGTGTCGCTGTTTAAAATAAATGTACAGGAAAAGGCTGCGCTGGCTATGGGAGAGACACATATCAGGAACATTTTCCTTTAACTGAAAGCAGAGAGTCAGTGAACTAGGGGGTTGCTGATCACTGTTTATTAGGAAGCTGCAGGTTTCTCAATGTTTAGGACTTGTTGGCTGAGCCAGAGGAGCGGCGAAGTTTCATGGACATTCGGCTCTTGCTAGTCCGAGGAGACATTGGAGAGGCTAAATCGGTCCCATCCACCTGCACTGCTGCTGGAGTTTCGCCTGGCTGGGTCTCTGGGCAGGAGCCTGCAGAGGACACCAAGCTTGTTAGTCCAGTCTTCCTCACTCACAGCAAGGAAATCTACAGACAGGGAACAGATGGGAACTGGAGCTACGCCATCAGTGCACAACATATACAAACCCTTTACCAACTGTGGGAAACTTCACTGAACATGACAGTAGCAACAGAACAAATTAACCCCTAAAGAAAAAACTATGCCAAGAACTCTCCCTAGTCTACAAGGTACTGTAAACCTCAATCTCTGCAATGAGACAGGACTGAAATGGACACCACCATTCCTCTTGTCAGGAGGGCAAACACGACAGCTTTCTTCAAGGATGGAGAGTTATTAATCAAACTATAACCATAGAGAAAGCAAATTCACTTGGCAGTCAGAATGTGAAGGATTAACAGCTTGGTGAGTATGCAGTGAATTCTAGGAAAGCAACTGAAAAGGCAGAACTGGGAGAACGGGGATCACTGAGGGGCCCCCAGTGGTAGGACCTAATCTTTAGTAAAAAGCACCAGAAGACAAATTCCTCCAGATGCACAAGGCAGAAGCTTGAACAGATCTTACTAACTGGATGTTCTACATGCTTTATTTTCTTTGTAGAAGGAACAACATGAATTTAAGATTACAGAAGGCAACTCATTACCTGAGCACCCTCAGAAGGCTCGGAGACTTTTTTTGAGAGCTCATTATGAAAACCACACCACCCAACTCTTCCATCCTCAACATCATCTCCCACAAAAAGATGCAAAAGAAAAAGTAACAAATGAGAGATCAAAGTTGCGTTCTCTCTAATTATTTCTGTGTGCAGAGATTTAGAACTGTGTTCATCAGTCCCTCTTGAGTATCTACAATAAACA
Source organism: Chrysemys picta bellii (assembly GCF_011386835.1). Taxonomy (NCBI): domain Eukaryota; kingdom Metazoa; phylum Chordata; order Testudines; family Emydidae; genus Chrysemys; species Chrysemys picta. Next base: position 109,567,130 of record NC_088794.1, read on the forward strand.
GAGTTCGGTGAATTTTTTTCCTTGAATAGTTTATTAGCCAAAAAAAATGCAGTTTCAGTTCAGCTGAAACTATCAGTGATGTGTTGAATTTGCCAAATAGTTTTGACCAAACTGAAGAACTCGAAATGTTTAGATAATGTCAAAACTTGAAATATTTTGTTCTGATTTCAGGCATTTTCATGTAAACAAAGTAACAGATTAACAAAACATGTAGAGGATGGGAAAGAGGATGTCCCTTATAACATTTAGCCCAGTGGTTCTCAACCTGTTTATCATTGTGGGATGCATCTGCAGCCCACAATGTGTTACGTGGGCTGTAGGTTGAGAGCCACAGCACACCCCTCCCAATACCCTCCCCGCCACAGTCCCTATGCCCAGCGCCCCCGTGTCCAGAGACCCCTCCAGAGAGAGGGGCCAGGAGCCGAGCCCTGGGCGCAGGAACGGATAGCTGGGACCCAGACCTGCCGCCTGGGGCCAGGCAGCCAGATTGGAGACCCTACAGTGTGGGGCTGGACTCTGCCAGCCGGACCCGCACCCTACTGCGTGGGACTGTGCAGCCAGACCCGGACCCCAGGACCCCGCTGCACAGGGTTGGGCAGCTGGCAGCCAGACCTGGACCCCGCAATGGGGGGCCAGGCAGCCGGGACCTGAGTTCCACTGTGTCTGGCAGCTAGGACTCCCGGTGCCAGACCAGGAGCGGAGTGCTGGGCATGCCAGGACCTGAGGCACTGGGTCTGGAGCGGAGCCCCACCTAAAACCTGGGGGTGCTGCAGCACCCCTGCAAATCCCTAGATCTAGCACCCAACCCCCTCACTGCCAGGAGCTCCCCCAACCCACCCAAAGACCCACTCTCCCCCCACCTCCCAGCAGCACTCACCAGCCTCCTGCTGGTAGGAACGCTCCTGCAGGCTGCCTTATGCTCTCTCCCCTTCAGCCAGCCCCGCCCCTTGCCAGACCAGAGCAGCACATTTTGAATTTTTTTTAGTAAACAGCTGAGCCACAGTTGCATGCTAATTGGGTTGCCGCTGCATGCAGCCTGTGGGTTGAGAACCGCTGCTTTAGCCAGTGCTTAGAATACTCTCCTGGCATATGGGAAACCCAGGTTCAATTCCCCTGATAAAGTGAAGGGATTTGAACTTGCATCTCCCACATTGCAGGTGATTGTCCTAGCCACTGGGCTATTGGATATTCTGGTGTGGGTCTCTCTCAATCTGTCCTGTTAAAGCTGTTTTTTTAAATAAATATTTAAGTAGTAATTGCAGCAGGAACATGAACTGGTGACTCCTACATTCTAGGTTTAACCACCTGGCTTATCAAGTCACTCTCATTCTCCTTCCCTGTCCCAATGACTATGGATTGCTCCTATGAATGACAACGAACAAGCCAGCAGACTCTATAGCAGAGATCCCCAAACATTTTACCTTGTGCCTTCCCTTTCCATTGTCCGTGCCCGCTCCCTCCCCAAGCTGGGGCCAGGAGCAGGGCCGCAGCTCCATGAGGGGGGGACGTGGATAGAGATAAGGGGGCTGACACTGGGGGCAGGGGTGGGAGTGGAGCCTTGGCTGGAGCTGTGGTGGGGAGGCCCTCCCTCCCTGTCCCCTGTGGGGGCTGGCCTGGGCCCTAGGCATGCCCCTGAACATTCCTCCCTGCCCCTGAGGGACGTGCCCCAGAGTTTGGGGACCTCTGCTCTATAGCTTGGTAGTTAGGGGACTCGCCTAGGATGTGGGAGATGACTGAAGTGTAAGTCCCCAATCCAGTGACTATTTATAATAAATGGAACAGCTTCAATAGAACAGATTGAGAAAGATCCCCAGCACAATATCCCATAGCCCAGAGACTAGGATACTCTCCTGCACTGTGGAGATGCTGAAGTTCAAATGCCTTTTCTACACCAGACAAAGGGGAGAATTGAACCTGGGTCTCCCACATCCCATGTGAGTACCCTAACCACCGAATTAAGAGTTATAAAAGAGGCCTTTCCTTCCCCCCCCGGGCTCATCCCCTGAATTTTGTGAATCAAAGCCTTTGCTTCTGTGAAAATGTCTGAAATCAAAAAAAATTGGGGTTGAAATTAAACATTTAGTTTTTGATCCAATTCATTTCCCCCCAATTTTTCTCATTACAAAACAAAAAACAAAACAATGCCCCCAAACAACCCAAGGAATTCTATTTTCACTTCAACTCAAAACAATTTTTTCCTGAATTTTCAGAATTGCCAGCAAACCACAAACTCCATTATTTACTCAACTCTAACAGATAGACTTAACTAATTATAATTAACTTGTAGCACAGCCTGGCAGATTGATTTATCTCATTACCGGAATCCTTACTGATAATTTTGGCCTGTAGAAATTATGGGTGAAATCCTGATCCCACTCAAATCAAAGGTAAAACCTGAAGAGGCTTCGATGGGACCAGAATATCAACCTATATTTTTCCCGTTCCCTGGCCTCTTCCCTACAATATAGATGTAACAATCAAAACTGAGGCTACCACTCCTCAGCGTAAGCTCAATGCATAGAGGGGATCACTTTATTACACATATAAATCTCTGAATATAATTTATTTTGATGATGCCCTAAAGGGGTCAGTGAAATCACATACTCAGGCAGAAGTATGTATCTAAAACATATTGCCATAAACCAAACCAATTTAACAACTCAGATGTTCTACTTGTCTGATCCATCATCTGCTTACTCCAAAGAGACCACAGTACTTCCCATGTTGTTCAAACTGACATGACCCACCCAAGTGACAGGGGGAGGAAAAGGCACTGTGTTATTTGTTCCCCAGCTGGTGACAGTAATTCTGTTCATGAACTAGGTACTGCATTGCCAAACAATCTGGAACGGTACGATAGTGCCTAACTCACTATGTCTTATAAAAAATGCAAGTGGGGAAACACACACCCTCTTCGTTTTTTGAAATTCTATCTTGTTCTAATTTTATAATGAATTAAAGCATTTAAAATCATGGGAATTAGAGAATAGAAAACCATGGATGTTTTGCACAGCATGCCATTCACAGTTAGTGTGAAAGACCTTCCGTTTCAAGCCTTTGCCCTTTACCTTGATGTGGTCAGTGCTTTCTAGTGGAGGTTTTAGAAGAAGAAATATCACAGCATTTCTTTCTTTGTTGAGAATGAAGAAGTGATGAGGAAGGAGTGGACACAAGTGGGGGAGGGGGAAGAAAAGATAAAAGTAAGAGGTGTGAAACACTAGACACGAACCGCAAAGGTTGAAGGGCATTAACAGATGAGCACAGATGACAGAATAGATAGAATTTCATTATGTAACTGCTGTTCATGCTACAGGTTAAAGAGAATGACAGGTTAGTATGCGTAATGAAGCAATAGCTCTGAAATCAGGAGTTATACTTACCGACTAAGAGTTATAAGGAAAAAGAAAGGAAAAAAAAAAAGAGTTCTATAAAATCACCTAGATCCAGCAGTCTTATTTAGTACAAATGCAACACATGCCAATCACTCTATCTTAAGCTCTTCTTAAAAGTTTGTGAAAACAGTTCAATACTTCCTTAAAAAACCCAGAAGGAAAAATAAAAATCGAAATTTGATACTTGGCTTCTGTTCACCATTACTGTTTCACATTTTTAATATGCTCAGAATTACACCTAGCATAAAAAAAGGAATCAGCTGAAAAGATGAAATAGGGAAAAATATCAGTGTAACATTTGAGCTGTATTGTGCAAGTCAAAGGGTAAATCAGAACATGGTGTTTTATCTATAGCGTCAAGAGAATTCTAACATTCACCAGCTTTCAAAAGAAAAACCACCAATTACACTGGATAAAGAAATACTTCAAAAATAATAAAAATTGATTGAAGTATTACTCCAGTGTTGCATAATATTTTGTTTACAATTACTGAAGACAGACATTAGAAAATGTAAGTTTATGTATAATCTAAACTTTAAAATGTGGATAACAGACTTGGGTTTACTGAAGAAGAGATGTCATGTAAGGCGTGTTCTACATCTGAACATATAAAACCAGAAGAGTGAAGAATAATAGCAGTTTATGAGATTTAATTCTGATAACAATGGATGGATTAAAATAATAAATTTACTGGCAATGTGTTCCAGATGTCATAGCTATCAATTTGCAACTTTAAATTCCCCTTCAGAGTTTTTAAGTCTTTCATGTAAATATTATTTTGGCCATCTTTATAGATTTATTCAAATTATAGCAAGCCTAAACAAAAATAAAGAACCTAGTTGACAAATGAAATAGAAGCAGAAAATGCTATTAGAAAAAAAGATGACTTAGTAACAATTACGTCAAATCATTTGAAAGACACTTACCAAAGGGTCATCCCCATTTTTTAGAGGACTGATGCTTGACCATGTTAGACTCAAGTAGTATGATGGGCTAGGTGGTTAGGATATTCAGTGATCATAATAAAGCTTCAAAATACATTCACAGCCAGTTGTGCTCATTTTAGTGGTGAACAGAATGGGAAAGTTGGAAACTAAAATTTTCATTGTTATATTTTCATTTTTTTTAAAGACAAATTTAAAAGCTATTTTGGTTGTGGTATTTAAGAAAAGATGCTTACTTTTACAATTCCTAAATATATTTAGATGTAAGAAAGGGGGAAATATAGTTATACTTTCACCTTTGTATGAGTTGAAAATGATTGAAGTGGTGGACCCAAGAGCTATTGATATACAGTATTTGACCTCATGAATTCCTATAGAATCCAGGTACATGTAACTCATTCTGCTGGTCAATTCTGACTCTCCAAAATTTTACAACATTAAAAATAACCCCTATTTTAAAATTCTGTTTTCCCAAGGCATGTTGCACCACCTGTTATCCAACACTTTCCATGATAAGAACCTGTGTTTAGTTGTTTATCACTTCAAACCATTTAGCCTGTAATTTTTCCATGCTGGGAGTCTGCCTTTGGCTGATTTTTTCTTGAAAGTTTAAAACAAAACAGTCCAGTCATTTCTGAGAAGATGGCTAGGAAGAAATATTTTGCCCATGTTAAACTCCAGTGATCTTTTGAGAAATTCCAGTACTCCTATGCTTTGGAACAGGACTTGAAATTTAGTAGGGTGGTGGGGCGGGGAGGGGAGTCATTGTTGCAGGGATGTACTTTTTGCTCCCCATGAAAATCTGCCCAAGTTTTACGTCTTTGAAAAATCAGTTTGCATATACTCAGACACTTCCTAAAGCTTTGGAGCTAAATTCCCCGAAAATTTTATCTGCGCTGAACATGTTCCAGACCCGGGCTGAATGGGTGAAGCTGGATTTTCGCTACAGTTGCAGTTTTGGGATGTTGTGGGCTGGGCTGGGGACAAGCAGTGGAACTGACAACAGGCAGCCTGTGTCTCCTGTGCTATCAATGCCACTCCTGCTGGACCCACCCACATAGAGTGTGACAACCTACTACTGCTATCAGTTACTCCATTAGCTCAAGTGGCAGAGATCTGTATGGTGGATCGAAAGATTCCAATACTGCTGATGAACTATGTAGGTATCCATATGATGCCACATGATGAAGTTTGTTTTTTCAGTTTGCTTTTTTAAAAACCTAGGAAATTATACACACAAAAACTATGTTAAAAGAACATTATTAAGGTTGCAAAGCACTCAAAAGTTAGGAAATGCCAGAATTAAGGATGCCCATGCAACCTTAATTCTGCCTCTTGTGCATTTAAGACATAGTCTTGAATTACATGATCATATACTATTTTTTACACTGGATCTGTGTCTCATTCAGTACACAGATGAACCTACCAGGCTGCCCAGGATCCCTTGCAGCCCACCTGGTGGGCTCTGCAACTTCCAAGGGAGCGGGCTACTTTGGTTGGCTCGTTCCAGACTGCCTGACTGAGCAGCTGGCCTGGAATTTTTTTGAAAATTCTGTGTCAGTTCTTAAACAGAATTCCCCCCCCCCCCCCCCCAAAAATCTCTTTTCTAGGGAAGATTTTGCATTTCTGGTCTTTCGCTCATATTTGGAATAAAAAAGATCAAAGATTAAAATTTTTCTGCAGGATGGAAACTACAGTCTCACAGCTGTAATTATGATCCTTGCAAGTACCTTGACCTAAAGCAGGGATAGGCAGGGGAATTCCTGAGTTCTCTCCCCAGCCCTGCAGCCTTAATAATGAACCTTTGCAGTTCTACTGTTCCTTTGCTCCCGAATTTCAAACATCACAATCCATTGTAATTTACAATCCCCTTCCAGAGAGAGGTGAGCATCTTTATTCCCATTTATAAGTGGAAAATAGAGAGAGAGAGAGAGATTAAGTTACATTGAATTAATGGGAGTACTTGTGGCACCTTAGAGACTAACACATTTATTTGAGCATAAGCTTTCGTGGGCTACATGCTTTCCACTACATGCATCCGATGAAGTGGGCTGTAGCCCACGAAAGCTTATGCTCAAATAAATTAGTTAGTCTCTAAGGTGCCACAAGTACTCCTGTTCTTTTTGCGGATACAGACTAACCGGCTGCTATTCTGAAACCACTGAATTAATGGAAGAACTGAGATTAAAACTCAGTCCCTCCATCCTAATCCCTGGTCCCATAACTAAAATACTAAATCTCATGGCCTTCTGTCCAAGGTGGACAAGTCACAACCTCGATATTCACCAGTTCCTTTACCTGTAAATTGGGATACATACCTACTGCACAGGGGATTTGAAGAACTGTGTGAATAACGTTTTGAAACATTCAGTCACTAAACTATTCTCTATGGGATAAAAAGGCTCCTGCCCTGTTCAGGGATAGGCTAAATGATCATAGGATCCAGAGTGATCTCATGACACAATATTGTGACCAAATGAACTGTGCTAGAGGAACCCTTTGTTTATAGGAATCAGCATAATTATCTACTATGGTCCGTGGCATTGGATTGAAAAACAGGAAAGGGAAAAAAAAAACTTCAGCAACAAGCTAAAGATCTGAGCCTCACATTGTCAATAAGCCCTTCCACATCCATGATTTTAACATTGACAAGTTTCCTGGTCTGCTCTGCATCAGAGAAACCTGTCTTACTCTAGGGACTGGTATTAGCTCACCTAAGGTTATTGTTACTACGTCACAGGTTATTGTATTCAAAGACTCAAATACAGCAGGACAAATATGAAGACAAAATAGCCATTCTATTCTGTTTGTCTCAAACACAGGAAAAGCTCATTTAAAACAAAATCATTTTAGTGTGTCCACCTATTCTGCAAGTCCAGCGCCTATAAGCTAAACAAGCTATTTCTCCTATAGGGTGAGAGAGAGAGATTACTTCAATTTTTAAATACTTGGGAAGTGCTGAGATACTATGGCGATGGAGACCATAGCATCAGCCACAGCTATCACCTTCTAAGAAACAACTGTAGTAACCATAATGAAGGTGACAGCTCTTTCTAAGGTCTGCATCTTCAGTAAAGTTAATCAGTGTGTTGAAGCACAATTTTATCATTCAACAATGTTCAATTTGCCCTGTTTTTCAAATATGGTCAAAACTTTGGCACATCAAAACTGACCAACGGGATGTCAGGGACAAATTTATTTACAGCAGTTGCTGATTTTGTCTTAGCTTCAAACTTTCTATAAGTTTAATCTTCTTTCCCCTAAAAGGTGGAATTGTATGCACTGCCTCCTTATAAAGCCTATCTTCATCAGTTGTACTAATATATGACTGGTCTTGGAGATCTTGGTTAGATTTAAGAAGACATTTACCATAAGATTATTAAAATAATGGAATTGGGGCCTAGAACACTGAAAACCTAAAAATATTTTGCACCCCTCTTCATCCACCCCTACTTCTAGTCAAGAACGGCCATAAACTGTGGAATTAGTGAGCATTTAAAAAAATCGGATATTCTGATGATCTATCCTGAGTTATCAAGCATATCAAATGTAACAAATATCCCACATGGTTAAGTAGAATTAAGACATGTCAATATATTTTAAAATGAATGTAAAAACGAAGAGAAATCTAATACAATAATATTTTAACCCAATTTCTAAAAAGACAATAGTTAGTGAGACAGGATGCATCCTTAAGGTTGTTGAGAAATTAGATGTAAAAACGGTTCAACCGATGGGACTAATTCTCCACTCTATTACGATGATTTTAACCCTAATATAACTCTATTGGCTTTAATGGTGTGTAAATGGCATAACAACATAGTGTAGGCCTTATATTTGTATCAGTGCTTTAAAAAAAGGGGTGGGGGAGAGGGATGGCCTGCTAAACCCAGGGTTGAGAGTTCAATCCTTGCAGGGGCCACTTAGGGATCTGGGGCAAAAAAATCAGTACTTGGTCCTGCTAGTGAAGGCAGGGGGCTGGACTCAATGACCTTTCAGGGTCCCTTCCAGTTCCATGAGATAGGTATATCTCCATATATTATTATAGAATCCTTTTGGGAAAGCATTTTGAAATCCAGGTTTGGGATTTCAATTTTCTGGAACAGTGAGATTTACTTCTGTCAGACAAGAAGAGGGTTCAGTAAGTTTGTTAATTTACTTGGAATAAAGAGGAAGAAATCTGAATTTAGTTTTAGCCATCTGCCATCAAATTGGTACCTGGTTATTTTCCAGATTTCAAAACAATTGATTTAAAACAGTGATTTCTTCATTGTTTCTCTTATAATTTACAGATTACTCGGCACATGTGAAGCTATCAGAAATACATAACTGCTGTGTAGCATGCACTCATTTTCATTCAATGACCACTAATATTTAGACAATGATTGCATAATCTATTCAATTTTTTAATAATAAAAGAACCAAGTACTCAGGGCTCTTTGATCAGAGATAGCAATAGTGCTTTATCATATTTGTATTAACATAGTTTTTATCCGTGTAAATATGTAATATTTATAAAAAGACACTTGTTTAATATAAGTTATTTGCAGAAATTAAACTGTCTAACTTTTTTTTTAAATGAAGTCTATAATAGATACAGTGTACACAGTTTATACACTCATATGCAAAAATAATTGTAATATTCCCATTGAAAAATAGTTCATTTGGTAGAAATGTTTAACCTAAAATAAAGTTTTAAAAGTGTTTGTTCAAACTGAAGTTAAGAGAAAATCAAATAAGATTATTTTAAAAGGAACACAGGAATTGCCATTTCAGAACAGACCACTGGTCTAACTAACCAAGTGTTTGATAATCGATGCTTCAGAGGAAGGTGGCTATGCTCCACTTCCCCCCAAAAATGCACCAGACAAATTATGCATACTATACTTGCTAGTGCAAGGGGATAACTGAAAGTGAATAGATAAAATTAAAACAAATGCTTAAGTACATAAAAAAGGGAGAGAGAGAAGGCAAGTCCAACTATGTGGAATAACTACTGAATACCATTAGGGAAGAGGCAGCACAGGGTATTTTCTCTTTAAATAAACAATAGTAATGTAAATATAAATGTTATTTTTAAATTTCTTATGAACCCTGTTTTGAATCTCAAATAGGTCAATATCCTGTAGCAATCAAGTCTGCTGGTTGATTAAGAGATGTGTAAAAAACATGTCACTAACATATTTCTTGTATTTAGCTTATTTGTTCAGTTTAACATTTATTGTCTTTAAATTTAGCTTCCCCTACTTACTGTTATCTTTTCAAACATAGTAATCTCAGTGTTTTTTAAGCTTTTCCAGTATTTTAAAGATGTCCTTAATCTTTTCTGGACCAACGAAGCATGTGTTTTAGAATTTATTTCTGTAGATCTTAGACATTTTTGCAATCAGAAAACCAAATATAAATAAGTACCGATTTACTAATTCTAATCTCATTTGATTTCTATCTATTGTTTTAAGAAGAAAACTGAACTGATTTTACTCAACTGCAAATGTGCGAATCATAGCTTTTCAAATGGTGGCATTTTGATTTACTTTGCATTAAAATTACACAAGTTTATCAACAACAACATTTCAAGTGTTATGCATTCTTCTTCTTCTCCTCTCCCACAGCACCATTATGGATTATCTACCAACATCAATGCAAGACAGTACAGGGTACAAAACACACCATTGCCATCCAGTACTACTTGTTCATGCTGAGAAACAAAAGGTCAACACAATAAAGTGTTACTAGTTCAACAACTGTGTCTACCATTAGTTACTTTAATCCCATAACTACTGTTAGTGTTTCATGCAGACCTGGGATTAGTAAAAGAAAAATGTGAAGAAAATGTAGTGGAAATTTCTCAATCAACGTGAAATTCTTTTTAGAGTGAACAAGGGTAACAAGGAAAGTTTGCATACAACTTGGTTAAAAGCTTAGTGCTTTAGTAAAAGTAATAAGAACAAATGGTTTTTTTGGACGTTTTGTCTTACCTTCAGATAAACAGAACTGATATTTAATGATCTAAAAAGAGGGGAAATAAAATAAATGAAATAATCATAAGGAGTCACGAAATCATCATCAGAACAGGAAGGCCTTGAGTTACTAATTTTCTTACTGATTATTATTTTTATTAGTAACTGAAAATGCAGTACCTTCTTATAAAACAGACTTCTAAAGATAAGTTACCAGGAAGAAAAAAATGGATCTGAAACAATTTTGTTGCTTCTTAATATTTTGAAAATATAAAGTTGGTGAATACAAAATTTTCTTGGCATTTTAATTTGAGCTTTCACATTACAGCAAGATAGCAACCTAAAGCTGTCTTAGAGAAGGTCTAGGAATAATACTTAAGGATTCATCAGCCCGCAGCCCAGATGAAATGTCACATGTACCTAGATTTTTATGAGATTTAGTATGAGCATATGATAAACATTCATTGTAAAAATACAGAACTTGGTTGCTCTACTAAAATATTTTGCCAAATCATAGTGCCAGGCAACAAACTAAGGAATTAAAGGCAACTATACAGTTGCTCAAATATGAAAATATAAAATCACTTTGTACATTTTCAGATTAATGATCAGTCTTCATAATACATAAAAGTTTGGAATTTACAGATTTTATAAGTAAGGATACCGCATTTTAAGTGTCATTAAACACTATGAAAGATAATTTCTTTATTGCATTTCTTACCTGAATCAGAGGGCAAATGGTGATAGGGTGCTGGACAGAAAACCTGAGCAGCAAAGTCTTCAAAAGTTGTGGGCTCTAGATGGTGTTGAACAATGGTTTGCAGATATCGAGCTCTCTCTTCATAGCTGGTTTACCCAAGAGTTAAGGATCAACTTAAAGTCAGATCACACATTTGCTAAACACTAAAGTCTACTCAGTAATTCAGCTATGTTATTCCCTTTAGCAAATTTATTCATGTACGTGCATATTATAAATTTCAATGACCATTCGCAGTTTACTAACACTGAAAGTATGGCATTTTTGGATTAATTTAAATTATTCTCAAATCTTCACATAACATTATTTTAGTTAGTTTAATAGTGCGGCATACATTACAAAAAATTTTAATTAGAGATGGGTCTGAACCTAAACTCTGGATCTGAACTCCTTCTGAACATTGGGATAAATTATATTCTGATGTGTACCTTATGGCTCAGGCTATTTCGATTATAATACTGTTCGATAGCTGGATGAAGCTAAAGCAAAATATCTTTGAATAAGGCTACACGCTGCCTTCGGGTCAATTTTACTTTCTTTTCTTATGCACCTCAAAATTGTTTCAATCTACCTAAGATTACAGATTATTTTCTAAAGCAGCAAACTGACTTAGTTATAATACTGTTTAAAATAAGGTTTTAAAAATTCTGTAATTGTAATTTGTAGGGGTATATTGTGAAAAATAACTATCATTAAACAAACAACAAACTAGATTTGTCTCTCAAAAAAATTCTATATATTTTCAATGAAAAATAACTGTTTCCATAATCCCTAAACAAATTCATGCAGTTAAGATAAATACATAGCTTAAAACGTGTATCAGAAAAAAATACCTAGTCAATTATGCCATTAAAAAAAGCAGACATATTTGTAAAGAATCTGCAGGACCCCTAAATACTGGCTAACAGAGTGTCGGAGGGCACTGACAGCAAAATACCGTACTTCCTTTTCACCACATTCTCCCTGATATTATTGACTGGAGACCAGCATCTTGAAGTGTTGTTGCTTTTGAAGAACCCTCTCCAGGCTTCTTGTTCCAGCAGGCCTGATTGTGCTGTTAGCACAGAGAGAGCGAGAAAAAAAGAGAATATTTCTGCTGTTCATGAAAGCAACTATGGAAATGGCTGTCAAAATGTAGAGCAGCAGGCAGCAACATACAATTATCAAGAAAAACTACCATGCTGACTTCATGTCGTATAGTTCCTGAACTGAGAAATCAGTTAACCTTTTCTTCCACAACTTTTAAAGTTGTCCAGCTGGACTCAGTGTGTTGAGTTAGGCAGGCCATATTTAAATATCTTACATAAGCATAAAAGAAAAAAAAATCCTACAGTATATTCTCCTTAACATGAGTATTTTTAACAAATGATTTACTCTTTGCAAGTATTAACATTTCCATTAACATTTTTGTTTGCATATTTTAGTAAGACGCAGCACAGAGTGGAGGAACAAATTAAGGGTTGGCAGTTTGGAAGTCCTGAGTTCTAATCCTGGTTCTGCTGGTGATGTGCCATGTATTTTTAGGGAAGTTATTTTACCTTTTTTGGACTCAGTTTTCCTTTCTGTAAAATGGGGATAATAGCTACATATCTTTCTCATTGGTGTGTTGTGAAAAGTAGGCAGAACATGTAAAATGCTATATCTAAGCACTAAATACTATTAAACAGATGAGCCTGCCATTTTCAATTACGATGAGCAATAAAATTTCAGCCCTGAATTAGGACTGAAGATAATACGTTTTAGGTACTCTTCTGGCTTTCACGATTATATTTCAGCAATTAAAAGGGATATGTAGTGAGAATCCTTATATGTAAATATCACACAGGAAGCAATTACAACCAAGTATATTTGAGTAAATTACTCTAATAAATAAAAAATGTGGCCAAAATCAATAAACACAATATATTTTGTCTAAAATAGTTTTCCATCAAATAAAATGGGCTCCATAGTATTCTTTGCTTATACCACAACTTGAGTACATATAAATATTGAAATCAACTGTCTCTCTGGAATTTTTGAAATTCTTCCTGAATACTGAGATAGTTGAACCTCAGAAGAATTCTACCCCGAAAACATTATAATGGAAACACTAGGACAAGAAGAAATAAAAAAACCCTCCATTATCAAGTTCTTAGGTTGGGGGACATACACAGTATTGAGCCTTAACACAGGAGACTAATATAGCACAGTTTTTAAGAGGCTATATATAAGTGGTAGAGGATGAAACTGATGGTTGAAGTCTAAATAATACTACATATCTCACAACTTGTTGAAAAGCACTTTTTTTCATTGGGGGAGATTCACAGCTGCTGAATTTTCTGCAGTTAATAGAGTCCTTTGATTCACAGCAGTGCCCCTTGCACAAAAAATACTGGCCTTTGTGTATTACCAGAAGCTAATTTTCTATTTGGCTGAAAAGAGAAAAATGGGGTTATTGCTTCTCCCTCCTACAGAGCTTTTCATTATGCCTGATGCACTCAACTTCTAAGCTCTTCTGAGAAAAAAAAAATAACTGAAGAGGCAAGAGGTAGAAAAATGAGCTTGTTAGCACATTAGAAGTGAAGTATCTTGGTGGGCCCTAGAAATTCCCAGTGGTGTGTTAACTTATCACTCTATGCATGCTGGCACTGATAGTCTCCCAATTGATCACTCTCTTTTCGCACCAAAGGTGCTGCCAGGAAGCAAAGGCTGAAGGCCCACAGGAGAACAGGCTGCTATCAAAACAAGCTGTTTTTAAAAGTCTGCTTGAATGGATAAAATGTTTCATGGAAAACTAGGGTAGAGACACCTACCTGCTTTAAAAATGCTCTACTTTAAGAGGTCTCTAAATGAAACCTTTTAGTTTATCTTGTTACATCTGAAGCTTATACATAAATAAGGCAGAAATGAGGCAAAATTAGTATTTCGAAAGAGACCAAGAAATTCCCAATCTGGATGCATACCTCCAAGTCTAAGGGGGGAAAAAAACAGTCCTGGTACAGTTGCTGATTTAGTTGGGCAGTACTTGTTTTTATTATATTATCTCAATGCTGCAAGACTAATATAAACTTCACTTAGCATACCCAGCAAAATCATCCGGTTAGCAAAGTTGCTCATTTTATCAACATTTAATAGAATTTCTAATAGCTGGCTGAAAACAGCATCCTTGTCAAGCTTTTTTTAAAACATGAAAGCCAAGACCAGAATTACTACTATTTCATATTGTATGGAGACAATGATCAATTCTTTAAAACAAACAGCTTTCATATATTAAGAATCGAATAACTGAGTGTTTGGGTTTTAATGTAGACTAACATACTTGGCAGCATTTGGAAATTTACTAATTCACAACCCAAGAGTAATTTTATTTTTTAAACCGACAAACAAGTTGATTGTCATGGTTGAAATGATCTAATTATAAATTGTATATGGATGTGAATATCTGCAATAGCAACTAGAAGATACAGTAGTTAATTTCTACTTCTATTCATAATAGGCTAGATATTTATCCTTTAAAAGGCTGCTCTCTAGGGAAGAGTTATTAGCACCTATAAATTGCGCGGCACATATAAACTCAGTGGCTAAAAATAATAGGCCAACTCAAGCTGTACTCTCATTGTGAATGGATGTTGCCACTAGCATTGGCAATATAGATAGATTGGGAGGATGCAAGGATGGACCAAAAGAGGAAGAATCTGGGAGAAGTGTCTACATACACAAGCAGACAAATTTAAATCTGGAACTACTGGTAACTAATTTTATTAGGAACAACATACTAAATGCAATGAAAGACAACAGATAAAAAGGGAAGATTACTTGTCAGACAGGCACTCTTTCAAGTGAAGCAAGTGAAGATTCACAGGTCTAAAGCAAAATCTACAGATTTTGTAGAAACTACTAAGCTGTATTTATTGCAGGAGAAGTTATTCAAAATTTTATCAATACAAGGAAGAAAACAGTAGCAGTACCCTTACACATTTTAAATGCCACTCACACTTCAATCATTGCAATTAACAACACTGGTATTCATTAACTAAATCATTTTACATATGTATTCATTATCTTTCAATTACATCTCTTAATACTGTAAATATGCAAGCAGTTTTAGAACTACTGATTTGCACAGGGGAACTACCACTGAACTCTTGGTTGTCACATTAAATATGAGTAGGCAATCTGTCAGAAAAGCAACTTCTCATGTTCCTCCTCCTAATCACTCTCCCTCCTCTATCACTGTTGACAATCTCAGTATCTTTATCTTCAACTTGGACTACTCATTAGGTCCTCACATCCAGGCTGCATCTAAATCTTGCAGATTTTTTCTGCATCACATCTCTAAGATACAGCCTTTCATATTCATCCACACAGCTAAAACTCTCATCCAAGCTCTCATCACATTGTATATTGATTACTGCCTTTTCTCTGGCTTTGACAAATGCAATCTTACCCCATTCATATCCATTCAGAATGCTGCTGCAAAGATCATTCTAGCCCGTTTCTTTCAACCATGTCACCACCCTCTTTGCATCCCTTCACTGGCTCCCCATTTTCTATTGCATAATACATAAGCTGCTTGTCTTCATTTTTCTGGTCTTTCATGGCCTACTACCACCCTTTCTATAATCTCTTTTTCACTATCAAAATGTTGGCTTCCATCTCGGATTGCCCAACGATGTCAGCCTCCATCAGCCACTTGTCAAATTTTCCAGCAATCACTTTTGTGCTTTTTCCCATACTGCTCCTCATGAGTGGGAGAAGCTCCCCATAAACACCTGTAAAACAATTTAATTATTTTCCTTTAAATCTCTTTAAAATTTTTGCCGTGATGACTATAAAACTATTGATCGCAGTTAGCCACCTGTGCACTAATACAGTGGGCTGTAGTTCACGAAAGCTTATGCTCTAATAAATTTGTTAGTCTCTAAGGTGCCACAAGTCCTCCTGTTCTTCTTTTTACTAATACTACTGCCTATCATGCTGACCAATATTGCCTCAATGTTTCCTTATACTAACCTGTGTCTGTCTCCATGTGTTGTCTCGTCTTATACTTCAATTGCAAGCTTTTGAGGCAAGGGCTGTCTTTTTGTTCTGTGTTTGTATGGCACCTAGCACAATGGTGTCCTGGTCCATGACTGGGTTCCTAGCTGCTATGGTAATACAAATAAATTGTATCCTAGATATTTTGTGAATTTTAGGTTTTCTTCCTTTGTATCATAACTAATTCCTCTACATCACCACCAAAATTCATCCTTTCTACCCTCTCTTTACTACTACTTAAACTTCTAAGCATGGTGTTGTCATCTTTCAACTTGATTAGTACAACCTATCCTCTCTGGCCTCCCCATTTCTCACCTCTTTGCCTTTCACATTAACAAAATGCTGCTGCTAAAAACATCTTCATCTCCTGAACTTTTGATCATAACTCTCCTCCATAAACACCTTTGCTGACTTCCTCCCCCCTCCTCACTACATTAAACTCATCTCCTCAAATTCACTTTCATTTATTTAAATAACCTGAGCTCTGCCTATATCTTTTCTTAGTAACTGCTCCCCCAAAACGTCTAGAAACAGGCCAGACTGCATTGCTGTAGCATATGAATACAATTCACTATTTTTCTATATTTAAATAACCTTATTTTACAGATAAGAGAACTTGGATTTTATATCCCCACAATAAACTGGGAAGACCTATGGTAAGTACTAGTTTGACTGAGGTAGTAATATGCATCTTATTTTGTAGGTCAAATAAATATTAATTTCAAATGAGAAAAGAAAAAACCATTATCAACATCTAGCTATGAATATTAACATTATATCTAACAATATTTCATTTGACAGCTCTATAATCTATTACATCATTACCATAGTCTCAAAGTACTTGCAAGATGTTGGAAGAAACAAAGAAAGAGAATAGTTTGATTGAGATGGTATTCATAAACAACCTGTGTTGTGGAGAACCGATTCCCATTTATGAAAGTTCATACTGAGGGAGTTAGCTGAGACACATGTGGTCCACTAATTCAAATTGAAATGCTAACTCAAATAGTTGAAATTTATGAAGACACATTTCCTTAAAGAGAGCACGTGAAACTACATTAATATAAGGGTTCAAGAGAACTTATTGTGAACAAATTTAAATGGTACAGTTTAATCACAAATGATAGTTAATCTATAGAATTTTTCTAAGGAACAGAAAAAGTGACCTATCATTTCAGAGATTTGACATCAATAAGATGTTTATGCTTAAGCCTATGCATTATCAGATGATTTTCTAGTCTTTGAGAACATTTGAAAATACTTCTAAGACCAATTTGAACTCCTGAAATATCCTAGGCTCACACAAAGGTTCCAAGATTTTGGCTCAACAGTGTTATATGATATTGGAGGAGCAAAATATGCCTACAAGAGAGGAGATCCATGCTGACAGAAAGGTACCAAAAAGCTGATCAGGTCTGAGAAACTGGTAGCAGAACTTTTTACACACCTTTCATAACGTTTTCAACAATTTCATAACAGCATGAGGAAGGAGGGGTGGCATTCTCTGAAGGTTCCCAAGTGGAGAAAAAAAGATAATGGGCTCTCCACCCACAGTTTTTCCATCATTGAGACGATCTCCAGTTAGGAGGAAAGGCACTTGCAATGTAACACTGCTTTGTACAGTCCTCTGAGTTGATTCACAATCCTTTGTCATATGGAGTGAGAGCTCCAATCTGTACTGACTTTTAAGTCATGCCGACGGTTTAAACCAGGATTTCTCAACCTATGGGTTGAGAGAGAAAATTTGGGTCACCAGAATGTTTCAAAGGGTCACGTGGCAGCTCCTGTCCCATGGAGCTGGCTGGGCTTGCCTCCCTGTCCAGGCACTGCAACCTCTGGGGTCCCAGCGCTACTCTGGTTTAGCTCAGCCATGATGACAACGAGTCCGGGTAGACCAAATTTGAATGAGTTGCACTTCACTCCCATGAGGCAGGTCACAACTCCACTCACACAAATGAGAATCAGGGGGCAGGGCCAAACCTGAGCGGTGCTGCAATTCCAGAGGTTGCAACACCTGGAGTGGAGAGCAAAGCCTAGCGAGCCCCATAGCACAGGAGCTGCAGGAGGCTGCCACCACTGTGGGGTGAGTGCTGGGCAGGACCCAACCCCCACACAGGGGGCAGGATCTGACGGAAACCACCCCAGGGCCTCCACCTCCAGATTATTTACTGGGTTGCGACAGGCCATAAATATTTATAAATGAGTCTTGAGCCCAAAAAGGTGAGAACCACTGGTTTAGACCATATATGTACACAAAACCATAAGCCTAACAAAGACAAAGGGAAAGTTTTACTGGACTGGAAGATGAGCTGCTAAAATGGAAGCATCTCTGTACAACTATCAATTTATCTAGACATTTATACTGCAACATCACCATATTGTATGAAAGTAGAACCTTTGAGCACATATGAGCATATTGCCTCAGGCGAAAGAGGCTTTTTTAAGGGTAGCCTAAAATTACTGTGTGACCAAAACATAGCTAAGAGGACATTTTTAAGTAGCAAGATTAACTCAAAATGTGGACATTATGAATGATTATCAGAAATACAGGAACGACTGCCTCTCTGGATGCTGTGATTTGATTGTAGATGGCATGGCTATGACAGACATGTTTGCAGACTACTTTAGGGGCAAAGGAACAAAGTTTAATTTCACCACTAACTGGAAACCAGAATCCTCAACTTGCAAATACTTGCTGGTAGAATGAATGGGCTATGACGCTAGTAGGCCAGATGTCAGCTCTTGTAGGCATTAACTAAGAACTGACAGCTGGAGACCAGAGGAAGTCACCCATATGTTAGTTTTGCTCAAAATTGGTATTCGTATTAAAAAAATGTATTTAGTGTTTAGACTATGAAATGCTTGTATGGTGCTGCATGCATTAATATGACTTATAGTATCTATATCCCATGTTATAAAGTAATATGTTTGCTCTTCAACTGTAAAAGTATTTGCTCTGAAACTATAAACTCCCATAGTCAGGACAGAAACATTACCAAGTGTGAAATGCTAGTTTGCCACATAAGGTGTTGTCTCCTGCCCAACAAAAGAAGGTCCATAGAAACCAGACAAACTGCTGTGGAACATCAGAGGACAAAATACTTTGTTGATTGCTTCTCCCCCACACACCCAGGAAGAGGAGACATTCAGGTGAACTCATCCAATCATCTTGAACTCTTGGGGAGAGGAAGGGAAGGGAATAAAAATCCCTGGTAAGAAGAAACTGAATCTTATGGCTGACTGAACTCTGAAGGGCCAGAAACTCTAAACCAGTGGTTCTCAACTTGCCGCCCAGTCAGCACACAGCTGCAGCCCACGTGACAACCTCAGGGCCATATAGTAGTACACCTCTACCCCGATATAACGCGACCTGATATAACACAAGTTCGGATATAATGCGGTAAAGCAATGCTCGGGGGGAGCGGGGGGGACTGCGCACTCTGGCAGATCAAAGCAAGTTCGATATAACGTGGTTTCACCTATAACGTGGTAAGATTTTTTGGCTTCCAAGGACAGCGTTATATTGGGGTAGAGGTGGGTGTATGTGTGTGTGTGTGTGTGTGTGTGTGTGTATATATATATATATACACACACACACACACACACACACACACCTCTCTCTCTCTCTCTATATATATATATACACACACACACACACACACACACACACAGTGTGGATGTGGCCCATATAACACAGAATGCTGCATATGTGGCTCACAATGGTAAGTAGGTTGAGAACCACTGCTTTAAACTCCTCACCCTCCTGGGTCTGCCCCAAAAGACACTTTGGGCAGACAGATCGCTACAACGCTTAGGATTTAGATGGTAACTCATTTTTGTGTTTATATTTGCTTGCTTGCTTTAACTTATAAATAACTCTCATTCCTTTTTCCTAGTTAATAAACTTTTAGACAGTCAATTACAGGATTGGCTATAGGCATTATCTTTGGTATAGGAGCTAGAGTATCAGCTGATCTGGGGTAAATGACAGGTCTCTTGGTACTAGAAGCAATATGGATGTGGTATGATTTTTGGTGTAATTGACCATTTATCACTAAGTCCAGTTTGTCTGGGTGAGAATCTAAGAGGACTATCTGACTCCATGATAAGACTGTTAAAGTAATCTAGGAATTCACGTGCATTACTGGCTTGGTGAAATCGAATTACAGAACACACTACCAGTTTGGAGTGTCTGCCCTGTTTTTGACAGTCTGCCCTTAGGTCGTAAGCCACTCCAGACAGTGACACATAGGCATTTAGAATTTCTTTAAACTGCATAAAGTCAGTTTCTATAAAGCATGGTTACAGTCAGAAGAGAAACTGTGCAAAATGGCACCTTCTTCATCAACCTATCTGCTCCTCATGAGTCTAGGCAGTCATATTTGCCTACTTTATTGCTAGAAACAAGTTTACAGTATTGACAGTGTACAGTGAATATAATTAAACAACCTGCTAAAACTGTTATTTGACATCAAAGGTCAAAGAAAAGAAAAAGATCACCCTGTTGATTTATTGGCAGCATATGGTGGGGATCAGAGTTTTGGCTTTTTGCTCCTTGGCCTGGCAGAGGTGGCAAGCACAGAGGCAGTTATTAAACAGAAGATATACTACAATTTGGAGCCTTTGAGAATGAGGTTGGTGACAGATATTTTTGGATAGATTCCTCCAAGTAAGTTGTGATTTTTTAAGGTCAAGGGGATTAAGGATGAGTCCATATGGAAACAGGACAAGACTTTTGTAGTAGGTAAAGATTCCTATAGATGACAGTAGAAAAACATTGCCATAATAGAATTTGGCTCTTGAAGGAAGCCAAGACAAAATATTTAACAACAGAGTTTTTTCTGGAAGTGAGAAATCTATTTCTGAAAGAGATGATTGGCCAGTGGCTATCAAAACAGCTGAAGTCACATTGAGTCATTGGAATTTGTGCTCTTTATTGGCTCTGAGAATTAAAGATGTAGGATGGACAGCTACTGATCCAGTGTTGGAAGCTCTACAACTAACACCATTTCATCTGTGGGTGGGTGACCAGTATCAACCACACACTGAGATGCATAGGTAAAGGCCTTCTCTATTCTGAAAAGTGATTCTGTTGAAGAGGCATTATGGCATTCCCTATTTGTTTTGCAAGGACTTCCAGATCTAATTTGTACAGTTTACAAATGAAGTAGTTTTCCCATAACTACTTCTCCTGCTACCACAAATCAATCTGGCATCTGAAAGTCAATCTGGGTTCTTTTCTGCTTATTTTTACCAGTAATGAAAACATGTATGACAAATTCTGCACTGCTTATCTGTGTTTTCTGTGGGGCTGCACAGATGTACTGTAACTGAGTGGAGAATCTGTCTCTGCAACTGGAAGTTATTAACAACTCTGCTGATGTATAAAATAGAATCCAATTCATTCTCCCATTGCTGTGTGCCAGCTTTGAAATGCTAACAGAAGTAAAAAGATAATTTTGTCATTAAAACAAGCACATAAGAAGTCAATCTATGGGGTAAGACCACCCTATTTTCAAATGGATCAATTATCAGAGTAGAAACTCACTTTCAAACAAGAAATCTTGTCTTGACCACACTGGACAGTGACAGTCAAATGCTTAATAATTTTATAACTTTCTAGTGCTATGTTTCTTCCAGATGAACTGAGCTTTCAGTATTAGGGACAATAGCTTTGCCATAACATGCAATAATTTCTTTCTTTAAGTCATGTAACTCAGCCAGTGGTTAGGGGTCTATTACAGGAGGTGGTAGGTGAGGTTCTATGGCCTGCAATATGCAAGAAGTCAGACTAGATGATCAGATGGTCCCTTCTAGCCTTAAAGTCTATGAGAGCTGAGCGAAAAAACACAGAGGATTTAATGTTGGCTGATAGTCAATTTCTCTTATCCACATTTTATAAATATTTTATTTAAAATGCTACAAAATATATTAAATAAGTTATCCAAAAAGTTTTTTTTTTTTTAAAGAAATGGTCATATTATATAAGCATTCGTATTCATTAACCTAAATATCTCATGTTTTAATAAAACAACATTCACATGTAAAACAAAATTATCCAAGAATAAAACTCTATAAAAACAACTGAATATTAAACAGTACCACATTGTATCAGTAGTGAGCCTACCTGATGCTAACAAATTAGCCTTGGCATAAATCTTCTATAAATAAAAGGCTGCCAGAATCAAGAGATGCTCTCTGATGTAACCTCCAGGAAAATGCAAGTATGCCTCCTTGAGGTTAAAGTAATATATATGATAGCTCTCACATATGTGGTTAAATATCAGTTCCAATATTACTAGTTTTCTATGTTGGCTCATTGATTTAAAAAAAAAAAAGTGTAAAACATTTATGTTAATTATACCTTAGG
The DNA here is from genome assembly GCF_011386835.1 of Chrysemys picta bellii. Lineage (NCBI taxonomy): Eukaryota > Metazoa > Chordata > Testudines > Emydidae > Chrysemys > Chrysemys picta. Next base: position 109,589,569 of record NC_088794.1, read on the forward strand.
AAAATGAAAAAGGAGAAAGCATCTGGGCCAGTAACAATGGATGTGCTGAAGTCATTGAGAAGGCATCAAGTATTTTACAAGTTTGTTCAATGATATTCTTAAGAAAAAGGAAATGTTGGCTGAATGGCATAAAAGCTTTGGAGTGGCCATTTTTAACAAAGGAAAGATTTAAAAATGTTATTAGAGTGAATGTTTAAAATGAAATATACACGAGTTAAGAGGCAAGGTACTGTATATCTGGGGTCAGGCTTGGGTTATGGGGGGTTACAGGTATCGTTTGCAAGGATGTAAAGATACATACATATCGCATAACCTGCATAGACCCAGATTGGTGTGCAAGAGTTTTTAAAGTGTCAGTGGATAAGTGGGCTCGGGTACACCACCCATGGAATGAATAAGGAGTCTAAGTCAGTATCGGTGTAGCGGATAAGTACATGGGAGGGGTGCATCCCTTGGTCTGTCAGGGAAGGAAGTGGGTTATTTCCCTGGTCGGTGGTCTCGGTTACTCAGTGTGGTATTGATGGTGTCCTGTGATGTGTTCCATATAAATGTCTCTGGACCACCTGATAGTGTCGGACACCATGAGCTGTCTCACGAGCCAGGCTTAGCGTCGACCGACTCCACACGCTCTCAGAACCGGCTCGTTGTGGGGGTCCCAGGAGCCCAGGGCTCCCACGATCAGAGCATGTATCTGGACCTCATAGCCCTGGGCTCTCAGGGTCTCGGCCAGCGGGGTGTACTTCGACGTTTTCCGTGCTTGGGCCTCGTGGAGGGCTGGTAGCCAGTTTTCAAAAGGCTTCGTGACTTCTACGATGAGGACCTTCTTTTCTGCGTCCGTCACGACGATGTCGGGTTGCAGTCTGCTGTCTGTCCCGGGGATGGCGGAGTCGAGGGTGATCTTCCCCAGGGATGGCGGGATGGCTTTCACCAGCTGGTTTTGGATGGTGTTGTGGTGGTGCCGCCGCCAGGCTCCGGAGTGCTGTTTGCATCCACACAGGACGTGGGGCAGGGTCTCGTTTGCATAGCCGCACTTCCTGCAGCGCTTGTCCCGGTTGCCGTGGCAGATGGCTCCGTTGAGGGGGACGCAGTTGAGTCGCGGCCTGTGGACGAACCGCCAGTCGGCAAACCTGGTGAAGCTGCCCCTGGGGAGGAAGTGGTTGCTGGCGTCCCACTTGCTGGACACCTCGAACACCTTGCCTTGGTCAGGCTTCCACTTGAGGTTCTCGGCGTAGTGGCAGCGGATGGTGTCCTTTAGGGTCCTTTCCAGCATAGTTCTGGCAGTCGGGGTGAGGATGGTGTGGTTTAGGGTCTTTAAGCATGGCACCAGTATTCCCAGCTGATGTCACATGCTATGAAAACATGGGAGACTATTATTGAAAAGTGTCTGCGTGGAATAATTGAAATTTGGATGGGTAAACATGGATTTATGGTGGGAAGGAGAATAGCTGATGCCACATTTGTATATATATCCTTATGAAAAAATTCAAAGGAAAGACAGCAACTTGACATGGTCTTTGTGGATATGGAGAAGATATGTGATCACGTACCAATAGAATTAGTTTGGTGACGTGTGTCTTATTCAGGATCATAGAATCATAGAATATCAGGGTTGGAAGGGACTCAGGAGGTCATCTAGTCCAACCCCCTGCTCAAAGCAGGACCAATTCCCAACTATTATTATGATGGAGTGGCTACTGTAGTCAAAACTAACTGGGACTACAGTAGAGAATTTCCATTAAACACTGGCCTACATTAAGGGTAAGAGTTGAACCCCTTTTTGTTTGCAATGGTCATGGATGTAATAAATGAGAATATATGAAGAGAGCTACCTGGAAACATGCTGTTTGCTGATGTTTTAGTGATAGGTGCAGAAGACTGAGACCTTGCCCGTCAACGCTGAATAATGGCAACATAATTTTGAGCAGACTGGACAGCATGAACATTGGTACGACCAAAGCTATGATAACTGGGGGAGGAGGATTCATCATAAAGGATATCACAGGCAGATAGTGTAGAAGAGCAAAAGAACTTAAATACCTAGGATCAATGGTGCCCTCCTGAATGATGCCTGGCATCATACTAGAGCTGCTTGGTAGAAATAGCAGGAGCTGACCCCAGTTCTTTGTGACAAATGATGTCAATAAAGTTAAAAGATAGAGTGTTTAAAACTGTAATTCAACCATTCTAATGTATGGAACAAAGACTTGGCCAGCCACTAGAAAAGAAACCAGTACACATACTACCACAGAAATGAAGATGTTGAGATGGTCAAATGGTTGGACAGTATGTGAGAGGAAATGAAATGAGGCTGTAAAGGAGTTTAATGCAGATGGCTCCAATTGAAGACAAGTTGAGGGAGGCTAGGCTATGTTGGTATGGGCATATTTAGTGGAGACCTGAGAACTATATTAATAGGATAGCTCTTGCAATGATCATAGATGGAAGATGACCAAGGGGGAGACCAAAGTCTCCGTACATGGACAGGACATCACCAGACCTCAGAGCGATCAATCTGCATGACAGCCTGGCATACAAGCATGAATTTTGGAAGAAGGCTATGAAACTCACCACTCCCAAATAGTAAATTTGGGAAGAAAGAAGAGGACACCTAATTGTTACTTTTTGTTCCAAAAAAGGAGTTCAATTTCTTTTCAATTACTTTAAAAAGCCTTTGTGAGACCTATATCACAAAATGCACATTTACCACTTGGGGGAGGGGGTACTTATTTCCTTTTAGCTATAGGAGGCCATGAGGTCACTACAAGGATAGTAAGCTAACAATGTAAAAGGCTGAAAATATTGCAAAACAAACACAGTGTAAATAAAGTTATATACATTGGGCTTTTCCAAGGAAATATTACAACTTACCTAATTTATTGACAAATAATATATTGATAGACCTTTTCTTAACATATACATTCATTTTACGTGAACTTAGGCTAAATGGGGGAGTGTTCACTTATACAAAGTAAGCACTTGCCACAAGTGCTATATTTTTGTCAGAAACTGTGAACGGAGCATGCATCAGCAGCAGTACAGTATATTTAACATACTGTTGTACAATCTTTCTAGAAACACTCTAGATATATTATAGGTTGGGGCACAGTGTTTATTTTTTATGTTGTGCCATCAGATCTTATCACTAAATTCTTCAGTGGTTTATGGTATCTTGCATGAAGGAAAAGCAGCGATTTGTCAGAGCAGACAAAGCTGAGCTTTAATCCATCCCTATAACCATATTGCCAAGTCTATATTGTTTACAATGCGTCTCAATTAAGAGACAGGCAGGACACCTGGTACTTCTTTATCTAAGTCTCACGGGCTGCCAGATGACTCAAAATCCATAACAGGTGCTAAGGCAGTGTGAGTGTAGGCACATTAATACAAGCTGGGTAGGATAAAATTTGGACCATACTTAACCACTTACAACGCTCAATTACTAAATGAAAAATGTCAGAAAAACTGCAGCAAGTTACAACTCCTTCTCTTCTGAAGTTCATATGAAAACATTTTAACAGATTAACTGTATCTGTGGAAAATTACAAATTTAAGTCCACAGGAGTGACCCTAAATCCTCAATTTAGAATTAATATTTTCAGAGGTAAAGTATTAAATAATAAAACACCAAAGTTGTATAAAATTTTATATAAATATTAAAATAAGTATATTGAATATATTCTTAACTATTGATTTGGTCAATTCCTTAGGTAACAAAAATTGCAAACATTTTAAGCACCAGTTCTGTCAATTTCAAAAGTAAAAAAAAAATAGTCATTGATTCAGCAACAATGTAAAACAATACTTCTACCCTTTAGAATTCTGAAGTAATTTTATTAAGCTCACATACAAAATGCAAACATCAACCAATTCTGTTTTAAAGATTTTTAAAACAAACATGGGCTTTCACGTGAGAAAAGCTAAGGGATAAGAGACATTACTTGCACTGAAAAAAAAAATATGTTGTAGATTTCTTTTCAGCACAGAGATGTTTTAGTTCAGCTAACTTAAATAAAGCAAGCATCTGGAGTTAGTATTAAATTTAGACACTGACAGACCTAAAAAAAAATGAATATCAGAAATTTTACAGTGGGCAATTACTTAAGAGCTATCTGTATCTAAATGTGCAGTAATCAAATTAAGTTTCTACTTAATATTGTAATTATCAAGAACACAAAATAGTGATTTTATTACGACAGTAAGCAGTAACAAAGTACAGTAAACTGTCATTTAAGACAGTGTCATAGTATCTGTGATAAGCAGCATACTGGCTTAAACTAATGCACTATATGCCTCTAGGGAATGACAGGCTCAGAGACTGGATTTTAACATTAAAATCTATCCATTAATCTTGACTTAAATATAATCTACTCGTACAGTAAGAGGAAGAATGGGCATTCAATGAATTATCTTTTTGAAATATAGCAGGGGCATATTTACTAAATCATGTTAGTAGAAACTCTAAATTTTACTATCGTTTGCTGGTTCTCTGTTTCTCATTCTATAAATCTTGCATAGCTGAGGATTCCCAGCTATACTCGCCATTGGATCTCCATACCACAAAGACCAATTTTTCACATCTATAATGGACTATTGATTAAATTCATGAGTGGAAAGGTTGAGACACGAATGGTTGTATTCGCAGACACTTCAAAGTCGGTGTTTTAGTCACAGGCTATAGGAGGTGAAAACAAAACAGTGAGATAGACCTGGATAAAAATAATGGTCCCGTCCTGAAGTCCTTACTAAGGCAACATTCCTATTTTGACTTGAATAGAATTTGTCTTATTAAGGACTTCAAGGTAGGGATCAATGTGACTATAGGGCAATATGTGTTGTTTATTTTAAACACCATTAGAACTAGCACCACATAAGCTCCTCTATGGGACTTATGCTGGCAAAAGCAGACACAGTGTCGGCACACAGGCAGCCTCTTGCATGTCTTTGTGGGGTGTCTATGTGAGACCCACAGAAGCAGTTGTGGAGGACAGGGATGGGGCAGGCCAGTAGACTGATGCTTAAAAGTATCCAGTTGCTCTACTCACTACACTGAACAGGCAGTGCAGAGGGATTGCAATTGCTACTCTACTCCAGAGGCCTGTGTAGATATAATGGGGGGTGCACTACAGCCCGATACCCTAATTCTAGATATGGAGAGGTGAATTTCATCTCCCCAAACTCCTTGCATTTTATCTGTGTAAAGCTTATGTATGTGAAATGATTTTCACCCTTCCTTTTTTTTCTTTAAAAAAAATCCTTAAAAGATTTTGCTTGATAACGGTAAGATTGGATCACTGATTTAAATCTTGTACTCTTTGCAGAGACTACATTTTTAGCTAAGGATAACTGACGGGAAGCAAATTGACTCTTTACCCTGTGGCTCTAACATGAATGTAGAGTTCAAGTGTTTTCATACCATCAGACGTATAAGATTATATTGTACGTATATACAGACAGAGAAGAAGAAAAGTATTAAAAAGCTTCTTGTGAAGACACCACTAAAAATGATAGGACTTCATAGAACTAAATTGGAAATACTGAAAATATGCCAAAGTGCCCAGTAGAAATAATATTACATTTATACACACATAAATGAATTAACTGTTTGCAATTTAACACCGGTACAGGATAAGTAAACTTCTAACAAGATACATTTTGTTACTAAGTCCCATCTATAATTGAGTATATTTTCTTCATGCTTTTTCTTCTCCTATCACAGGAGAAGAAAATATTTTTCCTTACACAGGCAAACTCTTGTACAGATATTAGATAATCAAGTATTAAGCAAGAAATTAATGAAATTATGTAAAGGCAGATGTGTAATTATGCCATTTCTGTTTGATTTTTGTAACAAAAAGTTCTTTTATGCAAAAAACACATGAAAATAAGTATCAGTTCTCAGCTATTTCCCCCTTCCTTATTTTGAGCAGCAATTAGCAAAGCAAGCCCTTTACCCCTCCTTCCCTGTGCTGTCAAGCTGTTCAGAGCAGTTTGCAACCCTACAATAGTACTATTGTGAACAGTGTCTGGGCTTCCTTCCCACAGAGAGTTAAATGGGCAGTTCCTGCTGCCCATGATTGGTGTCCAGTGAAACAATACTCAAGAGCCAGGTTTTATCTGCTCCACGCCAAAGAAGTGAAGCCAGGGAACCCAAGCCTTCATATCATGCTGAACCATATGCCAACCCTGCTGGCCCCAAAGGTTTATCACTAAGAATCAGGATCCATCATGTCCCCTGTGAAATTTCACTTCACATACCTTCTGTGAAATGCATGGCTTTGCTGAAAATTGAACCTTTTTCACAATTGGCAAGAACAGATGGATGGTAACTGTGGCTTGGCAAATGGAAATTAAAAGATTTTTAATAGCCTGCATTCTTATATGTTTGAGAGGAGAAACATTCAGAAGGAAAAAAAAAGAAATTTGTGACCCATATTTGTCAGATGGAATTAATCAGCAATTAAAATATTTTAAAGTATTCCTAAAAAAAAGTATAAAAATGTATTGGGTATTAATTTTTTTTTAGCAGGGCCAAGGTTAGGATTCATGATCTCCTGACTCTCATATGGTAATTCCAATTACTGCAATACTGATTTTTAATATTTATAATGACTTAAGTTTTTCTGTAAAATATGTGGCATAATACATAATGGTGTGTGTATGATTTTACTGGTACCATTTTGGGATGGCCTGATCACTTAGATGTGTAATATATAACAGTACTCATTATCTCTAAATAGATAGTGACATGGACACACACACAGGTTTAGATATATAGGTTTTTTTCCTTAACAGTTGCAAAACCAGGGAGTTGGAAGACACAGAAGACAAGTGGGCATGTAGATCCTACCCTTTTTTCAGATTTCTTAGTAATATATATTTTTTAATTTCTCAGCTGGTGCAGGATAGCGTGATCTAACTGTTTTGATGACCATATGTAGACCTATGCAGAAATAGATTTGACAATATTCTAACCATCAGAGGGGTGAAATTTTGGAACAGCCTTCCGAGGGAAACAGTGGGGGCGAAAGACCTCTCTGGCTTTAAGATTAAGCTTGATAAGTTTATGGAGGGAATGGTTTGATGGGATAACATGATTTTAGTCAATTAATCAACAGCATGCCATCGCTGGTAAATAGTATCAATGGTCAATGAGGGTCTGGCTGGAGAATCTTGCCTGCATGCTCGGGGTTCTACTGATCGCCATATTTGGGGTCGGGAAGGAATTTTCCTCCAGGGTAGATTGGCAGAGGCCCTGGAGGTTTTTCGCCTTCCTCCGCAGCATGGGGCGGGGGTAGCTAGCTGGAGGATTCTCTGCAACTTGAAGTCTTTAAATCACAGGATTTGGGGACTTCAACAGCTGAGTCAAGGGAAAGGGGGTGGGTCAGCTTTTGTGGCCTGCATCATGCGGGAGGTCAGACTAGATGATCATACTGGTCCCTTCTGACCTTAAAGTCTATGAGTCTAATATTCTCAACCAACTCTTCTGAAAACCACTGTCATCTTCTACAAGAGTGCTGTCTGTTAATTTTGCTTGTAACAAACAAAAAAAGCCATGATTAATAGAATCAGACATCTTTTGCAAACGCATAAAACTTTTCTAATTATTACCATATGCGGGAGATATCTCAGTGGTTTGAGCATTGGCCTGCTAAACCCAGGGATGCGAGTTCAATCCTTGAGGGGGCCACTTAAGGATCTGGGGCAAATCAGTACTTGGTCCTGCTAGTGAAGGCAGGGGGCTGGACTTGATGACCTTTTGGGATCCCTTCCAGTTCTATGAAATAGGTATATCTCCATATATAATCCATATTTGAATTGTATATGAAGTCTACATTTATTATTGCTGATGAAGATGACCTGCAAAGGATTAAAACAATATTTATACAATGTTTTGCTTCTCTATGATGTATAAAAGAAGGTGTCTTTTTTTTTTTTTATTCTGATTGGTTTTGTTTTAAACCTTAGAAATATCAGGAATATCAAGTCTAGTCTTCCCCGGTTTTGTTGGAGAACTTCTGGGAGGTATCAGGGATGTTTGTACTAGCTATAACATTTAAAAGGGGCAAGAATGTTTAAACTTTAACAGAAGGCTTTTGTTATCCAAAACGTTAAATTAATGAGGTTAAACAGGTATTAACAAAAACTAATTTCCTGCTAGCTATAATGAGATCATACTTCATAAGATTGAATTAGTCATCATCTTCTCTTACAGCAAGAGAAAATCCCATATTTGTTTTTTTATAAAACCATTTCAAGTATATTTTACAATGGTGTAATTAAATATTGATTACTCCACCGAGTTCAAGAACAGTATATTTAAATTTCAGACTTTAAAACAGGAGCGAGACTCTAACAGGTATAAATGAGACCTCTCCAAGGCAAGCACTAACTCCTCACTATTAAGCCTATACATGCAGTTATAATTCCAGAACTTGTATGGGGGTCCCAGAGAACAACAGGATTCAGAACTACCTTACTGCTTTTCAGGGCACTCCACAGAAATTCTGTTTAAACAAAAATTCTCCTTACATAAAACAGTAAATACATTGAAGGAATTCTGTGTGTGCAGTTGAATAATATATATCGGATATAGGCAGGTAGATAGGTAGATATGGGAATGAATTGAAATATTCATTTTTCTAACGTAGGTGGGCAAAGTCAATCCATACAAAAATTGAGACAAGAACAATCTACAGTACAACATACCATCAACTATATGAAAGTATGTGGCTCCGAAATATTTTTTTCCTGTAGTAGAAAGTGACCAGTGATGCCAGTAGCCCACCTTGAGAGTTTTTCATAATACAGCTTTATGAGTGGCAAAATTAGGCTAGCACAGTCACTTTTGCTTCATTTATATTTGGCTCTTTCATCTCTTTCCAACATTGTCTCCTGAATCTGGATAACAGAAGAATTGATAACAAAGCTGTGTTACTAATTCAGAAACAATTATTGATAACCTGTGTTTTTGATGCTAAAATTGTTACACTAAACTAATAGTGATCTAGCTAATGAAAAGAAACAAAAGCTTGTGAAAAAAGTCAGCATTTTTGAGTTTGGGGAGGGGCAGAATTTTTAGCTTTTGATAATTTGAGTTACTGTTACCATTCTAATATCCTTTGTTCTAAAGAGAGAAATACGCAATGAAGAAAGTGAAGTAAAGTATTTATGTGTCCTTACAAAAATACACATATACTTGATACATATATCCCTAACACAGCTTTTGCAGTTATTTGAAGTGTCTATGTGACAAACAACAAGACAAGAGTTTAAAAACCAATCACAAATGTTGGTTCAATCAGTGGTTTCTAGTGGTTAAAATCAAGGCATTTAAAGTGATGCTTTGGAATTATTCATTGCAAAAAAATTCTATTCTTTCAACAGGTTACTAATAAATGATGTCTGAGAACAAGCTTGTACTACCCTTAAGGTTCAATTGTTACCCAGAACACTACCTAATCTTGCTCCCCAGTGTTGCATTTTAACTCTAATTGCATGATCAAGCCAATAAATTGGACTCAAGGGACAAAAAGCACTATCAAGTACCTACCCTGACAAAACCAGAGGTTGCAAGAAAATGCACTTCAAATACAAGTAAGGCAAGACATGACAAGCGAGGGAGAGGTATCAAAGCTTGAAAGACAGTCATCAATACTGACAGATTACTGTAATTCTGGCTGTCAGGATGATCGATTTAAGCAGCATATGCCAATCAATACTCTCCCTCATTTACTGAGCAACATTAGATATATAGTTAGGTAAGATGTCCCTGAGATAAGGCTCAAACTACATTTAACGAACATAAATAGAACAATTTATGCTTTGGAATTTTAGTCTTCTTTTTTTTAAATGGAAATAAAACAGCTTACACAGCAGTACAATTATCCATACAAAATTTAGTTTACATAGTGAAAATTCAAAAAGATAAAACTATTTATAGGACTACTGCATCATCTATAATTTATTTTAGAAATAGCTCAGTTTATAACATAAGATCCTAAAATGATTTATTTGATTTTAGAATTTTTAAATATGATTTCTTATGAATTAAAATACATTTTCCTTTTCTTGGGTTTTCAAGAGGTTTGCTGTTCTGAGTACCTGAGCTGACTTTGGTTTACAGAAACCAAATCCTTCTGATATATTTCCTTCAAGTAGTCTTTTTTATAACTACTCATTGTTTAAATGTCCTTTTGAAATCAATGACAAATGCATAAATAAACCAGTTTGTTCATCATAAAAAAAACTATAGAAAAATAGTTTGAACTTTTATTAGAGTTAAATGTAAAACAATTTTAAACCCACCTCTGCTCTCTAATATTTAGGTAATCTTATTTTAATGCAGAAAGTTGTACACTATGCTCGTTGCTTTGAAACTGGAATACCTGAATAAATTATTAAAAATAATCTGATATTAAATTAGCATATATCTTGGGATACTCCCAATTTTTAAGGTAAATCAATTCTTATATTTCACATGTGAAACTAACTTATTTAATCTTCAACTAGTTAGAAGATGAGGAGAGTTTTTAGTACAATTTAGATGTGAAATAACTGTCAGATCTATCCATGACAATGTGCTAGTGAGTCTGGATAGAAAATACTTAACTGTTGTGATTTTTTGCTTGGACCTGGGAAGCAATTTCCTTCATGGCACAGTGGGATGGACTTTGGACATCCGGCCTTCCTTTGGCGCACCTCAGCAGGGATAGGGTGATCAGATGTCCCGATTTTTGGGTCTTTTTCTTATATGGGCTCCTATTACCCTCCACGCCCTGTCCCGATTTTTCACATTTGCTGTCTGGTCATCCTAAGCAGGGATCATCTGTTTGGATGATGTAGCATAAATCTACATACGCAATCTCTTATGATTAGGGATGGTGTGAATATTCACCTAAAATAACAGTATTGGAAATGCCCAGATGTCTGTCTGGGGCAAAAAATCAATACTGAAGACTTAAAATTATCTCTGTTGTCCATTCCCCTCCATCTGTGGTGGGGGAGTCAGTGATGTACATTTTACAACAGGTATTTATGGCCCAAACTACACTGTACTTTTGAAATCCCACAGCCAAATCTTGGATGCTCTGGGTTTTCAGAAATATGGTGCAATTTGGTGAGTGTCCTAGAGGTGTACGGTAGTTTGAACAAAACTGCAGCAGCAAAATTCAGTGCAGGGGCAACTACAAGAGGATGCATATTTCCCCATTTTCAGGGGAGGTCACAGTGATCAGAGGTAGCCTCCAGAGCCATCCCTAGGGTATGACGAATGGGGGCAACTGCCCCGAGTCCCACGCTTTGGGGGGCCCTGTGCTTTGTGAGGAGGCAGGTGGTGAGGTGAGGCGGGGAGGGAGTGAGCAGGAGCCCCCCTACCAACCTCTCTCTCGCCCCAGCGCCTCCTGCTTGCTGGCGGGCCCCACTGATCAGTCCTCCCCATCCCTCCCAGCGCCTCCAGCCATCACCTGTTTTGCAGCATTAGGAGGTGCAGGTGGGGAGGGAGGGAGGGCGCAGCGCACTCAGGGGAGGGGGTGGATCTGGGCGGGGCAGAGGCGTGAAGATGCAGGGTGGGGCCTTGGGGAACGGGTGGAGTGGGGGCTGGGCCTGTGTGGAGCACCCCCAGCAGATAGCAACTCGGCGCTTATGCCCCGGGCCCTGCACCTCCCTAGGGACAGCTCTGGTAGCCTGGGAACTCTTCTGTCACTATTTGGGGATGAAAGAGACAAAAACTACCCCTTATGACATTTATATTGGATATTCAACTACTGATGCAAAATATATGATATTAATTGAATAAAAAATGCTGATATTTTTCTTTCCTAGACTGGAGAAATATGGTAGCTGGAGGTTGGGGTAGGAGGAAAAAAGAAACTGGCATTAGTGAACCAGTGCCCTTCCCGACTTCTACTTTTATATTTCTATGTTAGTAGTTCCCATGTTTATGAAGAAACCTATGACTAGAATTGTGAACAATAAGCACTTCCAGATCACACAAGACAAAAAACCTCAGAGCATTGCAAGTTGTAGTTAAAGTTGTATTTTTAATTTTACATATTGAACATCATGCAGAAAAAAAAAAGTGCTATAATATATATTTGTTAAAAAGTTATTGACTATTCACAAATGACAGCCTGAAAATTTACCAGATCAATATGAACTTTTCTTAATTAAATTAAAAAAATCTGCCCCAGAACTTTAATGGTACAGAATTTCTCAGTTTATGATATATTATTACTTCACACCATTTTTATTTTTAAAATAAAAGTAAGATGGAGTTTAAAGCATGGAAAGATTATCTGAAGACAGATGTTAGTCTAAGAGGCACAACAAACATGAGATCTGTTTTCCTGCAAAGCCCTCTTCTGGGCAAATCAGTAGAAAGCATATCAAATAAATCAAGTAAGCCCCTCTTCATTAGAAGTTTGAATTTTACAAGCAACTTCGGAGTTTTTTCAACCTTGAAGTGAAACCTCAAAACATTATCTCATGAATAAAACAAGTGATGGAAACATTAAGGACTCAAAATGAATATGAAAAACAAAAGATGTAGAGAGAAGAGTAATGTATTGGTGTACAAGGAAGATTTTTTCCATTCTCATTAAAACAGCTATGTTGAAAGGCTAAAGGTTTGATAACAATGTTTCAACTATTAACTCTTCAGGAATATACTATAAAGAAAATGTAAGACCAGTTAGCCTCCAGGCAGAAACCAGGTGTTTATAAATAGAAAGATAGGCTAGGAAAGACTATTTTCCTATCAACCCTGCTTTATATATCTTACATTACTAATATTGCCTCCTTTTCCTTTTATTTTAAATTTTAGGCAGAATCCTTAAAGGACATTAGCCCACATTACAAAATCTCCAAAAACATTTTTCATGATTGTCACTCTCTCCTAGCAGAGAGCTGCAAGAGCAAGATCATGTTGTAGTTCAAGACCTTTATGCACTGGTGTGGAAAGATTCATACAGTGCCTATTTCCAACACACTTAAGTTGCTAGCACTGTAAGCCTCTTACGAGCAAAGTTTATCAAAGTAAACAAATTATTTATATTGAATGGCAAAGTTTGAGTCAAGAATAGAACTACTCCCTTTTCTGTAAACCTACATGCATGTTTTCTGAAACATTCTCTCCATGAAAGCTTATTTTTATATAATGGAGGCCCCCACCTTTCCTCTTCTGAGCAAGCAGGTGAGTAATGGGCTAACTCAGCAATCCAACAGCATTACATGTACTACCCCATGGATATAAAGATCCTAGATTGATCATTTGCTCTGATGGTGGCTGTAGCATACTAACAGTATGCTTAGCTGTTGGAGAGAGAGTGCCTTTCATTATTTTGCCAGCAACTTTTTTGGAGGATCCAAGAATGGCATTAGTGGCACTAAAAGGTGCTATACCAAACCTTATTTGTCCAAAAGACTGGCTTTTTGACACAAAGATTTGGGGAGTGGGCAATACATGGGAATTCAGGGAACCAAGGAATTTTGGAGATCTAAGAAATTGAGGGGGATTGAGGGAACAACTAAAATAAGACTCTAAATTCCTGATTGACACAAAATGTGATTTTTAAAGGCTTCTGTATTGGCACTATGAATTGGAACGAACATCCTCTGACTTTACCAAATTCAGATTAGCTTACTGAACTGTATGGAAAACCTTGATCACATATTCTCACTGAAGATCCACAAATGAGCAAGACCACTCAATATCATCATGTTCTATGTACTGAACCTACCAACTGATAGGAAAAATCAGAAATTGTGGAGAGTTTGAACATTCCATTGTTCATGAGACATAAGCTGAACACCAGAAAAAAAAAAAAAAGATCTATACTTATATCATGCAAATACTGAACTTAAGCTTTCTAAGCAAGCTAGAAGACCTAGAACAAATCAACAGTAGGTATGCAAGGGGTAATTTAACTATACTTCAAGGGAAATGGCCTCGCTAAGTAGTTGAAATGATTTAAAATCATGTTGATCTTGAGAGAGGAGACAAAGAAATAGTTTTTAAGGCTAGAAGAGACTATTATGATCATCTAGTCTGATCTCTTGCATAAACACAGGCGATAGACTCTAACCAAGTAATTTCTGCATCAATCCCATAACTGTTGTTTGAGCAACAACTTGTTTTAAAAAAAGATATCTGGTCTTGACTGAAAGGACTTCAGGTGATGAAGCATCCATCAGGTCCCTAATTATTCTAATGGCTCCTTACTGTTAAAAATTGTACCTACTTCTAGTCTGAATTTGTCTAGCTTCAGTTTCCAACCATTGGATCTTTTTCATACCTTATTCTTCTAGATTAAAGAGCCCTCTTCTATCAGAAATTTCTTCCTTGTATAGATATTTATAAAGACAAGATGGAGTGAGGTAATATCTTTTATTGGACCGACTTCTGTTTGAGACACACAGAACTCTTCTTCTGTGTCGCTGGAAAGCTTGTCTCTTTCACCAACAGAAGTTGGTCCAATAAAAGATATTACCTGATGTGATAAAGTCAGACTGGACACCTGAATCAAATTAAAACCTTTTAAAACCCCTCCTCTGGTGAGAGAAAGGGGAAAGAGAGGCAAGCTCCTTCCAGGCTAGTGGCAGCAGGGAAATAAGCTGCTCCAGGAGAAGCTGTGCTCCTTCCCATATGGGAAACAGCCAAACCTGAGTGCCTGCTAGGGGAAGGACTGACACCCCAAGGCAACCAGCAGGATGACACCCTGCACCAGCGAGGAGGCAGTGAAAGGGGCCCCCCTGGGTTTTTGTATTTATGAGACTGTTTCCTTTTTGTTTGCTGGAGGATCACCTGTTAGGCTGACCCTGAGGCCTACCCTGAAAATATCACCAAAGGAGCACAGAATGGGGAAGGCAAACCTGCCCTGAGTGGGGCTGATTACCCCAGGCCCATCATCACGAGAGGGGGAAGTGCTAAGTCTAGTGAGACGAAGGAGGTACCTTGCCACACTGACCCAACATGGTCCCAGGATTAGAGAGACAAACACAGCTATAACAATACTGTAAATTACAGTGGTAGGTATTTATAGACCATGCTCAAGTCACCTTAATCTTTTCTTGAATAAACTGAATAGACTGAGCTTCTTTAGTTTCTCACTATGAAGATATTTTCCAGACCCTGAGTCATTCTTGTAGCTCTTTTCTGAACCCTTCCCAGGTCTCTAATATCTTTTTTGAAGTGTGGACACCAGAACTGGAGACCGTATTCTAGTAAGAGTCTCATAAATGCCATATACAGAAGTAGTACCAGCTTCCAGCTCCTACTTGATATTCCCCTGATTACACATTCAAGGATCATGTTCAAGCTCTTAGTTACAGCACTGCACTGGGAATTCATATACAGTTGGTTATCTCCCATTAGAATAGCAAAAACATTTTCAAGGGTGATACCTATAATAAAATTCCAATTGCAAAGCAGTTACAGAAATCACACACACACGCGCATTTTGAAACAGTAAAACACAAAGTTACTGAAATCCTAGACAGTGACCCCAGAGTCTTCCCTTCAGTCACCATTACTCTTTCAGGTTCCAATCTTGCAAAGACTTGCACAGAGTGCAATCCTACACATAGTGAGTAGTCCCAGCAAGCATGTATGTGTTTGAATAACTGGGGCTCTAGAGACCTCCACCTTGGCTTTTTATATCACCAAAAAGCCCCTTCTGGATATGGAGAAGTACACAGCTGCGTATCACCTGACCAACAGTAATCCAAAAATGTCTTCCAGGTAGCATATACTACATACTGAATGGGGACATGGCATGGTGGGATGAATATCAGACTGGAGTCAGACTCCTGTGTTCTAATCATGGCTTTAAAATCAACTACTACAGTGGTTTTGAACAACTTTAACATCTCTCTCCCAATTTCTCCATCTTCAAAAAGGAGAGAATACTCAACTACAGGGCACAGCTGCCAACTTTCACATGGTAAATAAGTACCCCGACAAGCCAAAAACCAAGCTAATCCCATTTCAAGACAAGGCCAAAACAAGCCAATCCCTAAGAACCCCAACACTCTATATGACTAGATCTCCTCGGGGTGCAGTCTGGGACTGTGGTGGGCCTGCTGTGCACCCCTGACTCTCTCCCGCACTTGCTCCTGCTTGCCCCCGCTTGCCCCTGCTTGCCAGGAATGGATTAAAAAAAAGAAGCAACAAGCTACAAGCCAAAAACTAGCCAACAAGCAACTCACAAGCCAATTAAGCCAAAAACAAGCCCAATTTCTGCGTTTTTTTCACGGGGTTGGCATGTCTGCTACAGGGTTTGAAGAACGTCTTTGACACTCATTTGCCAGAACACTGATCTAGTCTGTCATGACCTGCCCCCTCAAAACCCAGTCTAATTTAATTTTATTGCCCCATCTTCAATGTCATCAATAAATCACAATGCTGCCCCCAATTAAATCTGCCCCTCCTGTCCAAACAATAAATAAATAAAAATCAATTTGGTTCCTGCTACATCTTTGCAGGGCTCTGTTGTGCTGCAACCACCCCACTGCTGGACATGCATAAGGTCCTTGACCTATCATAAATCTCTCCACCTTGGCCCTCTGCTCCTCTCTCCTGATTACCCTCTGAAAAGTAAAGGCTCCAACTAGTCTCTCTCTTTCATCCTCTCCCCTCCTAAAAATGGACTAGTATGCGTGGGCCACTCTGCTCCGTCTTTCTCCCTTTCCCTCCTTCTAAAGGAGCAGCAACAGGGCTATTCTGTCCTCCTCTTCTCCATAGAAGCAGGCAAGGGATTCACAGCCCAATTCACCAGAGAAAACATTTTATTCATCCTGGGAAAGTAGGTATTTGAAGCCCTGCTCACATCCCTCACAGAGGTATCATGAAGATTAGATAATGAAAATATTTGCATTTACAGTAGATAAAGCCTTTTATCTTCAAAGTATTATGAAGAGCAGTGAACACAACACATAATCCGAGCAGAGGCAGATGCCAATTCACACTATGTCACCAATTAATAATGAAGTCATTTAAAACCGGTACCCAGTACGTTGACACTTAATGTGCATGCTAAATGGGGTCACAAATTCCAACAGCATACAGAGAATACCTTTCATACCAAAGCAATGCTAATGATTTAAAATGATAAACATCCATATTTAAATGGTGACCACTGTATATAATAATGGTGTATTATATGTAGATAAGCAACTACAATTAGGAGCACAGAATCTGCAATCTTTGTAGGAATTCTTCCAGTATATATAACCTTCAGGTCCTGGATAATTTCAGGGCACTGAATTTACAAACCTGCAGGTTAAGTCTGTGGGATTTGTTATATGCACAATACTACTCACAAAAGCTCAGATACACTGCTACTTTGCAGAGCACATAGAAGGTTATTTCAAGGCAAGTAACTTTCAACTGTCCACCCTGGATGGGTCAGTACACCCACAGGCCCCAGCTCTTTTAAGGTCAAATGACGGCAACACATTTGGAATTCCTAGTCCGAGACACAGGAAAAAATACAAAATCAGATCTCTTCAAAAGTGAAATAATGGTGCATCTGCATATCTATCAACAAAAACACTGCAGAAATGTCATTAAATGTGATCAATGTGATAGATCATAATCCATCTATAAATCTATATCATCATATGAAATTTGACAATAAAAGCAAAATTACACAACTACTACAAAGACAATTTCTAAAAGAATACAGAACATTTAAGTAATAGTCTACTGGCTGACAAATGCAAGGCAATAAATCTATACTGCAGGTAGAAGTTAATGTACAAAGTTGAAAAAAATCTTAATTCAAATTTTAACTCTCCTGTTCATTACTTAAAATAGATACAACAAGAACATACATTTATTAGTTCAAAAACAATAATAGTAGAAGTCAATCTTAGAAAGGGAGAAATGTAAAAAAATAAACATTTACTATGTAATGATATATATAGATAAAAGTATGTAGCTATATTAGATCAAGTGGTTTTTTTTTTTTTTTTTTAAAAAGTGGACTAGTTTACCTCATGTTTTTATTTTCACTTCATGTTGTTCTGTAATCTTATTTTCTTAGGAGCTCCTTGTTCTGAAGTTTATAGAAATATAAAATTCCAACAGGAAAAGGTGATAAACTTTTCAGTCTTCTCTACAAAGACATGCCTATGCAACTCTGATGATGGCCTGGTGTTCTTAACTGTATTATACAACTATTTATCAGGTACCATAATAATCAAGCTAATAAGCAGCCATAATAGAAAGTAATTTTTCTCTTTTTGAAACAAAAACAATCTGGATTGAAAAACAAAATTACACAATGTTAACAATGAACAAATATCTACTTTCACTAAAGGAACAAGTTGCTAATAATACCACAAATCAGCTCTTTTTGGAAAAATCTGTATATGAAATGGACTTGTATGTGAAACGGTCATTCCTTATTTAATAGCACTAAAGGGTCTTCATTTGGCAATTTTAAAGCATTAATCTGAAGTTTCTTAAAAAAAAAAAATCGGTTTAAAATATATTCCCTGAATTAAATTGATAGAAATCTAAGGTTTAAAAACAAAAACCCATGAGAAAAATATCTTTAGCCCTGAAAAGTCAATGTATGTTAAAACTGTACAGGTGAAAAGGATACAAGTTTTGGTATAATGGAATCAGTGATTTCAGCGCTCGGCTTGCATTTATAGCTGTTGCACGAACCATAATAGGAAGAATTTTTCCATTAACAATAGCGCCATCGAAGAGTGGACCAAAGAATGGAACCTGAATCAGAAATTAATAAATTCAATCCTAATATGAAATCTCTGCATAACAATTAGAAATCAACATTAACAATGGAGAGCTCATCATTCTTTTTCTTCCTCATCTCTGGTTAATCACAACAATTATTTGTGATAGACCTATTCTTTCATGAAAATACATAGCCATTTAACTTGGTAACAGATAATTTTTCTGCATATTCTGTTTTAAGTAACCATTTGAATATTGTGTCTCATACAGGCTTATTTTCAACACTTTCTGCCAAAAGCCTAATAGTAAGTCATATATGTGACACTGATGAAGTTCAAAAGGCTAAGGGAGGGGAAATGATTACCCACTTAAAAAAAAAAAATTACATCTTTAGATACAGCATGAATCTGTAGTGTGGAACTATCTAAATGTGCACATAACTGTCATCTGACTATTATTGGATCTTTATCCACCACTCTCTTTTCCCCCATTTGTTGCTGTCATTTTTTATATCGTATCTACAATTAGACTGTATGCTTTTTGAAGCAGAAACCACACATGAAATCTTGACCCCCCCACTGAAGTCAATGGGAGTTTTGCTGTTGATTTGAAAAGGGCAAGGATTTTACCCCCATGTCTACTTTGTGTGCGTACTGTACTTAGCACACTTTGGTAGATAAGTACATGAATAATAAAATCAGTCTGAATGCTTTTTGCTTATACGTTAAACAAATTCAAAATAAAAAAGTATGATTACATGTGGAAGGCCTGATTCCCTATTTGCTCTCATGTGTTTCTTTCATTGCAGTATTTATCATGCCAACTTCATGTGAAACTCACTGATGTCAAATCTTGCATTTGTGTGTACATAATAGATTGATACATGGCTAACTACCAGATATGTCTGCAAATTCAGGCTTTGCATACACAAACTTATAAGCACAGTTCTAGAAGTTAGGCTGAAACTAGCAGAAAGTTTGGGGATATACATATATTAAGGACCAAAAGTCCACAGAATTATCTGGCTCTAATATTTTGACATTATATTTTTCACTGACCAGTTAGCATCTGGGACTCCCCCATCACTCTGGAGCAGCTGTGTGTGGACCTCTGGGGATCTGTGGAGCACTTGCTGGTGTTTCACAGATAGAGGGCTTGTTACACAGTGCTGGGTCTCAAGTAAGAAGAGACCCAGCACTTTGTTTTTAGCTACTAAATAGCATCAAAAAAAGCAAAAATATATAAAATACCTTCCTTTTTGAGTATGTAAACAATTGCTGTAGTTGCCACCACAAGGATTTTATATGACTGTAAAAAGGAAGAGAGGTGGTCTATATGTGATCATAAATGGGAGAGATACCCAATAGGCAATCTGTCTGCTAAGATGTGATCCACACTACAAAAGAGTTTTAGTGCACTACTTTTGCCATTACTCAATTTTGAGAATCTTGAATGACTTCACCAATCAAACTAGATAACTTCATTTTCCATTTAATGGAAGATGCTATTAGGGCAAGGATGTTCCCTTCTTACTTAAAGCAATTAAAAATAGTAATAAAATATGGCAATAATGCAACCCCTCACACTTTCAAGTAAGAGAAAAATGTAGTTTTAATTAAAATGTGTGCATCCTTGGTAGTACCATACCATTTATGGCATTAGTTTTATCCTGAATACCATATGAATGCCACTACCATACCACACTCAGTGCCATATGGTTGACTTCATATTTCTCTCATGTAGCTTATTAGTATTCATATTTATAGTAAACGAAATCCAGTGTTGTAAAACACAAATCTGTAAATCCATGCAACTGACATCCCACCTAAGAATTAAGCGATCCAACCATTCAATGCAGCTTCTTGTCCAACAGCTGCTCAATCCACATTGAATGGTCAATCTGGTGCCGTTAAAGAGCATGACTATGAGACAGGGAGGCAACCACACTAAGTTCCGAGTTCAACAAAATATTTAAGCATATGTCTTACTTTAAGCAAGACAAATAGACCCTTTAAAGCCAACATGCTTAAATACCTTTCTGAATCTGGGCCTGAATTCCTGTGTGGCAATCTAAAGGAAAGGTAGAAATGGCTGAGAGAGGAAGGAAAGGAAAGTGGTAATACTGAATGGAGCAAAGAGGAAGAGGTAGCCAGCTCAGGACAAAGAACTAGGATTTAGATTCATGTGCTAATACAATACAATACAAATCTAACAAACCAGACTAAATTTAAATTAATCTAATCTCAGAGTTCAAGTGACTACATAAAATACTCTAACCTTTGTTGTTGCAGTTTATATTAGTTATCAGAACTGCTTGATGGGATTATGGGCCTTTTGTTCACAGTTGCTTATTTTCCTCTCTACACCGCACTCAGTACACATGACTTATCTTGTAGCTATTTTACTACTGTCATTATTAAAGAAGGATTACCTTGTTGGATTAATATGTCACACCATAAAAAACAGCAACATATATTTAAACAACCTAAAAGTTAGTCAACACATGAGGGGAAAACAAAAGAAATTTCTACCTCTGGTTTTTTCATGATCTGGATACTGAACATGTGATTTTTCATTGGATAGATAACAATAAGAACATCACCGAATTCTGTAGGAATTATTCCTCTCCTGTAGTCTCGAGTATGCTCTGACCAGATAATGTGCACTTCGTCATTTCCTAAATGTCTTAGCTGGAAAAAGAAGGGAAAAACAAAATAATTTTTAACAGCTGAGTACACAGTACTGCAGCTGTACAGATATAAACCAAGGCTTGTATTCCAAATGACAATGAACTGAAGAAGAATCTGTGGGGTGCAGAGAGAGGACACATCCAAACCACATTGCAATGTCCCTGATTTAGATGCAAGTCAAAGCAAACATTCTCAATTAGGTCTGTTTAGTATGTTCATGTCAGGTATAACTTTTTTTAAATGAACAGCTGTGACAATATAGAATATTTCCAAGTTAAATCTACAATTTTCCCTAATAAAATTGGTAGAAGATGCTCAGTGGCTTGTATTTGACTTACCAAAATACTTTAAATCTTCACACCAAGATTAATAGGGACTAAGTTTGTAAGTGTGAAATCTTTCTATATCAATTCTCAAAAGCAGTTTGAATGAATCTGTGGCTACAAGATCTGTATTTGAGGAATCTGGAACTTTGCTCTTCTTGCCAGATTGGAAATGGGCTACCATCAAATAAAATAATCAGAGAAAAGTGTAATCTGGATTTTCCATGGCTCCAAAAACCACTGAAACTAAGTATTTATTTTTTCTTGAAGCCTGAATACCCTTGCAAATTTTCAATGGCCAGAAGTTTCAAAATGTGCACCACTGAAACCATTCAGAACAAAAATATACTAGGTTAAAATAAATACTTTTAACTCATTTAGGATGTGACTTTCAAAACTGCTCACGATTGGCTGAACTCTTCCATTAAGTCAGTGGCAAACTCCAATCATCTTTCATGAAAGTAGAATTAGGCCACTGATGACCACTTTTGAAAATCTCAACCTTATGCTCCAAAATTCACCTTCTGTTAAAATGTGTTCTTTTCTGAAAAGAAATTGTAAAAATGGCATGAGGTGGCTCCATGTTATTATTTCTCAAGGGATTTCCTGATCTAATGTGTTCAGTGTACAGATAAAATGATGTTTCCTCCCACTAAGTGACAGCCCTGAAAACTCAACCTGGCATCTGAGAAAGCGAACTGCTTTCCCTCTCGCACATCACCACCAATAACAAAGGTTGTATGTGACAAATTAAGTCTTCAGTTACCCTTTTCAATCCCATATTATACCACAGATGACATTTCTGTTGGCCCATTGCCTTCATTTAGCTTACACAGCGTTACCTGTAAACTATTTTGTAAACTATTCTGTTGATGCTACTCAAGGAACAGAATCCAACTCACTCTTTGAACTGTGCTGGCTCTGCATTGATAAGAGTAAGAAGTAGTCAGCAGATACTACCCTGAACAAAACAAAGCAAAACAAAACAACAAACACACACACACACACACACACACACGCGTTAAATAAGAAAGGGCCTCTTTTACACAGTCATTTTAAGAGCATATCTGTACTTTAAATAAAAGTAAAACCTATGCAGCATCTCTGGATAATAAACAGATACCACTGAGTAGAGGATGATTTAACAATATAACCTACAAACCTCCTAGACTACTACTTAGGTTTTACTTAAAAGGGGGTAAATTTTAGGGCCTAAACAGGCTGTTAGTGGCCTTCTTTGCATTATTACAAGTTTGTGCTGTTCTCTGTTGGTTTGTAACTGGATATAAGAGTTTTTAAAATAAAGACTCAGTGAAAAGCGACACTCACATTTCTAGCAGACATGGAGGATGTTCTTGTGGCCCAGTACTGTACTGAACCTACATCTCCTAAGTCTCAATTCCTGACTCTGACACAGACTTCT
Organism: Chrysemys picta bellii; assembly: GCF_011386835.1. Lineage (NCBI taxonomy): Eukaryota > Metazoa > Chordata > Testudines > Emydidae > Chrysemys > Chrysemys picta. Next base: position 109,612,705 of record NC_088794.1, read on the forward strand.
TGTATGATCCTGAACAAGTCAATTCTCTCTCAGGGCTACATAAAACAGTTACTTACCCTACAGGATGTGCTGTCCACACGGAGTTGCACTCTGATGTGCGTGTGCCCCATGCACACAAGATGATTTTTTTTTTTTTTTGGTCCATGGGGGCCACACCTGCACCTTAGCACTCCTTATAACAGAGTGTATAAAGGGTGAGGTAGCTGAAACCCACACTCAGTTCCTTCAGTCAGAATCTCATAGGAGCAGGACTCTGATTAGCAGGAAAGGAAGGCAGGCTATGGAATCTGTGTGAACATATCTTGAAGAAGCACAGTTACTGTAGGGTAAGCTGTGGTTCTCTCTTCTTCTAGTGAGTGTCCAAACAGATTCCACTCTTGGTGACTGTAGCAGGGTGGACACCTGCTCTGGCCTGGAAGGGCCTGAGATGGCCCAGGGAGTAGGCAGTGTGAAGGCTGAGCTGATTAGGGGAAGTGGCTGCAGCTGGGGCCACGCCCCAAACAGCCTCAGCAGGCCCTATAAAGGCTGGGAGCCAGGAGCTCAGGGAAGAGTATCTCTCTGCCTTCAGAGAGAGAAGGGCCTGGCTGCAGGGGGCTAGACAGGGTGCCTGAGTGGAGCAGGGCTGGGGAAAGTCTGAGGAGCTGGGGAGCTCCAGCCTGGATAGCCCCAGGCTACGGCCTGGTAATAGGCCAAGGGGTACTGGGGGTTGCAGAGGGCAGCCCAGGGCTAGGCCAAGGCAGCAGGTTCAAACCCAACCTTGCCGATGATGAGTGGCCTATACTGCAGTCTGCCCCAGAGAGTGGGGGCTAGCTGGTGACTGGCAGTGGCCTTATCGTGAGGTGGGGTTAGTGGGTGGGGGTTCCCCTGGGAGGGGAGACCTAGCATATGTATGGGTATTGCCAGGGGGCAGCACCCAGAGCAAGGGGCACCGGGGTCCTGGGTGGGACACAGGGGGGGGGCAGAGAAGAGGAAAGGCGGATCACTGGCCTGCAGAGAGCGCTCCAGAGGCTGGTGAGCTAATTCCCTGGACGACCAGCAGGAGGCGCCGCAGGGGTGAGTCCGGACCCTCTTACAGTGACCTACAAGCAATTGCCTAGAAGTGGATTAGAGGAGTTCTATTTGAACAAAGATTGTAAGAATGCCCTACCAAAGCTAGCATCTGATCTAGATTGCTTGTACCAGGCAATAGTGAATGGTGAATCATAGAATCATAGAAATGTAGGACTGGAAGGGACCTCGCTAGGTCATCTAGTCCAGACACCTCCACTAAGGTAGAACTAAGTATTATCTAGACCAGGGGTAGGCAACCTATGGCACGTGTGCCGAAGGCGGCAGGCAAGCTGATTTTCAGTGGCACTCACACTGCCCAAGTCCTGGGGGCTCTGCATTTTAAATTTAATTTTAAATGAAGCTTCTTAAAAATTTTAAAAACCTTATTTACTTTACATACAATAGTTTACATACAATATATTATAGACTTATAGAAACAGACCTTCTAAAACTGTTAAAATGTATTACTGGCACGCGAAACCTTAAATTAGAGTGAATAAATGAAGACTCGGTACACCACTTCTGAAAGGTTGCTGACCCCTGATCTAGATAATCCCTGATAGCAGTTTGTCTACCGTGTTCTTAAAAACCCCCCAATGACTGAGATTCCACAACCTCCCTAGGCAATTTTTCTAGTGCTTAACTACCCTTACAGTTAGGAAGCAATGTCTGACATTGTTGCAATTTAAGCCTCATCACTCCTTGTCCTGTCCTCAGCAGTTAAGGAGAACAATTTATCACCTTTTCTTTTTAACAACCTTTTACGTATTTGAACACTGCTATCATATCCCCTCCCATCTTTTCTTCTCCAGACTAAACAAACCCATTTTTTCTTCCAGTCTTTTCAATCCAATGCATGGATCAAGCTTCATGTTGCTGCCATACATCTCTCGGATATGGGGGATGTAAAGTGCAGAGGTCACTTTAGTTCTAGTGGAATGATCCCCACTACATCCAGGGGAATTTTCTTAATCAAATGGTTAACAAGTCCTATTACAGTCAGACCCACCTAGTCTCTGTGGTGACATGGATTGTCCCTTAATCCTCTCAACAAATGCCATAAAGAGTAAAGGCATACACCTGAATGGCCTAGTCCTATGCAAATAAAAGGACAATGCTCTTACAACACTGAGCATGTGGAGTTTTATTTAGTCTCTGAAAGAGAGCAGTTTATGGAAGAAAATGGGGAGATGAATTGACTGATTGATGTGAAAATTGGAAACTACCTTAGGCAGAAAAGTTGGGTGAGGCCTCAGAGTGGCGCTGTCCTTGTGAAAGATCATATATGGGGGACCTGCCATGAAAGCCTAGATCTCTTCCATCTTCCTACCTGATATGATGGCTACCAGAAAAACTGTCTTCATTAACAGGTGGTAGAAAGAGCAGGTAGCATAGGCTCAAATGTGGACCCATCAAGTCCTGTTAAGGTCCCAGAAAGAAGAGGGTTTCTTGACTGGTGGGAAAACATGAGTTGAGGTCTCTTAGAAATGTCATCTTTGTGGGATGTGAGAAGACTGTGTGATCTTGGGCAGACAGATGATTATCACAGATTGCTGCCAGGTGCATGCTTATTGAGCTGAAGAACAATCCCAATTGCTTTAGTTAAAGTAGATAGTCCAATAATGATTAAATTAAAGCTTCAATGGTGAGTTGTTGCTGAAATGCCAAAATAGAAAACTGTTTGAAATCTGGTTGAAGGTTTTCTGCTTTCCAGCAAAATGTCTTGAATGGTAGCAGAACAGTTTCTCTGTGTATATCCATCCATTTAACATCCAGGCTGTCAAGTCTAGGGACACTGGGTCAAGGTGTAGGATCCAAGCACTATCCTGGGAAAACAGGTTGCGGCAGGACATATAGGTTACCTGTGTTCATAGTGACAGTCAGTTAATCTGAATACCAGAATTGTGTGGTCCATACCTGAACTATCATGATAATGTGATTGGCATCTTGTCTCAGCTTCCTGGAGCCCATGGTATAGGAGAGGTGTCCATGAGGGAGCCCAGGGTTGGGCACTCTCTGGAATAGAACATGTAGAATTTGTTTTTCTAAAATATTGCAAATGAGTCCACATTTTGGAAACCCCCATCTATACATACCATATGATGGGGGGTAATTTAGCTACAACTAATCAGGAAAGAGATCTTGGAGTCATCCGGGATAGTTCTCTGTGAAGACGTCCACGCAGTGTGCAGCAGCAGTCAAAAAAGCAAACCAGATGTTAGGAATCATTCAAAAAGGGATAGAGAATAAGACCGAGAATATCTTATTGCCCTTATATAAATCCATGGTACACCCACATCTTGAATACTGCGTACAGATGTAGTCTCCTCATCTCAAAAAAGACATACTGGCATTAGAAAAGGTTCAGAGAAGGGCAACTAAAATGATTAGGGGTTTGGAATGGGTCCCATATGAAGAGAGATTAAAGAGGCTAGGACTTTTCAGCTTGGAAAAGAGGAGACTAAGGGGGGATATGACAGAGATATATAAAATCATGAGTGGTGTGGAGAAAGTGAATAAGGAAAAGTTATTTACTTGTTCCCATAATATAAGAACTAGGGGTCACCAAATGAAATTAATGGGCAACAGGTTTAAAACAAATAAAAGGAAGTTCTTCTTCACACAGCGCACAGTCAACTTTGCCTGAGGAGTTCGTGAAGGCCAGGACTATAAGAGGGTTTAAAAGAGAACTAGATAAATTCATGGAGGTTAAGTCCATTAATGGCTATTAGCCAGGATGGGTAAGGAATGGTGTCCCTAGCCTCTGTTTGTCAGAGGGTGGAGATGGATGGCAGGAGAGAGATCACTTGATCATTACCTGTTAGGTTCACTCACTCTAGGGCACCTGGCATTGGCTACTGTTGGTAGACAGGATACTGGGCTGAATGGACCTTTGGTCTGACCCAGTATGGCCATTCTTACATTCTTATCACTTACATTCTTATCAGCTGAAACTCACTACCAAATACCAACAAGCCCCTTGTTCTCGTGCACTGGGATGCTGTTAGGTCACAAGGGGTCCCTGAAGAGGAATGGAGCAGACTGAAACTGGATGGGATACCTCATGTGGATTATCTTGAGGACTCTAACAGTCCAAAGTTATCCCAGTCCAAGCCTACTGGAATTAAGAAAGGTAGTTGCGAAAAGATGTCTTGGAAGTGGATCCCAAGTGTTCCAACCAAATTCTCGATAAGCGAGTCAAAACGGGATCTTGCCTGGTGCCTTAGATTGTGGGGCAAGCCAAGGACAATGCAGATGGTCACCTCAAGTGAAATCATTAACTTCCTTAGGGTCTCAGAGGACCATTTCTGTGTCTAATATTGAGACAGTAGTCTCTGTCTTAAAATGATTTTTTGCCTTTGTTTCCTCTTTGGGGCTGTGACATATAGCCCTAAGAACCTTATGAATGCCCTCGAGTTTTTTAGTATATGGAGTGCTTCATCCATGCCACTATTAAAGAGCTCACTGCCTTCAAATGGGTGGTCTCCTATAATGGCTTGGACCTCCCTCCAAGACTGCTGCAATCTTCTCATTGCCGCAGCAATGTCCATTGTCCTGTCTGCAGCATCTGATGCATCAAGTGTAGCCTCTAACACTGTTCAGGCTGTGAGTTGGCCCTCATGAGGGATTTCAGTTCTTCATTCCGGTCCTTCAATGGCCTCTCTATGAAGTTAGAAAGTCTGCCCAAAGCAGGACATTGTATTTCAAAAGCAATGATAATTTGCTACTTTTATTTGCAGACTTGCTGAGAAATATATTTTCCTCCCAAAGAGATCTAATTTCTTTGGGTTGTTCTCCCAAGAAGTAGATTTGGGTTGCTCTGGTTGCTATGATTCTTCTTGAGTTGCTTGAACCACGAAAATATTGGGGGAAAAAGATGTTGACAGAAATATTCGTCTGATGCAGATACAGAGTCCTCAAGTGACCGAAGTCAAAGTCTCAGTTGGTGTGAAGGATGTGGGCAGTATTGTAGTGATGGGTCTTGGTACAGAAGTATTCAGTGCCATGGTTCTCAGTGCAGAGGCAGACAGTACCAAAGTACTCTGTGCTAGGAGATTTGGTGTCATGGTCAGTGACTTGCTGATGGTACTGGAGGCAGTACGGTTCTTGGCGTGGGAAAGACCACTGGTGCTGGCTTGGGTTTTGATGCAGGCACACAGAGATAGGACACCATTTCTTTAGGTATTTAGAAGAGTAAGCCTTAGGGGAGGCTTTCCATCCCCCATTTAGGTGCCTGTCCTGATCCCCAGAGAGATATCCTTACAGACCCTTTCTGAAGACGTCACCAATGCCACTGATGAATGGGGCTTATGAGGTTTCACAGGAGCCTGGGGTGGTGTCTTGGCTCACCAGGACATTCAGTGCATGGGATGCGCCTGGTACCTAGAGCTTCTTGGAAGGTCTGCTGGGGTCCAGTGGAGCTTGCATGGACACTTCCAGGCGGAAGAGTTTCAGTTTTGCCTCTCTTGCAGCAGTTTAACACACACAAAGGACACAAGGCACAGTCAACCTGTAGAACTCATTGCGAGGGAATATTGTGAAGGCAAAAGAATTAGATAAGTTCTTGGAGAATAGGTCCATGAATGGCTATTAGCCAAGATGGTCAGGGATGCAATGCCATGCTCTGGGTATCTTAGCCATTGCCTGCCAGAAGCTGGGAATGGACGACAAGGGATGGATCAATCGATAATTGCCCTGTTTTGTTCATTCCTTCTGAAACACCTGGCATTGGCCGCTGTTGGAAGACAGTATCCTGGGCTAGATGGACCACTGGGGTCTGACCCAGTATGCCCATTCTTATGTTCTTCTGCTTTTTGAATCCTCTTGGAGAAGGACTTGTAAACTGGGCAGTGCTCCAAAGCACAACTTTCTTTCAGGCAGTATGGGCATTGGGAGTGTCCATCATTCACCAACATTGCTGCTTCAGAGGAGAGGCAAATCTTGAACCCCTGCAACTTGAAGTCAAACATTTTACGTTCTTGTAGGGAGTAGGCCCTTGTACAAGGGAAAGGAAACCTATCACTACTCTGAATAAACCTAAAGTTTTGGAGGGTTTTTTTTTTAAGCTAGTAGGCAAAGAAAATTTATCTAAGTTAACTAACTACAGAAATGAACCAGCTCAGAGCAAGGGATGTGGACTTTACAAGGTTTTGTCTTGCTGCCATAGGTGGTAAGAAGAAAATTAGTGAGTTGTGGCTTCCCCAGCCTTTATACTCTCTGCTATAGGGAGTGAGAGGGTGCCCAGGGTGCATGTGTGGCCCCAACAGACACAGCTATTTAAAATAATCCAATCTTCTGTGCCTAGGATGCAAATGCACCTAGAGTGGAATCCATGTGGACAAGAACTCAAAGATTAGATTTATAAATTGTCATAGCATAATTGAAGTCAATGGAGTTATGAAAATTTACACCAGATGAGGATGTGGCCCTTTGTGCCTCAGTTCCCCACTTGAAAATTGGGAAATAACGCTTCCCGCCCCCATACTTTGTCTTGCCCATTTAGATTGTAAGCTCTTCAGGACGGAGACTGTCTCTTATGTGCATGAACAGTAGCTAGCATAATGGAACCCCAATCTGAGTTGGGGATTAAAGGCACGACCATATACAAATGATTAAACAATAGAAAGATATACTGTAGCTGAAATGGATAAATTATGCTTTGAACCTCTTCTCCATTGTTAAAAATAAGTAAAAATACTCAACAATTTGGAAAAGCCAAGTTATCTGCAATTTTAAATCAAAATACTTTAAAATATTCTTACTATATAGCCATCACCATGTGTCAGCTTTCCTAATATGTTTATGTTAACTGAATACAAAAGAAATGTGAAATAAATATAACCAGGAGGGATGATCAAATCTAATTTTGATACATTAGCGTCATATGCTGTACATGTTACAATACCAGCCAGACTTAATACTAAGCTGCAGGCTACACTGAGATTTCCAAATGGCAGATTGTTCTAAGTGATACCAAGTATAATTGAAGTAATAAACGATAGAAAAAGCAAAGCACACTGTCAGGAAAAATTTAAGTATTTACTTTTTAAAATTAAATGAGTTAGGTTTGGAAAGGCAAGACAACTGAAATAATGCAGGGCTCAATTTACAGAAAATTCCTTTTATTTATCTCTTGCATTAACCCTTGAACTCTTGCCAAAATTATTTGTAATTTCTAGTACCCACTTATCTAAAGAAGGAAAGGGGGAAAAAAACTATTTCCTTTTATAATGAAAGCTAGTCTTCAAATTTTATTTTGTTTACTTCAAAAATAAAGTTCACTAGAGAAGTACAGAAGGAACACAACAGCAGAAAAATTTAAGCAGCAGCTTCTTATTGCAGCTACTTTTGGCAAAGTTACACGTATTCAGCGTCTATCTAAGGCACCTTCAAATATTTGGTTAAGTTCTTCATAAAATGTTGTTTTAACACATTAATTTTTTTACTCCTGTAAAATAATAATGGATGCTATTAATTGCAATTTTATAAAAATACTAATATTGCAGTAATGGCCATGCTTTATGGCCTTATGCCTTTAATCACCCAGTTTGTATTAAAATCAAAGCAAAACAATTAGCTATGAATTATAGCTCTATAATTCTTTTGAAGGTCTTTGACAATGTTAAACTAAGCTTGAGTCATTTATATAGTCACCAAAAGTTTCAGCTGGATTAACAGGCTAATAATTAGAAAATGACCTTTTTTGTTTTAACACCATATGTATAATATATTAATTAAGACACTTTCACACCCTCCCACTCCAAATTTCACTCAAAGTGCTAGCAGTAGCTAGACAGGGGGTAAGCTGCATGGGTGAATCTGTGATATCACTCCCATTGTGACTTGTGAGATTTTAGAATTCTATCTTAAATTTTGACACTTTCATTATGTTACTTTTGTAACTGTATTTAAAATAATATTTTCTATTTTGACATATCCTTTCACTTAGAAAAATTCAAAGATGAAGGATAAATTTTAATCCGATCTCAGAACTCCAAAACACTCCCTTCTCTTCCTTTTCAATTCATCTTCTTTTCTGCTCTCTTATCTCTTGACTCCAGTGTTTCTGAGATATCCAAGATACTTAAAATTTTATTTACTATTCAGAAAGATTGATAGAAAATAAGTATTAAATTGGCCTGGCATCTGAAGCACTAGAATCTTGATGCTGCAGTGGTTAGGCTGGCAGGAAGAAGTTTTATTTTAATTAAATTTAATTTCCATTTATAAGATGAACCTATCTTCTACCTCTAGGCACATTACAATATAGAAACCAGCAACAATTCTTCAGCCAACCAAAGTACAATAAATAACACTTAAAAACATGGCTAAACACATTCAAAATCCTCAGTGACAGTTCAAGATCCCAGGTCTTCTTCCACACAATTAGAGTATGTCTACGCTGTAAAAACAAAACAAAAAACCCCACAGCCTGGGTTAACTGACTTGGGCTCAGTAGCAGCGTAGACATCCCTGGTCGGACTGGAGTTTGGGCTCTGAAATCCAGCAACAGGGATGGGTCTCAGACTGTGCAGAAAGGTCTGCACTTCTATTTTTAGCCCTATAGTGCAAGCCTGAGTCGATTGACCAGGGCTCTGAGATATGTTGGTGCAGGGTTTTGGTTTTTTTTCAGTGTAGACATACCCTTTTTTATCTTCCTTCATTTCCTCCCCCTATATCACCTTTTCTGTGACCTCAGTAGCAACTAGTTATATAAATGTGAAATAAAAATAATCTTCTGTTGTAAAAGGTCACATGCTGCACACTGTATCTAGCACATCTTAAGAATATGTTGATTACTACTGTGTGTACTGCTGAAGTGTACATAGGTTATAAAGGTTCCAACTGGAATCAGAGGCATTGTACAAAACACATGATACATTCTCTACCCTGAAGAGTTTAAAATCTAAATAGACAGACAGAAGATGGGAGGGGAAATAGAGGCATAGAGAGGTAAAGTGATAAGACCAAAAAGTTACACAGCAGGTCAGTGGCTGAGTTAGGAATGGAATACAGGTCTCCTGACTCACAGTGTAGTACCCTATTAATTAAGACCATACTGCCTCTCAGAATAGTCTAAATCATTGAAGAATGTGATTACAGATGAAAGCGGAAAGAAATGGGGTTTAGGAAAGAATGTCAAACTAAGGCTTGGTCTACACTAAACCCCCAAATCGAACTAAGATACGCAACTTCAGCTACGTGAATAACGTAGCTGAAGTCGACGTACCTTAGTTCGAACTTACCGCGGTCCAGCGCGGCAGGCAGGCTCCCCCGTCGACTCCGCGTACTCCTCGCGGCGAGCAGGATTACCGGAGTCGACAGGGAGCACTTCTGAGTTCGATTTATCACGTCCAGACAAGATGCGATAAATCGAACCCAGAAGTTCGATTGCCTGCCGCCGAACCAGCGCGTAAGTATAGACAAGCCCTAACTGAGAAAATGGTGACTGATTTGTACTTTTAAAAAAATTACATCACCAAAGGACTGGACCAGCTCTGAAATGTGGCTAAAGGTATTAGCTATGTGGAAAGGATTGAATTCTCTTGAAAACAGATATAGGATTCAGGCTGCACTTTCTGCTGAAACCTGTAACATGTTGTTTTTTTGTTTTTTTAGTTATTTAACGAATAGTGGAAATAATTTTCTATGTTTTCCCCACATTGCTTTTTAATCACTCTAATCCAAAAAGGTTATTGATACATATTTCTGTATGCAAAGTTCAGTGGTTTCTTCAAAAGGGCAGAGAAAGGAATCATATTATTACTTTAGTTATACTCTTATTAAAAAGTTATGTTGATTTTACTCTTAAGATACTTTAATAATTTGTTTAGAAACCTAAATAATACACTGACTGCACTTTATGAAATAAAAGAGTAGAGTAGGAAGTACCCATCTTAGGCATGGAAGAAAAATATTTTAATCGTTAAAAAAAATGTATAATGCCACTTTTAGCATTAAAGTCAGTTTATAACAACAATGATAATAAAAAGATATAAATTATTTTCTTCAAGTTGAACAAAAAGAACAAAAAAAGTCATTAATAATTGAAGTTTGCCAGAGGCATGGCTATTTCTTTCTTTACTGTGGAGTATCTAATTTAATTACAAGTATTAAACTCCATGCTGAGGTCAACCAGCCTCACTTCCTCCAATATTACACTTCAACCAGTGCTCATTAATGTGTCTACTGAATGGATTAGCACATCTGAAGATATATGTACAGAGGATGGGGGGACAGTCTAATGATAGCCAATTGTTCATTTGTAATAGGACACATGTTCGAGGCCTCAACTTATCATCACTAATATGGAATTTATTAAATTCTAAAGAAAAAATACCAATACAGAAAGCCATTTTTCCCTTAAGGTGGATATAAGAGAGCAGACTTCTGCTGAACATTTGTGTCATCACCAAAGCAATACAACTAAATTCACTAAATGTTGTCAAGTTCCTAACATTTTGATTTTCTTTTAAAGGCAAATGTTCTATGAACACGCTTGGCTGCAAGACTTGCAGAATAACTGAAACATTCATCTTTGAACCATGTATTCATCAGCTATTTCGAGACGTTAACAGTTCACATCCAGAAGTCTCAAAGGACTAGAACATGTCATTCAGATTTGGAGCTTTTTCCTTCCACACAGACTATTAACTCTGTTCCTTTTCCTCTCCTTACCTCACCATTCCTGTGACCTCAGCAGCAATAAGATGTACAAATGTGACAAAACTCATCTTCTGTGGCAAACTAATTGGTTGGTAGAAAGTAATTTAATAACACTATATCCACCCGCCCCAACCAGCTTTAATAATATATAAACTGTTAGAGGAACAAGCACTGTATTATTTTTAGAAAAAACTACTAATTATTTTTAAGGAATGATTTCCTAAAATCCCTTGATATACTGTTACCTAAGGGAAATGCTGTATTAAAAACCACCTACCTTTTTTGTTAAAGAGTCATCTGAATCAGAAGGCATTCTTGTTGACACATGAAACATTACTTCCACTGTAGAGGTAGCAAAATATGGAGTGGTCAATCCAGTGCTTTTGTTTTTTTGCAATCCTCCCATAAAACCACAATGGTTTGTGAGATTCACCTAAGATCAAAGCCCATGTAACGTTAGGGGAAAAAAAGTAATATCTGGTGGTAAAATACTTTTCAGAGAGAGCCTTTTCAATCATCATATACATTTAATAAACCCGTAATTCTGTTCTGATGCTGATCCTTTTGTACTATTAAGTTTATCTAAAGGAGCAGAGGCTCACTAATTAGAAGGATTTAATTAGAAAAGAAACTAACTGCAGTGAAGGAACATCTATATTTATTGGTACAAGAGGGTATAACAATCTCAGATTGGTGGGAGGTAAAGGTTAAAGGGGAAAAAAGTAAGAGTGGAAACAGTGGCATCTTGACACTCTCCGGAGAGCCAGTACTAGCAGTTGCTTTTCTTCTCCTCAGAAGACATGGGGAACTACCACATAAAGAACCATGATGATTGTTCTGGCTTTCCAACAGGAAGGAAGGGCAACTGCTATAGTTCTGCTGGCCCCATCACAAACACAGATATTGCTGTCCCATATTTTTTCCCATTCCTGAACACTGAGGAGGAAAGTCAGAAGTAATCCGCATAATAAATCTAAATTAAATGCCTTTTAAAATTGGGATTACTTTCCTTAACAGCATATTAAATGTTTTAGCCTCTTGGCATGAAATTCTGGATTTTTTTGTTGGTATAATAGCAAATACATTATAGGCTAGTGTGAGATTAAATATGTTTGAATCGGTTTGATTTAACTTTGTAAAAATGTTGCTGCAGAACTGAAATAATACATAACACTTTATCAGGTTTACAAAACTTCTTTAATTGTAAAAAAGTCTGTTTCCATCACATTTAAGACTTACCATCATATTTGCAAATTTTCAGTTATGTCTTTGAATTTCACAATTTTCCATTCTCACAAAGTGAAAACTGATGCTTTCTGACAAGAAGAAAAATTCCCTACACTTAGAATGTGTGTGGAAAGTCACTAGGCAAGCCAAAATTTGCCAGCTTTGCTCAAAGCTTTTTCACAGCTCAAGTCAGGAGCTGATATATTGCCTTGGAATTAACGTACAAATTGAAAAAGCAAGCTTTAGTCATTTAAGCTACTACCGTTTATTGATCTTTAAGGAAACGATTAAATATTAATTTCAGGTGGCACTTCCAAGAGAGCCAGAAGCAGTGATGATTCCTGCACTTCCGTTGGACAGGTCTGTACCTAAAGCGTCCTCTTATTGATGGTAGTGGCGGTCTGTCTTGAGCAGCCAGAAAGGGATGGTGATTAGTGTAGCAAAGAGAATTTGGACCAGGGGAGAGTCAGTAGAATAGAACTATATTTAACTAATGCTCTAATGGTGGCAGTGGTACTTATACGATTATGCCACACAATCCATTTCTTGGTGAAAGAGAAAGTTATATGTGTGTCTCTCGCTCTTTAGAGGTAGGGAGAAGAGGATGAGAGAAGCAGCATGCCATTATTTCTCCAACTCCCAAATCTGAGCAATGTGCAGAACCTTAAATGGATTTAACACCTTTCAGGCCTACACAACAATACAGACATAGTTTATTTAGTGTATACAAGTCAGGAACAGGGTGGCTTATTGCACACTGTTGAACAGCCTCCGATTATGTAGAAGCTTCCACAGGTTCACCTTTCAAAGCCAGTAAAGCTCTGCTGTCTCAACAGTTCATTTATATAGCATCACTGACATAAGTATAACCAGAATTTCAATCTTAGTGTCCTATTTTCAGAATAAGATGTTTCGGTAATTGTGAGCAGTAATAAGGAATAATAGAGATGGAAGAGTAGAGAGAAAAAACAATCAGCCTCCCATTTTATATTTGTTTTCTACAATCTAACACAAAACTCAGAAGATATAAATAAAACTTAAAACAGATACCTCCCAACCAAGGCCTGCTACAAAATCTTCATAGGCTTGGCTTCCTCCAGTGTTAGTGAGGATGGAGTGTTTATCTTCTTGTCCCTCAGCAACATAAAATACTGCAATCTTGTGTGTCTCTCGGCTGTAAAACATAGGATTGTCATTGGATTGTCACTGAGTAAGAGTTCACTTTCAAGTCTTAACACAGAGACAGAAAATGCAAACGCTACACACAGATCATAGCTTTCAGTATCAAAAAGGAAATGAAAGTGCAGTACAATTAAAAAAAGTCTTTCTGTTCTTTGCCATCTTCTATCTTTTCATGTTCTTATCCTCTTTTCTATTCCTTTGCCTTCTCTTTTACAGTTTGCCAATAGGAACTTTCACGTGTGAAGGATTAATTCAGCATAGTGGGACATCGGCTGAAATTAGCAGCAACAAATGGTATAATAATGTATTCAGAAAGTTGAGTAAGATATTTACAGCTGAAGACATGAAATAAGCAAAACCTATGGTTTGGGCATTATTTTACATTATGAAGAAGACCCCTCATTATCATTAATAGTGATAATCCTTGTGAATGATGAATGTGTCTCAGGAAGATGAATTTAATATCCTCAAGTAGCAAGGTAATTTCTTGTGTCCCTGGATTGCTGTTTGGTGGATATAGAGTCGAGCAACTTAACACAGTTTCCCACAACTGTCCTACTAATTCTGAATTTATTAATTCTATAGCTGTTGACACAGTCATGTGATCCTTGGAGGACAACTGACAAAATGCAGAGTAGCCAGTAAATTCCTTGGCCCATTCTTTAATGCATTTAATACTGTCTTTCATATTCAAAAATACCCTCCCAATAAAGGGAAAGAGCACTAAGCAAAATTTAAGATTTTTAAAAACTAAACACATCTCCAAAACTTTCACTTTTCTTGAAGCTAACCTACGATGGGAATAAACACTGAGATCTCAACAACAATGCCACTTATGTACTAGATGATATTTCTCTAACATCCACTACTGAGAGCCTACATACAATGTACTTAAATGCCTTCAGATGCTACTTTGGTGTCCATTCATAAAAGATTTAATAAAACATCTTAAAAGAGAAACTACAAGCCTGAAAAAGTGGCTTGCAGTGGACAGTGACTCAAACCTTTGCTGGTCACTAGTTCATCCTGAAATAGCTTTAGCTTTCCATGAGAACCTCAACTCTAATCACTTTCATTCCTCCTCAAATATTGATGGCTTTGACAGCTATAAAATTAGTTTCAAAGCGATTGGAACTGAATTTTAGAATGTATCCCTTTTATTAGATATGCAAGTACAACATGGGCATTATAGCACATGTTTTGCATAATTTTCATGGAACACAGAAAAAATCGTATTTGACAGATGAATTACTTGTTTTGGGGATGGGGGTTTATTCTCTTTCAGGATAATCTATTAATTAAATATTCATTTCATTTTAGTTTCACTTAATTTTTAGCACGTACTGCTTCCAAAATTTAGTGAACATGGATCACTTATTGGAACATAAATTAGTCTCCAGTTCCATATAAACAATGGTTGTACAAACTCACTTTGAAAAATAAAAATGATTAAATAAATTAGTTAGGTTATTAGGCAATTTTTAAAATGTAACTTACCATTGTCTTGAGTCCAAATTTCTAAGTTCTCGAAGTAACTTTTCATTTTTTTTCAGGAGATGAAAGCTCCTTCTAAACAGAGAAAAATTAATAACATTTTTGTTACCTGTCCAGTAATGGCCATAGGAAAATACAAGAACATATTTCAATTCCAGTCATGCAATCACCCACAATTTTCTTGCCTTCTCAAATTTCCTTTAAAAATAAGTTATACACATTGTCAATTTTATGTCAGAAGGTCTTCTGCATCCTTCTTAAAGTCTTCAGCATAACTCTACGTATGCCCACTTTCCTCGCTCAACCTAGTGACTTCAGCTGTCTGCAGAAGACTGGACAGGACTCCCTTTGGAGCCCATATTATTTACTACGTAGTAGGCCTGAGGACAGCTGCTTAGTGACACATGACAGATTCATAGATCTCAAGCCAGAAGGGGCCATTTGTGACCATCTAGCCTGACCTCCTGTATATCACAGGCCATAGAACTTACCCAAAATAATTCCTAGAGCGTATCTTGTAGAAAACCATCCAAACTTGATTTAAAAATTGTTAGTGATAGAGACCCTTCATGACCCTTGGAAAATTGTTCCAATGGTTAACTAGTTTAAAATTTACACCAAATTCCAGTCCAGTTTGTCAAGCTTCAACTATCAGCATTGGCTCGTGTTGTATTTCTCTCTGCTGGATTGAAGAACCCATAACAAAATATTTGTTCCCTATGTAGATACTTATAGACTATATCCAAGTCAACCCTTAAGTTTCTCTTTGTAAAATAGATTGAGTCTATCACTATAAAGCAGGTTTCCCCATAATCTACCAGCCCAGAGAGTGCATTAAAAACTGAACTCTACATTCCTGAATTGCAGAGTAAGACAGAGTACATCGGCCCATCTCGTCATCTGTAATGCTTTTTGTTTTTTTAAGAAACAGTTACGTTACAGCAAAATAACCACTATCCAATGTTTAAACCTACTTAAGATACTCATAAAATATACTGAAGTGAGATGGGGAGCTGTACCCATTGGAAAACAGGCTGCTTTGGCAAACTAAAGGCCCATTAAGTATTAAGAATGGTTGCAACCCATTTGCTACCAAAGTTCTTTGTGATCAAAATGTTTCACTCATATGACTGCAATATTATTTTACTGATCCAGACTTATTCTAGGTCTATAGAATATCCATTTTCCCTTCACAGTAGGTAAGTATTTTGATTCAGCATTTCACTCAACAGAGAGAATGATGATTTTAGAAAGGCCCTTACATTCTGGGATATGAATTCTATATTTTAAAAAAACAAAACAAAAAACGGTACGGTCAACACAAAAAGTACCTCACTGAATTTTTTTTTTACCTCCTATTGTTATTTGCAACATTCAAGATTATGCAAACTGAAAAAATGTGAGGAAAACAACCTCTCTCCTTTTCAGATTTACATTTGTGCACTTTTCTAGGGAGACGACACATGCATCCTCTTTCCTCAGGCAGGACAAAAGGGTGTTTACCAGTAACACAGCAACAACAAACTTGCTGCTATTCCAGAGTTTGGGTCTGGTAGGGCAAGGTGCCTTGTCTTCCCCATATCCCTACAGAAGCATGGAAGGAGAGCAGAGAGGTGGGAGCAAGGGTGTCTTTCTCCACCAATCTAAGGTTTCTTAATGGAGCTACTGAGGAGAGCAGAGTAGGGAGAGAGGGTATTCTCCCACCAATAGTATCCCTGCACTGAGCTGGAAAGGAGGTCATCTGTCTTCAATCTCCCTGTCTGCATGGATCTTGGGGAGAAACAAGATCAGTAGGCTGTTCCCTCCTCTTCCCAGTCTCTCCATACAGTGGGATGAAAGTAATAAAACAACCTTCCTCCTCCTTAGTAGACGCCCACTCCCCCATCTCAAAAATTCTGCTGTCAGTTGGCCAAAGGCATTCTTGGCCTAACCAGTTCTACTGCCTAAAGTTAGGAGGATTAATAAAATGATGAAGGAGAGTTACATAATTGTTACCAAACACTGTACTTTTAAACCAATAGTAATTTGTGTTAAAAAACAGGGTGGTTTTTTTTTTTTTTTTTTTTTACCTTTTATCCCATGAATTCATTCCCAATATACTGAGAAGTAATCTGCAATAGTAAAATGCTGATTGGGGCTTTTGTGGAGTTGGCTCATCCTGTTCCACAGCCTTCATATTTAAGTCACTGAAGTGTTTTTCAACAAATTCTCTCTCTTCTGTGTGTTGTTTAAGGATAGCATTGATGACATCATTTTCCTGTTTCTCAGAGATGCAGATAGGTTGAGGAGCAGGTATGTTCAGTGAGACGCCTGCTCTCTGTAAGCATTCAGGACTAGTGACACCTAAATAATGTAACAGTTCATCAAGAGCATCTTCTTCTTCCCTAATTGTATCCCACGTTGGCACAGTTTCTCTAAATTTCCTTTTTACCTGAAGTGCAATTCCATCCCTTACAGATACATCCTCTACATGCTCAGATGATGGGGCATCTTCAGGTTTCTCTTGGTGAAATACAGAAAGTGCCAAAAAAGTATGTTCTGATAATCCACATAAAGATGATGGTCCATACAAAATGGCAGAATCCCATGAGTATTTACCAGACAGATCACGCACTATAATTCTGACATTTGAATTAGCAGATGCAAGTCCAGCAGACAATCCTCCTCCAGGCATATTCTCTTCTGCTTGGATTTGTATACAAGAGACTAAAGTAGTGTTGTTTAACACAAAGAACTGGAGGTTTGGGCTCTCAAAAAGTTCAGGAGAAAGCTCAGGACTTTCACTGTAAGGATTGTCATTGTTCTCACAAACTTGACTGGTTAGCATAGCAGGGCCTCCACTCATCGGATAGTGGCCTAAGTGGTTCACCAGATGTGTTATCACAGTACGAGCAGCAACAGAGATTAAGCCTTGTTGCATGTGAGTTTTCACTGTAAAACAAAAAACATTGTATTTAAAAATTAAATTTTGGGGAAGCAACAGGGAGATTTAAACATTTATTTTGGATTTTTATTGCCTAGATTTTTCAACAAAGAATGAGCTTTATGAGACTAGGACACACCTAAAAAACCCAGGGAAAAATATAGATTTCCAGGAACTTTAGTTCTAAGTGTGAAGAAAAAAGTAAAATAATCACACTATTACACAAAGAATAAACATTCTATAATTGTAGAGCTTAGCCCATTTTCTCACCATAGCTTTTATGTAGAGCATGGGTCCACTTAGATATACAATAGTGATTCTTAAATTATTGAAAATAGATCTTAAGTTGCTGCTGAACTAGAAGCTATTGCATGATAATCAGCCCAACATCCCAAGCAACAGATTTTTATATTTTGGCACAGTAGTACTCTGATGAGGAAAAATACAGCTATAAGTGTGTGCAAAAAAAATCTAATCATCCTAATTGCCCAACGGAGTATACAGCTCCAGGTTAAATTAAGAATGACAGTGGATCATTTGAAAACATTGATCAAAGCCCAGGCTATTTATATACAGCAAACTCTAACAGTAACAAAACAGAAAATAAAAATCTCACATTGAAACTGAAAAAAATATGTACATATGAAAAATTTCAGTCTGAAAAATTTCTGAGAAAATCAGCAGGGTAAAGAGGTAAATTAATCTTGTCAATTTTGTCTAAGTTTCATCTTGCTAAAGGTACCGGAGAAAAATGGGACTTCTATTCTTTCTTTCTTTGCCAAAGATTTTCCACTCTTCTGGAAATTATATTAATTTGTAACAAAGGTTTCATAATTTTTATAATAAGCCAAACATGCCTAAGAATTATTTTTTTAAACCACACTCTGGGCTGGATTCTCTGGTCCATTCAGTCCACTTTGTGATACTCATACAGTGCAAAGTGGCCTTAAACCAGTTGAAGATAACTGGTGGAGAATTCTTCCTGCACATGGGAGCTCTCCACTGGTACTACTAACCCCTTTCCTCTTTCCCCACCCCCTCTACAGTGTAAATGAAAGGAGAGGGTATATTGGGAACAGAGCACAGGGAGTGTGCCAGAGCAGAGCTTCGTTCAGCCGCAGTTTGCACCAGAGGGGCTGAGTAGTCCTGAATATGCAAGTCATAACGGGGCTCCCTGCAGATCCTCCTCTTAGACAGAGAAAAGAAACAAGGCCCCATTTCTCAGAATTAGGTAGTCTATACATGATTGTAAAATATTACTAGAAAGTGTGGGTTTCCTTGGATTTTTAGTAGAAATGTATTGGACTGCCTCTTTCCTTTCTAGCCTCTTCCTCTTTCCATGCAAAATTTAAGAGAACATACTCAATGTCCAGTTTACGGGATAAACTGGAGTAAATCAAACCATTTCCTTTATACTGTATAAGTTACAGTAATTTTTATGCTAAGCAATAAATATTGCTTAATATACATAAAACAGTTTAAGGCACAAGGTTTCTTGAGCGCTTTGGCAAAATAAGGGTAAAATGTATAACCTATTATGAATTTCTGTGAAAATTATTCAATGCCCGCATTTAGCAAAGTGTTGAGTGCATTTTGCTCTAACTGTTGACAGTAATTACTGATACATATATCTTTGTCTTCTGAATGCAACAGAAAGCATAAATACAACAATGTTTAAAATATCTAAAAATCATTTGAGAATGTTAATTTACACAAGTCTTCACAAAAGCAAAGTCTGAATTTGGAATAGCTCAACAGCATCACCCAGATGTTAACTATTTAAATCATTTAACAAATTCTACTGCATGCCAAAAAATAGGCAAAATTCAAGCTCCTAGTTAATGTTTACAAAATGATTTGAAAATAGCTGAAAATGTAGTATCATTACATATTAAGTGGATTTGACAATGTAGACAAGAGAAGAAGAAAAATATTCTGGCTTCTTTAGTCTCTCTCATGGTTGAAAACAGAGACTCTTTAAAAACAATCAGTTAAGTTGAATTCAAAGCCCAGATATGGAAAGCATGCAAGGAAATTAAGTTATAGTGCCATCTGCTGAAAAGTAGTAAGGACTTGCAAACAAGTTTGTACAAGTCTTCTAGTGAAAATGAATGGGAGACTCTGAAAGTGAAACTTATCAAAGATTGTACTAACCGTACTTCTGGGGGAATTCTGCACCAAAAAATTAAAAATTCTGTGCACAATATTCCCAAATTCTGCACAATTCGGTATATTTTATTTATATATATATATTTGATTAATATAATCACACCAGTTTCAATTATTTTTGGTCATTTATTTCAAAATACCTGTCAGCAAGTATGGCTGTAACAATACAGACAACAAAAAAGATTCAGAAAATGTTTTTTGACAAATAGATTCCTTATTAGGCATATTAATACAGAACCCTGAGTAATAAATCATTTAAACTACAATATGGAACCATATTTCCCGCACCTCTCAGAAGGAGTGGAAAGGCTTGGGGGAGTCAGGGATAATGGAGGAGCTGAAGGACAGGGAAGTAATTGCTGGGAAGGAGCCTGGGTCTGAGCTTGAAAGGTTATTGGGTATGGGTGAGAAAAATATGGAACAGGTTTGGGGGGGGGGGCGGGACAGGGAGGAACTGTCAGGGAGCTTCCCCCATGCAGACCCTGTCTGACCCCTAGCCTCTCCCATTCAGTCAGGCACATCTGCCCCTGCAACCTCTTGTGTCCTTACAATCCCTGGCCACATGTGTCCATTCACCCCCAATCAGCCATCCCCCTTCCCCCTGTAGCTCGGCTCCTCCTTCCCCCTCTGCCTATGTGGCCCTGCAACTCCACTCCCATTCAGCCCCTGACAGAGTCTGTCCTCCCCCACTAGCCCTTATGAGTCCCTGTCTGACGCCCCAGCAGCTCCACGCTGTCTATCTCCCCATAGCCCCTGGCCCGACAGGCGCTGTGAAGAAGGCAGGCTCTTTCTCTTCCCTAGCTGGCTGGGAGGAGCTGCTGTGTTCTAGTGCCACAGTGCCCTCTGGTGGGCAAAAGTCAGAACTGCAGCAACATTCCAGCAGAAGCTTTTTTCTGCGTAAAATATTAAAAATATGCACAGCTCATTAATTATGCACACGAGCAGTGGCGCAGAATTCCCCCAGAAGTATAACCAGTAAAGGGAGCTCTGCTATTGGATCATCTTTGCTGCAGATATTTACTCTAAGTGACTAGCACAAATATTATACTACTACTTTTGGGTTCCCAAGAGCACAGCAACTTTAGATTCCCAATTTGTTGGCATTTCAAATTTGAGTCACCCTTAAGTGCTTTAGTTGATGCATCAATCCATCCTTGTTTGTATATATGTCTCCATAGAGTAAAAACAGATCGACTGAAAGCTTTTAAAAGAAATGAAAGCTTGATAATGAGATGAGCAAGTGATTGCCGCTCTGTGAATTGATTATCAGTAATTTCTATATGGTATTGCCTAAAGGCCCCAAATGCGATCAAGGTTGCATTGTGCTAGACACTGTACACACTTATGCACGCATATGCTGCACAGAGAGCAACTTGTACCATAAAGAGCTTACAGTTGAAATAGAAAAGACAGACAAAGGGTGGCAGGGGTACCACAGAGAGGTGAAGTGACTTGCCCAAGGTCATGCAGCAGTTCAGTGGCAGAACCAAGAATAGAATTCAGGTCTACTGACTTCCAGAGCAGTGTCCTATTTTTTTGAGCACACTGCCTCTTAAGAATGCCACTTATTGGAAATCCATTAACTTCCTCCACCCAACCAACTTGGAATTTCTTTCTTAGAGTTCCCACTCTTTATAGAAAAGAAAGAATTCCCTGAAGAGGGAAGGAGGGGCTGAGGGTTCATTATAAATGTAGTCAAAGTGTATTTTAAGAACTGCTCTACCAAAACAAAATGTCCAAAACAAAAACAGTTACATATTACAAAAAAAATATGCAGAATACTCCAAATGGTTGTTTAGCATATATCTGACAAAAATTTGCATGGCATATATTGCTCTGGCCCATGTACAACGTGTAGTTAGCTCCCTTCAAACCATCTTTACTGTAAGTGTGTAATAACTGATCTACTCTGATAAGTGACTAATCAGAGGGGTAGCCGTGTTAGTCTGGATCTGTAAAAAGCGACAGAGTCCTGTGGCACCTTCTAGACTAACAGACGTATTGGAGCATAAGCTTTCGTGGGTGAATACCCACTTCGTGAATGTGCGCCTGACGAAGTGGGTATTCACCCACGAAAGCTTATGCTCCAATACGTCTGTTAGTCTAGAAGGTGCCACAGGACTCTTTGTCGCTCTGATAAGTGATTAATCCTTTTAGAACATAAGCACCAAATTATATAAACTGAGAGATGAAAAACCACCTTAATGAATACACTCCTGTTCCTTCTCTCCCATACATTCAGTTTCTCTTTCCCTTGACTTAGACAATTCTACTCAGTTTTTCTTTCCTTCAGTCTGCCCACTTCATTGATCTACATAGGAACATTGGACATATGACCAGAAAGGACCTCCTGAGTCATCAAGTCTAGTCCTTTGCTATCACACGCAACTTCATCATGTAATTTCATCATAAACTTCTGAAGCTCCATCTTAAAACTCTTCTGATGGTTAGACGCCTACTTCTAATTTCCAGCCTACATTTATTTATGTCCAGTTTATACTTATTTGTTCTTGTGCCAACATTTTCCTTTTGCTTAAATAGCACTTTTCCCTCCTTGGTGTTTATACTCCTAATGTCTTTAAATTGAGCAGTCATATCCCCTTTCAACTTTTGTTTTGCTAGGTTAACCAAGCCAAGTTCTTTTAGTCTCCTCTTGTAAGATAAGCTTTCTTCATTCCCCATATCATCGTAGTAGCCCTTTTCTGCACACGTTCCAGTTTGAATTCACTTTCTTGAACATGCGTGACTGGAATTTTTCACAGCCAAATAAGATTGGTGGCTCTTAGACTGTGATCTACTAATACCCCAAGTCTTTCTCCTCTCTTGTT
Organism: Chrysemys picta bellii; assembly: GCF_011386835.1. NCBI lineage: Eukaryota > Metazoa > Chordata > Testudines > Emydidae > Chrysemys > Chrysemys picta. The sequence continues at coordinate 109,635,244 of NC_088794.1, forward strand.
TCCAACTGATGAGCCCCCAGATCTGCCTTTTTGGTTTACACTGCTGCTCTCACTGTTAATACTAGTGGAATTGCACCAGTACTACAGCAACTGTGGGAGAATTTGACAAAAATAGTGAAGACAAAATCCAAATTTAACACTCACCATTCTTTCTGGTAGAAAAGACTGGACATGATTCGCAGGAACAGAGGACATGCCAAATCAAGAACTAGGAATATCAGATCTGGCAAGCCAATTTCATGGTGCCCAGAAAATGGAAGTAGTACAGGAGGGATTAACTGCATTGTAGATGGGACACAGCTTTCATTTCTATAGTCAACACCCAAAATCTGATCCTCATGAAAAACCTGTTGAATCTTTTCATGTAGTTTACTAGTGCAGAAAGGACTCCAGACTTCTTTAGAATGAGAAAATACTGAAAGTAAACAACTCTTGCTAATATGAAGGAACTGTATGTGTTCTACTGCTCCCATTTCCAGAAGGGAGGCAATTTCCTACCTCAAACTCACAAGAAAAGGCCCCTTAAAGCAATATGGAGGAGGATGCAGCACAATGGTCCTGTGAAGAGAAAAGGTGGTGTAGTGGGTAAAGCACTGGACTGGGATTTAGAAGTTCTAGTCCCAGCTCTCCCACAGACTTCCTGTTTGAGTCATGCCCTTCATTTCAAAAGGGAGCTGGACTGAGCCATAAATCTCTCTGTGCTTCATCTGTAAAATGGGAATATTTCCCAACCTCACAAGGTTTCTGTAAGGATAAATTCATTAATGTTGGTGAGATGCTGAGACAAGTACCATAGAAAAACTTAAATATAAATATTAAATAATTATGTTGTTATTAAAGAAACCTGTCCTCTACTGAAGCTGAAAGGATGACTGTTGATGCTCTCCTGAATATTGTGAATGACCCCAAGAACAGTAAAGTGGTTGGATGCCACGATATTGTTTCCTTCAGTCTCCTTGTTTAGCATCAGTCTACCATTAAATAAATTAGGACCCTTAAAGCACAAATCCAGTATCTTGCCCTCTCTTTCATGAATGGACCAAAGTATGTAATCATGAGAATCTCCAGAGCATTATCACAACTACTATGGTCTGAGTTACAGTGTTAACCTAAAATGCCACATTAAGGGTATGCCATGTCAAGGGAACACCTTTTTGTTTGATAGTTTGTCAGGAGAAGATTACACTGGCTATTTTTTCCAGACTCTGAGATTCCTTCTTTTATGGGAAGGCTGATGGTCTTTCACCAGTGATCTAACAGGGGCTGCAGAATCTGAGACAATGCATGGAATGGAGGATTCCTTGTCCTCTTTATGATGCTTGGATCAGCAGGTGGCCGTGTGGGCTTATCACTATTGCAGTGGTGCAGCTGAGTGGGAAAATAATGACCGAGTGTCTCTCCTACTCCCTTTGAACCTCCGGGGCAGATGAAGACACAAGCTAGCTGTACACAGTCTAAAGAAATATCCTTTCCCTAGGCATGCTAAGCACAAGTTGTTCTGGTCTAACTGCATCCTGTTAGAAGTGAATTAAGTGCTTTCTCTCCTCCCACCCCCAGAAAAGATACATGTGTCACCTTCAACTATACTAGCAGATGGTGGCAAGACTTTAAGGGGAAAAAGTTCTATTATTTTAAATAAAACTAAGAACTGATCAAAAAGTTGAGGAAACCTTTGTTAATTTTAGAACCTAAAATCTACAAGGAAAGTTATCTACAGCAGGTTGAATATTTGTTGAGAGGAATATGAAGAAGAAAATAAAAAAAAATCCAGAACAGTGTAACAGCTGAACACGTTTTAATAATTTTGACCCTGGAGTACAGTGGCTCTCAGCCTCATGCCCCAAGCACCAGCCTGTAAGAAGGTCTGAGGTCCAAGGGACACAGTACACAGGTCCCAAAAGTGGGGATCTGTGGATGCAATTTTGTAAGAGAAAATGATTTTACCTGCAGCTGTGGAAGAAGTTCCCCCTTTAAAGGTTTTATACAATTGTCTGATTTTGCCAGCTAGCGACACTGCAATAGCTATGTAATATTTAGTATGGGTTTTTTTTGTCTCAGCATAAATACATATTGCTTTCACACACTTGTTACAGGAAACAATCCTGCAACAACAGTTGAAAGATCAGGACTAGGTAAACTAACAGATTTTTTTCCATATTTTAACATTTAGAGTTCTACGAACACTTGACCCTGGGAAAATAAAGAAATTTATTTAACATTGCAAGCTTTGCTAATACAGGAAAAGCCTTCCTACTATTTTTTTTATATAGATTTGTATCTTGTAATTTCAGTGGTATTTAAACAAAACTCTAATATAGATTTTCAATTAATTTCAGAACTGTTCCTTGTAAAAGTCAGCTATACTATCACTCTGCGACAGACACAAGGAAGGGAGGACATGGACACGGATTAGCAAATTCTATATACCTCCCTAATTCCAGACTCATGAATGAGCTTTCGTCCTAAATAGAGTTTGGCACACTCTCTCCTTGTCCTTGTACATTTTCCCCACTAATACGCCTGCCCCTTCTACCTATCTATGCCCTCAACGGGTTTGTATGAAAGCACCTGTGCACTGCTAAGCCTATGTCTAGTGAGAGGAGTGCTGTGTGGTTTGGCTTCATGGTAGTTCAAATAGTGTGCTTCTGCTCCAAATGCAGCCAATCAGCATGCTCCTTTGCTGCTGAGATGCACTACTTGGCCCCCTATTTGATCTGGCTTCTGACTATTCTAATCCATCAACTTTGCTTCTATCACACCTACCACAATGCAAGCAAGAGAATATGCTGTGGGATGGGTAAAACAGTGCTTGGTACTGTTCCCTGGGTTATGGCACAGGCAAGAAGTGCCAGGACGGCAATTAAATCTATGTTATGGTTTGTCAATTACATTTGGTAATCTAGCCTACTCAGATTTACAAAGCCTTGAAACTTAAAAAAAAAAAAAAACATATAATGTTACCATATCTTATCTAAGGAGACATAAGGAACACGTGGAATTACTTTATTTAGAAATTTAACAAGAAATCATAAAAGAACCAATCATGTGAGGAAATGCAAAATGAAGAAATTGATGCTAAGGCTTTGTGCAACTGGCATTCATTTAAAAAAGATCTATTCAGGGTTGTCTTTTCAGATTGTCAGATTAAACAAGCCACACAGCATTTGCTGCAAACCCATAATTACAGATTATTATAGCATACAAAAGATGCAAGGTATAAAAAGCTGCTGCAATTCACTACACTGTAATAGAACATGCAGTGGAAGTTAATTCTGGCAAATGCTTTAAATATTAGCTTTACATAATACGTATAGGTGAAACTGTAATTAGGACAGAATGAATCCTTCAAAGCTGCTTTCATTCTGACCCTGCAGATGATTACTTTTCGCTAATAAGACCACTGCCATTTGACAAAAAGCCAAATACAGTACCTTGCTTCATTCTTCAGTAAATTTAATAATTACAGCTCCTCCTGCCAATAGTTCTCAAATCAGACTTGTTCAATCCAATACTGAGCTTATTAGGGGACAGCTCTATGTTTAGAATTCTTTGGCCAAAAAAGTACTTGAGGATGATGAAGCATGCCTTAGACAAGGGCACAATGATTAGCCATTTTCCCCACATAAAAAAACAGCACGTAGTCACTACAGACCACAAAATCACCTGCTGTTAGCACACAGCTGCTACAAAAAGGTTCTGCATTTATCTGGCTCTTAATACCTTTAAGGAAGCCTAAAGGGAACAACTTAATATGGAGGGAGAATAGCACTACATAGAGTATTTGGTATCAATATTAAACTCATCTTTTTCAATTTTCTTTCCATTGAGGCCATTTGATAGATACATTTTACAAGAAATGTGTCACTACTTTAAATCTTAGTTTCTCGTGTCTGCTGTCTTTATTTCAGAAGAAAGTGTTCTTAATTCCTGACTCTGATGAGGTTTGAAGTAGACGACATAAAATTGTATTCTAGTAATTAACTTCATTTTTTTTTACAAATGTGTAAAATAGGCACAGAATGAATTATGATAGGTTTCAATAAGCCATTTTTAAATATAGAAAACTTTCAACAGTCTTTCAAATTCTGTCATGTCAGTTTAGTGATATTATAAAATTACATTTGGAAGATCATAAAAAACAAAATTATAAAAAAGAGCAAAATTAAGACTTAAGTGCACTCATTTACCTAAAACAAAATGAGAAGTAAAACATTTACACATCACATTGCAATATTTTGCACTTTTTATACACATGAGCAGAAGGATCCATAGAAGATTGATTTCTACGTTGTAAAAGATCTATTTATTTTAGTTGACTGAGTTGTAATTGTTCAAAATTACACTGTTTCATTCTATATTGATGAACACTATGTATTGTCTAAAATGACATTAAATATAATTCAAAATTCATTATGTAGACACACATTTCAGTATTGGAAACCAAGAGACTGTCTATTCTCTTTTAAATAAGAGTTCATCCAGACAATTTGACATACCTTCTGTGACTGGCTGGAGCTTAGAAGATCGCTCTGAGTCAGGGGAATGTAGTGGTTCTGGTTCTTTCAGGCTTTCTAAATGCATAAAAGGATCATAATCCACAGATGCCAGATCAGAAAGGCTTAAAGGGAAATAGTTTGGGTTGCTGAAACACTGTGCTCCATAGACACATCCATGCAGAACCTATAACAATACCAGGATTTCAAAACAGATTACTAACGTTACTTCATTTTCCGATTAATCTGTTAAAAACAGAAAACCTACCACCAAACAATGAAACCCACTAAACAGGGTAAAAAAAAATGTGGGATAGTTTTAAACATTGTATGTTCATGGATCTGAACTCCTGTCTGCAAGTGTTATATTAAAGGAGGGTTAGTAAAAACAACAGCATGTGTAAAAGGGATATGTAATAAAAATACAGTAAATATATAACTTAGTGGTTTATTATAAGTAACCTCTACCTCTAGATTTCCTATTCTCTATGTATCTACATTTCAAATTTAAGATTTTTTGAGGGGTAAAGTCTGTCTTTGTTTTGTACTTAATGGCACTGACCATATGTTTGCACTAAGCAAATTAAACAGAGGTTAAAATAATTCAATCTGTAAGGGTTACATTCCAATCTACATACATTGTCTTGTTTGTAGGGTTGACCTTCACCACTGCCCCTGAACTGTAAACCCTTTAGGGTAGTGTTCTATTATTTGTTTGGCACTAACCTTCTCTTGGACCAACATTATTTATAGCACTATATGAATGATTAAACTTCTTTAGATCAAACCATCACGAAATGAGGCAAAACTAACTGCTTAGGATACATCCCAAGACTAAGTAGTTCTGGGTAAAATGCGTAAGTGTACAGGCAGAAGAAGCCGCCTATAGTACAGTCACAGAATTTGAGTCAAATAGAACAGAAAGGTTCTGTCTTCATTCCCCATAACTGACATCACCTCCAGCTTTACAAGTTTTCATTAAAAACAAAACAAAAACAAAAACGTAAAGCACAAGTACCTTATATACACAATTAAGGACAGATTGTTCGGTCTTATTTTCAGCTCCTGTGGTGTGAAGAGGTTGCAGTAAGGTCTTTAAAGGCAAGGCCATTATCCAGTCCAATAAACAGAGAAGTAAAGAAACCACCAACTGTAACAACAGTATTTTTAGTTACAATTCACTTAAAATAGCAGCCTGCTGCTTTACATTTCCTACTGTATTTTGTTTTCCTGCTTTAGTTTCTCTTCCTAATTTAACCATACAGGTAATCAACCTTAGACAATACCACCACATTAAAGTTACTTAGAAGCTACTGCATGCCTAAACTTCATATTGTAGGTGAAAGCTCTAGCTGCTGAGACCCCAATGTATATTCTGTCCAAGGACTATCAATATAAACAGCTTTTCATTATCATCATCATCATCGTGATAGGCGGATGAATAGCTGTGCCTGCGCTGATAAATTTCCATGATTTTGCAAAGGTAATTTAAAAACAAATTCTTTTAAAATAATACATCAACAACATCTAAGTGGGGTGGTGGAATGGTCGCACTTGAGCCTCATTGTAAAGAGAATAAAAGATCATGCAAGAGTAAACTATCTGAATTGCCTTTACTACTTTATAAATATTGCTATTCTTCCTTCATAATCTGCTACTATAACTATACAGCACCATATATTCATTGAAGGATATCCAAATGCTTTCCTATGTCAACAACTATTTCACTCTATAATACACCCATCTTCCTCTAGTAGCTATTTTTACACTGTCCATTACACAACAAACACGCTAAGGTTTCAAACACAGATCAGACTACTAGTTCAATAATAATGGTAAACTCATGTCAAACACTATCTCAAAAACACAATTAAACTTATTTACAGTTTAAAAACCTAAGCAAGTGGCCACAGTGAAATAAATAAAACAACTGAGTTCAAATAAACAGCAACAAAATTCTTCAAAATACTTTAAATATGTTAATAAATATGTGACAAAGAAAACCCCTAATGTGATTTCTGAAACTATATTTTATTATAAAACATAAGCATAATACCCATTTCACAGCAATAATCTCAACTTTGCCCCATAGTGACATCATGCAATAAACACATGATGATTAAGGGATTTTAGTATTTATAGTCCCAGATTTAGATGACAGAACATAACTTGAGAAGAAATCTCCTTAAATAGAGGAACCACCTGCCAGTGTAAACTTGGTGGAGGTGGAGCTCTGCTGTGTCCTACGCCAGCTGCTGCGAAGCCCTAGCATAAGGATGCTATTATTAGCATAAGGGGAGGGAGATGGCATCTCGTGTGTGTTTTCATAGAATCATAGAATATCAGGGTTGGAAGGGACCTCAGGGGGTCATCTAGTCCAACCCCCTGCTCAAAGCAGGACCAATCCCCAACTAAATCACCCCAGCCAAAGCTTTGTCAAGCCGGGCCTTAAAAACCTCTAAGGAAGGAGATTCCACCACCTCCCTAGGTAACCCATTCCAGTGCTTCACCACCCGCCTAGTGAAAAAGTTTTTCCTAATACCCAACCTAAACCTCCCCCACTGCAATTTGAGACCATTACTCCTTTTTCTGTCATCTGGTACCACTGAGAACAGTCTAGATCCATCTTCTTTGGAACCCCCTTTCAGGTAGTTGAAAGCAGCTATCAAATCCCCCCTCATTCTTCTCTTCTGCAGACTAAACAATCCCAGTTCCTTCAGCCTCTCATAAGTCATGTGCTCCAGCCCCCTAATCATTTTTGTTGCCCTCTGCTGGACTCTAATTTTTCCACATTCTTCTTGTAGTGTGGGGCCCAAAACAGGACACAGTACTCCAGATGAGGCCTCACCAATGTTGAACAGAGGGGAACGATCACGTCCCTCAATCTGCTGGCAATGCCCCTACTTATACAGCCCAAAACGCCGTTAATCTTCTTGGCAACAAGGGCACACTGTTGACTCATATCCAGCTTCTCGTCCACTGTAACCCCTAGGTCCTTTTCTGCAGAACTGCTTCCTAGCCATTCGGTCCCTAGTCTGCAGGACTCTGCACTTGTCCTTGTTGAACCTCATCAGGTTTCTTTTGGCCCAATCCTCTAAATTGTCTAGGTCCCTCTATATCCCAGCCCTACCCTCCAGTGTATCTACCACTCCTCCCAGTTTAGTGTCATCTGCAAACTTGCTGAGAGTGCAGTCCATGCCATCCTCCAGATCATTAATGAAGATATTGAACAAAACCGGCCCCAGGACCGACCCTTGGGGCACTCCGCTTGAAACCAGCTGCCAACTAGACATGGAGCCATTGATCACTACCCGTTGAGCCTGACGATCTAGCCAGCTTTCTATCCACCTTATAATCCATTGATCCAGCCCATACTTCTTTAACTTGCTGGCAAGAATACTGTGGGAGACAGTATCATAAGTTTTGCTAAAGTCAAGGAATAACACATCCACTGCTTTCCCCTTATTCACAGACCCAGTTATCTCCTCATAGAAGGCAATTAGGTTAGTCAGGCATGATTTGCCCTTGGTGAATCCACGCTGACTGTTCCTGATCACTTTCCTCTCCTCTAAGTGCTTCAGAATTGATTCCTTGAGGACCTGCTCCATGATTTTTCCAGGAATTGAGGTGAGGCTGACTGGCCTGTAGCTCCCCGGATCCTCCTCCTTCCCTTTTTTAAAGATGGGCGCTACATTAGCTTTTTTCCAGTCATCCGGGACCTCCCCTGATCGCCATGGGTGTGAAATGTGAGAAGAGGAAGGAGTAGGTGTGGTGGAGCAGAGCAACTCTATGATTTTCCACCGCTGAGAGGCCTGATGGAGCTTATGACTGTGGCAGAAGTTAAAGTAGGTCCCCTACTGCTCTGCTTTCCACCAGGGCGGGGTGACCAAGAACAAGAGAGCCACAATCAGCCACTTACTGCCCTGAGTTGAGATGCCCTTTTCAAAAATGGCCATTGCCTTTCATTGTTCCCAATAGAAGTGGAGCCAAACTGCCCTTAGGGGATGGTAATCCACTATGTTATCAGGAGGCAGAAAGGAGCACTGAGGAGCAGCTGAATGAAAGCAGAGGTCATTTTTGTTAAGGGCCTCAGGCCTCTATGGCTGCAGGCTCACTCAGAACAACAGGAGATGACAATCTTCAGAGAATTAATGAAGAATTATGTGCTACTCCTTCTAAAGAATGCACTTTAAATTATTCCTGGTAACAATACAAAATGATAATTAATCCTAAAGTGGTCTTCAAATATAGTCTATGCACAAGATTTCAATACACTAATTACATAGGAAGTTTGAAAACTCTGCAATACTCTGGTATTAGGATCTTTAGGGACAAGAAGAAAAGGTCTGACATAGGGTGCTAAGTTTATTAATGGAGCAGTTTTAAAATTAATTTTAACGCTAATAGCTTTACAGTAACTCCTCGCTTAATGTTGTAGTTATGTTCCTGAAAAATGCAACTTTAAGCAAAATGATTTTAAGCTAATCCAATTTCCCCATAAGATTTAATGTAAATGGGGTGGGGCGGGGGGTTTAGGTTCCAGGGAAATTTTTTTCCACCAGACAGAAGACTGTATTTTTTATTACACACACACACACACACACACACACACACACACACACACACACACACACACACACACACACACACAGTATAAGTTTTAAACGAACAATTTAATACTATACACAGCAATGATAATTGTGAAGCTTGGTTGAGGTGGTGAAGTCAGAGGGTGGAAGACGGTGGGATATTTCCCAGGGAGGCCTTACTGCTAAATGATGAACTAGAACAGCTGAGCCCTCAAGGGTTAACACATTGTTGTTAATGTAGCCTCACACTCTACAAGGCAGCACAAATGGAGGGAGGGGAGACAGCATGGCAGACAGACAGACACACCATGAGAGAGAGAGATGTATATTGCCCCTTTTTGTATGCTGAACCCACTCTAAGTACATTGCCTTTTTAAGTAGATCAGCAAGTTGAGATAGCAGCTGCTGCCAGCTGCTCCGTCCAGAGCCTTGTCTTGTCCCCTCACTGCTCTATGGAGATGGGGTAAGCAGGGGGGGGGGAGGGGAGCAGGAGCAGGGGGACACCCTGACATTAGCCCCCTTATCCTCCCTCCCCCCACACAGCAAGCAGGAGGCTCCCGGGAGCAGCTCCAAGGCAGAGGGCAGGAGCAGCACATGGCAGTGGGGGGAGGGACAGCTGAACTGCCAGCAATTGATAGCCTGCTGGGCAGGGAACTTAGGGGAGTGGGGAGCTGATAGCGGGGCTGCCGATCCACCCTGGTTCCAAGCTCCCACCAGCTAGCTCCAATGGGCTGCTCTTTCTGTGGACAAAGCAGGCGGCTGCCAAACAAAGTTATAAGGAAGCATTGCGCAACTTTAAACGAGCACGTTCCCTAACTGGTCAGCAATGTAACAATGAAACAACGTTAATGGGGATGACTTTAAGTGAGCAGTTACTGTACTTGTAAATTCTGAGAAAACTCATTCTAGTCTCAAAGAATAAATGCTGTAATTTTGGGGAGAATATACTATATTTTACATACAAAGAGTCTGAATCCCAGCCTTAAGGCAAAAGTCAACCATAATCATAGAGCCATGACTGGCAGTTCCATAGTTATATAACAGTAGCATATAAAAAAAGCATGATTAATGTCTAATTACCCTTTTGTCCTGTTCATAAGAAGAAGCTTCTGTATTGGGTAGAAGATGAGTAACAGTTGCTATCAGGATCTGTGGACAATAAATAAATAGTTTTCTTTAAAAGTTACAGTTCTTTAAAACTTAAATATGGTATTGTATCACATTTGCCTGGTGACATACCTTTGGCTAAATTCTTCTAAAATTATGACAAACTGTAGCATCCAGTTAGATTGTTGTTTGTAAAACAATTTTTATTGCTCTAATGAACTCTAGGGACTAAATTATATCTGCCTCGTGCAGGTGTGCAAGGAGGCAATAGATGCCACAGAGGCCTTCCTCCACCTACCTAGTGCATCCATGCATGCGGCAAACTTAATTTGACTAAAAGCACACTTTATACTTAACATCTATAAAAACATTCACATCACAATCTTAAGTTAGTTACTTCAATTTCAATTATATGGTTTCCTAAAATCCCTAGAAAACTGCAAATTGTTTAAAATATTTTGTAATTACTTACTTGAATAATTTTTAAAGGTGAATCAGCTTGGTATATTTGAAGCCTATATACATAATGAATCAGCATGTTAAGCATATTGCAGGCAACATGTGCAACTGTTTTATTTGGAAACTGTAAAAAAGAGAAATGAGCGGTAATTATTACTTTATGACTGTCCATGATTTCAAGCTATGACACACTGAATGGACAAACATCTTATCAATAGTATTACAGATTTAGAAAGAGATTAGGAGGAGTGAGAATGAGAATTAGATTGTGGAATGAGTCCTTTGCTTTACACTTCCAGATCTTCAATTTAACATGAATTACTTTATGATCAGAGACATAAATAGAATCACTTGATTTCATAGGAGAGGGAGAAAAGACCCATGGGCTGCACATCAAGGGGAAAAAAACCTAAGATTTATGTTCAGGTTGGCTAATTCTCCCTAGCTGAGAACTGAAGCAGATGACAATAGCTGTGCCTTCTTATAGATTCTGTCGATACCAAAAATAAATGAAGCAGTAAGCAACAGGATCATGCAAGTAAATTGGTAGATGAAGAGTGAAAAGATTCAGATTTACAGAACATTCATTTTCCTTCTGTTGGAGAGGTGGTGGCATGGATTGAACAGACTTTATATGAACAGGTGGGAAGCCAGTCTTCAGAGTACCAGGACAGGAGGGCGAACGAGGAAAGCTTTAAACTAGTAAGAAAAGATAAAGGGCTCGGAGGGGGGGGGGGGGGGGAGGTTTGCAAGAAAAAAAGAAGAAGAAAAAAAGCAGGACCTAGAGTAGCAAATGGGGAAGACTACCAGAAGAGGGAGAGAGTGGAGGGAACCAAATGGTGCTGAGCAGACAAAGTTTCAAAGGGAACTCTGGGATACTGAGAGACGAGAGAGAGAGAACAGGTAAAAACGTAAGATGGGGTATTGAGAGGCAGGGGAGAAATGTATTTTAAAAAAAAAAACCTAAGTTGACTATAAAGAAAAAAGTACAACATAATGAATAAGTATTTCTTTTATTTAGGACACTCAGGTATAAAGGATGTTTTCCAAATCTTTTACATAGTTAAAGTGGCATGTGTTGAAGCAGATCATGTTAGAATCTCTTTATTGAAAAATACTCAGTGAGGAAAAAACTTATAACAGAGGAGATGCAAACAGTTGCCCAGGACACACAAGGACAGCAGACCCTTACTTGTACCCTAGGCGACATCTGCTGGTATGGGAAGGATTGAGACGGAGAATTGTGTTAGGCTATTTCCCTTCTTATACATTTTACTGTTCCTTAAACCATTAACTGCAGACACAGGCTTAAGAAATTTAAGAGTTAATTTCATTCTTAATTTTAACATACCCCTCCCTCCCCAAACCTAAGCTAGACATGCACAAAAAGCACAGTGTTATTAACACAAATGCAACTGTAGACAACCATTTACAGAGAGCATAAACTGCACTGAAGAAAAACATTTATAGATAATATAAAGGAAAAAGCATGCAAAGGAATTCTTACTCAACAATATAAACTTTCTGCATCCTAAATTAAACCCAACACTCTAAACCATATTATCCCTGAATCTCAGATCACCCAGAAAATCATTTTAAGTGATTCATGAATGATCTATATAGAAGTAAGAGGGCTGTAGTTTAAGTTACTGAAATACAGAATGAGCTCAAACATGACTTAAGGATTTTACTTTTTTCTCCTTCATAGTTGTTTAACGTTGAAGATTTAGGAAATAAATCATTTCAGAATGTCTTTTATACATTAAAAGATTAAGCAGAAAGTTATAGAACAAATATTACTTTAAGCGAAATATGCCATTAGCTAGGTGAAGTTGGTTCTCCTGACAATTTACAAGAAATGCATTACAATGGTCAAACTGATATTACAGTTGGAATACAATTTATAAGTCAATGGTTTGACTTATCTGGTTCGCCAATTAGTAATGAAATAATACTAAGTTAAAGAAAAACAGTCCTCCTTAAGGTTTTACAGAAAGGTAGATGGGAGAATCCCTTTACTTTAACTTGATTAAATGACTCAAAGTCTGCTGAAAGTAACAGCTGTTATTTTGTCTTGATTTTAAAGAAGTACAACTCAAAATAATTTCCTTGTAGCCTCCTTGATAGGCTACCTGTCTCCCATTAAACTTTGCTGTTCACAAGGATTATATTAAATATATTTCCCTCCCTATATAAACAATAACTGTGATCTTTACCTCTCTCAGTTATACCTCAGACTTGGCTTAGTTGTTTCAGTGCTCTTCACTTCTCCTTCCTGGGTGGCCAGTCCAGGGAATAGAGCAGGACATAGCTCAGGTATCTTGTTGGTGTGAGAGAAAGTCCCCCCTGCCCCTTTTTCCAAATGGTAAGCATCTTTTCTAGGGATCAATGATTCCTCTACTCTGCCCGAATGGATACTCTTGTTCAATTAGCAGTTCCAGGATGTTATAGATCATCAGGGACTAATGACTTGACACCTCTGTTTTGGGGTTACATCGAAGATTTCCAGGCAGGATGTACGGATTGTAACCCAAATCATTACTAACTGCAAATAGAGGTCTCTTGAAATCAGCACCCAAGAAGTTGTCATGGGATAAGAAACTGTTAGGTAAGCTTTCACTTTAGGCCCCAGATTCAAATGTCTTGATTGTTTAAAATATAATTCACAACTTATTCAAGGGTATGCATTCACTCATTTCCACACATTCTCATGCCAGTGAGTTAATTCGGACACTGGGGAAATAGTTTAAGAAGTAGGGTAGTGACTAGGACAACTATATAGCCTTTATCCTAATAACCCTTTGCCTATGTACAAAAAAACTCCTTTAAGCATCTCTTAGCAATGCTAACCTTTAAAAAGTGGAAGTTAAATCCTAGTGAGGAAAATAGGAAGGAGCATAAACACAGGCAAATGAAGTGTAAAAATACAATTAGGAAGGCCAAAAAAGAATTTGAGGAACAGTTAGCCAAAGACTCAAAGTAATAGCAATTTTTTTTTTGTAAGTTCATCAGAACCAAGAAGCCTGCTACACAGCCAGTGGGGCCACTGGATGATCGAGGTGCTAAAGGAGCACTCAAGGACGATAAGGCCATTGTGGAGAAACTAAATGAATTCTCTGAATCGGTCTTCATGGTTGAGGAAGTGAGGGAGATTTCCAAACCTGAGCCATTCTTTTTAGGTGACAGATCTAAGGAACTGTCCCAGATTGAGGTATCATTAGAGGTGGTTTTGGAACAAACTGATACATTAAACAGCAATAAGTCATCAGGAGCAGATGGTATTCACCCAAGAGTTCTGAAGCAACTCAAATGTGAAATTGCAGAACTACTAACTGTAGTCTGTAACCTATCATTTAAATCAGCTTCTGTACCAGATGACTGGAGGATAGCTAATGTGACGCCAATTTTTAAAAAGGGCTCCAGAGGTGATCCTGGCAATTACAGGCCTGTAAGCCTGACTTCAGTACTGGGCAAACTGGTTGAAACTATAATAAAGAACAATATTGTCAGACATACAGATGAACATAATTTGTTGAGGAAGAGTCAAGAGTCAGGTTTTAGTAAAGGGAAATCATGCCTCACCAATCTACTAGATCTTTGAGGGGATCAACAAGCATGTGGACCAAGGGGATCCAGTGGATATAGTGTACTTAGATTTTCAGAAAGCCTTTGACAAAGTCCTTCACCAAAGGCTCTTATGCAAAAGTAAGCTGCCACGGGATAAGAGGGAAGGTGGTCTCATGGATTGGTAACTGGTTAAAAGATAGGAAACAAAGATAGGTCAGCTTTCAGAATGGAGAGAGGTAAATAATGGTGTCCCCCAGGGGTCTGTTCTGGGACCAGTCCTATTCAACATATTCATAAATGATCTGGAAAAAGGGGTAAACAGTGAACTGGCAAAATTTGCAGATGATACAAAATTACTAAAGAGTTAAGACCCAGGCAGACTGCAAAGAGCTACAAAAGGATTTCTCAAAACTGGGTGACTTGGCAACAAAATGGCAGATGAAATTTAATGCTGATAAATGCAAAGTAATGCACATTGGAAAGCATAATCCCAACTATACATATAAAATGAAGGGGTCTAAATTAGCTGTTATCACTCAAGAAAGCTCTTGGAGTCATTGTGGATAGTTCTCTAAAAACATCCACTCAATGTGCAGCGGCAATCAAAAAAGGGAACAGAATGCTGGGAATAATTAAGAAAGGGATAGATAATAGGACAGAAAGTATCATGTTGCCTCTATATAAATCCACGGTATGCCCACATCTTGAATACTGGAAAAGGTTCAGAAAAGGGCAACAAAAATTAGGGGTATGGAATGACTTCCGTATGAGGAGAGATTAATAAGAATGGGACTTTTCAGCTTGGAAAAAAGATGGCTAAGGGGAGATATGATTGAGGTCTATAAAATCATGACTTGTGTAGAGAAAGTAGATAAGGAAGTGTTGTTTACTACTTCTCATAAAACAAGAACTAGGGGTCACCAAAAGAAATTAATAGGCAGCAGGTTTAAAACAAATAAAAGGAAGTGTTTCTTCACACAAAGCACAGTCAACCTGTGGAACTCCTTGCCAAAGAATGTTGTGAAGGCCAAGACCCTAACAGGGTTCAAAAAAGAACTAGATAAGTTCATGGAGGATAGGTCCATCAATGGCTATTGGCCAGGATTGGCAGGAATGGTGTCCCTAGCCTCTGTTTGACAGAAGCTGGGAATGAGCGAAAGAGGATGGATCACTTGATGATTACCTGTTCTGTTCATTCCCTCTGGGGCACCTGGCACCGGCCACTGTTGGAGGACAGGATACTGGGCTAGATGGACCTTTGGTCTGACTCAGTAGGGCCATTCTTATGTTATGTAACCTTTGTTATACATTTGGTCAAAGTCACTCACAGGCCTAAATCCAGAGATAGCCTATGTTCCTTGCATATCCCTCCCATCTATAGATTAAGGGGGGACATCATAACACCATAGACCGGAGGGGAGATCTATGCTAGAGAACTTTAGGATCAGTCAGTTGTCTTTACATTATCCATAAATTAGCAATAATTTTCATAATAAAGATGTTTATAAACTTGTAGTTTTAGAATAATGCAAAAATAATTTAAATTATAAAAGCAAGGATTACATAATCTTAATGCGTGTTAATTTTCATTTGATCATCAGTTCCATCAGGATTACTGTCAACATCAGGAAATTTGGGAATGGTATCTAATCTGTGTTTTTCACAATCTTGGCCATCTAACTGAATTTGATGAAATGCCGCTTCTGTTTTCTGCTATCTAGGATCACTATAAGCTTTTGGCTTTATAGTCAATAGTCTGAGGTAACTTTTTCCTATTGACCTGGCCACACTTGAATTTTCTTGGTCATTACTTTAGAGTATCACTGTGACTTGCACTGGATGTTATAACTAATACATGATTTAGCTTATGTTAACGAGGACTTAACTACCATAATGACATATGCTTAGCATTCTAATTTATTTAAAATTTTACTTCTGCTTTCTCCTCCACTCTCCATCTTACCACACTTTGCCAGGCAGAAGGGTGGTGAGTAGCATTTTGTTCCATCTTCCTCCCACCTTCCCCTTGCTGTACCTGTAAGACAGCTGTATGTGAAATTTCCTTTAGAGGAATTTTATTTTAAAGGATTTATTTTAGAGGATTCTGACACATTTTTAATAAACTTCAAATATCTATACACTGCAGCAATATGATCAACTGCTCATCATCCTGCCTGGGAATCAAGAGATCTTACTTGGTTAGCTTCTTCTAAATAATCTTGTTTATCTAGGTTCCCTTCCTCAATTTCTGCTTCATTACCATCACTTCAAATTATTTTCTAGATCACCAGAGTTTCTTGGATTTCTGAGGCTGCATTTTTTTCTAACGAGCACCTGAGTCTGTCCAAGTCTGTTAATAATTCTTATATCTTTTCCTTACATTGCATATTAAATCCTTTTAACTTTGTCACTCTTCAGTTTTCTTAGCCCCGGTCTACACTATGAGTTTAGGTCGAATTTAGCAGTGTTAGATCGATTTAACCTTGCACCCGTCCACACGACAAAAGCCATTTTTGTCGACTTAAAGGGCTCTTAAAATCGATTTTGGTACTCCTCCCCGATGAGGGGATTAGCGCTGAAATCGATCCTACTGGGTCGAATTTGGGGTAGTGTGGACGCAATTAGATGGTATTGGCCTCCAGGAGCTATCCCAGAGTGCTCCATTATGACCGCTCTGGACGGCACTCAGCTCAGATGCACTGACCAGGTAGACAGGAAAAGCCCCGCGAACTTTTGAATTTCATTTCCTGTTTGGCCAGCGTGGCGAGCTGATCAGCACAGGTGACCATGGAGTCCCAGAATTGCAAAAGAGCTCCAGCATGGACCGAACGGGAAGTACTGCATCTGATCACTGTATGGGGTGATGAATCCGTGCTATCCGAACTCCGTTTGAAAAGACGAAATGCTGGAATATTTGAAAAAATCTCCAAGGGCATGAAGGACAGAGGTTATAACAGGGACCCCAGCTGTAAAAGATGCTTAGAGACAGTATCTTGGATTTCCAGGAGATCCCATGAGGTCATCAGTCCTGTTCTATGGCCCCTTGCTGGAATGTTATACCTTACAAACGTCAAAAAGGCAGACTTAAAAATGAAAGTTAAGAGTTAGTGGGTAAGGAAGCACAGGTAGAGAATTAAGAGGAAGGGGAATTCAGGATAGCTGTAACTTTCTGAATACCAAAATATTCAAGACAGAAAAGAACTGCATTGCAAAAGAAAAAAGTAGTAAAATAATTATGGTTGTCACAATGGCTTTTTGGAAACAATATGACAAGGAAATTATGGTGCACAATAAAACAAGGGGTTAGGCATTTCATGTGGCATAAGTAAAACAGCAGATGCTCTGAGAAGAAGCTGCACCCTGGGCCAGCTTCTTACCGCCACAGATGCTGCATTTTGAATTTTTCATATCTTCAAATGTGACTGGGAAGAATGGGTGAAGTTGCACACTTTGATGAAGCACAAGAAAAGGTTCTGATTGCAAACTTTCAGTTAATTTTCTTTTTTATCTGCATCAGAATCAAGAGATCTTGTGGATGACTCTTATGAGCCAGTCAGAGGGATACAAATGACCAGATATAAGCAGTTAGTTCTGTTCTATTGTCTCTCAAACTATTTAGTTTTGCACTTTTGTTTGTAAGTGGCTATAGATTCTGCCACCTTTTTGCATTTGACTGAAAGAAGGCAGACATTTGCGGAAGAAAATTTAAAATCAGCAGGAGAAGCTGAAGAGGTTAAGACTAAAACAGAACTATCTTTTATTCCTGATGAAATAATCTCTGCTGATCTGCTAAACAATAATGCAGAAGTGGTTGAGAGTACAATAAGCAGAGTACAGATTCTCTCTTATGTGCCTGGGTGATCTCCACAGTACCTTGACAAACAAAAAAAAACAAAGCTTGGCAACTGGCTTACTGAATTTGAAATCAAATCCAGGCTGCTGGAAGTATCTTTAAAAACCTGCATGACTACCCATTAAGAAATTTATTAATATTATGTGAGACAGACAGTGGGGTGGAGGAACTTGGGAACTGTTTGGACATCCTGAATGTCCAGATTATTGAATTTAAGAATCTTCCTGACCTCTGCAGGCGACTAACTGAACCATAATTAAATCTCATGCCCCAGGACTTATTGCTTTAATGCAGAGTTGCAAGTGCTAAGAGCATGCTGCAAGCAATGCAAGTAATCCTGTTCTCCCCACTGCCCAGGAAAAAAGGGGATGAACAGGGGTACCCAGTCACAGATTTTAAGGCCAGAAGGGAGCATCATGACCACCCAGCCCAACCCCCTGCACACACACAGGCAATACAATTTATCCAAGAAACTCAATTAAAGCATATCTGATAAAAAAAAATTCTAATCTCGTCTTCAAGACTCCAAGCCATGGTGAGTCTACCACCAACCTGGTAAGCTGTTCCAATATTCAAGTTCCCTCACAGCCAGGAAACTGCAACTTATTTCAGAGCTGAATTTGTCTAGCGTTAACGTCCAGCCCTTGGATCTTGTTGTGCCTTTGTTAGCAAGGTTGAAAAGCCCCTCACTATCAGATATATTTTTCCATGCGTAAGCACTTATACACAGTGACCAAGCCACATCTTAACCATCTCTTCCATAAACTAAATATATTGAGTTCCTTAAGCCTCACACTGTATGGCTGGTTTTCCAACTACTGTGGCTCTCCTTTGAACTCTCACCAGTATTTTCGTATCCTCTTGAAGGGTGGACATCAGAACAGGATACAATGTATTCTTACTAATGCTATGTATGGAGGCAAGATCGCTTCCCTACTTCTACGTGATGTTCCCCTTTTTATACATGCCAGGATCACATTAGCCTTTTTTTGCCACAGCATTGCACTGAGAGCTCATGCTGAGCTGCTTATCTATGATGATGCCCAAGTCCTTTGAGTCACTACTTTCCAAGACTGTCTCCCATCCTTTAGGTATAACCTAAGTTCTTTGTTCCCAGATGTACTACTTTGCATTTGGTTGTATTAATATGCATTTTCTTGGTTTATGACTATTTAACCAGGCAATTTAGACCACTCTATAACAACTTGTTTTGTCATTATTATTTACTACCCCAAAGATTTTATATCACCATCTGTGTCAATTTGATTGGCCTATATATTAGCAAAATTTTGTCTCAGAGGGTAGTATTAAGATATTATACCAATGTACACTGTCACAGAGGAAGTAAGGGGTGATAAGTCCATGAGATATTGCTCAAACTATGTAATACTCTTTCTCAATCATTTCTCTTCAAATAGACCTAGGGCTTGCATGTGTGGCTGATACTCTACCCTATTACCAGATTTTCTTTGATCGGACTGAGTCACAGTTTCCAGGATGGTCCATCAGAGTACATCCACATCCTCAATATGCATTTTCCTAAAGTTACTTTCTGGGCCGTTTCCCTGTCCCCGCCCCCCCCCCCATTTCTTGTGCTCAGAATAGGTTTCAGTTACAGTTTCCAAAACAGCACTAAATAAACTAATAAACTAAGTAATTACCCTTTACCTACAGGATACATTCAGCACTGGTTCAGCTGAACCCATTTCTGATCACTGGTGTCAGCAACAGGTATTTTTTGGAAGGCTTTGAAGTCACTCCAAGCTCAAGATATTATTGAGTGGTACATAACCTTTAGCTGCAGTGGTACAGATGGCCAATGAGCATCTTTCATGCTGAGACTTTCAGTGTGGTTAAAAGAGACACAGCAGCATCTTCACAGTGTTTATAGATAAACTGCTGGCTATACTTGGACATAGCTTCTTGGCTGGAGTTCTGAATGAGTTTCTACGTCTGAGTTATAAGCAAGCAATTTGCTTTTGTCATCTACATTCCTGTTCAATGGTGTACATATTGTACTTGTCAATATGTTAGTCTAGAAATATAGCTTCCTGTATCTGTAGCCATTCATTCCTCTCCCAACAAGAAAATAACCCACTCTGGGAGTCCAAATCCTTGACTATGTGGAAGCCAAGACATTATTGATGTACCAGTCTACATCTGGCTTGTTTCTCCATGACACAAAAAGGACAGTTACCTGTTCCGTAACTGGCGTTCTTCGAGCTGTGTTGCTCAGGTGTATTCCACAGTAGGTGTGCGTGCTCGCCACGGGCACCGGTGCCAGAAGTTTTCCCCTTAGCAGTACCCGTACAGGTGGAGCACCGCTGCGACCCCCTATATCGCGCTATAAGGGGAGCTGTGCACTCCCCCCACCCTCGGTTCCTTCTTGCCAGACAACTCCGACAGAGGAGAAGGAAGGCGGGATGTGGAATACACCTGAGCAACACATCTCGAAGAACGCCAGTTATGGAACAGGTAACTGTCCTTTCTTCTTTGGAGTGATTGCTCATGTGTATTCCACAGTAGGTGACTCCAAGCTATATCTGATGGAGGTGGGTAGGAGTTTAAGGGTTTCTGAGACGCAGTACTGCCCTACCAAACCTGGCATCATCCCGTGCTTGGGAGATGATCACATAATGCAAAGAAAATGTGTGGACAGAGGACCACGTGGCAGTTCTACATATGTCCTGGATAGGGACGTGAGCTACATAGGCGGTCGACGAGGCCTGAGCTGTCGTAGAATGCGCCTTAACGATAGGGGGAACCCCTGCCAGGTCATAACACGTGCATATGCACGAGGTGATCCAGCGGGAAAGGCGCTGCGTGGAAATTGGTAGTCACCTAATACGTTTGGCCGACGCAACGAACAGCTATGAGGATTTCTGGAACGGCCTGGTTCGGTCCAGGTAGAAGGCCAGCGCCCTACGCACATCTAGCGTGTGTAGGTGGCGTTCCTCGTTGGAGGAATGGGGCTTAGGACAGGGTACCAGTAGGAAAATGTCCTAATTCATATGGAAGGCAGAGACCACCTTCGGGAGAAAAGCAGGGTGTGGGAGAAGCTGGACCTTATCCTTGTGGAAGACCGTATACGGGGGTCAAGGCCCTAAGCTCTGAGACACGTCGGGCTGACGTGATAGCGACAAGGAATGCTACCTTCTGTGATGGGTTGGATCACAGAAACCCCCCTGAGAGCTGCCACCTGATGTGCCAAGACTACTACTATCCCTGTTTTCCCTCCCAGCTCAGGACTCCAGCACCCTGTCTTGCTGAGCCAGACACTCCCGTCTGCTCCAACAAAGACCCAGGGTCTGAATTACTCGCCCCAAAGCTGCAGGTTTACCTGAAAACAGCTCACAAAAGTGTGCTTGTCTTTAGCACTCAGATGCCCAACTCCCAATGGGGTCTAAACCCAAATAAATCCGTTTTACCCTGTATAAAGCTTATGCAGGGTAAACTCATACACTGTTCGCCCTCTATAACACTGATAGAATCATAGAATAGCAGGGTTGGAAGGGACCTCAGGAGGTCATCTAGTCCAACCCCCTGCTCAAAGCAGGACCAATTCCCAACTAAATCATCCCAGCCAGGGCTTTGTCAAGCCTGACCTTAAAAACCTCTAAGGAAGAAGATTCCACCACCTCCCTAGGTAACCCATTCCAGTGTTTCACCACCCATCTAGTGGTGATAGAGAGATATGCACAGTTGTTTGCTCCCCCAGGTATTATTACATACTCTGAGTTAATTTATAAGTAAAAGTGATTTTATTAAATACAGAAAGTAGGATTTAAGTGGTTCCAAGTAGTAACAGACAGAACAAAGTAAGACACCAAGCAAAATAAAACAAAATGCGCAAATCTATGTCTAATCAAACACTGAATACAGAGGAGATCCTCACCAGTTCCAGAATGCTCCCTTTTACAGACTAATCTCCTTTTAGCCAGGGTCCAGCAATCACTCACACCCCTTTGTTCCAGTTTCTTCCAAGTATCCTGGGGGGTGGGGTGGCTCTCTCTTTAGCCAGCTGAAGACAAAATGGAGGGGTCTCCCACGGGTTTAAATAGGCTTTTTCTTGTGGGTGGAGACTCCCCTCCTCACTCCTATGCCAAGTCCAGGTCCAAGATGGAGCTCTGGAGTCACCTGGGCAAGTCACATGTCCATACATGTCTTTACAGGCAGAAGCCATTGTCCACATGGTATCTTGTATGTCTCCAGGAAGACTTCTTATGTGGATTGGAGCATTCCAAGATGCATTGTTCCCCAAGTGCTTCCTGATTGGGTACTTATCCTTGTGAATTCCTTCCTAAAGAAGCTGACCAAATGCCTCACAAAACTTACTTAGAAACCAAGCAAGTATACAACCCATATTCTTAACCTCAAGTAGAAAATGATGTAAGTGTACAAATAGGATGAATAGATATAGTAGACCATAACTTTTACAGAGATATGTTACATGGCACAGGCAGCACAAAACATATTCCGGTTATATCATACTCCCATAAAGCCTTATGGGAGGTACCGTCACACCTTCCATGACCGGTGAGACCAGGAACACGTGGCCAAGGGTTCAAAGGGAGGACCCGTGAGGCGGGAGAACACTAGGTTTAGATCCCATTGCAGAACGGGGGGCCTAGCATACGGGAATGAACAATCCAGGCCCTTTAGAAAGTGGGATGTCACATTGTGGGAAAAGACCGAGTGGCCCTGTACCGGCGAGTGGAAGGCCGACATGGCCGCCAAATGCACCCTGATGGAGGCAGGAGCTAGCCCTTGGGTCCTAAGTGACAGGAGGTAATCGAGGATGAGTTGGAGCAGTTCCCCGCTTCCCCCACCCACCTAGAGAACCTGGACCATTTGGCCAGGTATGTCCCCCATGTGGACGGCTTTCTGCTTTCCAATAGAACTCGTTTGACGTTCTCCGAACACCTCCCCTGCTCCTCATCTAACCACGGAGCAACCATGCTGTCAGGTGAAGCACGGCCAGGTTGGGGTGGAGGAGGCATCCCCCTTCCTGGGAGAGGCTATCCGGGCGAAGCGGCAGCCTCCGCAGGGGAGCAGCTAAGAGTTGCGGGAGGGTCCCGTACCAGTGTTGACGGGCCCAATCCGGGGCTATGAGGATGACCCGCGTCCTATCTGCTTTTACTTTTTGCAGGACTTTGCCTATCAGGGGGAAAGGTGGGAAAGCATAGAAAAGTTGGCCCGACCACTGAAGGAGGAAGGCGTCCGAGATCGCCCCCCTTCCCGCCCCTCCACTGGAGCGGAACTGGGGGCAGCGTCGATTCTGGTCGGTTGCAAAAAGGTCAACCCAGGGAACTCCCCACTCTCAGAAGAGTTGTAGGTCGACCTCCCAATGGAGTGACTACTCATACTGGTGGGAAAAAACCCTGCTGAGGTGATCAGCTCGCACATTGCAGACACCGGGTAGGTGGAAGGCTTGTAGTGAGATATCGTGGGCTATACAGAACTCCCATAGGTTCAGGGCTTCCAGGCATAGGGCTGAGGAGCGGGTTCCTCCCTGTCTGTTGATGTAATATATCGCCGCCGTATTGTCTGAGAGGACTCTGACTATCTTCCCATGAAGGTGCACGCTGAAAGCTACGCATGCCAACCATATTGCCCTGAGCTCCCTGACGTTTATACGTAGGGACAATTCTGAGGCCGACCATCTCCCTTGGGTTTGAATGTTCCCTATATGGGCTCCCCAGCCCAGGTCTGAGGCATCCGACACCAGGTCTAGTGAGGGGGAGGTTTCTTGGAAGGGGACCCCTTGCAGCATGTTGCGCGGGAGGGACGACCATTGCAGGGCAGCAACTACTTGGGATGGTATTGTGACAACCTTGTCCAGCCCGTCCCGGGCCTGGGAATACTGGGAGGCTAGCCAGAGCTGGAGGGGCCTTATTCTGAGCCTGGCATGGCAAACCACGTATGTGCATGCCGCCATGTGGCCGAGGATCTGAAGGCACACCCTCGCCGTTGTCACAGGGAAGGCCGTGACCGAGGCAATGAGACCTTTGAGGGTCTTGAACCTGTTTCAGGGAAGAGAGGCTGTGGCCTCTAATGAACCGGAACTAACGTAGACTTGGTCTCGTTCACCACTAGGCCGAGATCTGCGCATGTGGACAGGAGAAGTCCCACCTGGGCCTGCACCTGGGTCCAGGAGTTGCCCTTGAGAAGCCAATCATCCAGGTATGGGAAAATCTGCACCCCTTTCCTCCGGAGGTAGGCTGCTACCACTGCCATGCATTTGGTAAAAACCCTGGGGTCCATGGAAAGGCCAAACGGGAGGACCATGAACTGGTAATGTTCCCCCCAACCAGGAATCGGAGGAAGCGCCCGTGTCCCTCGAATATATGGACATGGAAATGTGTGTCCTGGAGGTCCAGGGCCACGAACCAATCCCCCGGGTCCAGGGAGGGAATGATAGAGGCCAGGGATACCATCCAGAACCTGTAGCAAACCATAAAACTGTTGAGATCCCGTAGGTCTAGGATGGGTCAGAGCCGCCCTCTCGCCTTCGGGATCAGGAAATACCGGGAGTAGAAGCCCTTGCCCTGGAATTCTACTGGTACCCTTTCCACCGCCCCCAGACGGAGGAGGCATGCCACCTCCTGGTCTAGGAGGTGAGCATGCTCTGGGTTCCCGAGGCTCACCCGGGGCGGAGGGTAGTGGTGGTGGTGGGTGGGTGGGTGAGGTGAACTGCAACATGTAGCCCTTGGCGATAGTGTTGAGGACCCATTGGTCCAACATTATACGGGACCACTCCACTCGGAAGGCAGACAGGCGGTTGCAGAACACAAACTTTATTAACTGGGGGGTTTCCCTGGCAACAGGCCTGGTGGCCCCCTGCAAAGAGTCAAAACCGCCTCTTTTCCTGCCTTTTGCCCTTCGAGGGGCCTGGCCGCCGGGCCGAGCGGGACTGACATTGGGACCTACGCCTCTGTTCCCTTGGTCTCTTGGGCGGGGGCTCGTATCTGCTCCTAGCAGGAGGAGCCGAAGTTTGCTGCCTGGGATTGTCCTTCGCCGGAGGGATGTACAGGCCCAAGATTTGCAGGGTGGTGCGGGAATCTTTCATCCCATGCAGGTGGACATCTGTTTGGTCCGAGCCCTGAACTCCTTTTTGTCCCGCTCTAGGAGGAGAGGTTCAAACTTTGGTAGGGACCCCCATAAGTTGAAGTCATACCGACTCAGTAGGGCTTGATGGTTGGCCAACCCTGAGCTAGAAACTCGCCAAGGAATAAACCTTCCTGCCAAACGTATCCAGTCTCCTGGCATCCTTGTCTTTCGGGGTGGGCATGGGCTGACCGTGAGGTTCCCGGTGGTTCACCGATTCCACCACCAGGGAGTTAGGTGCCGGGTGGGAATACAGGTACTCATGGTCCTTGGCCAGCACGAAGTATTTCCTCTCCGCTTTCTTGGAGATGGGGGCCAAGGAAGCTGGGGTTTGCCACAGGGTAGTCGAGATGTTGGCTACCCCCTGGTGGAGAGGCAGGGCCACACGGCCCGGTGCCGAGAACGAGAGCACATTAAAAAGAGAATCAGACGGCTCCTCCATCTCCTGAGCCCGGAACTGGAGACTGGACACCACCTGCTTAAGGAGCTCTTGATGAGCCTTGAAGTCCTCCTGTGGGATGGGCGACAGTGCCGGCGAGGGGACCAGCACGGAGCCTAGGGCGTCGGGCTGTACTGGTGGGTCGATACCCAGGTCAGAGTCCGGGCGCGGTGCTGTCGGCTCGAGACCTATTGACTTTTCCCTCTCCCGAGGAGGGGAGGCCGAAGGAGCCTGGGACGTTCCGGCCACCGAGTGAGATCTGGCCTGGGCAGGCATCTGCGGCCACGGTGCCCATTGACACCACTGTCCTTGCCACGGTGTCCCATGCCACTGACCGACTTGGTGGCCGGGCGGCACAGTTTGTTCTCGCTGAGCCACACGACTTGGAGATGGGTGGCTGGGTGCCGATGCTGAGGTCACCGTCGACTGTACGGTACCGTAGGAGTGGCAAGAGCGATGGTGTCTGTGACAGTGCCTTCCGCGCGACCGGGACCTCGACAACGAGGATCGGTACCTGTCCGAGGTGTTGCTCCTGTACTCGCCCTGGCGGCCGGAGCTACAACGCGCCAGTGCCGGTGAATCGCAAGAGGAGTCCCAAGCGCGATGTGTGGTAGAGCGGGAACTCGAGTTGGAGCATCGACGTTGGTGGCATCGGGATCGGCTACGGTAGCTGCGATGCGAGGAAGAACGTCGGCGGAGCTTGTCCTGGTGCCTGTGTCCTGGGTCGCGAGGTGTGGAGGAGCCCCGAGGCTCCCGTGTGGGCAGTGAGCCGGTCAGCCTGAATGGAGTAGTGGGCTGGCGCAACCTGCGGGAAGACCGCGTCGAGTGAGGCAGTGAACAGTCCTTGGAGCGGGGACTGTGCCACGTTGGGGAGGTCGGTGGTGCTCCCAGTGGCGGCTTCCCTCGGGGGAAGGGAGGGAGAGCAGTGCCGGCTAGCGGAGGGGACTTCACTCCACACCGAAGACGCGGTGCCGGGCGCTGAGTCCATTCGGCGTGCCGGTGCCAGAGCTGATTCCATTAGGAGAGCGCAAAGCCTAATGTCCCTCTCCTTCTTAGTCCGCAGCTTGAATGATCTACAGATCCTGCAGTGCTCACTTACGTGAGTTTCGCCCAAGCAGTGGAGACATTGAGTGTGCAGGTTGCTTCTTAGCATAGAACTGCGACAGGAATTGCATGACTTGAAGTCGGTCAACTAACTCGAGAAACTATTCAACTATTGGAACAACTGTACTACTAAAGCTAACTAGAGAAGCTCAGCAAGGCTGGAGCCTGAAGTTCCGACTACCTTCACTGGCAGCAAGAAGGAACTGAGGGTGGGGGGAGTGCGCAGCTCCCCTTATAGCGCAATATAGAGGCGCCACTCCAGGGGTCGCAGCGGTGCTCCCCCCGTATGGGTACTGCTAAGGGAAAAACTTCCGGTACCGGTGCACGTGGCAAGCATGCACACCTACTGTGGAATACACATGAGCAATCACTTGAAGAAGAGCTGTATTTATGAACTTTTCATATTAGACAGTACATTTGCAGATATTTTACCCCAGTGTTCAAGGTGAGAGAAAAGAGGGCATGCTCCAAAGTTTTTGCCAACTTGAAGCAGTGTTTTCCAATACAAGCACTAATTGGTCCATACTTAATATGTGCAGTTATTACAAGATACTGGTTTAAAATAATTGTTAATAAAAAGAATGGGAGAACAAACAGGAAAACAAATTATTTTGGATGACAGGATTAAAATATTGCACAACTTTGATAAATTGGAGAGATGAGTTAAAAGCAATAGTGACATTTGTCTAATATCAAATTCACACAGAAATTGGCTGAAATCATCAAATGCACAAGTTATAGAATTTTGGAGAGACTATCAGGTCACTGAGAAGGTGTCACACCTAAAATGTGATGTGGCAAAACAGGCAACGGCAATATGGTGTTTATTACTAAAAGAACCATGCTGAAAACAGCAACGTAATTATTTAGCTCCACTTGGCACGGGTTAGCCTCCAAATGTGCATCACCATTCTGTTTATCACAGCCCAAAAAGACTATCTGTAGAGAGTTCAGGTGAAAATAAGGAAAATTAAGAAAGGTTTTGAAAATAAGACTTATTAGGAAAGGTTAAGAAAACAGAGCAAGCTGTTGAGAAATATACCAGTCTGAAAAATCTTTAGGTAATAAAGATGCTATGAAGTGGGTAGAAGACAGGTATTCTGATTATTCAATAAATGACAGAATAGAAAGTAATAGTTTTTAATAGGGAAAAATATAGATTACATATTTGAGGGGAGAAGAAGGAAGATTGGCTAAACAACAAGTTTGGCAACAGACCAGATTGTCAAGGAAGCTGTAGAATACCATCACTAAGGCTGTGAGTCTTTCACAGAGATCACAGAAGTCACGGATAATGTGACTTTCCGGGACCTCCGTGACTTCTGCAGCTGCAGAAGCTGACCCCAGGCAGCAGACCCCAGCCAACTAGTCCTGCCCAGAGCAGCACCCACCCTCCCCCCAGCATTTAGTAAGTTAGGGGTATTTTTAGTAAAAGTCATGGACATATCACTGACCATGACTTTTTGGTTATTGCCGGTGACCTGTCCGTGACCTTTATTAAAAATACCAGTGACTAAATCATAGCCTTAATGATCACCACAGAAACTCAAGGCTGTTTCAGAATAATGAAGGTCCTACCACTCCCAAAGGAAAGGACAAGATGACTCCACTATACATCTCCATCAAGTATTACTGTGTTGATATTGGTCCACAATTGCTACTAGCTATATTTGAATATATTGCTTTTCAAAATATGTGTGTATAGCACTTATGTCTAAATAAGGTACAAATGAGTGAACAAGTGCCAAAATAGCAATCACATGGACAACAATCCTTCACCCCACCAGGCTATCCAGAACACATGAAAATGTAGAGGTTTTTATAACAAAGTAACATCCACGTAACCTAAAATTGTAAAAGTTTTAATTTTATAAATTACCCAGT